>NW_028270139.1:18970048-19587950 GCF_037043375.1 Chiloscyllium plagiosum
GGGAGGGGAGAGAGGGGGGGGGAGAGGGGGGGGGGGGAGAGAGGGGAGGGGAGGGAGAGGGGGGGGGGGAGAGGGGGGGGGGGAGAGAGGGGGGGGGGGAGAGGAGGGGGAGAGAGAAGGGGGGAGAAGAGGGGGGGGGGAGAGAGGGGGGGGAGAGAGAGGGGGGGAGAGAGGGGGGGAGAGAGAGGGGGGGGGAGAGAGGGGGGGGAGAGAGAGGGGGGGGAGAGAGAGGGGGGGAAGAGAGGGGGGGGAGAGAGAGGGGGGGGAGAAGGGAGAGGGGGGGAGAGAGAGGGGGGGAGAGAGGGGGGGAGAGAGGGGGGGGAAGAGAGGGGGGGGAGGAGAGAGGGGGGGAGAGGAGGGGGGGGGGAGAGAGGGGGGGAGAGAGGGGGGGGGAGAAGAGGGGGGGAGAGAGGGGGGGGAGAGAGAGGGGGGGGAGAGAGAGGGGGGGGAGAGAGAGGGGGGGGAGAGAGAGGGGAGAGAGGGGGGGGGAGAGAGAGGGGGGGGAGAGAGAGGGGGGGGAGAGAGAGGGGGGGAGAGAGAGGGGGGGGGAGAGAGAGGGGGGGAAGAGAGAGGGGGGGGGAGAGAGAGGGGGGGAGAGAGAGGGGGGGAGAGAGACGGGGGAGAGAGAGGGGGGGGGAGAGAGGAGGGGGAGAGAGGGGGGGAGAGAGGGGGGGGAGAGAGAGGGAGGAGAGAGAGAGAGAGAGAATGAGTGAGTGAGTGACTGTGTGTGTGTGGGAGAGAGAGAGTGTGGGAGAGAGAGAGCTGTTGTTGTTAATGCGCGATTACAAAAGAACAGCATTCATCCTGGTGGATGGTCCCGTGAGAGATTGTGGGTCAGCGTCTCTCATAGAGTGCGTTTTCATATGGAGTTCATAACAATTTACAGGACCGTGAGATCTTACTTGGATAACCCGAAATTCAGATAATTGATGTTCAGATAACCAAAATTGTTCTGTATATTCCTCCAATCTTTAAAGTAAATTGGCTGCTTTGGTGAGTTGCGAAATAGTGTCTAATGGGATTTCAATTTCAAATGAATAGGAATTAGACTTTGCTATTCTGACTCGGTCAGTTTGACATTTTTGATAACCATGCCAATCTACACATCCACAATGTGTAAACTCCTATCACATCTTAGCATGGTAATACTAAAAGTGGTTTTCGTTTCATGCTCATTCTCACTTCCCATGTATAAGTGATCCCTTGTGTGAGAAATGATGCATAGGTACAACAAGGGTCACAATTACACAATTACTTTGGCCAGGTTGGCTAGGAGGTTTCCTACACATGCAGAAGTACCATGGCAATGCACTCTCCATTTCTTTTTAAAAACGGCCCAGTTTCTTTTAGTAATAACAATATTGTTTTTTTAAGAACACAATCCACTACTTTGCATCATTTATGTAAATGATTTGGATGCAAGCACAAGAGGTACAGTTACTAAGTTTGCATATGACACCAAAATTGGAGGTGTAGTGGACAGCGAAGAGGGTTACCTCAGATTACAACAGGATTTGGACCAGATGGGCCAATGGGCTGAGAAGTGGCAGATGGAGTTTAATTCAGATAAATGCGAGGTGCTCCATTTTGGAAAAGCAAATCTTAGCAGGACTTATACACTTAAATGGTAAGGTCCTAGGGAGTGTTGCTGAACAAAGACACCTTGGAGTGCAGGTTCATAGCTCCTTGAAAGTGGAGTCGCAGGTAGATAGGATAGTGAAGGCGGCGTTTGGTATGCATCCCTTTATTGGTCAGAGTACTGAGTACAGGAGTTGGGAGATCATGTTCCAGCTGTACAGGACATTGGTTAGACCACTGTTGGGACATTGCGTGCAATTCTAGTCTCCTTCCTATCGGAAGGATGTTGTGAAACTTGAAAGGGTTCAGAAAAGATTTATAAGGATATTGCCAGGGTTGGAGGACTTGAGCTATGGGGAGAGGCTGTATAGGCTAGGGTTGTTTTCCCTGGAGTTTCGGAGGCGGAGGGGTGACCTTATAGAGGTATATAAAATCATGAGGGGCTTCATTCAGAGGCTCACAGATGATATTACCTGGTATGGTGATGAAACATCTGAAAACAAACTTTCCAGCCCAGTGAGCAAACCTACATCCAGAACTTCAACATGAGCTAAAGTCTTCTCAAAAAAAAGGGGGCATGGATAGGATAAATAGACAAAGTCTTTTCCCTGGGGTGGGGGAGTCCAGAATTAGAGGGCATAGGTTTAGGTTGAGAGGGGAAAGACATAAAAGAGACCTAAAGGGCAACTTTTTCATGCAGAGGGTGGTACGTGTATGGTACGTGTATGCCAGAGGAAGTGGTGGGGGCTAGTACAATTGCAATATTTAAAAGGCATCTGGATGCGTACATGAATAGGAAGGGTTTGGAGGGATATGGGCTGGGTGCTGGCAGGTGGGACTAGATTGGGTTGGGATATCTGGTCGGCATGGACGTTGGACCGAAGGGTCTGTTTCCGTGCTGTACATCTCTATGACTCTATGCCACCAAATTTCTTGAAAAATAACAGAAGAGAAGGAAAAAAAAAACACAATACTAACCATAATATTTTGACTAGTTTTTTTTTGCCTATTCTGACATTACTGCTGAAACATTATTTTACACACATATAATCTGGTCAAATTTTTAACCTGTTAAGTCATAACACTAAATGTTACGCAAGTAGAATGTTAGTTCTCGATAGGCTTTAAAGCAACTCATGAAGCATTTCCATTATTCATTCCTGTTTTTAAAACACTCAACATCCACTTAACCTTTCCTTTCTTAATGTAAAAGGTAGAACCTTTGTGAGATCTTAATCAGAAAGCTCAAAGTTAACAGTGGACAGACAGGGTATGCGGACTGCTACAGCACCAGCCACAAGTCAACTGCAAGGAGGTACAATACGAATGTACAAAGAAGGGTGAATGTGGCAGATTTTAAATCCGTGCCTGGTACTGCTCTGCTCAAAAAAAGTCTAATTCAGAGAATCAGCTGCCAATGTAGTAGCTGCTGATTTTCTAATTGAAGACACAATCAAGAAACATTGCAAGTTCTGTACACTCCAAATTTAACCGCAAGTGAGAGACTTTGGTTCAACTGGTTTAGTTCATTGACCTGTCACCTGAGTCAGAAGGTTGTGGCTTCAAAGCCCACTCTAAGGGTTAGATTTTACAGAACCAATGAGATCCATACAGCATGCGTGAATGTGGGGGAGGCTCATTAGAATGCATCACATGCCCTGCCCATTGACCTCCTGCTCACCCGGGCATGTCTCCCATTTTACAGGAACCAACGATGGGGGTCAGATGAACATCCCGCTCCAGGACCTATTCTGACCCTTAAGTAGCCAATTAATGGCCAACTGCCTCCTCCCCTTGCCTCTATTTTACCCATGATAGAAGTCGTTCCATGCCATGTGGCTAGTCTGGCAACGTTTACTGATCAAGCAAGTGGCTGGCAAGACTTCCTTTGAAAGTTTGCTGTGCCCAGTGGCACTCCCCCCAACTCCTCACAAATTCATACATCCCATTTAACTATATTCCCAGCCTCTCAAGCCTGACTGACATAGAGATGTACAGCACGGTAATAGATCAGTCCAACTTGCCCATGCCAACCAGATATCCCAATCCAATCTAGTCCCAGCCCATATCCCTCCAACCCTTCCTATTTATATACCCATCCAGATGCCTTTTAAATGTTGTAATTTTACCAGCCTCCACCACTTCCTCTGGCAGTTCATTCCATACACATACCACCTTCTGCGTGAAAACATTGCCCCTTAGGTCTCTTTTATATCTTTCCCCTCTCACCCTAACATCTCCCATTCCCTCATTAAGGCTTGCCAGCCAGGCCTCCCCAATATCCAGCACTTACCTAAAGTCCAGTCTCCACTTCAATGGGGTTCGTTCAAATCCCAGGAATGGTCACTGCTCAAACCTGGCACTGCTGGGTAAATGTAAATGTCTGGCAGCTCTCAAAAACCAGCACTTTCTCCCCAGATGAGGGTGATAGTTTCACCTGGTGCCAATTAATGCCCTACCAAGTGTACAATGGCTGCATAACATCTGGCTTTTTGGTGGTTGGGTTTAGTCAGGAGTTCAGCAAAAATTGCACTGTGAAATCAGCTTCCCACAACTTTAGCACTTAATGTAGAGCAAAATCACACGTTGGTACTGAGGGATTGGGGAATGACAGAGATAACTGTAAACAGAGGCGCCGCCTGCCTTATGAGGTGGATATGAAGATCAAATAAGAGATTGGTTTACTAATGGCATCCTGGCTCAATTCATTCCTCAACTGAACTGACCACAAAAGAAACAAAAAGCAGGTGAACATGCCACTAATCACATTTCCTATTTGTAGATATATGGAAACTGGTTTCCTCATTAACCCACCAAACAAATTTCAAGAGGCTTGAAAGTCAAAGCCTCTGGAACATCATGAGGACAAGAAATTGTAGCAGTTCTGCTGAGAGTTATGTAACTAAGCGCAATAATAAAGTAAAGTAAAGTACAGATGGAAAACTATTACAGAGGACTGAATTTGACTGCACTGTCCAAAAACATGCCCTCCATAAATGCATTTTCACTTACCCCCTGGAACATTGTACCACGCTCCTCCATTGGTTATTCCATCAATAAAGCTGGTATCATCATCATTCTGACGGCATGGTGGTCTATTGGGAGTAGACATGACTGGATTTAAAGAAGCATATGCCTCAGCCAGGCTTTTAAAAATCTTGTCATCTGGGCACTCACTATATTCATGGGTAGAACCTGCAAGAAACAAGGATCCATTTTTGAAGCAATCTGCTTGAATGAACACGAATGCTCTTATAATACAAACAATATTTTTTAACAGAAATTAAGGATACTATGTAAACTAAGCTCAATTAACTGATTCACTGTGGCTCAGCTCACTGCACAAACATTATATTGGATTTGCACATGGAGTTGCTCGGTTGTGGACTGATTAGACCCTACTTTGGCCCATGATATGAGATCTAAATAATATTATATAATAATAGTCCTTATTGTGTGAACACTCTGACTGGTATGTGGGTTAAATTGGCAGGCAGAGCATAGTACATGCATACTTGTACTCACCACTGGTTCTCAGTTATGAGCTAGTGTCCCAAGAGGAAATTCAAAGGTGTGAACCTGAAAGCATCAAAATCCATAAACGCCTCCATCTGGAAGGACAAGGGCAGCAGAATACTACCACCTGCAAGTTCCCCTCACCATCCTGATATGGAAATATATCACCGTTCCTTCACTGTCGCTGGATCAAAATCCTGGAATGTCCTCCCTAATGGCATTGTGGGTCAACCTATAGCATGAGGACCGCAGTTCAAGGCAGCAGCTCACCACCAGCCTCTCACGGGCAACTAGGGATGAGCCAGCTGGTCCAGCCAGTGATAGCCACATCCCATGAGTGAATAAAACAAAAGTATAACATTGCATAGGAAATGGAATCCGATCCTAATCTTTGTTGTATAGCTGACAGGGATGCAGAGTTTGCCCTCACTTACTGGGCTCCAGTACCCTGCTGTTGCCACTCCCCAGCCCTGATGACTGATGAAGATTCAAGATTAAAGCGGTGCTGGAAAAGCACAGCAGGTCAGGCAGCATCCAAGGAGCAGGAAAATCGACTTTTCTGGCAACTGCCCTTCATCAGGAATGAAGCACGGAGCCTTCGGGGTGGAGGGTTAATGGGAGGGGAGTGGGGCTCGGGAGAAGGTAGCTAAGAGTGCAATAGGTGGATGGAGGTGGGGGTAAAGGTGATAGGTTGGAGAAGAGGGTGGAGCGGATAAGTGGGAAGAAAGATTTGCAGGTAGGACAGGTCATGGGGATGGTGCTGAGATGGCAGGTTGGAACTGGGTAAGATAGGGGGAGGGGAAATGAGCTAACTGGTGAAGTCCACCTCGATGCCCTGCGGTTGAAATGTTCCAAGGCCAAAGATGAGGCATTCTTCCTCCAGGTGTCGGGCAGTGAGGGAGAGGTGGTGGAGGAGGCCCAGTACCTGCATGTCCTAGGCAGAGTGGGAGGGGGGAGTTGAAATATTCAGCCACGGGGCTGTTGGCTTGATTGGTACGGGTGTCCCGGAGATGTTCCCTAAAGCAATCTGTGAGAAGCGCTCTTCATTCCTGATGAAGGGCTTTTACCCGAAATGTTGATTTTCCTGCTCCTCGGATGCTATCTGACCTGCCGCGTTTTTCCAGCACCACTCTAATCTTTACTCTGATCACCAGCATCTGCAGTCCTCACTTTTGCCTACTGATGAAGAGTGGCTTGACAGGAAGGAGTTTGGCACAGGAGGTAAAGAGGTGGAGAAGCAGGCAAGGAGTAAACATCATGGGAGGTGATGTTGGTGGGCGGGGGGAGATACTGGGTCAGCAAGAGAGAAAGGGTGGTGGGATGGAAGGGAGCACAAAGAAAGGACTGGATAGGTGGCATTGGAGTGGAGGATGAGGTGGCATGGATAGGACAGCATGGGAGGGGGCTGCAATGGCATGGAAGATTTGAAATAAGGTTGAAATGGGTCAGTGTTGGAAGGATGGAATGGAATAGGGTAGGCAGAAGAAGAGAGGGTGGGAGGGAAGGTAGGATATGAGAAGAAACGGGATGGCGTGAACAGAATGGAAAGGCATGAGATGGGGATTTTTTTAAAAACTGTTGCAATAAATGTATCAATTCAACAGAAAATGTTTTCTTGATCTCTGCTGTTCAGGAGGTAAAGGATTTCAGAAACTCCATTGCTGATCTCCACACATTTGCTTTTCCATATTTCACCATCCTTCTTGCTTCTTCTGTCAAATCAAACTTGAACTAACATTAGAGTGAGCAAATGTTTCTTGGTACAATTATGTGCATATGTGCAATTTTAAAAGTAAAGTTATGATTTATTATAGTTTGTAATAATGGAGTAATTACAAAGAATGGTCACTTGGATGAGGTACTAAAGGTATTTGAAAGCCAATAAACAGTTTTCTGACATACACAATGAATTCAAATTGGTTTAGGTCTGAACAATGGATGCCAACCTTTAGTCAATATAATGGATTGTGCAGAGCTGCCTTATAATGTGAGTGCACTTTCTGAATACCATGTTGACATCATGAGGAGTTATTCAGCATCCAAGGGCCATATTTTTTGAGTCATGGTCACTTCAATTCAATGTAACAATCTGAATCAAACCTTAATTTGCAGTTTAACAGTGATATCAAATAAGATCGCAAATCAAACTCTTCATTGCTAACTGTGCCGGCACATGGAGGATTTTAAGTAAACTAATCACTAATGTTATCAAGGTCAGTCTGCTATTAGTCTCAAAAGGAACACTGTGCACAAGAGGGAAACACAGGCATTTTTTGAGATAACATGCTCACTTGGTAGCTTTCTTTATCCCTGGTTAGTCCCTGATAATCTATTTGGATTTCTCTTTGCATCAACATATCTTAATGTTTACAATATTGAATACGTAATATTACAATGTTATGTCTGTCTACAATCACTTCTACATAAACAAAGCAAATTCTCAAGGCTTTTCTTCTAGATACGTAACCATAATAGCAGGAACAATAGTTTGTTTGATAGCAGAAATAACTACTTTTCAATGAAGCCTACTTTGATATCAGGATGCATGTAACATCAGGGAAAGAGGAACAAAAAGAAACAAATTGCATACATATATAAAGGGAAAAGGCAAACATGAGAGTTTCAAGTTTAGACACAACTAACTTTGTCTGAAAACTGAATTTTTAAAAGAACAATGTCTAAAAAGCACCTCAAAATATTATATTTGTCAATTTCATGAAGTAGCCACATTCACCGACATAAATTGTCCAAAGTTCTATGAAAACCATTAGCTAAGGTTTCATAAGGTGAATGAATTAATTTGGTAATCCCTATTCCTCCACTTTTACGACATCCGTCAAATGATATTCTTTTTTCAAAAACTTATTTCTAGAACTGTAACACTGAGAAAATCCAAAAGAAGCAAAGTTACCAGAACAAGAAAATTCTGAAAAATCAACTTGGTATTTTTTGCCCCAGTGACAAGCGTGCATGACAGAAAACAATTGTGTTGGAACATGCCTGATAATGTCTGCTGTACAAACTTCAGGTGGTGGGATGGAAATTATTTGCTCCCCCCTCTGAAACATTGCAAGGTCCTATTCTCTGCTGCCCCCTGACAGTCTTTGGACTTGACATCAAGACAGTAACCCCGAGAGAGGCCATCATGGCTTTATTTTGTTGTCTTTCATGTTTTATAACTGTCTGGCAAACATTGTTTATCGTCAGTTTTATTTTGTATTTACCAGTGCGAGTCTCATCATAGGGATAATTCGCAACGACATCACCACCGTGAAGATTGGCTGAGAGAACAAATGGGATATCCATGATCCAGTGAATGATGGCTTTGGTCTCCGGTGCAAGCTGTGGGAATAAAACTCTCTCAGTACAACATGCATGACACGTTTATACAAGATTATCCTCAATTATGGGCAGTAAAGAAAATACTTTAATATGCACATACGTTGAGTTTAAGTGAAGACTCCTGAACATGGGTTATTTACCACAAGAGTTTGGTGTTTGCTGCTCTAAAAATCTTTATTTCACTATTAATCCATTACTGTACCATGGCATTCTTTTTTAAGCAAAGATTTATTTCTCTAATTCTCAGCCACTCAGTCTCTTAATACAACCAGAACAGTCGACTGCTTCAGCAATGTGGAAGAAAGCTCTGTGGTTTGAGATGAACACAGAGCAAATACCCCACCTAATGGACTGGTTGAGTATAAATTCAAATGTGAATAAGCACAGCACACACTGCTTTTCATCCAGTCATATCCATTATCATAAACAAAGGCACCTTCCATGCCTGTACACATCTATCAGCATATTACACTATTGCTCAAAGCCAAGGTCTTTTCCCCAGGATAGGGGAGTCCAAAATTAGAGGGCATAGGTTTAGAGTGAGAGGCGAAAGATTTTAAAGGGACCTGAGGGGTAACTTTTTCATGCAGAGAGTGGTGCGTGTATTAAATAAGCTACCAGAGGAAGTGGTGAAGGCTGGTACAATTGCAACATTTAAAAGGCATCTTGATGGGTATATGAATAGTGAAGGGCTTTTGCCAAAACATTGATTCCCCTGCTCCTCGGATGCTGCCTGACCTGCTGTGCTTTTCCAGCGCCACACTCTCTACTCTAAATCGCCAACACCTGCAGTCCTCACTTTTGTTTAGAGGGATATAGACCTAGTGCTGGTAAATGGGACTCGATTAACTTAGGCTATCTGGTCAGCATGGACAAGTTGGACCGAAGGGTCCATTTTCATACTGACTCTATTACTCTATTGGTCTACATGAATTCAATGTTAGCAAATTAGGCAGAATGATAAGTTCAACCAACCAGTCACTGCAATAAAACGTGTTAAGAATCTCAGCAATTCCAGCTTACAGTTGATTTTCCCATCACATTCACTACACTAAATCTCACTTGTATATTGCTATACTGCTGTGCTTGTGTTATAGGATTCTGAAGCGTAGAAAATACATTTTTCCAACTGTCAGCCTCAGCAAATCCGACAAGTTTACTGTAGTGAGACCACTGGCTGTATGGGACATGTTGGTAGTCGCACACAACATGAGAGCAATATAAAAAGAGCTTACCATGAAATACCTCTGCCCACAGCAAGCCTAACTTCGATAGCAATAACAGGAATGAGGGAAACTCACAACAGAGTAGCAGTCTATCATTAATAAGCAACTCAGAGTAGACTGCCATTTTTATTTCCTTAGGCCAACTAAATGTAATGTATTTATTAGTTCTCAAGGTGGACTGACCTCCCACATCAGACAATGGTAAAGAACAGAGAGGTGGCGTTGTAGTCACACCATCTGACAGGAGTGTGCAGATTTCTTTCTATGTTACAACTGATACTTTCAAACATGTTATACAATATAAGCTGGGAAAATTGATATAAATGGTTTGCGACTATTACCTAATTACAAACCTGAACAAATCAACACCAAAACGTATTTATTCTTCCTAATCAGAATATATTAAATAACTTGCAACTAGAAACACCCCATGCTCGATTTATCAACGTTTAGTTCTTTGATAATTAATTTTTAAAATGTGTCAATCCCAGATACAGAGTCTCCAATATGAAGGAATTTCAAATTTCCACTATCTTTGACGTGAAAAAGGTACTTGGTAATTTAACTCCAGGATGTCTTAATCCTCAGTTTAAGATTGTGCCCTTTGTTCTGGTGACCTAGCGCAAGATTTTCCATTGAAGTTACAGTACATCACGTTCCCCAAAACAGCTCTCACTGACCTTATCTTTGAAAGTGAAGACAGGAATTTGAAATTTAAAGTTCCTAGTTTATGAATGTAATTGCAGTGATTTGGAAAAGGTAGGGTTAAGTCTGAGAGGCCAACACCATGCTATAATGCAGCAAGGTCTTCGGAACCAGTTACCAGTTGCTCCCAACATTCCCTGTTGCCCTGCATATTGAGGCAGGCTCCCCAACAGAGATGGAAATTCAACCAAGAATCCATCAAATAGATTTAAATCAACCTGCCCTTCCATAAAAACAGACTTCCTATTTTTTTTGTGTGTTTACGTATTACGTGATATGGTGCAAAACTATCACATTATATGAAGGTTAAGTGCAAGACGTGGATTATTAAAAATTTTGCAGAGCATAGATAACTTATTAATTTTTAAAATTTTATCTTTAGCTCCGATGTCAGATTACATGCCAGCTAATCAGCTTCTTCTCGGGCCTCCACTGCTGAAACTTTGGCAACTAAGGGCAACCTCAGGAAACGTGATTTTTAATGACTTCCTGAGGTGTTGGTTTCTACCTTCCACCTCCCCTGATAGAGGTGACACCACAAAATAATAAAGCAAGGTTTAATGAAACTCAATAACCTCTGTGGAATGGCCTACTGGAAACACCAAGTAAGGAGTTTAAAACTCAATTTTTTTTTTAATTTCAAGAAAGTTGAAGGAGATGGGAAAGCTGAGAAAGAGAAAATTAAGATTTAATATTAAGTAACCTGGTCATAATTGGAGCTCCACTCGACCTAAGTGGGGAATATTGGTGTTCTGATGAAGGGTCATCAGCTTGAAACATTAACTTTGTTTCTCACTGCAAATGTTGCTAGACCTGCTGAGTGTTTCCAGTTTTATCTATTGTTATTTCATACTACAACACGCATAGGAGATACATGAGCCAACCCAGATCTTATCAAGGCTGCATCTACCTCTCCTGGTTACTGGAACAAATGGATGGAACAATCAGGCACTTTCAGGTTCACTATTGTCCTAACTCTACGTAATGTTTCTGGCTTTAGTGCTTTCTGTTGTTAATGTGTTAATGCTTTTGAAAGAGATAAAACTGGGGTGTATAAAAACAAAGACAATCTTCTGCCCAAACAGTTCCATACATAACAACATAAGAAGAAAGGTTTGGGACAATTTATCAAGCTTCTCGTTCGTCAGGAGCAGCTACTTTGTCCCACATCCCAGTAGTCATCTCCCTACCTTGGAGTTTCTGTCCACAGAAAGCTTTATATTTTTCAGGAGATGGTTGTTAGGCCCCCCTTCTCTTTCATACACATAGACAATCCTGTCAAGATCGAGAAAATTTCTGTTGAGGTCTATTCCTTGTGCATTGGTACGACCCACAAACCAATCCTTCAGATCACCGGTCTACAGAGGGAAAAAAAAACAAGGCGAGGAAAAGCTACATAAAAATGTACTACTGCACACAATTGAAGTTAGCTGTAAGACAGAAACCAAACATTTCTTGAAAATTAGGCATAGGCATTGAGATGACGAGTAATTGTTTAATTGCACTTTTAATCTTACTTTGAAAAGGACATATTTTACTAAAATCGGAATATAAAGTAGTATGAAAGGTTATGGTGAAGGGTGTAGTTGAAAGGAGAGTCACCTAACAGAGAACAAGCTTTTTGTTCCTTCCATGCTGCACTGCGACAGAATTGTTAAAGACCTTCTTAGACAGACGCAAGTTTTAACCTTAAAAAGGAGAAGCAAGCATTTGAAGTGAACACATAATTAAACCCCCTGAAAGACGGAGGCACTGTAAGAATTCCAATGAGGTCAGAGATGATTGCAAGGCCAGGAATACAAGGAGCAATGAGGAACTAAGAGTAGATCCATCAAAGGGAATGAACAAGAACTGATTTGTTAGATTTGGGAGAAATAGTGCCTTTGAAGTATTTAAAGAAGCATAAGATGGCCGTTTTGTCAAAGGGCATGAAGGATCATGGTGTGACAAAGCAGTGATTACACTGGGGAAAAAAAACTACAATGAAGGAAGTGTGAATACGATTGGACTATAAGTAAAAGAGTTCATTGATATTAAGCAGGATCAAAAAGAGGACAGGACTCCTCGTCATCGGACATGGTTCAGATCCGGCATTGCCTAAACAACCCACTAACCAGCTGTGGAGAGAAAAAAGGTCCAGAGGATCAGCAGTCAACAAAAGCAGACAGAGAACGTGGGAAGAACCTGGATGTAATGGACTAAACTCTGACGGAAGAAAATCTGATGCAAATTGCTTCCAAAATGCAGAGTGTCAGGCCATCAGGCCTTTGAGAATCCAAAGACAACAACATTTAGTCATGGAGGTGTTGTCAAGTATTTCATACATAATTAGGTCATTAGGGGGAAAGGCTGTGTCAAAAACAATACTGGTACTATTAAAGTAAATCCAAAATTACAAGTGATGCAGAATAACCCAAATTTAACTCATTGACATTTTTTTTCCATGGGAACAGTGGTGGGGTTGGCTATGATGCGAAATTCAAATATGAGATAGAATGAACAGGAACAAGGTTTCCAAAAAGGAAACAGACTAGAGTAAAGAAATGGGACAAGGTCTGAAGTAGACATGCTAAAATAAAAGTTACTGTGCAGTTAGCTTATTGGCTTGTTATAATTAGACGATGAAATAAAAGCAGAATTGCCACACAAAGGAATTAAAGTAGGAAATCCTTCCTCTGGGAACATCGTTTTTTTAAGTGCCTGCGTGTAAAGGCATTGGCCCTGAAGAAAATGTTTGTAGAGCTGGATTGTGATCAGTGAGTCGATAGTGAACCGCTTTTTATCAAGGGTCAGGACATCTCTGCAGTATCCTGAGAAGCAGCTTCGGGGGATATTGTACGTCTTTCCTCCTCCCTCTGGGTACCTGCTGACATTGTCCTAACCTTCACGAGAGAAAGGGGTCCTGGAGTGAGATCGAAGTCGCTTGATATCCCCCACCCACCACCTCCCCGCGCCTCTCAGTTTACATTGATGGTGGAGTGCAGATATGTACACATATCCAGCACAGTTAACGAGTAGACAGTGGAGGATTTTGTGGGAAAAGTCACTCTGAGCCACAGTGGACCCTGCGCCATGAATCTCACTCAGCAAAACATGACAATAAAAATATGAAAGTTCCACCTCTAGTATTCATACAAGTCTATCCAAGTGCAGTGTAAGCCTGACACCACCTTCATTCAGATTCTTGTCAGGCTTTTTTGTGTTAGGAACATGGTCGTCCACTAGATGGTGGTAGAACCAAATTTGCCTGACTATGTATTGTAAGATTTAGGTATTTCAATCAGCCTGTTCTGACACCCCTCTAGAGCAGGTGGGACTTGAACCCAGGCCTCCTGGTTCAGAGATATGGACACTACCACTGCTCTACAAGAGCCCTTTAATGCTTCACAAATCTGCCGGTTTTCCTTGTGCATCTCTGTATCGTTCCAATTGTCAGTTTCTGTGCTGCCAAAGTTAGCACAAATGTTTACACTTTTGAATAAGCAGAAGCTCTGTATGTAGTGTTTCTACAATTCAAGATGCAAATAATACAAGACACAATCAAAACCGAGTCTCCCTTACCTTAACTAAAATCCAGTTCTGTTCACATGGAGCCCCAATGCTCAGTGATTTACATCAGCACTAAATCAAATCACTCCGAGATTTTACATTCAAATCCTTTTCCTCCTATCGCTCTGTAGCCACAGATGTCCCTATCTTTGTAATTTCATCAGATCCCACATTCCTCTGAGTTGACCACGCTCCTCTAACTTTGGCATCTTGAGCATCCAAGATCATGATCCCTCCAGGGCGGCACAGTGGTTAGCACTGCTGCCTCACAGCACCAGGGACCCAGGTTCAATTCCAGCCTCGACTGTCTGTGTGGAGTTTGCATATTCTCCCCATGTCTGCGTGGGTTTCCTCTGGATGCTCCGGTTTCCTCCCACAATCCAAAAGGTGTGCAGGTCAGGTGAATTGGCCGTGCTAAATTGCCCATAGTGTGCATTAGTCAGGGGGAAATGGGTCTGGGTGTGTTACCCTTCGGAGGGTCGGTGTGGATTTGTTGGGTCGAAGGGCCTGTTTCCAAACTGTCAGGAATCTAATCTAATCATTAGCAGCTATGCCTTCGGCTGCCTAGGTCCTACATTTTATCTGTAAGTATCTCCATCTCTTTCCCTTCCTTTACATCTCTCCTTATAATCTAGCCATGGGAGGACCCAATGACACCAGTTCCATCCACTTTCCTAGCCACTATCTCTGACTGTAAATGACTGTTTAGAGATTCAATATTCTACCTGACCCTGAGCTGAACTTTCAATTCCATATCCTCTCAATAAGGAAAGACAACTCCCATAGCATTAACCAATCTTGATACCTACTCCCAAATTCTTCATCTATGCCTCTTCCTCCTCCAGGACCAATCCATAGAATCCCTACAGTGTGGAAACAGGCCCTTCAGCCCAACAAGCCCACACCGACCCTCTGAAGAGTAACCCATTCCTCTACTATACTACATTTAGCCCAGACTAATGCACCCAACCTTCACACCTGAACACTACGGGCAATTTAGTATGGCCAATTCACCTAACCTGCACATTTTTGGATTGTGGGAGGAAACTGGAGCACCCGGAGGAAACCCACGCAAACTCCACATAAACAAAACAGTCACCCAAGGCTGGAATCGAACCTGGGTCCCTGGCTCTGTGAGGCAGCAGTGCTAACCACTGAGCCGCCCTCCTTGATATCCCCCTTCTCTTAGCTCATTGAAAACTCTGCTGGCCTGCTTACAAACCTGAACCAGGTTTCATTCACCAAGTGTGTGCTTTTTCTCCCAAGACGTCAAATTTAATATTCTTACATGGTTCTTGCAATCACTCGAGGTCTTGCCAACTGCTTATCCCTGTAAACCTCTCTAGCACAAGAAACTCTAAGACTGTTGTGTCACTGGAGTTCTGGATTTTCGTTCACTTGAACATTGCCTGACCGTGATTTCATTATCCTGACTGAAAGCTTTGGAATACCCTCTGAAATCAGCACTAAAGGCATCGTGGGTGTATCTAAACCAAATGGAATACAGCTGTCCAGAAAGGCAACTCACACCATCTTCTCAAGGGCGACTGGGGATGGACAATAAATGTTGGCCCAGCCAACACCCCCCCATATCCCACGACTGATTAAAAAAGCTCAGTATCTATCCTTCTTTAAGAAGAATATTCCTCCTAAAATTTAATTGTGCATGGAATGCATGATGCCTTTTCAATTTGTTTTTGTGCAGCTGTCCATGCATTAATTCACATAGAAGGAAGTCATATCTTTCAGGCAGTA
Organism: Chiloscyllium plagiosum; assembly: GCF_037043375.1. NCBI lineage: Eukaryota > Metazoa > Chordata > Chondrichthyes > Orectolobiformes > Hemiscylliidae > Chiloscyllium > Chiloscyllium plagiosum. The sequence continues at coordinate 18,985,720 of NW_028270139.1, forward strand.
CACATCCACACCACTCCCCACAACAACTGAGGGGGAACATCATTTAAGACTATTATTAAAATGGGAGGATATCTGAGAAAATGTTAGGAAGAGTTTGATTTATAATAGGACCCAGGCTATTCAACTGCAGGTACTCCATAGGACTCACCTGGTATCAGAACAGCTCACAAAAATCCATACAGGAGTGTCCCCAATGTGCCCCAAGTGCAAAATGGACGTTGGTACTCTTACTCACTGCTTGTGGTCATGCCACACGATCTCCAGGTATTGGGATGACATAGCGAGTGCTTTGGTAAAGGTTTTGGGAACTGAGGTTAGATTGGATCCAGTATCCCTCCTTTTGGGTTTCCCAAATCTTCCCTCCCTGAATGCGCATGGGATGAAATTGTTTAATATTCTTTCTTTTTGCGTGAGGAAGAACATTCTAATGAGCTGGGTGTCAGAGAATCCCTCAGGGCTCTCGAGTTGGTGTAGGATAGTCATGGAACACATCCCCCAGACTTCCTTATGAATGTGGGGCACCAGAAAACAGAATTGTTTTACAGAACATGGCGGCCCTTTTTGAATGATATTGATGTAGATATAATCGGCTATATTACTCAGGGCCTTTGTTTAGCCGTGAGGACTGTGTCTGTCAGTTTGGGGGCCTCTGGGAGGAAGAATCCCGAACAAATACGGGTCTGCTTACTATTGCTCCTTACTATTGGTCGGGAGCTGTCTTGAGATTGTGCTGAGTGTAGTAATTTAATTGAATATCATTTAAGTTACCTTGTTATAACTTGGTTTAATTTTATTTCATCTGTTTATTTATTTTTTCTTCTTTCTCCTTGGTTGTTTATTGAACTGTAGTTTTTATAGGGTTTTTTTTGGTTTCTGTACTCCGTGGAGTAGAGTAGTAGTTTGTTTTCTATTATTGCTATAATATTATAAAGCTGTCATACTATTTCATATGGGTTTTGTAATTTTGTAAAAAAAAACTAAAATGTTTTTTCAACAAAAATATTTATTATTAAAATTCACTTCTTTAATCAAGCTTTTCATCAGTCCTGCTAATGACAGCTTTGTGTTTCTCCAACTGCCTCTCTGAAGTGTGTTGCTGTATGTTTCTACATTGAAGGTGCTACGTAATAGAATGTTGCAACACCTTTGGTACATAGTTGGAAGCTGATGTTAAAGTGAGGATAAGGGGAATGAGATTGGATGTGCAGAGAAGAAATTGAGGTCAAACTGTAAATGGCACAAGTGGAACTCAGAGAGAGAGAGAGAGAGAGAGAGAGAGAGAGAGAGAGAGAGAGTGAGTGAGAGAGAGAGAGAGAGAGAGAGAGAGAGAGAGAGAGAGAGAGAGAGAGAGAGAGAGAGAGAGAGAGAGAGAGAGAGAGAGAATGAGAGAGAGAGAGAGAGAGAGAGAATGTAGAAAATGACCAGGAGAGAATGTAGAAAATGACCAGCATTATTTTTTTTTTAAAACTTTAAAGATTGTGCAAGGATGTGAGAAGGACTGAGTTTAAGAACCGCGAGGTTTTGCTGCAGGTCTATACAACCCTGCTTACAAAATAGTTAGAATATTGTATCCAGTTCTGGTCGCCTCTTTACAGAAAGGATGTAGATGTTTTACAGAGGGTGCAGAGGTGATTTACCAGGATGCTGCCTGGATTGGAGGGCTTGTCTTATGAAGAGAGGTTGTGTGAACTCGGGCTTTTCACACTGGAGAGAAGAAGGAAGAGAGGTGACTTGACAGAGGTGTAGACGGTAACGAGAGACATAGATAGAGAGTAGATAGCCAGTGATGTTTCCCCAAAATGGCTGTCATGAGGGGTCATAATTTTAAGGTGATTGGAGGAAGGTAAAGGGGAGATGTCAGAGGTAAGTTATTTACGCAGAGAGTGGAGGGTGCGTGGAATGCACTGCCAGTGGTGGTAGTACAGTCAGAGACATGAGGGACATTTAAGCGACTGCTGGACAAGCACATGGAGGGCAGTAAATTGAGAGGTGTGTAGGTTAGGTTGATCTTAGATGAAGATAAATGCTCAGCACAACAGCGTGGCCCGAAGGACCTGTACGGTACTGTCCTGTTCTATGTTCTATTTGCAGCTTTTGCCGTAGTCAGAATCTGATAGTCAGGTTTCCCAGCAGCAAGTATGGAACCACGTATTGTACAGAGGTAGCAGGGCCCACACTTATCTCCAGTTCATACTGAGTTGTTGCAGTACAGCTGCTATTGCCAACTCTGGTCTGGCTGGGAAAGAATACCTGTCTGGATCCAAACTGGAAAAGTGCAGGTATAGCGACCAGATCAGAAAATGATTGGTTTTGGCAAGGGAAAATGGAATTTTGTCCAATTTGCTAAACTGCATTCCAGTACAATACAATTACCTTCAGATGCACGGAGGAAAATAAAATCTGTTTTTTTTTTGTCAAATATCACTCATCGCGAGTGAAAACTGAATGTTTCTGAGCACAGTATTTCCCAGCCAATTGGCCATCATTCCACAGAAGTGACATATCAGTGAGTTGGGTGTGAAGGTTGTTCTGTTGCAACACTTGGATTTAAGCCTGGAAGCTAACTCTGTGCGGGGTTGGAAGAGTGGTGGTGTTGCTGACTCGTCGGTACTGGTCACAGTGGGACAGGGCTAATGGATAATCCTCGCTGAAGTGGTGAAGCAGATGGTGATCATGAGCGAAGCACTGCCTGATTGCGGGTAAAGCAGACGGAGGGACAGACCCACTCCCATGGCAATTGAAACAGCTAGGCCATAGTGCAGAGTTTGATGAATATCTCTCTGCACTTGGAGGAAGTGCTCTGTCCCTCCTGGCCCACAGGGAGTGCTAGAAAGCCACTAACTTTCATGGATTGAGTCCTTCTCACATTGGTCATGCTTTCAGAGACCTGGAAAACCCAACTGACCCAGTTTAAGAACTGAATCACTGACAATATGAAAGAAGGCAGCACTATTATAATATTTAAATTACCAAGCCTCCTCCTACATAAGGATTGGTCATCTATCCCTTGTCCCTTTAGAAGTAAGGCAGATTCTTTCTTCTGTTCTTTTCCATTTTAATCTGACACAGCCGGAACTCAACTGGTTTTATTTTGGAGTTAGGATTCAGTCCAGTGTCTCTGCTTACCTGTGAAGCTGCTTTCTCAAAGCCATCAGGATTCATGGAAGGCATGATGTGTATCCGCGTGCTGTGGATCAAACTGACAATTGTTTCGTTTCCTTTTTGATATTCATTGCACAGATACTGTGCCAAGAAGACAAGGAGCTCTCTCCCCACTGCCTCGTTCCCGTGCATGTTGCCAACATATTTAAATTCTGGCTCCCCTGTAAGGCAAAAGGCAGATGAAAACAATAAGCAATTTTGCACATATTCTGAGGTTCAGCCACCTCAGGAACTATTTAAACTGTCTACTGGGGAGTTTATAAAAGCTAGTGCCATACTCAGCATCACCTCCAGGGATTTATTCTGCTCACCATGTCTCTGGACTGCTGCAAATTATGCTGGATGTTTGGTCGAGACAGTTGATTGATTAGAATCATAGAATCCCTATAGTGTGGAAGCAGGTCATTCAGCCCAACAAGTCCACACCGACCCTCTGAACAGCATCCCACCCAGACCCACCCCCTATCTCATCCCTGTAACCCTGCATTTCCCATGGTTAATCTACCAAGCCTGCGCATCTCTGGATGCTACAGGCAATTTAACATGGCCAATTCACCTAACCTGCATATCTTTGGACTGTGAGAGGAAACCAGAGCACCCGGAGGCATGGGGAGAATGTACAAACTTCAAACAGACAGTCACCCAAAGGTGTAATTGAACCTGGGACCCTAGTGCTATAAGGGAGCAGTGCTGTCCCATTGGTTGATTGCTGTCACATGTATCGAAATACAGTGAAAAGTGCTGTTTTGCATGCATTCATAATGTCGGCCTAAGCTGCGATCGGGAAAGGACAGTAGGTGCAGTCAACAGATTGTTTGGCTACTCACAGAGACTGTTATTGGTGACAAAGGGCTGTGAGCAGACCTGAACCTCAGCTCCTGAGGTATTAGCAACTTGGTTATGGAGATTGTGGAAACCAACCAAAAAAAAAAAATCACACATGCTTATGACCATTCCATTCCCCACAGTACGGAAACAGGCCCTTCGGCCCAATAAGTCCACACCGACCCTCTGAAGAGTAACCCACCAGGCCCATTCCCCCTGACTAACACTCCTAACACTACAGGCAATTTAGCATGGCCAATTCACCTAACCTGCACATCTTTGGATTGTGGGAGGAAACTGGAGCACCCAGAGGAAATCCACGCAGACACGAGGATAATATGCAAACTCCACACAGACAGACAGTCGCCCAAGGTGGGACTCGAACCCGCTGGTGCTGAGAGGCAGCGGTGCTAACCACTGAGCCACTGCGCCGCCCCCAGAGTTAAACAGCCTGGTTGGGAGGTAATGTAAAATGATAATAAAGCAGCAGAACTTTTTTTCAATATCAGGGAGCTGGTCAAGAAAGAAGAGAATGACAAAACAAATTTTCATTGAAAAGATTACAAAATAGTGCAATATTGAAGAAGTTTTTGTGTTGCCATCAGTTGATTCACAGGGGAATAAACCAGTCTTCAAAAGGTAGTGTACCACAAGCAATAATGAATCAGTAACTCACTTGACTTCAACAATAAAGCAAGTCAGACAGGGTATGAAAAGAGCTGCTGATTTTCCCACTGCATGCTAATGCCAGAATAAACTGCAAGCCCAGAGTGCCCAGGATATCGTACACCATGTTTACACACCGGACACAAATCCTACAGAATAATAGCAGCACAAAACCAGTGGTTAACACAAGAGAATGGCCAATATTGTCAATGGGATAGCATCGAAATATTTTAAAATTTGACAAATCACTTTATATATAAGCAATTGTATTAAGGCATCTTTATATTGTTGCATTCATAAGGAAAAGGACTGTTAATATCTAACATTCAGCATTCAACTTTTAATGGTTTTAAATAAAAGGACATTGCTGACTTAAAATAGCTGCTATAATCACCTGAAAAGCCCAGGCAACCACATGGAACATATAAAATCAGCTGCTCAGAATTAACATTTTTAATCAAAAGGAACAGAAACTCAGTGAGGCAACAAGAAATTTGCATATCTTCTGTTACTCACACTTGCATGATTACTTCATATACTAGAGATTATAGGTTACCTGTGGAGTGTTCTGTTTGAAAAGGATAATGGAGCCGCACTGTGGATATACAAATGAACTATATTTCAGCAGCTTGCTCTGTGCAACAGAGCAGAGACAGAAAAGATAATGTGTGCTCACAAGAGCAAGGATGCTGGAAGGTTCTCTCTCTCTCTCTCTCTCTCTGTGTTTTAATCCCCCTCAAGGTCAAACAAAGCCACTAAAAAGCAAATTGGAACAATAACAATGATTCACCAAGAATGATTTGCCAAGGACAGCAACAGCTAAAGAGTCGAACTCAGCTCTTTTGATCTCACACCTTAAAGATGCTAAAACAATTTTAACTGTAACTACCTCACCTTCCCACACATACCAAACACCACCACCCCCCTTCTTTGTAAACTCATTACCTGCATACCGGTTAAGTTCAATGCTGTGTTTTATTACTTTTTCAGGGGAGTGGATAATAAAATTTCACTCCCAGTCAAGAAAACCTTGGAACAGACTCTCCTTCATTTCTGATCTGGTCAATTAATTAAACTGAAGTGTAATAGCTATGCACTGGGGAGAAAAATTGTGACTAAACAAGAGAAAGTTTAAAAAAAAGGGTTGTCATGATTCATCCTCACCTGGTTATATCGAATTGGATAGATTCGAAAATATTATTCGAAGCAATATTTGTGAAACTGAAGTCATTTTTTGATGAAATTCAAATTTAAAATTAACATATGCTAATATGCTACACTTGCATTCATGCATGACAAACTGACGAGTAACAACACTTTGAAAAACGGCACGATTTACCATTATCACTCAAACACGGTCAGAGAGAATGCGGCACTGATGGTCTGCCTTACACTCGGTCTCTACTTGCCCTTTATTGCATTGCTACTTAAACCTAATTTCAAAAAACCATCTGTTGCTGTACTATCACAGCTGCTCTCTTCAATACCTCCCAAAGTGACAAGCTGACATCTAAGTGCCAAATGTAACAAGTTCTCATCAAGAACATGTTAAAAGATTGCTCCCTCATTTCACTTAGGAGATTTCAGACAGAGCAGACTTTCATTGTAACAGAGGTACAATTACAACCAGGTTTAGGAGTGTGAAAGGACAATGTTCTGCTAACACACCATGCTATCCTGTAATTGTAATTTTATAGATGCACAAAGCCATGCTGACTATCACTCATCAGTCCCTGCGTCTCCAAATGTGTGTAAATCCTATAGTTCCAGACTTGAAACCTTTCTGAAATAAAGGCACAACATTAGCCACCTTCTAGTCCTCTGGCACCTCACCTGTGGTTACAGACTCTAGGGGCTCCGCAATTTCCTCCCTAACTTCCCATAACGTTCTGAGATACACTTGATCAGGTCCCAGATATTTATTCACCTTTCTGTTTTCTCAGCACCTCCTCTTCTGTAATGTGAACGGTTTTCAAAACATCAATACATACTTCCTCGAGTTCCCTAGCCTCCATTTCTTTCTCCACAGTAAACTGACCCAGAATATTCATTTCATATCTCTCCCATCTCCCGAGGTTAAACACAGAGAAGGCCTCAGTGATCGTTAAAGTGATTTATCTCTGGTTACTCTTTTGCCGTTAATATATTTGCAGAAACTCTTTGGATTGTCCTTAACCTTATCTGTCAAGACTCTCTCATATTCCCTCTTTGCCTTCCTGACTTCCCTCTTAAGAATGCCTCTACACTTTGATAGTCCAGGGTTTAATTTTGTCTCAGTTGTTTATACTTTAGATTAGATTAGATTTAGATTACATTAGATTTAGATTTAGATTACATTACAGTGTGGAAACAGGCCCTTCGGCCTAACAAGTCCACACCGACCCGCCGAAGCGAAACCCACCCATACCCCTACATTTACCCCTTACCTAACACTACGGGCAATTTAGCATGGCCAATTCACCTGACCCTGCACATCTTTTGGACTGTGGGAGGAAACCGGAGCACCCGGAGGAAACCCACGCAGACACGGGGAGAACGTGCAAACTCCACACAGTCAGTCGCCTGAGGCGGGAATTGAACCTGGGTCTCAGGCGCTGTGAGGCAGTAGTGCTAACCACTGTGCCACCGTGCCGCCCACAATACTTAATATATCATTTTTAAAATACTTTTTTCTGATTTAGTATGTGGACGTACCTACTAGAGAAAGTGCAAATCTTGACCTACTCTTGGGGAATAAGGCAAGGCAAGTGACTGAGGTGTCAGTGAGGGAGCACTTTGGGCCAGTGACCATAATTCTATCAGTATTAAAATAGCAATGGGTAAGAATAGACCGGGTCTAAAGGTTGAAGTTCTAAATTGGAAGACAAATTTTGACGGAATTAGGCAAGAACTTTCAAAAGTTGATTGGGGCTGGATAGTCACAGGTAAAGGGACGGCGGGAAAATGGGAAGTCTTCAAAGAAAATGAGATAACGAGAGTCCAGAGACATTATGTTCATGTTAGGGTGAAAGGCAAGGCTGGTAGACATAGGGAACCACTGGATGACTACAGAAATTGAGGTTTTGGTCAAGAATAAAAAGTAAGCATTTGTCAGGTATAGACAGCAGAAATTATATGATTCCCTAGAAGAATATAAAGGCAGTAGGAGTATACTTAAGAAGAAAATCAGGAGGGCAAAAAGGGGACATGAGATAGCTTTGGCAAATAGGGTTAAGAAGAATTCAAAGGAATTTCAAAAATATATTAAGGACAGAATGGTAACTAGGGAGGGAATAGGGTCCCTTAAAGATCAGCAAGGCCGTCTATGTGTGGAATCACAGGAGATGGGGGAGATACTAAATGAGTATTTTACATCAGTGTTTACTGTGGAGATGGAGATGGAAGATATAGAATGTAGGGAGATAAACAGTAACATCTTGAAAAGTGTCCATATTACAGAAATGGTGGTGCTGGGCGTCTTAAAACACAAAAAGGTGGATAAATCCCCAGGACTGGTTCAGGTGTACTGTAGAACTCTATGGGAAGCTAGAGAAGTGATTGCTGGGCCCCTTGCTGGGATATTTGTATCATCGATAGTCACAGGTGAGGTATCAGAAGACTGGAGGTTGGCTAATGTAGTGCCACTGTTTAAGAATAGTAGTAACCACAATGAAATGAACCTAAATGAAATGAGGGGGCAATCTTTTAACACATTCTCAATGAGAACTTGTTACAGTTGGCACTTGGCTGTCAGCCTGTCACTTCAGGAGGTGTTGAAGAGAGCAGCTGCATCACAAAATACCAGACTAATGCCATTCACAAGTTCGTTGATGACACCACCACAGTCGGTCAAATCTCAGATGGCAACGAAACAGATGGGAGGTGGAAGACCGAAAAATGATGCACTGAGAACAATCTAACTCTCAATGCTGCAAAACCAAGGAACTCAATTGACTTTCGGCGGGATGTTACTCATGTCCCCCTATACATTAACAGCACAGAGGCGGAACGAGTGGCGAGTGTCAAGCTCCTGGGAGTGGACATCAGCAACAAGCTCTCTTGGACTCTTCATGTGGACGCACTGGTTACAAAGGCACAACAACATCTCTTCTTCCTCAGGCAGCTGAGGATATTTGGCATGACAGCGAATCCCCTTGCCAACTTTTATGGGTGCACCATCGAGAGATTCTGTCTGCATATATCACTACCTGGTATGGCAACTGTACCATTCAAGATCAGAGATAGTTACAGAGAGTGGTGAACTCAGCCTGGGCAATCACAAAGGCCAATCTCCCATTTACAGAATCTATCAGGCCAGCTGGGAAGCAAAGGCCACCAGCATTCTCAAAAGATCCATCCCACCCTGGCAATGCTTTTCTACAACCTCTACTATTGGCGTGAAGCCTGAATACATGCACCAGTTTCAAAACAGTTTATACCCGACGGTTGTTAGAATATGGAATGGATTCACAAACTCTTAGCATTCACCTTTACCTGTGTTTTTGTTTTTGCCGCTGTTTACCTATTATTTACTTATCTACGCTGTTTAACTCTGTGATCTACCTATACTGCTCGCAAGACAAAGCTTTTCACTGTCCCTCTGTACACATGACAATAAATTCAATTCAATTCAATTCAGAAAGGTGGTAAGGAAAAGCCAGTGAACTATAGACCAGTGAGCCTGACATCGGTGGTGGGCAAGTTGTTGGAAGGAATCCTGAGGGACAGGACTTACATGTATTTGGAAAGGCAAGGACTGATTAGGATAGTCAACATGGCTTTGTGCATGGGAGGGTTCATGTCTCATGAACCTGATTGAGTTTTTTTAAAAAGTAATAGAGGATTGATGAGGACAGAGCGCGAGACGTGATCGATATGGACTTCAGTAAGGCAGTCGATAAGGTTCCTCATGGCAGACTGGTTAGCAAGGTTACATTGCATGGAATGAACTAATCAGTTGGATACTGAACTGGCTTAAAGATAAGAGACAGAGGGTAATGGTGGAGGTTTGTTTTTCAGACTGGAGGCCTGTAACCAGTGGAGTGCCACAAGGATCGGTGCTGGGTGCACTGCTTTTCATCCTTTATGTAAATGATTTGGATGTGAACATAGATGGTATAGTTAGTAAGTTTGCAGATGACATCAAAATTGGAGGTGTAGTGGACAACTAAGAAGGTACCAGCAGAGTACAATGGGATCTTCATCAGATGGGCCAACGAGAGGCAGATGGAGTTTAAGTTAGATAAATGTGAGGTGCTGCATTTTGAAAAGGCAAATCAGGGCAGGACTAATAGACTTAATGGTAAGGTCGTGGGGAATTTTGCTGAAGAGAGAGACCTTGGAGTGCAGGTTCATAGCTCCTTGAAAGTGGAGTCACAGATAGATAGGATAGTGAAGAAGGCATTTGCTTTACTTTCCTTTATTGGTCAGAGCTTTGAGTATAGGATTCAAAGTTTGTGCAAAGATTTGAGTATAGGAGTTAGGAGGTTATTTTGCAGCTGTTCAGGACATTGGTTGGGCCATTATTGAAATACTGCATGGAATTCTGTACCCTCTCCTCTAGGAAGGATGTTGTAAAACTTGGAAAAGATTCAGAAAAGATTTACAAGGATGTTGCCAAGGCTAGAGGATTTGAGCGATAGGAGAGACTGAAAAGACTGGGGCTATTTTCCATGAAGCATTGGAGGCTGAGGGGTGACCTTACAGAGGTTTATACAATCATGAGGGGCATGGAGAGAGTAAATAAAGAAGGTATTTTCCCTAGGGTGAGGGAGGCCTAAAACTAGATGGTATAGGTTTGTGGTGAGAGGGGGAAGGTTTAAAAGGGAACTAAGGGGCAACTATTTCACGCAGAGATTGGTGTGTGTATGGAATGAGCTCCCAGAGGAAATGGTGAAGGTGGGTACAATTACAACACATCAAAAGGCATCTGGATGGCTATATGAATAAGAAGTGTTTAGAGAGGTCTGGGCCAAATGCTGGAAAATAGGACTAGACTTATTTAGGATATCTGGTTGGCATGGACAAGTTGGACCAAAGGGTCTGTTTCCACACTGGTATCTCTACGATTCTATGACTAGAACCTCAATATCTTTATTCATCTATTGTTCATTAATCTTACCAGCCTTACCTTTCACTCTAACAGGAACACAATGTCTCTGAACTCTCATTATCACGCTTTTGAAAGCCTCCCACTTGTCAGTTATCCCTTTGCCTGCGATAAGTCTACTCCAACCAATCTTTGAAAGCTCCTGTCTCATACAATTAAAATGTGCCTTACTCCAATGGAGAATTTTAGCTTTTATGAAAGGCTTATTCTTTTCCATAACTGTTTTAAAACATATAGAATTACAAGCACTAGTCCCAAAGTGTTCCCCTATTTACACTTCAGCCACTTGCCCTTCCTTATTTCCCAAGAGGTCAAGTTGTGCTCATTCTCTTCATTAAGTTTTAATAAAGAAAATTTTCTTGAACACATTAAACAAATATCTCACCATCCAAAGCTTTAAAACTATGGGATTCCCAGTCAATGCTTGGAAAATTAAAATCTCTTACTATTGCAACCCTGTTATTTTTACATATCCTTGAGATCTCTCTAAGTATTTGCTCCTCAATTTCCCTGATTATTGAGGGGACTATAGTAGATTCCCATCAAGATGATCATGCTTTTTTATTTATAATTTCAAGCCATGTATTTTTACTTGCATTGATGTTTTAAACAAGTCATGCAAGGGAACAGAATGCAGTTTTGGTCATTGGAAAAGCATACAGATGATGCAAGTACATGGCGCTTTAGACCAAAGGAATTCATTCATTCACAAAAATTGACTTTCAATGTTGACTTAAAACCTAAACTAAAATGAGAGATGGTATCACTGTGCGTTTCATTTGTAAAAAGCAATGTCCGTCTCATCAAATCTAGGATCGAAGTAAAATCGTAGGCCTTGAAAGCTACTAAAGCAAGTAAAATTATGTGGTGATTTCACCTTGTGCCCTTTTTCTGAAATGGACCGTTGTGTTGTGTAAGACGATATATTCTGATTGCACTGATAAACCCTGCCAGGCCGGTACACTCATCATCTGGTGAGCAGGCAATGCAGCCGACATCCAACATGTGCAGCATCCCATGCCTGAACAGTTAAGTAACCATTTTAAAATTAGCAGGATAGTGGGGAATGAGGAGGTTTTAAAGACAGTAGCTCACAAGGATCCTATTTCCATAACAAATGGGCTTGACAAAAGGACAAAACCAAACACAATCACCTCCTCATTCTTCACTACCTCAATGATCCAATCACTTTCCAATCCCAATCCCCCTATACAATTCCTCTAGTCATTTGCTATCATATTTTCAAACTGCCACCTACCTTTTTTTCTGTTTCTGTCAGTCAATCTGCCCAATAACTCCCTCATCTTCGATGCTCATATTCACAGTAAAAGATTCCCTCTCTCTTCATGGTTATTCCTCCACTTCCTCATGTCTAACGGTCACAGACTGGTGACAACCTAATGTTGCTGGACCACATCAAGCATTAAGAGGCTTCCTTGCCCACAGTCAAAACCAAATGCTATTCCAGGATGATTCTGGACAGCAAAGATATCCCCTTACTTCTTATGCCACAGTTTCTCGTTTGAGTTGGGAATCGGGGGGGGGGGGGGGGGGGGGGGGGGGGGAGGGAATAATCCTGATTTGCATTGCCATCTCCCTTCCCAGCCAGAAGGTCAGGCTTCTCCTGGAGTCAGAGTTTTAATGACCCTAGAGTTGGGTCTGCCCTCTATCTTCCTTGATTGACATGTATGGTCTTAGAAATAATAAGATTATATTCATCTTCAAAGTATTGAGGGTATATGGAGATCTGGGACCCAGGAAATGTCAGAGAAATATGATCAGTAAAGATTTATTGCTGTGGACCAGTTTTGTGTACAAACTTGCATTTTCTCCCATCAAACAGAACTGTTTTATTGCTGCTAACCAGTTTCCATCAGGTCGTAGCTCATCGGCTGCAGGCAGCTCAGGCAGAACCCTTGGCTCTGCAGCTTAGGTTTGGCTAGTCTCCCTGATCTGTGATAAATCCACTCCAGTTTCTCTTCACCAGTGCTCCATGCAACTTGGACTACCACATGATTTCCACAGGCAAAGTGAGACTGACTCTTGTTGTCATCTAAATGAGGACTGTAGATAATGGAGAGTCAGAGTTGAAGTATGCCGCTGAAAAAACACAGGTCAGGCAGCACCCGAGGAGCAGGAGAGTCGACATTTTGGGCTCAAGCCCATCATCGGGAATGTAGACGGGGAAGGGGGCTGAGAGATAAATGGGGAGGTGGGGCAGGGGAAGGTCATTGGGAAGGCGATAGGTGAATGCAGGTGGGGGTGATTGTGATTAGGTCAGTGGGGAAGGTGGAGCAGGTAAATGGGAAGGAAGCTGGATAGTAGGATAATGCGCTGTATCTGGAAATTAGTGGGATGGAAGGACAGGACCGGGGGTTCTATCCTTGTTGCTGTTAGAGGGGTGGGTTTCAAAGGTGGAGGGACGGGAATTGAAGGAGATTAGTTTCTAGAGATTAGTGGGGTGGAGGATGAGGACCTTCTTATCCCCTGCCATTTCCACCACCTACAGTCAGACCCCACCACATGAGATATATTTCCCTCCCCGCCCCTATCTGCATTCTGCAGACACCATTCCCTCTGACTCACTTATTAGCTCCCCACCAACCCAGCCTCCACACCTGGCACTGTTTAGTGCCTCCACAAGAGTTGATGAGGGTCGGGCTGTGGATGTGGTGTATATGGACTTTAGCAAGGCATTTGATAAGGTTCCCCATGGTAGGCTCATTCAGAAGGTCAGGACAAATGGGATTCAGGGGAACATAGCTGTCTGGATACAGAATTGGCTGGCCAACAGAAGACAGCGAGTGGGAGTAGAAGGAAAATATTCTGCCTGGAAGTCTGTGGTGAGTGGTGTTCCACAGGGCTCTGTCCTTGGGCCTCTATTGTTTGTAATTTTTATTAATGACTTGGATGAGGGGATTGAAGGATGGGTCAGCAAGTTTGCAGATGATACAAAGGTTGGAGGTGTCGTTGACAGTATAGAGGGCTGTTGTCGGCTGCAACGGGACATTGACAGGATGCAGAGATGGGCTGTGAGGTGGCAGATGGAGTTCAACCTGGATAAATGTAAGGTGATGCATTTTGGAAGGTCGAATTTGAAAGCTGAGTACAGGATTAAGGATAGGATTCTTGGTGGTGTGGAGGAACAGAGGGATCTTGGGGTGCAGGTACATAGATCCCTTAAAGTGGCCACCCAAGTGGACAGGGTTGTTAAGAAAGCATATGGTGTTTTGGCTTTCATTAACAGGGGTATTGAGTTTAAGAGTCGTGAGATCTTGTTGCAGCTCTATAAAACTTTGGTTAGACCGCACTTGGAATACTGCGTCCAGTTCTGGTCGCCCTATTATAAGAAAGATGTGGATGCTTTGAAGCGGGTTCAGAGGAGGTTTACCAGGACTGGAGGGCTTATCTTATGAAGAGAGGTTGACTGAGCTCGGACTTTTTTCATTGGAGAAAAGGAGGAGAAGAGGGGACCTAATTGAGGTATACAAGATAATGAGAGGGATAGAGAGAGTCGATAGCCAGAGACTATTTCCCAGGGCAGAAATGAGTAACACGAGGGGTCATAGTTTTAAGCTGGTTGGAGGAAAGTATAGAGGGGATGTCAGAGGCAGGTTCTTTACAGAATTGTGAGAACATGGAATGCGTTGCCAGCAGCAGTTGTGGAAACAAGGTCATTGGGGACATTTAAGAGACTCCTCGACATACATATGGTCACAGAAATTTGAGGGTGCGTACGTGAGGATCAGTGGTCGGCACAACATTGTGGGCTGAAGGGCCTGTTCTGTGCTGTACTGATCTATGTTCTATGCAGATATAAAACCTGTGCCCGCACCTCCCTCCTCACCTCTGTCCTTGGTCCCAAAAGATCTTTTCACATCCGGCAGAGATTTTCCTGCACATCCACCCATCTCATTTACTGTGTCTGTTGCTCTCAATGTGGTCTCCTCTACATCGGGGAGACAGAACACCAACTTGCAGAGCATTTCAGGGAATATCACTGGTACCAACCAACCCCACCGCCCTGTGGCTACCCACTTCAACTCCCCTTCCCACTCGACCAAGGATATACAAGTCCTGGGCCTCTTCCACCAGCAAATGCAAGCTACCCGATGACTGGAGGAAGAACACTTCATCTTCCGCCCTGGGGCCCTTCAACCACACGGCATCAATGTCGACTTCCCTAGCCTCCCCATCTCCCCTCCCCCTACCTCATCCCAGATCTAGCCATCCAACTCGGCACTGCCTTCCTGACCTGTCCATCTTCTTTCCCACATACCCACTCCACCCTCCCCACCAACCTATCACCATCAGCACCCAGGTGCATCCACCAATCACCTTCCCAGCTACCTTTCCCCCCTGCCCAATCCTCACCCTCTTATCTCTCAGCCCCCTTCCCCCTCTACATTCCTAATGGAGGGCTTATGCCCAAAATGTCAACTCTCTTGCTCCTTGGATGCTGCACGATCTGCGCCTTTCAACTATTGTTGTCATCCAGGCAGCATTTGACCGAGTGTGGCATCAATGAATGCAGCTCTAACTCAAGAAACCGGATACCACGCAGCCCGCTTGATTGGCACCACATACACATACATTCACTCCCTCCACCACCGACGCTCAGCAGCAGCAGCAGTTTAAACTATCTCAAGATGCACCACAGAAACTCACCAAGGCTCGTCAGACAGCATTTCCTAAATCTGTAATCATTTCCATGTAGCAGGAAAAGGGCAGCAGATATATGGGAACCCCACCACCTGCAAGTTCCTCTCCAGGCCACTCACCATCTTGACTTGGAAATATACCACCGTCCCTTCAGTGTCTCTGGATTTTCCCTCCCAGTGGCATTATGGGGCTACCTATGCCAAATAGACTGCAGCAGTTCATGATGGCTGCTCACCTCCAGTGGCAACTATAGATACAGAATGTGTGCTGGCCTGGCCAGCAAAACACATATCCCCTCAATGAATAAAAGAAAAAAAACTTAAAGAAATCATAGTAAGGCACAGAAGAATATATCCAAGAGCGTGTAAAGCAGCAACCACTCATTCCAAATTCCAGTCAGTATAGTCCCTCAACAGCTGCACACCCCCACTGCGCAGAGAGTAACTTGAAGATACATCACTCTTGCTTGTGGAGAATTTAATTGGGAATGGAACTTCATTCTAGTAAGGTAGCCTTTTAATGGGAGCATGCATGAGATGCCAATGCAGGCAAATGAGCTTCCTGATGTTTGTCATCAGGAAATCTAACATTCCTGTCAGGTTCGGAGAACCTAATTACAAACGCTCATCCCGTTATTGTTACCATCTCATAGACCTGGAGCAAGGGACCAAGCTGATCACAAGGGATAGGAGTATGATGAATGTTGTTGGTGAGTTTCTGCAGTGCATTTAGTAGATAGCATACTAGGTGTTAATGAAGGGAGTGTATATTTATGGACATCGTGCTAATCAAGCAGACTGTCTCATCCTGGACGGTGTCAAGTTTCCTGAGTGTTGTTAGAGCTGCAGTCATTGATGCCACACTTGGTCAAATGTTGCCTTGATGACAAAGATTGTCTAATTTGCCTCAAGACTTCAGGTGGCAGTCCAGGGCACTGAGGAAGGAAGCTAGAGTAACAAAGGTGAAGGAAACTGGCCAAGGAAGGCAAGCTGACTGTGGAAGTGAATAGGATTTACTAGCTAATTCTCTGAACCTCAAGACAACTTTCCTTCTCCTCCTGGCACAACTGTGCTAAAAAGGCACTCATCTCTTCAGACCTCTTTCAGTTCACAACTTTCCTGAGGACTACCTACATGAATTCCCTACATGAATACTAACCTACATGAATTCCCAGTTGAATGATCACTGACACTAAGGCAAGCAGTCTCATGATAACATTTAAACAACCATCATGTTTCACTTAAGTAGATTTGATCCCTTGCTCGTGATCGGTTTCAATTAACACAGAATACCAGCTTATTCAAGGCAAATTGACTCCAGGTCGTCCTTCTGTCCAAGATAATTTGCACTTTGAACTCCAACGACCCCAAAAGGTTCCTTGATACAGAGTTAAGTTTCAGGCCCTGGTGTCTACACGTAAAGCCACTTCATAACTGAAACACAATTGGAATAAATCATCACCATTGGAGAACAGACTGGGGCTGTTTTCCCTGGAGCGTCGGAGGCTGAGGGGTGACCTTATAGAGGTTTACAAAATTATGAGGGGTATGGATAGGGTAAATATGCAAAGTCTTTTCCCTGGGGTCAGGGAGTCCAGAACTAGAGGGCATAGGTTTAGGGTGAGAGGGGAAAGATATAAAAGAGACCTATGGGGCAACATTTTCCACACAGAGGGTGGTACGTATATGGAATGAGCTGCCAGAGGAAGTGGTGGAGGCTGGTATAATTGTAACATTTAAGGGGCATTTGGATGGGTATATGAATAGGAAGGGTTTGGAGGGATATGGGCCGTGTACTGACAGGTGGGACTAGATTGGGTTGGGATATCTGGTCAGCATGGATGGGTTGGATCAAAGGGTCTGTTTCCATGCTGTACATCTCTATGACTCTATCCATCACAGACAAGGAAGACTCTCTTCCATTCTCAGGGTGAGTCCATAGGTGGCTGTACAGTCCAATGTGGCTTCCACAGACTCTGCCACATTTGGGGCAAAAGGTGGTCAAGGGAAGTGTGGTTGGGATGTTGGTGTGGCAGTGTGCTCCTTTCGCTGTTTTTGCCTGGCTTCCATTTTGCCCCAACAGCAAGTCTCAAGACACTTGACACCTTCCCAGATGCTACTCCTCCCATTGAACAGTCTTGGGCCAGTGATTCCCAGGTATCTGTGGGAATGCCACATCTTGCCAGTGAAGCCTTAAGGCTATCCATAAGGCATTTCCTCTGTCCACCTGGGGCTTGCCTGCTATTTCAGAGCTGGGAGTAGAGTACATGCTTGAGGACTCTCGTATCGGTCATGGAGACAGTGTGCTCAACACGCTGTGGGGAGTCAAGGGGGGGTCACAGTGCCTCAATGGTGGTGATGTTGGCCTGGTCAAGGATGCTGGTGTTGGTACATCCATCTTCCCAGCTGATTTGCAAGGAGGAATAGACGGACAGACAAAGCATCATTCAGAAATTATGGAAAAGCTTCTCATTGAAGTGAGGTACAGGGGTGAAATAAAGAAATTGCATGTGTGCACTCGATTACCTTATTTGCCTGCACTGCAGGCTTCCTGCCAACTGTACCATTTCTTCAGCACTACGCTAAATCTAATCATTAAATCAGTGATTTACTGCACCATGTCATTTTTATAATTAAAAATGATTCGGAAACGTGGTTGCACACCACGCACATTTTGGATATTTGGCACAGAGATATACTGTAATCAATTATACAGAAGGTCAGGCTGAAGCTAACAGAAAAACCATTTCTCTCCAGTTTTAGTCATTGAATTTAATTACATTGAATGCTGAACCCCTAATAAAGCATGATGAATAGGATAAATGTAGATATTAAATACAAATGTTAAAATGGAAAACTGAACTTTACCCAAATATTCTACAAAATATTTCTACAGCTTGTCTAGCCAACTGTATATTCAGTATAACTATAACATTAGAAATATAATATTAGAAATTAGAAACATTAGAAATCTGGCTCACTTATAGAAAAGCATGTATTTTAAATGCTTTTATTCCCTTCAGATAATAGAGCAAACTGAACTTCTGATTCAAAATGGTTTAATATTTATATTTCATTGTGATTGAAAAGTTGTTGAACTAGATGATGAATAGTTAGAACAGTCCTTTGCCTAAATGATTTTATGTGAATGAGCTCCACACTTGCATAATGAACATTACTTGGTAATTTCTCTGCAACATTTGGGAATTGTATAACTGCACATATACTGGACGGTGTTGATTTTAAAGAAAAAAAGAATCTAAAAATGTTAAAAAGTAGAAAATTACCTCAGTGGTGTTTTTTTTCTGAACAGGTAAAAGGCTGTGTCTCCATCAACTATTTATAATTCCTTACACTCTGCTCCTCGGTCTAAGTGACAACTCGGACAAAATGATGTTCATCCGTCATCCCTGTATGTGCAGATCTGCAGTGATTTTGAGCCAAATGACACAATTTTAACATTATCAGTCTTTTTGTCAGATCCTTCCATGGTCTCACCCTTCCCTAGCTCCAGTCTCCGACAGACTAACAAACTTTCCAAATCTGACCTCCTAAGTGCACCCAATTTTAAATGCTCCACCACTGGAATGGTAAGCTCTGGAATTCCCTCCTGAAACCACTCTTAGTTATTTTAAGATTCACACAAAACCAGGTTTATTTGGAAGCACTAGCTTTCGGAGTGCTGCTCCTTCATCAGGTGGTTGTGGAGGTTAAGATCATGCTCACAGAATGTATAGCCAAAGAAGTCCAGTGTCATGAAGATGTGATACATAAACAGTCTAAGATTAAAACTCCCATCTTTTATAATGGGATACGCTGGTTTCTGTCCTTTGATATGTAAACCCCAGAACCTTTTTAGAATTACGTTCTGAAATTAGCTCAGCATTCTTTACAATAGGTGTGAAGTCTGTCTCTCTGTGTCCCAATGCTATATCAGACAGACAAACTCTGTATAGCTCTACAGTTTTATATGGATTCATGCAGCAAAATGAAATGTAATTCTGCAAAAACAAATTCACCCCATCACCCTATAATTACATTCTTTTTTTGCTGCATGATTCCATGTAAAACTCTGTAGAACTATACAGAGGGTTTGTCAGTCTGACACAGCATTGGGACACTGACAGACTTCACACCTATTGTTTAAAAAGCTGAACTACTTTGAGAATGTAATTTTAAAGAAGTTCTGGGTTTTAGAATTAGAATTAGATTCCCTACAGTGTGGAAACAGGCCATTCAGCCCAACAGGTCCACACCGATCCTCCAAAGAATAACCCACCCAGCTCCATTTCCCTACTCATTATTACCCCTGACTAATGCACCTAGCCTACACATCCCTGAACACTAGGGCAATTTAGCATGGCCAATTCACCTAACTTTGAGGAGAAAGTGAGGTCTGCAGATGCTGGAGATCAGAGCTGGAAATGTGTTGCTGGAAAAGCGCAGCAGGTCAGGCAGCATCCAGGGAACAGGAGAATCGACGTTTCGGGCATAGGGCTTATGCCCGAAATGTCGATTCTCCTGTTCCCTGGATGCTGCCTGACCTGCTGCGCTTTTCCAGCAACACATTTCCAGCAATTCACCTAACTTGCATACCTTTGGATTGTGGGGGGAAACCGGAGCACCTAGAGGAAACCCTCACAGACACGGGCAGAATGTGCAACTCCACACAGACACAGACACAGACAGTCACCTGAGGCTGGGATCGAACCTGGGTCCCTTGCACTGTGAGACAGCAGTGCTAACCACTGAGCCACTGTGCCACCTTTTACATATCGAAGAACAGAAACCAGCATATTCCATTATAAAAGATGGAAGATTTAATTTTAGATTATTTACTGTATCACATCTCCATGATGCTGGACTCCTTTGGCTACAAATTCTGTGAGCATGATCTTAACCTCCACAACCACCTGATGAAGGAGCAGCACTCCGAAAGCTAGTGCATCCAAATAAACCTGTTGGACTGTAATCTGGTGTGGTGAGATTTTTAACTTTATCAAACCCAGTCCAACACCGGCATCTCCAAATCATAGGTTTGAAGCAGCATCTTAAAACATTCTCATTGATCATGCTTTTGGCTTTGTAACTCAGTGTTTGATTTTACTTTACAATGTTCATATGAAGTTCACGGAGATGTTTTAGTACATTAAATTATAATGTATAAATTATGTTATAATCCGAAGGGAGTAAAAGCACTTAAAATACATTTTTTTTTAAAATGAGCCAAGTTCCTCATATATCCATGTCCATAATTGCACTGAATATACAATTGGCTAGGCAAGCTGAAGACACATCATGGAATATTTGGGTAAAGTTCAGTTTTCCATTTTAACATATAATATTTAATAACTACAATTATCCCATTCATCAACATTTATTAGGGATTCAGCATTCAAACTAATTCAATGACTGTACAATTGGACATTCAATGTAATACAAAAATGTGGTTAGCACTAAAAGAAAAGATTCCTGAACATTGCCGATAGTTAAGAATTTGTATTAAAAATTATGTTACTTTTTAGAGCAATGCAGCCCCAGGAGACAGCAAAGTGATTTATGAAGTACTTTTGAAGAATAGTCACCAATGCAATGAGGAAAATATGACAGACAGCTTTTGCACAGCAAGCTCCCATAAACAGCAAGGTAATAACAACCAGATACTGTTTATTTTTATAGTAAACTTGATTGGTTGATTAATATTGGCCAGGCATCAATGATCACTCCCCCATTCTTCTTTGGAATTGTTTAGATTAGATTACTCACAATGTGGAAACAGGCCATTCGGCCCAACAAGTCCACACCGCCCCACTGAAGCACAACCCTACATGTACCCCTTACCTAACACTACGGGCAATTTAGCATGGCCAATTCACCTGCCCTGCACATCTTTGGACTGTGGGAGGAAACCGGAGCACCCGGAGGAAACCCATGCAGACACGGGGAGAACGTGCAAACTCCACACAGTCAGTCGCCTGAGGTGGGAATTGAACCCGGGTCTCTGGCGCTGTGAGGCAGCAGTGCTAACCACTGTGCCACCGTGCCGCCCATTGTGATACCATGTTTCTCATATCCACGTCAGGGAACAGACATGGCCTTGGTCTAACATCTCATCTAAAAAGGTGGCACCTCCAACTGCATAGCACTCCCTTGGTACCTACATTAGTGGTTCTCAATCTGTGGGCGATGACCCCAGTTTGAAGCAGTAAATAGAAGCATAAGTCACTTCTGGGGATTGCTGTGTTTTTATAGTTTCATTTCCATTCAAATTAGTGAATGGATTGCTATTCATAAAAAGGTGCTCAATTTGTAATGGGCTGCACAAGAAGTCAAAGCAAGATCATATATTCAAAAAGGTTAAAGTTAGGCCCTGAAGCCAAGTACTATGTTATTCTGTTTCTATGTGGATATGAGGCCCAGGCCCCAGCTCCCATCCTCAGAGACCAAGTCTCACATTGGCACCTGAGTTTTTACTTTCCCTGCACTTCAGTCAGTGTCTCTGTCTGGGTGGTAGGCCTCTGCCCATGATCATTCACTGGAAGGCCAGACCCAAATGATAAATGCAGCAGCAGCGTCTCTGTTGCTGCGCGGTGGCCTGAGCTCAACTCTGTCACTGTGGAACAAACTGGGCTCCAACATTAATCATTTCACAACCCCTTGGGGTGGACTTCTGTTGCTTTCAGTTGAAGGTCACGATTAAGTAATGGGTTGGTGTGTTGGTAAAATAAACTATATCGACAAAATACTTTTAAATCTAACAATTTTCATAATATGCATTCTATAACTGGTGAACTTCTATATGTATACCTATTTTTAAAAGCTTCTTCACTGTATTATTGAAATTTTATTTCTGGTAGCATCTGAGAGATTGTGTTACCTTTCCCATGTTAAAACAGTGTGTGGTTTATTGCAGGTGAAGTGGATTCAGTTCACCAGTGAGAAAACTGGTCACAAACTCACAACTACTTCTCCAAAGGCCAACCTGATGAACACTATTCAAATACAATTAAGCACCTAGGTGAGCATTTCATAGAATCCCTACAGTGTGGAATCAAGCCCTACAGTGTGAACAAGTCCACACTAACTCTCCGAAGAGTATCCCACCCAGACCCCATCACTCCACATTTCCCCTGACTAATGCACCTAACCTACACATCCCTGAATACTATGGACAATTTAGCATGGCCAATTCACCTAACCTGCGCATCTTTGGATTGAGGGAGGAAACCAGAGCACCCAGAGGAAACCTATGCAGACACGAGGAGAATGTGCAAACTCCACACAGACAGTCACCCGAGGCTGGAATCGAACCTGGGCCCCTGGCGCTGTGAGGCAGCAGTGCTAACCACTGAGCCACCGTGCCAGCAGTATGGCCTTCCAACAGAAATAAATGGGAAAATAGCTTTGGGAAGCCATGGCCTCAATTTTGGGATGAAGGCCCAGCATGGGACTTGAATCCCATCCACTCAGAGGCAAGAGTGTTACCAACGGAGCTACAGTTGAAACCAGAGAGTCAATATGTATTTACAGTACACAGATATGGCAATTGTTTAAGGTGTAAATATCACTTGCTTAAGTTGAGAAATTTAAGCTGTATTTAATGTCTGACATCCCTGAGTGATTCAGTGTTGCATTAGCCCACAGATAATCCAATAAATAGATTACTAGAAACAGGATCGCACAATTCTGTAAAGGGCAGCTTACCATTAAAAATACAACTCCCAGAATGGACAGGACCGAAGTTTACTTGCAGGACATAAAATAGATTAATGAAGAAATAAACAGCCTTCATACTGATGTACTTTTAAGCTAATCTCAGTCAGTCAGTCAGTCGGACAGGATGATAGTTCCCTTCAGTGTTCCTTGGCACATGGAAGAAAAACAAAATCAGCCAGAATTCCTGATCCTAATCTCCATCCTCTGGAAAGAGTAGGAGGTAAAAATGTTTTGATGTTCCTCTCATCCTTCTGAATTTCACTGAATATCATGTCAACTGATTCAACCTCTCCTCATACCTAAGGCCCAGCAGTCTCGAAGTAATTTCAACTTCAGATGCTATTGAATGAGTTGTCAATTAACATCAGGCCCAAATGGCCTTTTCATTCAGTGAATGGAAATGAGACTCAACTCAGCTCCGGCCTGCAACGTCAATTTTCCTGCTCCTCGGATGCTGCCTGACCTGCTGTGCTATTCCAACACCACACACACAACTCTGATCTCTAGCATCTGCAGACATTAACGTCTCCTATAACGTACAATAGGCCGCTGAGCTAATATCACTCATATCAGATTGCTGCCCAAAGTTAAAGTCAGTCACTCTTTCTTCCAGGGTCAATAATAAGAATTAGTAAAGGTTATCCTTTCAACTCATGTAATAAGCAAGAATCTCAGATGGTGCCGAATATTTTCCTTTATTTCATGAGATATTCAACTCCACCAGCTCAAATTATTTGCATAATGTAAAACAAAGAACTGTTCTAAAAACAAAATGAAAACAGAAATTGCTAGAGAAACTCAGCAGCTTTGGCAGCATCTATGGAGAGAAAACAGAGTTAACATCTTGAGTCAAGTTCTAAAGATAGGTCACGCATCTCAAAACATTAGACCCATTTCCCTCTCCACAGATGCTACCAGATCTACCGAGTTTCCACCAATTTCTGATTTTGTTTCAAATAATTTTCTGCATAAGAAAACTGGAATCAATTTGCATGTTCAGGTGAAGTCAATATTAAGTGATTAAGAAACAAAGCAAATCCTATGCAGCTAACATCAACAAACAATCAATTCGTGGATATAATCTGATTGACACTATTAGCCAGAGCGCAATATGCCAGTTCAGGAAGACAGTCTTAGGGAAAAGGAAGCTGTCTCTCGATATAACAAGATGGTGATTATTTAAGGGAATACAGGAACAAAATGTAGGCAGCTTTTGGAGAGTCCCTAGAAGTGATCCTATGTATAACAAACTTTTGCAAAAATTGATGAGACTAAGAATTACAAAATCACACGCAACACGATAAGAGTTCTAGTCTCCTTCCTATAGGAAGGATGTTGTGAGACTTGAACGGGTTCAGAAAAGATCTACAAGGATGTTGATAGGGTTGGAGGGTTTGAGCTATAACGAGAGGCTGAATAGACTGGGGATGTCTTCCTTGGAGCGAAGGCTGAGGGGTGACCTCAGAGGTTTATAAAATCATGAGAGACATGGATAGGGTAAATAGGTGAGGGTTGTCCTGGGGTGGGGGAGTCCAAAATTAGAGGGCACAGGTTTATGATGAGAGGGGAGAAATTTAGAAGGCACCCAAGGGAGAATGTTTTCACGCAGAGCGGGGTGTGTGTATGGAATGAGCTGCCAGAGGAAGTGGTGGAGGCTGGTGCAATTACAACATTTAAAAGGTATACGAATAGGAAAGGTTTAGAGGGATAATGGCCAAATACTGGCAAATGGGACTAGAGATTTATATAAGGCATCTGGTTGGCAAGCTCACGTTTGACCAAAGGGTCTGTTTCTGCGCTTTACAACTCTATGACTCTAAAGAAAGTCCTCGGTGAATGTGTTAGGCGGTGGAGAAGAAATAGCATAGGTAGTCCCCCGACTACTTTGGATGGACACTGAAGGTGCTGCACGAGATGCTTTCAAGGGTGGCCTTCTCTGCCATTCCATGTTACCAAGCCTGCATGTCAATACTACGCCCTGCTGAGAAGGAATCCGAGAATTTCTACATTGCGGAAAGAGGCCATTCGGTCGTCTGAAGAACATCCCTCCCAGATCGCAAACCTATCCCCGTAACCCCACATGAGGAGTACAGGAAAGCTCTTTGGGAACAGCATCAGATATACATTGAATTGAGGTAGTAAACTGGTAAAACCAGAAAACAAACACATACAGGATAACCCGTGAAAGTAGCATACAATAAACCGAGCTAAGGGATCCCACAGCCATTGGATCAGATCAAAGCTCTGCACTGCTGTCACATTCGGTTATTGCCCAAAAATTAAACAACTAAATGGAGGAGGAGGCTCCGTCAATATCCCCATCCTCACTGACAGTGAGATCCAGCATACTGCTGCAAAACTAAGGCTGAAGCATCTGCAACCATCTGCAGCTGGAAGTGCCGAGGCAATGATCCATCTTGGCCTCCTCCTGAGATACATGGTACCATAGATGTCAGTGTCCAGCCAATTCCACTTACGCAGCAACTAATGCCGAGAAAATACCACCCCTGGCTATGGAATCTAAACACAGGGTCAGTCTTACAATATGGGGCCAGTCATTTGGGACTAAGATGAGAAGAATTGTTTTCACTCAAGAAGTTGTGAATCCTTAGAATTTTCTACCCCAGAGCGTTGTGAGTTTTTAGTTGTTCAGTAATGGTGACAGTAAGATGAAATTGTGTTTGATCAGTCATGACCTTGTTGAATGGCAGAATGGGTTGAAAGAAGAAATTGGAGTAAGAATAGGCATTGATGATATCCAGAAAACCAGAAAAGCACTACCGAGATCATAAAATTGTGGAAACACCACCGTATGTATTAATAATAGCATTATATCTACAAATAAACGAACAAAACTTCAGGCAGATTGTTTCAATTTCCATAATCTTTGTGTGATTAGTACTTGAGAAATCAGTAATATTCTTAAACATTTGTAAGGTAAACTTCCTTTGCTCCCAAAACCTGTCCCAACATTAGAAGGATACACTCACTGACCAATGGGAAATAATTCTGCTCTTTACAATTAACTATATGTAGAACTGAAGTGAGCTTGTCAATTTTAAACTAATTTGAGTCAATTGTAGATTCTACTTGTCTAGGTAAAAACAATGACTGCAGATGCTGGAAACCAGATTCTGGATTAGTGGTGCTGGAAGAGCACAGCAGTTCAGGCAGCATCTGAGGAGTAGTACTGCTTCTCGGATGCTGCCTGAACTGCTGTGTTCTTCCAGCACCACTAATCCAGATTCTACTTGTGTGCCCACTGTAAACAGGGTTAAACTGGGTTCAAACTAAAATCATGAACATATAGCTAGCAATGAAGGGACACTCAACAATTTAATATGATCATGGCTGATCTCATCTCAGCCTCAATTCCACTTTGCTGTCTGCCAGTCTGGATTGGAGTCAAACCCAACAAAGGAGATAGGGCAGTGTAAATGAATACTTCAATTCTTGTGTGCGGAAACTTTCAGCAGGAACACATTATCAGAAATCTTTCATGTTGACTCATTTTGGATTACAGAAGTAAAATGAAGATATCCCTAATAGTCATATGATGATGTATATCAAACAGTTTACAAACTACACACCGTACAAATCAATATCACACCAAAAGAAAATATCTCTCAACGTAGCAGCAAAAGGAGAGATCTTGCATTATGATTTTGAGACTGAAATTAGGAGGAATAGTTGTGGCAGTGTAAAGGTGGAGAGATGTTTGGAGCTCTCTTGTAATTGGAGTTAACCACACATATACTTGCAAGCATTTAAAAAATATATCCAACGTTTTGCTAATGCTGTGTTGCCAACTGAACTAATAGATACACGTCTAAGAACACCTAAAATTATACCCTGTCTATTTTTTAATGAAGCATTTCGCAGACCTTATAACCATCCCAAAATCTGCTGATAAAGTCATGATCCAAATTACATCAAATTACCACTTTCTCTGCATATGACACCAGGATGAGCTACTAACGCATATTTCTGCTGACTCATACAGCTCATTTCCCCAGTAGTGCCATTTCACTGAACAAAATGGTATCCGCTAAACATTTATCCATGAAAGTCAATACAATTGAAAAATCATTGAGTAAACATCCACACTCCCATGAAAACTTAATGTTGCACAATGTGCAATCCCACAGTGCTCTAATGTACATTTTATCTCACTGTCAAGAAGGCTCTCTGAAAGTCTACTGACATGGATCAGAGGTTGCTAATGATGTTTCAGTAACTCTGACGTATATTTTCCATTGTGAACAAGAGATGTTTACAAAGCTTAAGAAAAAGAAAAATCAGAACATGCATGCCATAATTATAACGTCTTGATGGTTAAACAACCTATTTATTTATCACTTTCCCAGTCCTCCACTTAGACCAGTAATTACTGGCATTTACCTCCTCAGTAATTACTCAATATTGCATCATTAAGGGATTATTTTAAAGTATCATGTGGAAAATATATCGTTAGTCAATTTAGTTTATGTAATTTATTTTCAAGGATTTGCTGACTCATAGGAGTTCAGAAGTGCTATTATTATGAGGAACATGGCAGGCTGTAGGCAAACAAGCACTGGTTAGCACTGCTGCCTCACAGCGCCGAGAGCCAGGTTCAGTTCCCGCCTCAGGCGACTGACTGTGTGGAGTTTGCACATTCTCCCAGTGTCTGTGCAGGTTTCCTTTGGGTGCTCCAGTTTCCTCCCACAGTCCAAAAATGTGCAGGTTAGCTAAATTGCCCGAAGTGTTAGGGGCAGAGTTAAATGTAGGGGAATGGGTCTGGGTGGGTTGCTCTTCGGCAGGTCGGTGTGGACTTGTTGGACTGAAGAGCCTATTTCCACACGAAGTAATCTAATCTAAACTGTCGATGATATTGAGTTCTTCAAATGGAGATGGAAGCGTGTGTTTCAGCTTCAATGTTCAGAAATCAATGTGCTGGTTTCTACATCTTTTGCCCGTCACTACCACAGGAGTATTTGAACGCTGGGATTCACAAAATAAAGCAGGTTGCCTTTCCCTGTCCTCAACTTGTCTCCAATTTTACAGTGGGCTAGGAAGACAGCAGGCACCTCAGTTCTTAGATGTAGGTATTTTCTCATCAACCTGTTTTAAAGATGTTACTATATACCTCTGGAGCAGGTGAGTGTCCGGGTTCAGACATAGGGAAACTATCAATGGCATGACAAGTACCCCCCACTCTTGGATATATTGAGACCCATAACTGTCCAATTAATGGCCACTTAAGTGCCTCAGTCCACAGCAGAAGATGGATGCAACTTTCAGAATGTGGGCTATCCTCAGGCAAAAAGGGGGCGATACCTCCTATTAGGCCCCCACTTACCTGACAGAGACACCATCACTTCCCCCAAGCTCAAACCAGCACTTTAACCCTCATGCTAGCCTCTCCAAACAGGACCCTTAGCCCCCTCATTAGAGTTTCCCACTCAGTCCCATCCAAAATATAGGATCTTCCAGCTGGGGCCTGTCTGTAGTCCCTGCAGTGGTCATTGCTCAATCCTGCCACTGCTGGGACTCCTGATCAACTGGAAATCTAGGCCGGATCATAGAGTCACAGAATTGTATAGCATGGAAACTGACCCTGCAGGCCAACTCGTCCATGCCGACCAACTATCCTTAATGAGTCTACTCCTATTTTCCAGCACTTGGCCCATATTCCTCGAAACCCTTCCTATCCATACACCCATCCAGATGCCATTTAAAATGTTGTAATTGTACCAGCATCCAACACCTCCTCTGGCAACTCATTCCATACACACACCACCCTCTGCATGAAGTTATCCCTTAGGTCCTTTTTAAATCCTTCCCCTCTCACCTTAAACCTGTACCCTCTAGTTTTGGACTCCCCTATCCTGGGATAAAGACTTTGGCTATTCAAACTATCCAAGCCCTCATGATTTTATAAACCTCGATAAAGGTCACCCCTCAGCCTTCCACAGTTCAGGGAAAATAGCCTGTTCAACCTCTTCCTATAGCTCAAACTATCCAACACTCAGCAACATCCTTGTAACTCTAAATGAGGGGAGGTGGTTCCATGGTTGTTTGTTGCTTAGGATGATACTGTTATGATCCAATAAGTTTACTTGTATTTGACTTTTCTGTCACAGATGTCTCTCTGTACTTAACTCCTTTACAAGCAAAAAAAGTGTAATCAGTAAGTAACTGGGAAAGATTACTTTTTGGTCATTATGGTAGGAATATCAATCTCATTCTTGTCTATTAAGGACTTCAGCATGAAAACCCAGGCTGACCCTGAGTCACTAGTACACTTCTTAGACCTGCTGTCTTTTGGATGAGACGTTAACTAGAAGCTTCTTCTGCCATCTCAGGCAAATGTAATATTAATGAAACTGTTGCTGTACTTAGAAAGCTTCAAAATGCTATTAATGCATTTTGGCTCATTGACCAATTGAAAGCATAAACATTCAAATATTCTGCTTATGTTTTGGGAATAAAGTGCAATCACAAGCTGTGTTTCCCAGCAGAAGACAGCAGATGCTTTGTGTTTATATGTTCCTTTGATCTTATTAATTTTCAAAATAGTTGAAAACAAACATTTTTGTTAAAAATTCTTGCTCATTGGAGGAAGCATCCTGGTATTGCAGAGTGAGACATCTTCCATTCTGAGCACAAGGTATCAGAAACAAGCATTTTCTAATCAGGTTCGACATGGGGTTAGGTACAGCATAGAGTTTTCAAGCACTCCAAACCGAATGCAGCATAGGTTAGATACAGAATATCTACACTTAGAGTATCTACACTCTACACTTAGTTTCTCACTGTACTGGCGCTGGTCATCCTGGAACAGCAGCAGGTTTTGAGGGCCAGGTTGCTCAAGGCCATCTCCCACAAGGGCAGAAAGCCCAAGCTGAATCAGTGAAAGGGACAGTATAGTGGCTCAGTGGTTAGCGCTGCTGCCTCACCAGCATCAGGGACCCGGGTTCAATTCCAGCCTCAGGTGACTGCCTGTGTGGAGTTTGCACATTCTCCCTGTGTCTGCGTAGGTTTCCTCCCACAGTCCAAAGATATGCAGGTTAGGTGAATTGGCTGTGCTAAATTGCCCATGTGTTCAGGGATGTGTAGGTTAGGTGCGTCATTCAGGGGAAATGTAGAGTTAAAGGATAGGGGAATGGATCCACGTGGATTGCTCTTTGAAGGGTCAGTGTGGACTTGTTGGGCTGAAAGGCCTGTTCCCACACTATAGGGATTTTATGATTATAAGGCTGCTCCCAATGTATTATTGCTGCACATCAACAGATTCAAAAGTAACTTTTCAGTCGGTGGGAATAGGAGAAGTGGGGAAAACATCCACATAAAATTCAGCCCCACCAAACAAGCTCGAGTCTGTGACAGTGGCAGGAGTAAACGAGAACTGAATCATAAACCAGAATTAAAACCTGCTTCATTCAGCACTTCAGACATGAAACAAACCGCAGAATGTCACAAAGACGAATGAGGAAAATAAAACACTGAGGCAAGGAGGAACAGGTTAGGCAGGTTGTCTGATCAGAAAAGATTTTACCAAGACTTCACCAAAATGGAGAGATGGTGGAAGGGTAAATTAGAAAGTATTCCACAGACCAACATGGCAGAAGTCTAGCAACATTCCATTCAGCTCCCATTTACCACAATAATTTAGTTTAAAATTTAAGACAAAGAAAACAGATGTTATAACGCTTGATATCAAATTGGTGTCAAGTTTACCTTCTCAATGTACTCTCAAAAAACACATAAGATTCATTCCATATCAATAGCATTACATTAATAAAACCAAAAGCATCTAATAAAGCAAAAGTACCAATTCAGCTCTTTTGCACTTTGTATTTGTTTCACTTTCCAAACTAGTTTCTTTTCACTTTGTGCTAGGATTATGTTACAGAAGAATAGGTAGATGGGATACTCACAACAAAAAGAAAGATTGTAAAGATTTATTAAGTTACACTGCACAGATCCTGTGAACACTTGTTAGCTACTGTATGGGTAGGATCTTCCACCTTTTGCTCTGAGTGTGATGGTGGTATAAAATTGGGCAGGACATCCCCTCATTAACGTATCATCACGGTTGGGAAAACCCACCGGATCATGTGGTGATTGAGTACTTCAGTTGGCTCCTGGTGGACTTCCTGCCAGGATCACTTCCTGAAACAGCGACTGCCTCATCTGACGGTATTGGCATATCGGAGGCTGTGGCTGCTCTCAGCACCATAATCCTAAAGTTCAGGAGCAGCAGACACCTGACCAAATGCAAATTGGTGTGAGCGTACACACGTGTGTCAAAAACAAGGACTGAGTGTAACGTTCAGGGGCCACATCCTCTGCTTCCATCAGTTCCTCTGATTATCTCAGTGTTGAGGAAGACCAAGACACTCCAGCCTGATAGGGGGACACTCCATTCTACCACCAAGAAGGCTGCTGATGTTCTTGCCTGCCAGGGACAGTGTTAATCATGGTGGTAGCCTGAAGAGGCCTTTAAGTGGTCAATAATTGGCTACTTAAAGGTCTCATTTGGTGGGAAGGCTGGGAAGGATTCCAGCCCAAAACCTAACTCCTGTGGCGGCAAGGAAACAGCAGAGTGAAGTCAATCCGTCCCATTGTCTCCCCCGCTGCTGCCTTTCCCACCACTTTGCAGAAGGCAAAAAAATCCATCCCGTATCACCACAAACACAAGACAGATCGGAGGCTTTGTGAGGAATACAGAGTCGTCTTGTTCCAGCAAAACAGTGCAGTGTTACAATGTAAAAAAGCAACAGCAACAGGAATTCCTATTCTAAGATTCTGCTCAAAAGAGTAGCACGGTGGCTCAGTGGTTAGCATCACTGCCTCACAATGCCAGGGACCCGGGTTCGATTCCAGCCTGTGTGGAGTTTGCACATTCTCCCAGTGTCTGCGTGGGTTTCCTCCGGGTGCTCTGGTTTTTCCACAGTCACAAAGATGTGCAGGTCAGGTGAACTGGCCGTGCTAAATTTCCATAGCGTTAGGGACATTTGTCAGAGGGAAGTGGGTCTGGGTGGGTTACTCTTCAGAGGGTCAGCGTGGACTTGTTGGGCTGAAGGGAATCTAATTTTTTTTTTAAAAAGGCTGGAAATACCTTTCTTATTTTCATACTTTTGTTATACGGTACAGGCATTTGAAGAACACACCTTATCTCCAAGACTCTATGATTTGGAAATGCACTGAAAAGGTGCCCCTATACCAAGGAAACACAATTTCACTGTATTGCATTAATGAGCTTTGAAGTAATTGTTCAAAACAGTAGTTCAATATTTTGTAGACTAAATTGAACAGTATTTTTGAAGCTAACAAACTACTAATAGGAATATGTCAGGCACACAATTTTACCCAAAGCCTCTAATCTCCAAGCAACAGTTCAGTAAAAACTGAAATTACAACAATCGCTCACTTTGGCACCAGTGCAGCTCTTGCTTATGCCAAAAACTCGAGAGAGTATTGTGGCCATGAAATTGGCAACCTAAAGATCAAATTCCAGAATTAAAAGCTTTTATTGAATACAGAAGCACAACAAAATAATAGACAAAATAAGACAGTCCTGTGACTTAGACCATGAATATCATAAACGTTCTACTGTCAGGCAGAATAAACATCACTTCCAACACTGACAATGAGCTAGTCTGCATAGATACACGAAATACTGTAATTAAAATGCAAGAACCTTGGCTTTGGTTGTCTCCAAGCCAGATACTCATTACTTTGCTTTCAAATGTAAAATTTGATTATTCAAAAGGTTCAAAGATTAACAGAACATTGTTTTCAGGTTGGATGCACTCAATGCAGGAACGGCCAATAGTTTTCTCCCTCCAACTGGCAAACTGAACAACAAAAAACATTTCTGCAATGTGTTGCATAGTCTCAGGACACTCTAAAGTCCCTTACAGCTGATGAAATACTTTGCAAAGTGTTGACACGGTTATAATACAATGTGAAAGCCAGTTTGTACACAACGGGCTGGATTTTCACTAACATTCTTCGCTCAAGTTTGGAAGTTTCCCAACTCGGCAGACCTCTCGCAATTTGAGGTGACCTGTTGGACCGAATTTTCAGTCAAGAGTTTGACAAGATCACATAGGCCCACGGATCCCAGAAACAGACCCCACGCCATCTCATGAGCAGGCAAGTGCCAAGGCAAGCTGGCTATAAGGCCTATTCAAGTTCTCTTAGACATTGCTTTAGATATTATTAGACCCTCTAGTCCACACTCTTCATTGCCCTGCGTATTTAAGGATTCCATTCAAAACCTTAAAAGTTTCAACTAATCAGTTATAAAAACAAATTTCTATTCAAATGCCTCAAAGGCTACTACTTTGTTAATAACCTCCCCACACCGTCAATCATAGTATGAACTCATAACCCCTACAGAGAAACTTTTGTATCTTAACCATGCATTCATAATGGCAAAACAATAACCCTTGGGAAAATGTCAACAAATATGTCTACTGACATTGCAATACCAAAAGGTATTGGCCTTTTTCCAACTGACAGCACGGGGTCTATCAATAAAATAATCCAATAGAAGTTGTTGCTCAATTCTCATGGTCAAATTAAATATGCACTTCTGCTGAGTTTTTTTTTTAAACGTCAATGGTACTTAAATACAGACCCTATCCAACTCTGAAAAGTGTTTATGCATGTTCAATCAATTCATGACTACCTCACAACAGAGTAAGGCCATTGCAATAGCCAAAATTGTGCTTGTTTAAACTCAGTGCCAAGTTCAAAAGGCACTGCTGATTTCATGATATCCTTCAAATGCTCCATCCTTTAACACTGCTGCAAAAGCATTGTATCTGTTATAAAAGAGAGCATCTAGGTCCCTCCCATCATCTTTTTTTAAAAAAGGTCCACAGAATCATTCCAACTCCATGAAACCCCAGCCTTAGATGCTCCAGTCTTGGAGTAGGGATTGAATTCATGACCTTCTGGCTGAAAAGGAAAAAATGCACAGCTGACAGCAGGGCAAAACAACAAGGAAAATGTCATCTTTCTTTACTATGCAAATGTTTCAAAGTAAAAATAGTTTACAATTTTCAACACTCAGTACTTCATAATTTGTAAAGTCTGATTTTAAGTAGAATTACAGAATGAATCTGGTATGAACTCAACTATACTCTGGAGGGTACTGGTTGCACGATAGCATATAAACAAAGATTCTAACATTCCACTTTTGGTCATGATCGGAGGATAGTGCGTATAATATAGATCATTAA
The DNA here is from genome assembly GCF_037043375.1 of Chiloscyllium plagiosum. Taxonomy (NCBI): domain Eukaryota; kingdom Metazoa; phylum Chordata; class Chondrichthyes; order Orectolobiformes; family Hemiscylliidae; genus Chiloscyllium; species Chiloscyllium plagiosum. The sequence goes on from NW_028270139.1 coordinate 19,020,078, forward strand.
AAACAAAACTAAGCTAACTTTAAATTACCTGCACCTTCAGTACATTGTAAATCTAGCTCTCAAAATTAAACAGGAAAGTAAAGTTGCTAGAGTTCTGAAGCAAAATAAATTTCAGGCAAATTAAATTTAGGAGTAATCAACAGAGTTTTGATTTATTTAATTACCTGAGATGATCTCAAATGTAAAAAAAAAAAATCATTTGTCGATTTGTTAAATTCTCAGGGCATTTTCAGAGCAGAATATCTGAAATTCAATGTGCCCAAAAACTATCCAACATGAAACAAAATCACCCTCCTAGTGGTTAAACATCGATAATAATTCAATTTTGTTTTACCAAATGGAAAGGAAGATAATAAGTGTTTGATTGCACTTGCATATGCGTCAGACTTTCTCCACCATGACATTTTGTTGTACTAATGGCACATGTTGCTCGGATACTGTGCTATTTGTGGATGTAATTACCACCAAACAGATGTTCCCTTCAGGATGCGTTAAACCATTAATAGTGCCACGTATTAGTCATTCATCACCTGAGGTGGAATTGTTTCAGCAATGCTGACTGCGCACACTTATAGATCTGAAAATGCAAGTTGGCCTTTGGCCTTTCTAGCTCCGAAAAATAATTTGCCAGCTTCCCAAATTGCCTGATGTGCGTGAGATAGTAAAGATAAATTATAGTATGTGTTCCCGATATCATTTGAGTTTAATCTACTGGGTATTAGTTACCCACGCCGATAACCTTCATGTTTTTTCACTTTGGCTCAGTGTTAACCGGTGCTTGTCTCTAAAATGAAGCCAGAGATGTCAACGTAATACTTACTCTGATATTGCAGAGCCAGACTGTCTATTGAATGAACTGATAAACCGAAGATGTGTCTTTCTGCTCAGCTGGATGTAAAAAAATCCAACGAGAAGGAGCTCAACTGTGGCCAACCTTTGTCCCTCAGCCAACATGATAAATAAAAAGAATATCCAGTCAATCACCACCTCTTTGTTTGTGGAACTTTGTCGAATATAAATTGGTTTAAGGCCATGCCCACCACTCACAAGCAGCCACACTTAAAATGAGCTTATCTGATGGTGAAGCACTTGGTGATACGTTGCGGTCATGAAAGACGCCATACAACTGCAAGTTATTCCTAATTCTTCAAGACCAATTTATATTTACCTAGCATCTTTCACATAGAAAAAACGTTCCAAGGAATTTTGTTAAACAAGACTCTCAACACCAAGACAGAGAAGGAAACTTTCGGGCAGAAGACCAAAAGCTGAGCAACAGGGGGTAGGTTTTATGGATTACTTGAAAGAAAGCGCAAGAGGCAGAGAGACAGACATTTTAGAGAGGGATACCAGAACGTAGGATCCAGGCAGCAACTGATGGCTTAGATGTCATGGTGGAAGCCAAAAATTGGAGTGCAGTTAGCTCAGAGACTGTAAGGCTGGAGGAGATTGCAGGACTGGGATCAAACGTATGGAGTTACTTAAAAAGCAAAAAGGATGAGCCTTTTAAAATCAAGATGTTTATCACTTGGAGTCACTGTTTTAACTATTACTGCATAGAAAATTGCCAATTTGTGATGCTAAGAAAATTCATTTGCCTTGACACGTAAGTCACATCCAAGATACATTTTTGACTCATTTGTAGGATATCACTGGCATCACTGGCTGGGCCAGCTTTTATTGCCCACACAGTAGCCCTTGGGAAGGTGGCAGTGAGGCCCAACCTTAAGTATTTGCAGTTATCATTCCCAGCATTTTCCACACCCGTAGAATTTCAATTAATAATACTTAGATTATAAAAAAATTTGAAAATAGGCCCTTTTCATTAAACACAATATGTGTTCAAACTTTATATGTGCTTTTAATATTAAAAACGTGACAAAGATTTCATAAAATACTGATGAAATATCAGAATCTATACTGTTACAACACGGGGTAAACTCCCCCACTAATTTAAACCTGTAACACAAAGGATTTACTCCATGCGGTAATGTTTGAAAATTCGAGAGGCCAAGAACTATTTAAAGTAAAATTTAACAACTTTATTTATTAAAGTATAACAGAGAATAATTAACTAATAACTATTTACAATTCCTTTCTGTGACCTATTCTTTTTTACCGTCCCCTTCTACAATACTAGTCCGATAAACCCCGATTAAGATTTACCAAAAATTCAAATTTCAAAACCAGCCAACTCTTTACATCTTCTTCTGTCTTTTTTTCTTCTTCTTAGGGACTTCTGTTTCACAGGTCACTGATCGATAAAGGTACCTTTAATAGAGCTGTGTTTCGGGCAGTCTGCATGTGTAGGTGGCTTGGCAGTTCTCTCCCAACTGTTCAAATGTTTCCCGGTCTTATGCCCCTAAAGCATCGGATTGTGCCATTGGCTTCTAATATTGTCAATGTACTAAATTGAAACTTAATTGGAGTTTGGTATTTTTGGGGTATAATTTAAACCGATTAGCCGAATTCACTTTTGTTTTTGTCTCCAGGCAACCAGTAACACTAGCTGCTGGACCAAAAGATTACATTATATCTTGTTCAGAACACTTGGTACTGGCAGGTAGTTCTGCTAGCTTTTAAATTTTCTTAAAAAGGTACAGTACACCCACATCTTCATAACAATAAGAGTGTGAAATGGCACTGCTTTACACTCCTGCTCTTGAAGTGTTCCCATTCCACACATTTAAAATGTGGGCAATTTTAATAAAGAGTTAAACTGATACTATAGTAAGGAGTAATCTTATTGCTACGTAATTGTTTTAACTTAAAGAGGCCCAGTGATTTTGTTTTAAGCACTGCCATTTTGATAACTGGATGTAAGGATCTTTGAGAGGGTGCAAGAGGGGATTTACAGAATTGACCCAGGACAGGGGAGAGGGGAGACGGACTTTAATAACCAAGTCATGTTGGAGATGCAGTGGTGGCTCTCTTTGTATCAAAGGAAATTGCGGTGTATAAGGTTATGAGGTTTAGAGGAGGTAGACAAAGTAATTCTGTCCTGTTAACTGATGATACAAGATTGTAGGTGAACACAGTTTCAGGTTTAGAGCAAAAGGTGTTGGGAACGTCAGGAGTGAGAGTGGCAATGATCTGAAACTCACTACCTTTGAGTGTAGTGCAAAAGGAGACAATAATTTTGAAAGGAAATTGAATGGGAAGTAAACGTGTGGCTACAGGGATAGCACAGGTGAATAGATCTGATTGAACGACTGACTGAGGAGACAGCATGGTCTCAATAGGCAAAAATGCCTCCTTTGGTGTTGAATGCCTCTGTGACTCCTTAACATTTTATTGCAGCAGGCTAAGTACCCGAGATATTGGCGTGGGGATAAGAATAATGTATTGCAGACTTTCAATCACCAAAACCAGAAAGAGGCTTTGCATAAAGCTGGAAAACCAGCTTTTTAAGTCATTTTGTCCAGGATTTCTGCAACTGTTCCTAAGTTATTGCAGTTGAATCGGATAGCATTCATAGAATTTAATCTTAATGATGCTCATCAAATAACTTAGGACTTGAATGCAAGCCTTAATTTTAACAGTTCAGCGTGACATTTTGGACACAAAAGTATTTCTGTGAAACTGAACAGCCAAAGGCATAGCAGGGATTAATGATGAACTTCAGGTAAAGCCGTCTGAAACAAGAAGAAAGGGATTGACACAAAATTGTTTCACAAGTGTGTTCAGGCAGTAAAGAATTAGAGAATAAATTTAGACATGGGCAAAATGCTGGCTGATGAAATGTAATACTGTGTGCAGTATTGGGGAAGAACAAATGGTTGTCATGCACAAAAGATAGTTGGTGTAGAAGCAGCTAAAAGTTTCAAAAAGAAATACAACAACTGACAGAGAGGAAAAAAATATCGACATATCGCAGCAATTAAGAGAACCAATGGAATAGCCATGATGTGGAGATGCCGGTGTTGGACTTGAGAGGGCAAAATTAAAAATCACAATTCCAAGCTTTAGCCCAACAGGTTTATTTGGAAGCACCAGCTTTCGGAGCACTGCTCCTTCATCATGTAGCTGTGGAGCAGGATCACAGGACACAATTTATAGCAAAGTATCATACAACTGATGTAATGTATTGAACAAGCCAATACTGCTAATAAGTCTTTCATCTTTTTGAATGGGTTGCAGGTTTCAATTCATTAATATTTAAGTCCCAGAATTTCTTTCAAGTCACAGTCCCAAGGTAACTTAAGGTTTTATATTTTAAAAAAGTGAAATCTCAGTTCAGACATTGTATTAAAGGTGTGAGGTTACAGTCTGTCTGTATCCCAATCTTGAGTCAAACTGGTTCTACCTCCAAAATAGTAATTTCCAAAGTACGTACATTTTATAAATTTCTACTTGAAAATAGAGCCAGTCTGAATCAAGATTTGAAGATGCCAGTGTTGGACTGGGGTGTACAAAGTCAGCCCAGAAAATGTATTGGATATAAGCACCTGTGTACTGCTGTCTGTGCCATAATGTTTAAACTGATTCTAATCTAAAAGATGAATTATCAGAATCTTACATGGATTCATGAAGTTTTTGAGCAAAGTTCAATGTAACTCTACAAGTACAAATTCACCCCACAAACGTATATGTGTGTGTGCACACGCGCATGTGCGTGCATGAGCGTGCGCGTGCATGTGTGTTCGTGTGCACGTGCTTGTCTGCGCACGTGCATGTGCATGCATGCACTTGTGTGCACATGTGCGCGCGTGCACGTATGCACATACATGTGTGTCTGGGCTGACATCAATTGTTAAAGTTAACCTGAGAATTTAACTTTTAAAAAAAGTTGTGATTTACATATGAAAGAAGTGAAACTATCATGGTCATTTTAACAGATGAGAGACTCAACAAACAATCAAGTATTTTTCAATGTATTATTTCAGTTACATCACACTGTAAACTTTTGCTATAAATTCTGAGTCTTACAATTATGTCCTCCACAATCACCTGATGAAGGAGCAGTGCTCCGAAAGCTAGTGTGCTTCCAATTAAACCTGTTGGACTATAACCTGGTGTTGTGTGATTTTAAGTCTGAATCAGAGAAACCTTAACCTCACACCTTTAATGCAACGTCCGAGCTGGGATGTCACCTTTTTTAAAATATAAAACCTTAACTCATCTTGGGACTGTGACTTGAAAGAAGGTCTGGGATTTACATATTAATGAATCAAAACCTGCAACCCCACTCGAAGTTTGGGGTTAAAGGCTTAACAGCAATCTGGTTTTGTTCAATACATAGCATACGTTGTGTGACACTGATCTTTTACTATAAATTCTGTGTCCTATGATTTTGCCCCAACAGTTACCGGACGAAGGAACAGTACTCCGAAAGCTTGTACTTTTGAATAAACCTGTTGGATTATAACCTGGTGTTGTGCGATTTTAACAGTGGAATAGTAAATATTCCTAATTAGGTAGGCATCATGCTAATATGTAGTTGGTCAGTCAACCTGTTTGTTGAATTGCACAATGTTCAATAACAAAGGCTACAACATTAAAAGAATCGATGAATGTCTGAGAATGTTTGTAAAACTTTAAACATAATCCAATTCCTGGCTTTGGTTAAGAGGAGCACAGTGAGTGAGAAATGATGGCATTATTATAAAATATACTTTATATCCTATGCTCGCATAATGATGATCACTACAAACGTATGACTATTGAAACCCTTCTAAGATTAGAATTAATTTATACATTGATAAAACAACAGAAATTTAAACTATATCTTCTTTCAATCTATTTGTCATTTTAGAATGAAGCAGTCTGGCATACTGCAAACGGAAACAGCATTGAGCAGTTAGCATTTACGTAATATTTCCTAAAGTCTACACAGCATGTAACTTTAATGCTGTAGTCCAGCCCCCAGTCAAATCTGCCAAATCCCCATGGTGCAAAAGAAGAAAATAACTGCAGCAAGAATAATAGAAAATTTGTAGCGCTGATTTCACCTTGGAGTTGGTATGACAACAGCTAATTCCACATTCATAACTTCTGAACAAAGGTCAGTGTGAATCACAGCATGCAAACAACAAATAGACATGACATCCGTTGATGATTTTTAATTAAAGCGTGGGTGCAAATCAGGCCTGTCAATTTTTTGTTAAAAAACGAATAAAATTGAGTACATCATGTCTATTAGTGTTGCATAAGTACTAAGATGTAGGTGGTATGTTGACCATACTGCTAATCTCTGATGAAGACTCTGCTAGATATACATGAAACATCTTTGAAGGGAAAGTGAGGACTGCAGATGTTGGAGATCAGAGCTGAAAATGTGTTGCTGGAAAGGCGCTGCAGGTCAGGCAGCATCCAGGGAACAGGAGAATCGACGTTTCGGGCATGAGCCTGAAGAAGGGCTCATGCCCGAAACGTCGATTCTCCTGCTCCTTGGATGCTGCCTGACCTGCTGCGCCTTTCATACAGGAAACATCTGAGGTATCATTGTTTTAAGATTTGCATATGCAAATGAGCAAAGGTTCAGGATGAAACCATGTTGCAACTGTCATACGCAATCCAGCAAAAGTGTGCTACAAGAGAATGGTTACATAGTTATCTGTAACTACAGGTTGTAGTCAGAACTGTTAAATAAACCTGTATGAGATCTTCAAATAACCTGGATCTGTTTTAGCTAATAACACAGGAAATACAGCAACATTTACCCATCTCGTCTGTTTTACATTGAAAACAACTACAGGTACATTGGAGGAGAAATCGATTCTCCCGAGACACTGTTTTACTTATCCATGTGCAAAAAGGCAAGAAATTGTACTATAGAAAAGATGTTACTTTGGCAGGTTGGAATTGTCATCTAATAGCATCAGGCATCTTTTTTAAATAATGAAAATATTAAAAATATTTTAATATGAATCTGCAGCTTCCTGGTACAGACAACAGAAAACTACCACCATCTGTACCTGCTGATTGTAGAAATGCAAATAATTTACTGTGACTTGAGATGTCACATATCAAACAACACATCCAGGTCAAAGCACTAACTGGGGCAATTATTGCAACAAAATGGTCCCAATGTCATTGAAAGATATAATTCATCAGGTAAAAATGTAACGTTAGCCCATAAACATTCTTCCACTTGCTATTCTGATCCCCATTGCAGGGGGTGATGAAATAATTGCCAATAAGAGATCTCTTTTTCTCCAATATTCATTTTAATACAATTCAGAAGCAATGCAAATTAAACATGGATTAAACAGACAAACGCAAATAAAGAAAGTAATTCCATGTTAAACAAACAATTGATAAATCGATGATGCATGTCACACAATCACAAGCACCTCCATTACTCCCTGCAAGAATGTGTAGCACTTGTACCACTCTTTGGAATGTTTGACTATGTAGAATCAATGAGCTTTGATAACATTACCATCACTGAATTCACCACTATCAACATCTTGAGGGTTACCATTGACAAGAAACTCAACTGAACCAGCCATAAAATACTGCAGCTTCAAGAGGAAATGGGAGACTACAACAAATGGGATTCATTTCGTTAGCCAATCGGTGATGTAATTTAATTTCTAAAATGTAAATGCTGATCAATATATGCCAAACTGTGGTGAAAGCAGAAGGGCAAGTCATTCACACTTCATGGTAACAGGATGTTAGATTTCCATGGTTCACGGAAACAAATACAAAAGAAAATTATCGAGTTGATTTAAAAATCCAACAGTTTAAAATTAAGGACAAAGTTGACAGTTCATAACTTATCAATAAGAATGTTTAAAGTAATTCATGTCAATCTCAGTGCGCCATCTTTTCTACAAACAATGACTGAAGGTCAATAACACAACTTGGCGCACAGCTGTACATCAAATGGATTCTACTCCAAACATAAAATTCCACTGATCCTTCAAACCATATGCAAATTATTGATTCAAAACCAGGTGAGGCTAACAAATTCTTCAAGCATTGAGGAGGAAGGACTTAAAGGGTTTTGATGACAAATGGTGAAGAAGAAAATTGGAAGGAGGGTTGGGTGGAGCGTAAACATTGACAGGGACAAGTTAGACCTTTGCTGTGTGTCCTTTGTAAATCCGTACATACACAATTTTGGAATTGATACTTTTCCGTTGTAGAATCGACCATGCAATAGACGAGATACTGGACTGACTGTGATATAAACATTTATATTATCATAGAAACAGATGCCAGTCATTATGCAAGCATCAGACTATGCAAATTCATGTTTATTCAACACAAAAACAGGAACTAGCAAGGCATAATATTCCTGGCAAAACCTCTAACTGTTATCGTTCTTCAAAGTCAGATACCGTATGGCTGTTTCCGAGTGACAGCTTGAATTATCAAAAACTAATGATTGGAACCAATGTTGAAACAGTTAATTTTAAGCTCAAACATAGACAGTGGGAAGAACAATTGCACTCCCTGACCTCTCAAACTTCTGAAGCCAATGTAGCATTCTTACCAAGTAGAAATATCCTGTCCACTAAAGTAGGACAAATTCAACTGGATTCACTACCATCCTAGCGACCAATTGACATTCATCAGCCAAGTGATGGAGAAATTGTAAACCATGCTTACCAAAAACCAGCTTGCCAACCTTTTGTTTCATTTGTCCTTGGGACGTGAACATTATTGGCATGGCCAGTGCCCCTTGCCCATGCCTACTGCCATTGAGGTGTGCAATTTGGGTTCCCTCAGAATCACTTTGTTTTCAGCTTTGGTTCAGACATGGACAAAACAGCTGACTTTGACAGATGGGGTGACAGAGATGTGTCCAACATCAAGGCAACCTTTGACTAATTGCGACATCAAGGAGTATTAGTAAACCAACACTAATGGAGGAAAACAGGGTGAAATCATATTCAGTACAAGGAAAGATGGCCGTGATTGTCACCAATCATCCTAAATCCATAAAAATATTGCAAGATTTCCTTTGGACAATGCTCTAGGCCCAATGATCTTCAAATGTTTAATCAACAGGATTACAAGTGTCAATTTACATCTAAGCCCACCAGTGAAATAGAACTCAAGACATCTTTTCCTTGTGGATACAGTTTATTGACCACAGTCACATAGCTCATTTCACACTCAATACGACCTGTTCCCCCTTTAGTCACATAACTATTTCATTACCCTCTGCAGTGAACTCTTGACAAATTTCTCTCTTCTATTTAAATAAAATGTGTAAAGACAAAGAATTTTTAAAACAAGAATAAAATGAAAAAAGTGTTTTTGCATACTCTCCATCTTAACTTAGAACAGGGCCTGCTATATTCACCTAGGAAAATGTGAGGACTGCAGTTGCTGCAGATTAGAGAGTAGGGTGCTGGAAAAGCTCAGCAGGTCAGGCAGTATCAGAGGAGCAGGAGAATCAACATTTCGGGCAAGAGCCCTTCATCCGATGTTTCAGGCAATGGCCCTCGATCAGGGAGTTGAAGGGCTCTCCTTGGATGCTGCCTGACTTGCTATGCCTTTCGAGCACCCCACTCTCGACTCTGCTATATTCACCCTCCATTCCATGAGCAAAAACATTTAAATCACAAAATGATCCGAGCAATAATGCTTTCTTTGTTTCCAGTTACTCTTAAACTACCAGGCATCCTTCTTTACGGATCTCTAGTCATTTCTTTGAACAAGTGCTTCCTTTTAGGAAAAGATCAGACATTTGGTGACTTGTGTCTGTCAGCTTTATTTTGAAAGTATCTTCTTTCTGGCAGTTCACTTGTGCTAGCAAGGTCAGCCCCTCAAACGCTTCCCAGCAATGCTCTTTCACAAATGTACATTGTTTCACATAGAATGGTTATGCTCATAGAAACAGGCCTTTCAGCACACCATGTCTACGCTGACCAACATACACCAAACTGCACTAATCCCATTTACCCGCACTCGTTCGATAGCCTACTAAGCCCTGGTGTTTTAAGTGTTCGTACAGAGGATTCTTAAATGTTGAGAGAGCACTTATCTCCACCACCCTCTCAGACAGCGCATTCCATATTTCTACCATCCTCTGGATGAAAAACATTTCTCTCATAACCCCTCTAACTCACTTACTCCTCACATTATGTCCTCAGGTTTAAGCCAAGTCTGCCAGAGGGAAAAGAATTTCATGATCTACCCATTTATGCCTCTCACATTTTGTATTTCCAATCCCTCCTCAGCCTTGTCTGCTACAAGGAAAACAAATCCAACTATCCTATCTTTCCTCATAGCCAAAACATTTTATTCCAGACAACATCCTGGTGAATCTCCTCCATACCCTCTCCAGTGCAATCATATCCTCCTGATAGCGTAGTGATCAGAAGTGTATATAGTATTCCATCTGTGGCCTCACTAATGTTTTATAAAGTTGTGAGGAGACATCTTTGATCCTATTTTCGATGCCTCAGCTAACAAGGCAAACATCCCTTTTGCCTTCTTCACCACTCTGTCTACTTGTGATGAAACCTTCAGGGATCTATGGACTTGTACACCAAGGTTCCTTTGTTCCCTCGTACTCCCTAGGGGCCTACCATTCGTTGTGTATATCCTTCCCTTATTAGACCTCCCATCCACATCACCTCACACTTATCAGGATTAAATTCCATTTGCCATTGCTCTGCCCAATTTATCAACTGATCAATACCAGACTGTAGCCCAAGACCATCCTCCTTGTTACCAACTCCAGCAATTTTCATGTCATTTGCAAGCTTACTAATAATATCTTCTACATTCACATTCAAGTCACTAATATACATAACAAACATGTGGGACCTTGTCAATGGCCTTACTGAAGACCATGTAAGCCACATTAACTGCACTGTCCTCCTCAATATATTTAATCACCTTTTCAAAACACTCAAGTAAAATAATTAGACAGGATCTCCTGCCAATAAATCTGTGCTGATGAGCCTTGGTGAATTCCTGCCTTTCCAAGTGTTGATTAATCCTGCCAGAGGTTTTCCCAATAATTTCTCAACCAATGATGTCAAACTATAACTGATCAGTAATTACCTGGTCCATCATTGCTGCTCTTTGTCAACCACATTAGCTATTTTCCAATCATCTGCCACTTCACCTATGGTCAAAGTATTAAAAATCTCTACCAGGGGGCCAGCAATCTCCTCCTTTTCTTTCCAAGGTAGCTTGGGAAACATCACATTGGGCCTTGTGCACCTTTACAGCCTCTAAAACATCTAATACCTCCTCCTTGTTAATCTTAACACGTTCTAAAACCTCCTCATCCCAAATGAATCTCCAGCTTCAATATCTTTCTCCTTTGAGTATACTGATAAGAAATATTTATTTAAGATCTCACCCAAGTCCTCTGGCTTCATGCACAGATTGTCCTTTTGGTCTTTAATCGGCTCCACTCTTGCCCTGACAATCTTTATAACATACTTAATCCTATTCGCCAAAGATAATTTATGACTGCTCTTTGCCCTCCTAATTTCTTTTTTAAACACTCCCCTACATTCTCTATACTGTTTTCAATGCCCTGTACCTGACATTACTTCATTAAGACTTAACAGGAAGAGTGAGGGCCTACACTTGTGACCTGGCCACTCAGCTGCCAGTGACAGTGTCTGTGTCCTAAAGTCCATCAGTCAAGGCTCAATGCTGGAGGGATCCAGTGGTGAGCAGGTTAATTATTTTTCTTCTTATGATGATGTAGGAATTGCATGTAGAGCAGATGTCCTTAGAGGAAAGGAAAGTGGATAGTTTTCAGAAGACATATCCTTGCTTCTGACTGAACGCAGCCTTGGGCAACTAGAGAGCCCCAATCAGACAGACAGGTTGCCATGGCTTCCAGCAGAAAACGAAGCACCTGTTTCACCCACCAGGGAAGCAGGTGATTGAGAATATGGGAAGTTGACAACCTTGATTGGTTAATTAGCCAGTTAAGGGCCTTAATTGCTGACAAGTTGTGGAAGAGTCAATGGACTTTCTCATCCAGCACTTAGGTGGCTAAAAAGGAGTGAGTTTGTCTTGAGCCAACTCACCTCATTATTTCTCTTTCTTGCCATCTCTGTCACTATCCCTAAGGAGGAAAAAAACTCCACCTTATATTTCCAAACTTCACCTTGGGCAACCAGCTGCTTGCAATGTCAACTCAGATTGAAGCTTATTGGTGAACTGGAAGTCAAGACACCTTTTTCTTGTGCATACAGTTTAATGACTTCTCAGGCAAGTATCTCATTCCACATCTGTTCCTCTTTTATAGTTATGAAGTCACCACCTAATTAATCAGTGAGCCTCAATCAGTTGTTAACTCTTGCTTTACTGACAAAAAATTGTGGTTTTCATTAATGCTTGTATAGGGTTTAACAACATTCACAATTCATCAGGTAATGAAGTAATCCATCTGAATGCAAGATGGGTACGGACAGCTATTAAATTTGACATGATATGCAATAGCTCTAATTTCTAGCTATCCCAACTAAAGATCATTGGAACAACCTTCCAACTCCCTCCTAAGTAAATCTCACGCTTATGGTTCCTTCTGTGTAATAACTGGACAATTTTACAAATAGATGATAATATTTGTTGACAAAGGAAATTTGATATTGCTTTGTTTTCATTAAGACTGCACTCCAAAGAATACAATTTATAAATTTCAAACTATTTTGGTGGCGAACAGATTTGTTCAATTAACACTATCTTGGGTAATACAGATTTGAAAAGAATGGACAAAATTCTCATTGAGGTGGTGACCTCTCTGATGGACTCAAAAGTCAGCCCAGAAAGCCACGTGATATTTTACAAGATGTGGGTGCGCAGCCACTGGGGGAGGGGACACTAGTGGGAGCAGCCCTTGTCACTGCATGGAGTCCTGTAGCAGGTAGGGGGTGCCTGAACAGTGGGATACCCCTGCAACCAAATCACCAGGCTCATGTGACATAATCACCTCCTGCCATTTGGACAATGTTGGGATTCGTAGCATGAGGCATCTAATACTATGCCACTATCATCACCCTCTTGGCAATGACTGGGGAGGAGATTGCATACAATTCTGGCTCATGTTAAGAATGACAGACATATTTTGGGACATTTGCCAAGCCATTTCACAAAGGATTAGATAGAGAGAATCTGATTTCATGTTAGCAGCTGAAATCTTAATATGCCAATGCTGACATTAGCAATTTGGCTATTCAGATAGTTAAAGCACTACAGCTAAATTAAACTGAAGTCCTGATTTTGGGTGCACATTGCAGCAGTTTATCACTTATGCAAGGACAGTCCAACAGCAGTTCTGAAGCAATAAATAATCAGTGACAGGCACACAATGAAATTACCAGAAAGCATTTCACATGATCTGAACAAAGCCAGCACAGCAGTCTGGACTGGGGTAGCAACAGACTTTCAGTACAAACAGAGGAATGAAGTTTTTTTAAAAAAGCTTAATTAGAACAAAACAAAAGTTGCATTGTTTAAAATCAAAATATTGATTGCCACAAGTTGTCAATCAACTGTTAACAGCGTTAATCACACTGCGCAGGAAATGCTGAGTTGTTAAACTCAGCAATTCCAGTTAAACAACCTGGGGTCATTTTTTAAATTAACAATTTTTGAGCAAAGTTTCACTTTAAAGAAAAAAATTAGCTCTTCTTAAGGAAAAATAGTTAAATGCCCTGATCTCTATTGGACATGAAGTCTCAGATGCTGGATTGATTCAGAAAATATGAGATCAAGTGTGTTGAATAACCTTCCTCATTCAAACCCTTTACTATCACCACACACGCACACAGTATTTTTCAACTCTGGACTTGAGTAAATCCTAAAATTATATTGTTTAAAGGCAAATCCTCACTAACCTTTTTCTTACTTCATTGAATCTTCAATTCACTATTGTTACATTTACATCTGGCAATATAAGCAATTTTTTTTAATATTAACTATATTCCCCATATAAATTGTACAACTATTAATGCAAACCAGAAAGAAACTTGGTGATCTGATAGATTGGTCAAAAAATGTTGCTCAATTCTTTTCTTCTCGAGCAATAGGAAATACTTCATGCCTGTGATTCAGACTGTTATTCACTTGTACCAAAAGCTTTTTCTTTGGACCCAAATACCAAAAATTAAAAGTTTCCCAGCTTTCAATCACTAGCCCTTTTAAATCTAATATTTTTAAAATATATCTAGTTTGTTTATAGAATTGCTTCTGAGGAACTCAATTCTGAGTACGGGACACTGGACCTGAAACATTACCTCTGATTTCTCTCCACAGATGCTGCCAGACCTGCTGAGTTTTTCCAGTAATTTCTGTTTTTGTTTCGGATTTACAGCATCTGCAGTTCTTTCAGGATTGTTTTTATTACAGGTACCCCCACTTTTCAAATGCTCACTTTATGCAATTTCACTTTTACGAAAGACCTACATTAGTACCCGTTTTTGCGAATCCAAAGATGATTTTCATTTTTACAAAAAAAAACCAACACTTTTTCCCATATAAATCATGCACTTTCCCTTTACACCCTTTTCAGCGTACAAAAGGTTTCCTGGGAATGCTTTACTTTCGGATAGCGGAGGCTACCTCTATTTGTTTAGAGAATGGCAGCATGTTTACAAAAAATATGAAGGAAATATGATTTTATAGCAATGCTGCTATTAGGAGCAAGGTTTTATTTTTGGAATACCCCAGATTTTTCAGACAAACTATAATATAGTGCTCACTACTAGTTTTTCACAAACAGTACAACAACTTCAGGTAATCTCAGAGGCATGGTTACAGAGTCATAGAGATGTACAGCACAGAAACAGTCCCTTCGGTCCAACTCATCCATGCTGACCAGATATCCCAACCCAATCTAGTGCCTCCTGCCAGCACCCAGCCCATGTCCCTCCATCCCTTCCTATTCATGTACCCATCCAGTGCCTGTTAAATGTTGCTACGGTACTAGCCTCCACCACTTCAGATGTTGTGAAACTTGAAAGGGTTTAGAAAAGACTTACAAGGATGTTGCCAGGGTTGGAGGATGAGAGCTACGGGGAGAGGTTGAATAGGCTACAGCTGTTTTCCCTGGAGTGTTGGAGGCTGAGTGGTTACCTTATAGAGGTTTATAAAATCCTGAGGGCATAGATAGGTTAGATAGACAAGGTACGAGTTAAATTACTTTTGTTAAATTCCTAAAAATCACACACCACTACCTGGTTCATCATTGAAATGCTTCAAATGTATTAATACAGCAGTTGACAAATAAGCTGGTGACAGATATTTAAGTCTTATTTATTCCTGCCCCTGTCAAGTAAACTTTTAAAAATACAGTAAGTGTTCACAATTGTCAAATGGCCTCTCTGGCACTGAGCAGATTAACAGTTCTAAGCATGCAGGTCTCCTGTGCTGACAGTGCCACAGGGAGCCAGTGGCCACAACTGGTACTATAGTGAGACCCAATTGAAAGATTGTCGCTGGAGCCGCTGGGCAGAAGTGCATTGGGTGGGATTACTAGTCCCAGGCAGTGAAGCCACAATGAGGGGGATGGGTTTTACTACAAAGGGTAGGAGTTGACTGCTGGAGGGCTCCTTCCATTTTGGAGAAAATCCCTCCTTTTGATACAGGATGCCAAGCATGTGTGAGCCCCCTCACCCCAACCAAGGTTTACCAGGCAGTTTACCCAAGTGACGTGCCCCCTGGCTGCCATTGGATGAAAACCAGTAGCAGTGAGTGAGGCCCTCAAATCTGAATGACCTGTATTGGATTCCTGGCAGGAAGGCCAGCCTTAATTTGGGGAGTCGGGAAAATGGTGACACCTCCAGCCCATACTTCTCTGATACATGATCCCACCAATCCTTTCTTGCAATCCACCTCCAGAGGGAGTATTAAGTTCTGACAAAGATGCTCATCCTCCAGGCAATAATTATTGTTGAAAGCTTTTAACATTGTAAAGTTTAAAAAATAAATAACATGTTTTCTTACCTTTGCTTTCTTTGCCTCTCTAGATTGTAAAGAAAGTATTGTTCCAGTTTCTGATGTTATAAAACTGTGAAGTGAAATAGGTAAGAGCTGTTTTGACCTCCAGGGATTTATAAAATGGCTGCATGTTTTGAAAGTAATGAATTTGGTACTTATTGTGAACCCGGTTTGTGTTTCTAGCTGTAGATTCCATCAACGTGCAGATGAACTGGAGCTGAGAGGTTGTTTACAAGTGAAACTGATTGGTTTATGGACAAAGGCTTTCTTGACCTGCAATCTTCTTCCCAACCTCTCCGCCCCCACCCCCTCTCCAGCATCTGCAGTCCTCACTTTCTCCTAGTTGATTTTATGGACAAAGGACCAATTATCAATGACAAAGGGCTTTTGCAAACATCAAGATGATTGGTTGTCATGTGGCTGAATAGGTTGGGCTGTGAGCAAGACAAAGAGAAGTAAGTTCAAACAAGATGAGAACCCAAAAGGTCTATAGCAGTCAAAAACCAAAGGTCCTGTGCAGAAAGCCATTGTAGATCTGAAGAAAACCAGTTTATACTTCCTTCAGTACATGTGGCAAGAAGTGCCTTTGAATTAGATAAGCCAGAGACTTTTCATAAGTGACCCAGTCACCTTGTGTTTCTTGCAAACCAGTGGAAGCATTATGAAAAAGGAAGATCGAACAGAAACATTCAGATCAGTAAGAACCAACCCAACAGGTGTCCTGAAGTTAAAAATCTCACACGAGGTTATAGTCCAACAGGTTTAATTGGAAGCACTAGCTTTCGGAGCGCTGCTCCTTCATCAGGTGGTCGTGGAAGACACAATTGTAAGGCACAGAATTTATAGCAAAAGTTTACAGTGTGATGTAACTGAAATTATACATTGAAAAATACCTTGATTGTTTGTTTGTTTGTTGAGTTTATCATCTGTTCGAATACCATGATAGATTCATTTCTTTCATGTGTAAATCACAAAACTTTTTGTTTAAAAAGTTGCATTCTCAGGTTAGCTGTAACAATGGGTGATAGCTAGACAATATGTTGAAGGTGTTAGCCCCCTGTGTTCTCTGTATGTGCCATAATGTTTTGACTGATTCTAATCTAAAAAGTGAGATCAGAGTTTTACATGAATTCATGCAGTTTTTGAGCAAAGTAAGTTGTTTTGTTTAATACCACTACCATTTTGACACCTCATTCTTAGGTATATCTGGTGCTGCTCCTGATATTGCCTCCTACACTCCCCATTGAACCAGGGTTGATTCCCTGGCTTGGTGGTAATGGTAGAGGAGAAGATATGGCGGACCTTGAGCAGAGGTGGCACTGAAGTACAACTGGGAGATGGCTGAATGATTACCTCTGATTCTCTGCCACTCCCTCACATTCTGGCACAGGAGTTGGGGAGGATGACAGTGAATTTTGGTGGTGTGTGGACAGGTGTGGATGTGATAGATGTAGATAGACAGAGAGGGATGGGTGTGTCTGCATAGTTATCTGGCATGAATTTTCATGTGTGAGAGTAGCCTTGAAAATATGGAGTGAGAGATTGAATACATATGCAGATTGTGATGTCATTGAATGTGACAATGTTACCTTTCCTGCTCTGTCAGGTCAATGAACCACTTCTGGCATCAAAACCAGAAGTGCGGCTCTAGCTGCTGATTTCCTTCTTTCTTTTCACTGGCAGGAATGTGATAGGGTTACGGCTAGGCTGAGGGTTAAGGCTAACTCTTCCTCCTGTAAGTAAGGAACAGTACCTCTGGGTCTCCACCCAGAGTGAGGTGACTGACATAAGAAGCAGCCTTTGAGCACATGCACCCAATTCTGTTTTATGCTTAATTCCTGAATTCATCAACGTTCATGTTTGTGATGTCCCTTTAAACAATGAAGATGAAACTGATACAATTCATCAACCCATCCATGAAAGGAATCGGTTGAGAGGCTGAATGAAAAAAATTCTGTCAGAGTTGCAGCACTTTACATCCTTTTTCCTGCACACCACCAGATTCATTCCCCACTGCTCTCAACAGTGAGCATAGGAACATAAAATACAGGTTTTCGAAGTTGTAATATATTGCTACCTTTTATTTTTGTCATAAAGGTGCTCCTTAAAATCTATGTCAATCTTATACTAATATGAGCCTCAGTGCTAAGTGTTCGAAAATGGTCTTTTGAAGTGGCTTCAAATGTTTCAGTGTACCAAAGACGTGTTCTTGTCATTGTCACAAGTTGGTTTTATTGACTGATTTTGACTGTATAGTCCATTTTTATATGGTGTACATTGTGTGCTGCATTTGGTCATATCGCATGGTTCCCACTTTTGTTTTGAAATAATAGCTGTGTACCTGAATATAATATCAGCCACTAGGTGAAGCTGGCATGGATTATCAAATTAGTGCCAAGTTCAATGAGATCATAATTTTATATTCTTCGAGGTTTTTAACCAATTGTATTGGAATCATGGCTTTATGGAGCAGGCAGAAAATATTTTGAAGGCTGTTTAAAGTTTAAGTGTTATGATAGTAATGAAGTTAAATCCTCTGGAACTTAAAAATGAACAAAAATGAGATCATTATACATAAGAGCAGAAGTATTCCATTCAGCCCATCAAGTCTCCTCCATCTTTCACTGAAGGTACGGCTGATCTGATTATCCTCAACGCCACTTTCCTGCCCTTTCCCTGTAACTCTTGATTCCCTGACTGATTAAATCAGCCTTAAAAGCAATCAAATAGACTCAACATCTCTCCGTGGTTAAGAATTCCACAGATTAACTATCCTTTAGGAGAAGAAATTCCTCTTGCTCATCTCCATGCTAACTGGGTGGCCCTTTACTCTGAAATTATGTTTTCTGATCCACAAGGCAAAATAACCTCTGCTCCCAGTCCTAACCCTATCAAGTCCACTAACAGAGCTGAAAATGTGTTGCTGGAAAAGCGCAGCAGGTCAGGCAGCATCCAGGGAACAGGAGAATCGACGTTTCGGGCATAAGCCCTTCTTCAGGAATGCCCGAAACGTCGATTCTCCTGTTCCCTGGATGCTGCCTGACCTGCTGCGCTTTTCCAGCAACACATTTTCAGCTCTGATCTCCAGCATCTGCAGACCTCACTTTCTCCTCAAGTCCACTAACAATCCTGTATGTTTCAATAAGATCTTCTCTCATTCATCCAATACCCAGTAAGTAAAGGCCCAGCCCATTCAACCTCTCCTCATATGAAAATCCCTCCAGACCCAGGATCAACCAGTGACCTTTGCCACCTCCAATGCCAGTATCTTTTATCTAAGAGGGCCAAAACTTTTTGCAATATGCCAAACTGCAGCTTTCAGTAAGAACATAAGATCACAAGAAAGAGGAGCAAGTGAAGGTCATTCAGTCCCTCAAGTCAGACATGCTATTCAATAAGATCATTGCTAAACATTACGCCACACTAGTCCAACAGGTTTAATTTGAAGCACTCGCTTTTGGAGCGCTGCTCCTTCATCAGGTGTTGTGGAGTAGACTATTGTAAAACACAGAATTTTTAGCAAAAGTTTACAGTGTGATGTAACTGCAACTCCACAACCACCTGATGAAGGTGCAGTGCTCTGAAAGCTAGTACTTCCAATTAAACCTGTTGGACTATAACGTGGTGTTGTGTGATTTTTAACTTTTGCATACCCCAGTCCAACACCTGGATCTCCAAATAAATAAGATCATGATTGAGCTGTCTCATCCCTCAACTCCTTTTTTGGACCAGCTCCTCCTCTCCCTCAACTCCTCTATATTTCAAAAATGTATCAACCTCCTCTTGAAATACTTTCAATGATGAAGCTTCTACAACTCTCTGAGGTAGATAATTCTAGTCATTCATTGTCCTCTGAAAGAAGTCATTCCTTTGCAACTCGATTCTACATGAGTGTCCCTTATTCTGTAACTATGTTCTCCCAGTTCAAGATTTCTCCACTAGTGGACATTTTTTTTCAACATCTGACTTGTCAAGTCCCCTCACAGTATTTTATGTTTCAATTAGATTACCCTTCATTCTTCTAAATTATATAAAATCAAGACCTAACCTGTTCAGCTATTCTTGATAAGTCAAACCCTTCCTTTCAGGAATCAGCCTAGTGAATCGCTTTTGAACTGCCTCCAATGCTAATACAACCTTTCTTAAATACAGGAATCAAAACTATACACAATATTCCAGATGCAGCCTCAATGACATTATAGCACATTTGTCAAATATAATTTCCCTTTCACAAAAGTATGTTGACTCTGCTACTCCTCCCTTAATAATGGACGGAGGCATTTTTTCAATGTCAGATGTTAAGCTAACCGGTTTAAAGGTTCCTGCTTTTTGCCTCTCTCCCTTCTTGAACAGGAGCGTTACATTAGCCAGCTTCTACTCCACTGGAAACATCCTGAAATTCAATTACAGAGGAAACTTGATTATCCGAAAATCGGATTATTCGAAGGAGATCTCGAGGTCCCGATGGAAACATTACATCAAAGACGTAGTTCCAACAGTGATCGCATCTTTTGTTTACATTAGTTAAACGGGCACCGTCTCCAAATGACTGACTGCCCACCCTCCCTCTCTCCGCACACTTTCCCTGGAGTTCTATACAGGGGGTGTACCCTCCACCATTCCCCACATAATCTCCCAAACATTGTCCTGTACAGGACAAAGGTGGAACCTGTCAAAACGTTGCAGTAAACAGTTGTGTGTGTCTGTCTGTGTGTGTCTGTGTCTGTGTCTGTGTCTGTGTCTGTGTGTGTCTGTGTGTGTGTGCGCGCACCCACTACTTGGAGACTTGCCCCACAAAGGCAACTGCAGCAGTCTTGCTGTTGGTGTCCAGTCCAGCTACCTCTGAGAGGGGGTGGGTGTGTACAGGGTTGGGGAGCAGGAGCGGGAGGGGGGGTAGTGTTAGACGGTGTTGGGGGCGGTGAGGTGTTAGACGATTTTGGGGGCAGGGAGGTGTTGGGGGAAGGGGGAGTGTTGCATGAGGTAGGGGGGAGGGGGGTGGGGGGGGAGTGTTGGGGTGAGGCCTTGCGCGCTGTGTGCTGCTGCTAGTCTCCTGAACAGGGAGCAGACTTTAAAATCTCTCAGCCCCAGAGGAAAGGCATTTAATCAATTAACCCGAATAATCGATTATCGAAACTAAATAGTGCCCGCCTATCTCGTTCAGATAATCGAGGTTCCACTGTAGTTCTGAAACATTTGACCAATGCTTCCACTAACTCTGCTACCACTTCCTTTAAAACACTTGACTGCAGGTCATAAAGTCCAGGTGACTTGTCTGCCTCCAGTCCAATTTCTTTGTTCAATACTTTTCCCTTGTGACAGAGACTATAAAAACATCTTTCCTAACACTAGCTCCTTACTTATCTGTTATCTTTGGGACATTTATAGGATACCCCACCTTGATTACCAAAGCAAAATATTTGTTTAAATTATCTGTCATTGCCCTATTATTGATAGCCCTGTCAAACCTTGCAAGGGTCCCACATTGACTTTAGCAACCAGACACACGTAGAAATCCTCACTATTTGATCATACATTTCTTGTCAATTTACTTTTTAATCAACTGTCTCCCTTTTTATTAGCTTTTTAGTCATTGCTTTTGGTTCACAAAACAATTCCCAGTCTTCTGATATATAATTTGTCTTTGCTATGTTAGTTTTTGATTGGATATCCTCCTTGCTTGTCTTGGTTAACCACCATCCTTCTCATTAAATCCTTTTTAAGCTGAATAAATTTTTCCTGTATTATGAATAATCTTCTTAAATGACTGCTACTGAGTCTGTTTTCTGAGTCAGCTTTAGACAATTGTTTCTCCCTACCTCTGTAATTTCACTTGTTTAAGTTGAGGACACCAGTTTGAGACAAGAGTTGATTGCCGTCAAACTGAATTTGAAATTCCATCATATTGTGATTGTTACCCCCTAAATGATTCCATGGTTGGAATGTACTGACTGACAGCCTACCAAATGGTATATTCCCACAGTTTCAATAGACTTTCTTGTGCAGTTACACCTTTGAGGTTTCAAAGGTTCTAAAACCAATTACATTACAGGGGGTTGAGTGCACATTTTGATTGACTGTTTTCAAAGGCTATTAAATTATTCATTTTTGAGTGTTTGATGTTGCGAGGTCATAGTGTTTATCTGCTCTTACCAGAGCAGATTGGAAGGGAGTAGGTCTCCTGAATGTGCTTCATGAATCAGAGTTCATTTCAGTATCAAACTTGTATGAGTGCTGGTTTTCTTAGATTTTTTTTAAAGTTTATTTTATTTTTAATCCTTATGTGACACCTGAGATCTGTACATAGTGGATAGTGGGTAAGTGACTATAATGGGGATGTAGAGGCATGATGAATGGGGGTTTACATAAGGCCATGAAATGTTAGTATTTAATGGGTTCTATTGGAATATATATTGTTTTAATATTGCTTATCATAAGTGATAATATCAAATAACTTCAGTTGTGTTACTGAGTAGATGAAATTTGTTTACTCATATTCATATCTGTGAACTCACTTCCTGTGCATGTAAAATGAAGGTTATTGTCACATGCCCCTTCCAGTTATGCAACAACTATTATTGAAATTATACCAATTAAATCTAATTGCCTTCAATGTGATAGCTATGTTTCAATCCAATGTGTTGGCTCATGCCTGCAGTTTCCAAGCCATTACTTGTGTTTTTTAAAAACAAAAGGAACACTTCTCAGTCCTCAATGAGATCAGTGAGGAATGATCATAGCTTTGTCTTAAAATTATTGATCACTAATGTACTATTGATTAAGTGGACATTGTCTGACACAGAATTTCCACTGCCTAGTCTTCCTCCATGCGACAATAACCTTCATTTTACATGCACAGGAAGTGAGTTCAACTTATCAAAAAGACAGGGAGATGGGCAGAGTGGGCGGGGTTGCCTTGTTAGTTAAGAACAAAATTAAATCTATGGTGCTGAATGACATAGCGTCAGATGATGTGGAGTCTGTGTGGGTGGAATTGAGGAACCACAAAGGCAAAAAAACCATAGTGGGAGTTATGTACAGACCTCCTAACAGTGGTTAGGACCATGGGCGCAACATGTACCGGGAAATAGAGAAGGCATGTCAGAAAGGCAAGGTCACAGTGATCATGGGAGACTTCAATATGTAGGTGGACTGGGTAAATAATGTTGCCAGTGGATCCAAAGAAAGGGAATTCATGGAATGCTTACAGGATGGCTTTTTGGAACAGCTTGTCATGGAGCCCACAAGGGAGCAGGCTATTCTGGACCGAGTGCTATGTAATGAACCAGACTTTATAAAAAATCTTAAAGTAAGGGAACCCTTAGGAAGCAGCGACCATAATATGGTAGAGTTCAGTATGCAGTTTGAAAGAGAGAAGGCAAAATCGGATGTAATGGTGTTACAGTTAAATAAAGGTAATTATGAGGGCATGAGAGAGGAACTGACGAAAATAGACTGGAAGCAGAGCCTAGCAGGGAAGACAGTAGAGCAAAAATGGCAGGAGTTTGTGGGTAAAATTGAGGACACTGTACAGAGGTTCATCCCCAAGAAGAGAAAGATTATCCGGGGAGGGATTAGACAGCCATGGCTGACAAAGGAAGTCAGGAAATCTATGAAAGAAAAAGAGAGAGCCTATAAAGTGGCCAAGAGCACTGGGAAATCAGAAGATTGGGAAGGCTACAAAAACAAACAGAGGATAACAAAGAGAGAAATAAGGAAGGAGAGGATCAAATATGAAGGTAGGCTAGTCAGTAATATTAGAAATGATAGTAAAAGTTTCTTTCAATACATAAGAAACAAACGACAGGCAAGCGTAGACATTGGTCCACTTCAAACTGATGCTGGAAGGCTAGTGATGGGAGATAAAGAAATAGCAGGAGAACTTAATAAGTACTTTGCGTCAGTCTTCACAGTGGAAGACATGAGTAATATCCCAACAATTAAAGTGAGTCAGGGGGCTGAGTTGAGTATGGTTGCCATTACAAAAGAGAAAGTGTTAGAAAAGCTAAAAGTTCTAAAATTGATAAATCTCCTGGCCCTGATGGGTTACATCCTAGAGTTCTGAGGGAGGTGGCTGAGGAAATAGCGGAGGCGTTGGTTGAGATCTTTCAAAAGTCACTGGAGTCAGGGAAAGTCCCGGATGATTGTAACCCCCTTGTTCAAGAAAGGATCAAGACAAAAGATGGAAAATTATAGGCCAATTAGCCTAACCTCGGTTGTTGGTAAAATTCTAGAATCCATCATTAAGGATGAGGTTTCTAAATTCTTGGAAGAGCAGGGTCGGATTAGAACAAGTCAACATGGATTTAGTAAGGGGAAGTCGTGCCTGACAAACCTGTTGGAATTCTTTGAAGAGGTGACAAGTAGGTTAGACCGGGGAAACCCAGTGGATGTGGTCTACCTAGACTTCCAAAAGGCCTTTGATAAGGTGCCACACGGGAGGCTGCTGAGCAAGGTGAGGGCCCATAGTGTTCGAGATGAGCTACTAGTATGGATTGAGGATTGGCTGTCTGACAGAAGGCAGAGAGTTGGGATAAAAGGTTCTTTTTCGGAATGGCAGCCGGTGACAAGCGGTGTCCCGCAGGGTTCAGTGTTGGGGCCGCAGATGTTCACATTATATATTAATGATCTGGATGAAGGGACTGGGGTCATTCTAGTGAGGTTTGCTGATGATACAAAGTTAGGTGGACAGGCAGGTAGTACTGAGGAAGTGGGGAGGCTGCAGAGGGATCGAGACAGTTTGGAGGAGCGGTCCAGGAAATGGCTGATGGAATTCAATGTGAGCAAATGCGAGGTCTTGCACTTTGGAAAAAAAGAATACAAGCATGGACTACTTTCTAAACGGTGAGAAAATTCGTAAATCCAAAGTACAAAGGGATCTGGGGGTGCTAGTTGAGGATTCTCTAAAGGTAAACATGCAGGTTGAGTCCGTGATTAAGAAAGCGAATGCAATGTTGTCATTTATCTCAAGAGGGTTGGAATACAAAAGCACTGTTGTGCTACTGAGACTTTATAAAGCTCTGGTTAGGCCCCATTTGGAGTACTGTGTCCAGTTTTGGTCCCCACACCTCAGGAAGGACATACTGGCACTGGAGCGCGTCCAGCGGAGATTCACACGGATGATCCCTGGAATGGTAAGTCTAACATACAAGGAACGGCTGAGGATCCTGGGATTGTATTCATTGGAGTTTAGAAGATTAAGGGGAGATCTAATAGAAATTTACAAGATAATACATGGCTTGGAGAGGGTGGATGCTAAGAAATTGTTTCCGTTAGGCGAAGAGACTAGGACCCATGGACACAGCCTTAGAATTAGAGGGGGTAAATTCAGAACAGAAATGCGGAGACATTTCTTCAGCCAGAGAGTGGTGGGCCTGTGGAGTTCATTGCCACAGAGTGCAGTGGAGGCTGGGACGCTAAATGTCTTCAAGGCAGAAATTGATAAATTCTTGATGTCACAAGGAATTAAGGGCTACGGGGAGAATGCGGGTAAGTGGAGTTGAAATGCTCATCAGCCATAATTGAATGGCGGAGTGGACTCGATGGGCCGAATGGCCTTACTTCCGCTCCTATGTCTTATGGTCTTATGGTCTTAATTCCCAAATCAACACCCACCACAGAGCTCAAAATGGACAGCACCTTAATATCTGCCTTGTCCTATCAAGTGAAAATTATTAAACACAAACAGGAGGAAGCCTGTGGAATAATAGAGTAATTCTGATGAAAGATAACATAATATAACAACACTAGCATGTCAAACGCTGCCCACATGTCCTCTACAGAAAAAGGAGGACAAATCCAAATCAGCCAATTACCGCCGCATCAGTCTATTTTTGATCATCAGTAAAGTGATGAAAGGTATCATTAACAGTGCTGTCAATCAGCACCTCCACAGCAATAATCTGCTCAGTGATGCTGAGTTTGGGTTCCACCAGGGCCACACGGCTCCTGACCTAGTTACTCCCTTGCATCAAACATGGACAAAAGAGATGAATTCCAGAGGTGAAGTGAAAGTGACAATCCTTGACATCAAGGCCACATTTGACAGAGTGTGGCATCAAGGAGCCCGAACGAAACTGCAGTGAAAGGGATTCAGCAGGCAAACTCTCTTTTGGTTTGGAGCCATACCGGACACTTAGGAGGATGATTGTGGTTATTGGAGTCAGTCACTTCAGTTCCAGGACATCTCTGCAGGAGTTCCTCTGGGTAGTGTCCTAGGACTAACCATCTGAATAGGAAGGGTTTGAAGGGATATAGGCCGGGTGCTGGCAAGTGGGACTAGATTAGGTTGGAGTATCTGGTCAGCATGGACGGGTTGGACCGAAGGGTCTGTTTCCATGCTGTACATCTCTATGACTCTATCTTCAGCTGCTTCATCAATGATCTTCCTTCCATTATAAAGTCAGAAGTGGGATGTTCGCCGATGATTGTGCAATGCTCAGCACCATTCGCGATTCATCAAATACTGAAGCAGCCCATGTTTAAATGCAATAATATCCAGGCATAGGCTGAAAAGTGGTAAGTAACATTCGCACCACTCAAATGTCAGGCAATGACCATGTCCAAAAAGAGGCAATCAAACCATTGCCCCTTGAAATTCAATGGTGTTCCCATCACTGAATCCCCACTATCAACATCCTGAGGATTATCATTAACCAGAAACTCAACTGGACTTGCCACATAAATATAGTGGCTACAACAGCAGGTCAGAGACTAGGAATACTGCAGTGAGTAACCCACCTCCTGACTCCCCACAGCATGTCCATCATCCAAAAAGCACAATTCAGAAGTGTGATGGAATACTCCCAATTTTCCTGGTTGGGTGCAGTTCCAACAACACTCAAGGCATCCAGGATAAACCAACCTGCTTGACTAGCACCACATCTAGGTTTTAGGTTTGGAGGCAGGTGAGCACTTTGGTGAGAGTGACCACAGCTCGGTTATGTTTATTTTAACGATGGAAAGAGATAGCTATATAACGCAGGGCAAGAGTTATTGCAGGGGGAAAGGCAATTTTGATGCGTTAGGCAAAATTTAGGATGGGGAAGGAAACTGCAGGGGATGGACACAATTGAAATGTGGGACTTATTCAAGGAACAGCTACTGCATGTCCTTGATAAGTATGTACCTGTCAGGCAGAGAGGAAATGGTTGAGAGAGGGAGCCATGGTTTACTAAAGAAGTTGAGTCTCTTGTCAAGAAGAATAAGCAGGCTTATGTTAGGATGAGATGTGAAGGCTCAGTTAGGGCTCATGAGAGTTATGTTAGCCAGGAAAGACCTAAAGAGAGAGCCAAAAAAAGCCAGGAGGGGACGTGAGAAGTTGTTGGAAGGTAGGATCAAGGAAAACCCTAAAGCTTTCTATCAGTATATCAGGAATAAAAGAATGACTAGAGTCAGATTAGGGCCAATCAAGGATGGGAGTGGGAAGTTGTGCATGGATTCCGAGGAGACGGGGAAGCACTACATGAATATTTTTCATCAGTATTCACACTGGAAAAAAAACAATGTTGTTGAGGAGAATATTGAGATACTGGCTACTAGACTAGACGGGATTAAGGTTCACAAGGAGGAGGTGTTAATAATTCTGGAAAGTGTAAAAATTGATAAGTCCCCTGAGCCAAATGGGATTTATCCTAGGATTCTCTGGGAAGCCAGGGAGGAGATTGCAGAACCTTTGCTTTGATCTTTGTGTCATTATTGTCTCCAGGAATAGTGCCAGAAGACTGGAGGGTAGCAAATGTTGTCCCCTTGTTCAAGAAGGGGAGTAGAGACAATCCTGGTAATTATAGACCAGTGAGCCTTACTTCGGATGTGGGTGACGTGTTGGTAAAGGTTATAAGAGATGGGATTTATAATCATCTAGAAAGGAATAAATTGATTAGGAATTGTCAACACGGTTTTGTGATCCTTGTATAGCACCTTCCAAGCCCATGATCACTACAGTCTAGAAGGACATGGACAGCAGATACAATCCTGGAACTTCCCCTGCAAGCCACTTACCATCCTGACTTGGAAATACATCACCATTCCTTCACTGTCACTGAGTCATAATCCAGGAATTCCCTCCCTAAGGGTATTGTGGGGTCTACCTACACTACATGTTCAAGAAAACAGCTCACCATCACTTTCTCAAAGGCAACTAGGGACAGGCAATAATGCTGGCCAGCCAGTGACACCCAAGTCCCTTGAGTGAATTCTTAAAAAGGTAAAATGTGGAAGAAAGAAGAACTTAAAATAATATTGTTTGAGTTAAACAACCAGCTAACTATATTACTGGCATAAAATTGAGACCAGGAGGAGCAGCTTTTTAATGCATTTTAGTACATTTTAATGCATTTGAAATATGACATTCAAAACTAATGAAGTACTTTTGAATTAATAGCCACTGTAGTAATGTAAGGAACTAAATGCATTTGGCCACATTTGTCTGGAAGACTATGCTCCCATAAATTTTCTAACAAGTAAATTCCTTACATATCCGAACATACAATATAGTCGTGTCCAAATTCTAATGTAATGCATGCAAAACAATTTTTGTTTACTAATGAAAGTCAATTGGAAGTTCCTTCTACATAATTTGGAATTAATTTTATTGATACATTACTTCATCACCACAAAAACAATAGGTGCTAAATTCCTTAATTGTAAAGAGTATTAATTATGTCCAAAGATGTGCAGGTTAGGTGGACCGGCAATGATAAATTGCCCCGTATTGTCCTGGGATGTGCAGGCTAAGTAGATTAGCAATGAGAAGTGCAGAGTTACAGGGTTAGGGTAGGGAGTGGGTCTGGAACAGATGCCCTTTGGAGGGGCAGTGTGGACCCGATGGGGCAGTGTGGACCCGATGGGATTGTAACTAAGAAAATTGTTCAGTCTCAGATCAGATGGGTAAATTTATGTTATAATCTAACTTGGGAACTGTAACTTCATTCTTAAAGTCATCAAAATGAAAAATCCAGGAGATTTACTAATAGAAACAAGCGACAAGATTCTATGGATTTAAACAACAATAAACTTCACCATACAAGGTTAGAACAGTAATACAATCTACCATTTGTGTACAAATTATTTCCAATACAAAACTAACATGTAGCAAGTACAGATAAGAGGCTGTGATCAAACACCTCAAGGTGCACATCAACAGCAAATGTGATCAAAAAAGATTCCACAGATTCCTCTTCAATTGCTCCATACACTAACAACATGGTAGGTTATCCAACCTCATTAATTTCACAAAGGATCACAATTCTTCACTTCTGCTCATGTGACATCAAACTTTCATCTCAAGAAATTCATTCACTGGTTTCCTCAATGCCCAGACTCTTCATGGTTGGCCACTTCTTTTCTGACTGACCACTACTTTCCTGGTCTACATTCTCCTGGACTCTGTAACCGCACTCCAGTATTCATTCACATCCATTGTTCCAGCTCTTCACCGACAGAGTTTGTGTTTCTTCTTATCCGCCAGCCCCCACTAGCTCCAAGCTTGCTTAATTTCAAGAAAATACTACTTGTGAGCTTTTCAACTCACAGGCTCTCCGATGGACTGCTTTTAAGTTTCTTCCAAGCCCCTTATGACTTCAACAAATACAGAGCCCCACAATCTTTCCACTTTCTTAGCTCCCCGAGAGTTTTAAGTCATGCTACCCACACTTAGCTGTCTACTATTTCCCTAAAACTTCTTCCTGAGTTCTGACAGTGTAGAGCAATCAAACTGCACTCAACTCCTCGTTGAAGCCCCTAAGCTATTTTTGTGCAGTTTAGCTTTCCTCGCAGTTGCACAGTTAACTATATCACACCCAGAACAGAGTCTGCATCTCTCTCTCTCTCTCTTTCTCGCTCTCTGTCATCCTCTTTCTGATTTACAGTCATAGAGTCATGGAGATGTACAGCACGAAAACAGACCTTTCGGTCCAATTCGTACATTCCGACCAACTTACTGTTCTGCTACCTTTGAACCTTCAGTGATACCTCAAACCTGTTACCTGACATGTGTCAACGTCAGTGACACCTCAAACAATCTCAAGTGGCCTTTCACAAACCTTGCAATAAACTCTTCCTCAATTGCTAGGCAAAATTAACTAATAATTTGGAACGAGAGTTGGACTGTTTCATAAATCTTATCAGTCACAGATTGCTGGATTGCTCAGCACTACAAAAACTGGCACAAATTGAGGATATTATAATATCCCAGAAAATAATAGCTGAAAATGGGTTTGACAGGGTGGATACAGAGAAAATATTTCCACTTGGAAAAGAAATCAAAACAAGAGGTTTTAAGTATAAGGGAATACCAATTAAATGGGGAAGGAGGAAAAAAGGTCTTTTTTTCTGGAGTTATTAAAATATAGAACTCACTACCCCAGGAAAGGGTGAAGGTAACTATTTTAGATTATTTTAAAAAGGAAAATATTCAAGTACATGCCAGATAGGAAGATAACTGAAAGGCCAATTGAAGTAGATGGAATGGGAGGAGATACATTAGGTATAAACATAAGTACAGATATCTTGGATGGAATAGTCCATTTGTATACCAAAAAAGTGATCTATCTAATGGGACTATTTTAAAAAAGTGAAGAATTCTTCAGTATCCCTTAGCCAACATTTCTCCCTCAGTTATGCCACTAAAAAAGCAATTTACAGCATGCCCGCCAGTTGAAAACAAGATGAATAAATCACAAAGATCACCCACCCGTCTCATTTCTCAGATAGTAATGAGGCCACCTACAGGGAGAATCTGAAGCTTTTCAGCAGACAAACTGGAGCTAAAGGCTATCGTTCTCTAGCAGCACGAGCTGAGGCAAGGCCACCCTATTCCTTTTTTTTATTGTAAATTGTTTAAAGTTGCTGTGAAGGTTTTTGCGGCTAAAGTTGGTGAGGTGTTGTTGGCAAAGCTCATTCTGTCACATGGTGGCTGAAATGGTTATAATCTTCAGAAATGCTGAGTCCACAGGGCGAGGTAACTGCTGTTAATGGAAGCGAAGCTTCAAAATCCTTCCTGCTTTGTCCAGCTGCACACAATAAAAATGGTATTCTCATTCTCTTACATTCGGGGGTGGGGGCAGGAGGGAGTGGCTGGGCCCACTGCATTGTCAGGTTGTTGAGTGACACAGCTTACTCCAAAAAATAGACCTTGAATCTCTCTTGGATGTGCTCAGTAGTGACTCCTCAGGGTCATCCAAGCAATTGAATCTCCGCCTCAGGAGACCAGTTGGCTTAATGGTCTTGTAAGTCATAGCTCACACAGCGTGGAAACAGACCCTTTGGTCCAACCAGTCCACGCCGAACTAAACTAGTCCCACCTCCCTGCACTTGGTCCAAATCCCTTCAAACCTTTCCTATTCATGTATTTATTTTAAGCATTGTAATTGAACCAACATCCACCACTTCTTCAGGAAGTTCATTCCATGTGCGAATCATCCTCTGTGTAAAAAATGTGCTCCTCACGTCTTTTTTTTAATCTCTCCTCTTACCTAAAAAATACACCCCCTGGACTGGAAATCCCCCATTCTAGAGAAGCGGCAACTACCATTAACTTTATAGGTTAAGTGGCATCATTCATTCCCTCCCAGAAATGAAGTTCATACTTCATATACAGGTAGACTGGAATAGGATTAAATCATTCAATATCTATCGACATGATAGCATACGTCAAAGGTTTAGCTATTTGTACAGGCCATTTGAACCAGACACAGCATTTGTTTCTTTGACTGATAACCTTCTCTTCATGTGTGAATGATTACAGTTGTCTTGAGGAAAACATTTTTCACCAAGAGGGTGGCAGGAATCTCGAATGCATGTTCTGGGAGGGTTGTGGAGGCTGGAATCTTCACAATCTTTAAAAACTACTTGGATGAGCACTTGAAGTGTCATAGGTGCTAGAAAGTGGAATTAGTGTAGACAGGTCAGCGCAGACTCGATAGGCCAAAGAGTCTCTTCTGCACTGTATAACCCTTTAGAGACCATTCATTGTACTTTAGATGATGGTATACAGGAACAGTAATAATCAGATTCACTTAATTCAAATCAATACAATTCATGTCCATATGGTAATACAAAAAGTTATTTTTCTGAACATAACAGGATAATTTTGCCTCATTAAAAAAAATTAACAATCGTCTTCCATTCTCTTTCCCAATCTGGCCCAAACCTTGCTGTCATGTTTTCCTGTGTAGGTTAGGTGCATTAGTCGGGGGTAAACATAGGATAATAGGGTTGGGGAATGGGTTTGGTGGTTACTTTTCGGAAGGTCGGTGTGGACTTGTAGGGCCGAAGGGCCTGTTTCCACACTGTAGAGACTCTAAGATTCAAAATGTACCTCACACCAGGAGGTGAAACTGATTTTGAGTGGTCACGGAGAACAGGCAATAACGCATCAACATCCCATTTTACACTCCACCTTACCATCCAGGCTGTTGATGTGCATTTTTAGATTTTTCAAACCCATTAAAGATTTGTTTCATGCACGTTGTTCTTTAAAATTAATGAAAAATTTGCACAAGAAAATAAAAGAAATGACACACACACACCTTTGGTAGTACATGTTTTATATTTCTGAGGTCATTACTGAAAGCCTGAGGGAACCTAACTCACCCATCTTGTTACCATGTGTCACAATCTGTCCATCCTCAGTAAAGTGACAAGTGTTCTAAGCGACCTTTCTCCTCTCCTTCTCGAAAAACTGTTGGATTTTGCTAATCACCTCTGGGATGATGCACATCATGTACTGGCTAATGTTTCTAACAAGAGAGTTCATACGTGACTCATTCTCATATCTGGCTTGGCCACCTCAGTTAATTTCATTGAGCAATATACACATTGGGGAAAAAGGGTGAGTATTACAACAAATTAATTACAGTGGTCCTTAAACTGTGGCAACAGACATATTTTGCACAAGCAGCAAATGGCCCACAACACCTGAGGTGTTTTGCTTAAGGTGCAAATGTGTAGTTCAGAAATTTGCATTTTGACAACCACAGTTTCAGATTTGCAGACAAATCATTATTGACAGTACCTTGCTTCAAGAATAAATGCTTGCTAACAAATCTCTACTTATAGAGTAGATAGAGCAACACTGCACAGGAATAGGCCCTTCCGTCTGTTTTCTGTGCTGTCCATGATGCCATTCTAAAGTAATCTCATCTGTCTGCATGTGATATCTCTCCATTCCCTGCCTGCTCACGTGTCTGTCTAAATGCCTTTTAAATACTGTTGTCATATCCCTTCTACCACCTCCCTAACAGCACAATCCAGGCACACTCTGTGTAAAAAACTTGCACATCTCCTTTAAACTTTCCTTCTCTCACCTTAAAACCATGTCCCTCTAGTATTTGACAGTTTCACTCAGGAAAAAAAAAATCACTTGACTATCCAACCTGTCCATGCCTCTCATAATTTCATGTACTATCATGTCATCCCTCAGCTTCCAATGCACTAGTGCAAACAATCCAAATTTGTTCAAGCTCTCCTTACAACTAATATCCTACGCCTAGTAAACTTCTTTTGCATCCTCTCAAAAGCCTTCACATCCTTCCCACAGTGTGGAAACCAGAACTGCACATAATATCCCAAATGAGGCCTAACTAAAGTTTTATACAGCTGCAACATGACTTGGCAACTTTCATACTCAATGCCCCAACTGATGAAAGCAAGCATGCCATACGCCCTCCTTACCACATTATCCACTTGTGTTACACTTTCAGGGAGTAATGCACATGCACCCCAAGATCGCTCTGTATGTCGATGCTCCCAAGAACGCTGCCATTTACTGTATACATTCCTCTTGCATTTGACCCCCCAAAATATATTTTTTGAACAATAAAATGGTCCTTCCCAGAAGCATTATAAAACAAGTATAATACCAACTCACAGAAGAAGGTATTAGACTTGATGACCGAAAGCTTGGTCATAGAGATGGGGTTAAGGAGTGCCTTAAAGGAGGAAAGTGAGATGGAAAGGTGGAAAGGAACAGGAAGGAAATTCCAGGGTTTAGGGCAGAGGCAAGTCTACATAGCCATGATGGTGAAATGATTAAAATCTGTGAAGCTTAAGAAGACAGAATTAAATGAGCACAACTACAGTATGGTGTGAATAAGTCAACATTTAGCAATATGCACAAGAAAGACATTTCTCAAAAAAAAATACTGTACTGGCCTACATTAAGTCATTCATAGTTGATTACTGATCACTTGTTAAACAACAAACAACCGTTTGTCAATGATTTACACACCTGCTGTACTATTGGTACTTTACCTTTGTTAGAAGGTAAATGGATGGAAACTAACATTTCAGGAGCCACTTAGAAAAAAAAACTGGTAGCATGTGGGTGCATGTATTTTGCAGGAAGCATTAATCAACTGTTGCCAGTCCGCAAGACTTTTTTGTTTGCGAATGCACAATGGTATCAATCAGCAAGATACACTTAGCTTTGTGAATGCACAGAATCTTCATTCGGTTGAAGAGAACATCAATACATCAATTCAAACAAATAGTGAAAATCCCAAAATGTGACCTGCTCAGCGTTCAGCTGCAACACAGTTGAAAATATCCCTCAATCTATATCATTAACATGAATCAGATGTCTGCTCCCATTACGTATTAGTGGGCACCAAACAGCAGGCAGGATAGAGGCTACATGTGTTTCTATTCAGGCAGTTATAATAATGAATTATATCTGAAAGGTTTACATTCCTTTTTGTTAAAGAAAGGTGCCTTTGCCTTCCTGTTTGAATGAACTTTATGCACAACTACTGAATTATATGCACACTGTTGAATGACATTGCAACCACCATAATCATTTGGAATTGAGGTAATGTAATTAATATTAATTAAATACAATAATTAAAACAGATTCAGGTAACTGCAGGAGAGCTGATAATGTATTGGTATTGTCGCTGGACTAGTAATCCAGAAACCCTGGCTAATATCTAGGGGACATGGGTTTCAAAGCCATGATAGCAGATGGTGAAATCTGAATTAAAACAATAACTTTGGAATTAAAAGCTACTCTAATGGTGACCATGAAATATTAGTTGCCACATGTCAGTAAATCTGGATGTCATCCAGTTTCTTACCGTATAAGGACACAGGCTGCTTCAGTATCTGAGGAGTCGCGAATGGATGTGAACATTGTCTAGTCATCAGCAAACATCCC
Source organism: Chiloscyllium plagiosum (assembly GCF_037043375.1). Classification (NCBI taxonomy): domain Eukaryota; kingdom Metazoa; phylum Chordata; class Chondrichthyes; order Orectolobiformes; family Hemiscylliidae; genus Chiloscyllium; species Chiloscyllium plagiosum. The sequence continues at coordinate 19,055,104 of NW_028270139.1, forward strand.
ACATCTGACTTTATATAGAGGGAAAGTCATTGATAATGAACTCCTGCAGTTATGCCCTGGGCTAGAAAGTGACCTGGTCTGCCCATATAAACACAGTGTTTGCAAGTGCAGGACAAGAGGCTGAGAATTCCACAGTGAGTAACTCACTTCCTGACTGCTCAAAGCCTGTCCACTAATCGACAAGGTACAAGTCAGGATTGTGATGGAATATTCTCCACTTGCTTGGGGGAGTGCGGTTCCAATCAAACTCAAGAAGGTCATCATTATCCAGGACAAATCCAACCCAATCTAATACCTTCAACAGTGTCTTGCTCCACCACTAATGCACAGTGACAGCCATCTACGATCCAGAAGGTGTACGGCAAGAACTCATCAGGATCCTTAAACAGTACCTGCCAAATCCATGCCCAGCACACATAAAAGGTCAACCATAGCCAACACTTAGGAAAACCACCAACTGCAAGTACCACTCAAAGTCATACACTATCCTGACTTAGAATAATATTGTCATTTATTTAGTCAGTGGGTCAAAACCCTGGAACTCCATCCCTAACATCACCGTGGGTGTTTCTGCACCCCAATGACTGCAGAATTCAAGAAGATAACTCTTGTTAGGGCATTTAGCAATAGGCATCAAAAACTGGCTGAGCAGGCATTCCTGATGAAGGACTTATGCCCAAAATGTCGACTCTCCTATTCCTCGGATGCTGCCTGACTGGCTGTGCTTTTCCAGTACCACACTCTTAATCAGAGATGTCCACCTCCAAAGAATGAATTTTAAAAACCTGAAAATAATTAAGCTTCAACTTTTACAGTTAGGAATTACACCAGGAGGCAAATTTTCCCTCTTACTCTATACTCCACCCCAACATAGCATAACCAGCATGTTGAGCAAATATATCCAAGTTAGTTTGATCTATTCTCAATAGCTTGAAATTCCAGTTTATAATTTTTGTAGTAGTCCCTTAGTCCTCCATTCAAAATGGTTTAATGGCCCAAAGGGATAATAATATTCACATTTTTTTGTGTGGGGGCTAAGATGTTTGGACCACTTACAAACCATGTTGACAGTAATTTTCATAAGAACCAGAATCGCTCTGCAAAATTTCATGTGAAATAATTATTTTCCTCTGTTGCCTCTTTGATGAACAGTCAGTATCTTTTAAAACAAGCTCCTCCCATCCCCAATGTGTCCAGTAAAGATACAGTGACCAAGTCGAAGGGTCACTCAATGCAGCGACGTCCAGTGCGTTTCCACGTCGGCTGTGTTTTTTTTCCCCAGATCTATGCGAAGAATATGATCCTTTTAACAAGGAAACACACATTCCAGTTCACCTGAAACGTGCTGACACATTCCTGAATGAATGAATGAATATCTTTTTTGACTTTGGAAATGTCCTCACCCCCAATGGAGACAAAGCAATCTCCATGACAACTGCAGCCTGGTCACATTTTGGCACTTAAAGAGTGTGAAACGTGCTGGCGCTATTCTGATGGAGCTGCTTAATTAAACATTAAATAACAACCTACAATTCTTTAAAACCTGGAAGTAGCTGAGCCTACAATAATGCAGAAAGCTCCCCCCCCCCCCCATGACGTGACTCAAAAGAAGAAGACATTTTTGTTAGATTCAAAAAAACATCTCATCATGGCTACATCTGTGCAATGCAACATCACTGCAAGCTGCGGTGGAGAGGTGGGGGTGGGGGGAGTTCTTATGGACGTTAGAAAGGTTCAATGTAAAAGTCGAAGGGTAGCCAGATGAGCTATTGAATGCCTTTATTGATTTGCATTTAACCTGGGAGTGGGGGGGTGGGGGGTGCAATCTAAAGATGCAGAGGCCTGTTCAATAAAAAACAGGTCTGTTTTCATTTATAAGCCAGAAAATAAAAGGCTGGAAAAGTCAAAGGAGGAAAAAAAAATGGTGTTCGTGTGATTGAAAAATGCAGGTCGCTCCGGGCAGACGGCAGGGCAGGTGACAGAGAGAAACCGCGCCGGCTCCCCGCTCAAATCCCCATCCCCTTGACCACTGCTGTCATCCCACAACATCGGCCCAACGACCAGGATGCCTCCGGGAAGATGCGATTAAACAAAACCCAGACGGGGGCAGCGCCGAGCCAGCAATGAGCTGACAAAGATGCGTTAACACATGCCCCTTTAGCATAGCACACCCCACAACGTTTTAGCCGGAATGATCGAGGCAAAACAGTAAAATGGCAAAAGAAAATGCTGCGCGACTGAATCTGGGATTCATTCATTCCTCCTGCCAACATCCAGCCTTCCCCTTTCACGCGGTCTGAACTGATTTGGGATTATGTACCTGGTTCGTGCTTCCCGGGGTTGTCCGTCAGCTCAATGGCCAGCAGCTCCCGCTCCTCGAAGCTCTTGCCCACCGTGTAGATGCGGCTGATGCTCGGGCACTGCAGCCAGACGCCCACCAGCGCTTCGCGCAGCTCCGGGTACCGGTGGTACTCGAAAGGGATCCCGTCGGAAGGTGCCCGAAGTGGGTCGGCGGACCCCGCTGCTCTGGCCCAGGCTGTCGCTCTCCACAGAGCCCAGCAGGTCAGGACAAACCGACACAGGCTCATGTCCGAAGCAGGGGCACCAGCAGCGAGAAACCGAGCGGGAGGGTCAAGGTGTTAAACAAAAAAAAAAGCAGCGAGGCTACAGGCAGCTCTGCCCGAGCAGCAGAGATCTGGTGACAAGCCGGCACAGGGAGGAGGAGTTTACTGACTCAAACCCATCTCACTCACACACACACACACACACTCTCTTTAAAAGGGCATCGACAAAGGGAAAGGAGATCATTCTGAATGCAAACTTCTTTTCACATTCATTCGCTGGTCGTGTACTGACTGCACGATCTGCAGTTATATAGGTCGAAACGTGTGGTGCTGGAAAAGCACAGCAGGTCAGGCAGCATCCCGAGGGCTTCATCAAGAGTGCAGGGATGAGGGGATAATATATGTAGATCAGACTAGCTAAGGACGCAGATTTCCCTTGCTAATGGATGTTAGGGGAGTAGATGTTTCCCTCCCCCACCCCCCTTTAATAATGGACAATAGTTACACAGTCATCATTAGATTCCCAATTCTAGATTTTTATTGAATTCAAATTCCACCACCTTCCACAGCAGGATTCAAAAACCTGGCTTCCCAGAACATTTCCTGCACCTCTGGATTAATAGTGTAGTGGAATGCCCTTTACCCTGTCAAAATTATTCATAATTTTGAACACCTCATTAAAATCACCTTGCATTATTCTCTGTTCCAAGGATCTCTAATCTTTCCTTGTACTTAAAATTCCCTCATTCCTGATACTATTCTAATAAATCTGCTTTTCACTCTCTCCAGGGCTTCAACATCATTCCTTAAAAAAAAACTGTCCAGAATTGAACACAATACTCCAAATGAACAATGATTTGTAGAATTATATCATTTATTCCTTGCTTTTATAATCTATACCTCTATTTATTAACCAAGGATCCTATAGGCTTCTTAACAACTATTTTAACTTGCCTGGCTACCTTCAAAGAATTATGTTCATGAACCCAGAGGTCTCTCTGCTTCTGTACTCGACTCAAAGTTATACCATTGAGTCTATATTATCTCTCCATTATTCTTCTACCTAAATGCATTACCTCATATTTCTCTGCTTTGAAATTAATCTGCTAGGTGTCTGCCCATTAGTCCAACTTGTCAATGTCCCTCTGAAGTCATTGAGCATCATCCTCACAATTCACTATTCACCTTTGTTTCGTATCATCTGCAAGTTTTGAGATTTTCCCCTAACACCCATCTCCAAACTGTTTATACAGGTAGTTCTTCTATAATTCAATTGCCACCTCGACAATACAGCTCAAATCCTTATCTACAGGCTTTTATTTCAAAAATATATGTTATTCATAAAAATATCTTTATATACATAGTCACAAACAGTTCAGTTCTGTAGAGTAGCATATGGAAAAACAAACAAACATTGGAGTTTGACTCTATCCAGCAAACAAACCAGTTTCTTACTTGTACAAGATTATATTTACATACATTTAAGGCACCAGAAGAGTCCAATATCTGAATGCATCCCTATTTAACTTCAGCAGAAAGACCCAAGATGGTGGGCTTTCCCACTGCGCATTCACAGCAGCCGTCCCAAGCTTCAGTCCATCCCTCAACATCTAATGCTGGATCTTGGAATGAGGCAGTTATGCAACACTCAGTCGAGGTCGATTTCTTGCTTGGGAAGATCAAGTTTTGAGCAGATCAAAGAACACCTTTCACCAAGTGTATGGTCCTCCAAGCGCAGTCGATGCTTGTCTTGGTGTGCGACCCGGGGAACAGACTATAGGGCACAGAGGCTTGTGTCACGAGCTGCTTGAGATGAACCTCGATAAAAACCACTGCATCTTTCTCCAGACTTCCTTTGCAAGGGTACATTCTGGAAGGAGATGTGTGACAATCTCTTCAAAGGTAGCGTGCAGTGGTGCGGACAGACTGGGCGTGCATGAAGATTCTCACAGGTAGTGCCCTTCCCACCACCAGCCAAACAATGCCTTGGTGCTTGTTGGAATGTTCTGGTGGTGAGGCACTCTGCCAAATGACTTTAATAATCTGCTCAGGGAACAACCTGACAGATCCACCCTCTCCTTTTCTCCTCAGGGTCTGGAGGATGCTAAGTGCTGACCATTTCCTGGTGGACTTGTGGTCAAAGATGTTTTTCTTTGCAACTTTATTCATGAAAGACAGGTGATATGGAATGGTCTAACTGCTTGGAACATTCCACAGCAACGAGTAAAAATTGTGGAAATTGTGAAACAACTTCGATGACACTACGATTCCTTTAGTTAGCCTTCTAATAATATTATTTTAACAAGGACGTTGCCAATAGATCTAATAATATGAAACAAAAGCAGATACCTTATTCTACATTTTATAGATCTACTAACCAAACTTAGCTTTTCAACAATACATAGTCAGAACAAACGGGTTATAATTGACAACATCAAGGAGATGCTAGGAACTACACTTGGGGGACATGAGCAAAGTTTCCAACTGTAATGGAGGGGAACTTTCTAATGACAAATTCAGAGACATACGTAAAATAATAAACATACTGTCATGAAAATTACAACTGAAGTCCTTTCACTAATAGACTTTATAAAAGGAATCATCCATCAATTGATAAAATGCAATTACAGCAGGTCCACCAGTCTGGAAGTTGAAAACCAATTGGCATGGGCAATTCAAGCAGAAGATTAACTCCAGATGGTTGGAGGATATAACCCTCATCAGTTGTGGATGAAATCACAATTATTGTCTGACATGTATAATAGTCCTCATGCACTCAAAAGAAACTCAAACGGGTTCTATTTTGTTCAGTAAATTTGAGGAAGACAAGCTTTCATAAAGGTTGAGGTCATAGGAAAGATTCAGAGAGCATTAAGGCACCATGTAAGACAATTTGAGACATATTTCAGATGAGGAGATTTGGCATCTTATAAAGAGGTGATAGGGAATGAAAAGGCCCTGATAACTTATAATGACATTGTGTTGAGGCAAAATTTGTCAAACTGGAGCAAAGAGTGTGGTAGATCAAAGATCAGTAACAGTAATGTGAGTGACCTGCAGAACAGTGCTATTGCATGCAAAGATCAGTTACCCAGAGTGGGTACCCAGGTGGAATGTATCCTAAAGGAATCTAATAAATGGAGACATGTGATGATTAGTACGAGAGGGGGGTAAAATTACTTTTAGAGGCTGCAGTATGGAACAATAAAGAGTGAAACTCAAAGAAACACAGTAAGCAGAATTAGAAGCAGAAATCTTCATGATCATGGTGATAGCTGCCAATAACTAAAAGGTAAATGATCAGGAAAAGAAACATAGGGAATTAGACAATTGGAAAGAATTTGGAGGTTACCCTGATGTGCTAGATAAGAGGCTTTGTCACATAGGTCACAAAACATTTTTGCAGAGGGGACTTAAGGTTTTCAAAAATGAACAGATGTTACTGCTTTTAGATTTTATTCTCCCTAAGCTGGAAGAGTACTCTTGAACCTCCTTTTAGCTCTTTTGGTGACAAGACCTTGTAAGTGTAAGCTAGTCAGTGCAAAATATGGAGGGCAGCATTTTCTAGCACGCTGGTTCTGAAACCACCCAGTTGACAAGCAGAATGAAATCTAGGGCAACTAAGGATATATATATGCATAGAAATGCAATAATGCCTCCAGGATATACAACATTTTCAGTGAGTCAGAGTTAGTGAAAATAGATTGTATCCAACTCAAAGTGGACCCACAAGGTTTTAATAATATCATAAAAGGAAATTTTCAGGCATCTTCATGACAATTTGTTGATTAATTTGATTTTATTTATATAAGGTGGTACTATTGGATTTGACAAATTAGCTATGTTAATAAGTTCAGATTAAATTTAAAATTAGAGCCAGGCTTGAAAAATTTGTTGGTTCAAATATTACACAAAATCATTCTGGAAAATTGTAAATAAATAATTTTATTTTGAGCGTTCCTTCCTATCGGACTAGTTTGGCAATTGCAAAGCCTGTTTGCTCAGTTTAACCAAATGTATGCTGAGACTAAAATCTGTTCTGATTGTGATTGGCAGTGTTACAATGAAACACACTGAAATAGAAAATATGCTAAGGGCAAAGAAAGCATAAAGCAAGTTAAATTTTGATACACAATTAGTTAAATGTTCATCTTTGCGTGACCAAAAGAATGTGAAATTGATCATTCTTTTTGCAATACTTCACATGCTAATCTATTTGATGGGTGTTTTGCTGAAGCTGGTTTTGGAATATTTGTTAAAGATGAGGATGGAAAATGTTGCTCTTTATCTTGGGAAGCAAAGAGGTAAAGGTATTTTGGCTGCCAAAGTACTTACTCTTATTGTGGCAGTCCAATATATTAAATCCAATATGTTAAGTGTGATTCTTAATGATGGAAATACAGAGGATAATAATACCTATAGAATGTTCTGTAGATCATTGACTGTTGTGGAATAATGATCCCTTTATGAAACGTGCAAATGATAATAGGTTGTGGATTGACCTTGTCAACTTCAAAAAAATGATGGAGAGGAAGGAAATCTCTCATATAGTTAAATGCAAGTTATCAACTGTTGGATTGTTTTGTATATTAGTTGTTGGGGGTTCTACAGTCTCACAATGTAATAATTTGTACTGAATATGGAAGCCTTTCATTTATTTTGATATGAAAATCCATTTTCCCAAATCAACTCTAATTTTGTAAAGTGAGAGAAATGTGTTAATTGTATTAAATTGTATGCAGAAGAAGGCATTAATGAGGAAACCACTTGTACCACTATAAAATGGAACAGACTAAAATTCTGGCTGTTGGGTGAGGAGATACATTTTTATAATCTGTACCTCTGTTTAAAAACAAATGCTTATATAAGTGTGCAAGCTCCATCTTTACCCACCTGACTTTTGGACTAAAAGTTAGAGGACATAGATTTAAGGTGAGATGGGAAAGATTTATAAGGGACTTGATTTATAAGGGCGGTGCATGTTTGGAATGAGCCGCAGGTATAATTATAACATATACAAGGCATCTGGATGGGTATATGAAAAGGAAGGGCCAAATGCTGGTAAATCAGACTGGATCAGTTTAGGATATGTGGTCGGTGCAGATGAGTTGAACCAAAGGGTCTGTTTCTGTGCTGTATAATTCTATGACACTATGACGTGCAACAACAGAGAGAGTGCCTCACAAAGGATGACCAGGTTTTTACCCATAGTGGAGAGAGAGCAGTGCTCCCAGAAGCCCATTTCTACCTCACCTTGGCAATACACTCCTCGCAAGTCTTTGCTCACACCCCAGCCGCTCCGAACCATGTTCCCAGCACCTTTAGGTAATCTGTCCTGACAGTGAAGGGGATAAAGATCAGTCAGCCCAATTCCGAAAGAACATGGTTTCACTCTTGCCTTAATTTACCTTGGCTCTGAGGCCAGTTTTAACTGGTCACAGATGCTCATGAGTCTGTGCGCTGACAGTGAATCTGAGCAGAACATGGTGATGTCGCCCATGTATAAGGAGGATTTGATCTGCAGACCTCTCTCAGGCTCGCATCCTTCCCAACGGACTCAGCAAAAGGATCTGTACTACAGATAAACAAGGCAAGAGAGAGAGGGCAGCCCTGCCTGACTCCAAATCTGATCAGAAAACCTTCTGATTCCCACCCATTGATTGAGGCTGCACTGACAATGTTGGTGTAGAGCAGTCAGATCCAATTGCAGATTCCCTCTCCAAAGCCCATTTTGGAGATCACATCCCTCATATAGATGTGTGATATCCTGTCAATGGTCTTCTCCTAGTCCAGGCTGACGAGGTAGTCATCCACCTCCGCGCTCCCACCCCCACCTTGTCCTTGTATCCCTGAGGAAGACGAGGCTCTCAGAGAAGGCCTACCTGGTACAGCACAGGTTTGGTCAGGGTGAATCATTGATCCCAGAGCAGACCTGACCTGGTTGACAATGACCTGAGACAGGATTCTGTCGTCTGCATTCGGTAGTGAAATTAGTCGCCAATTTCTAATTTCATCTCTCTCCCCCTTGTAGATAAGGGTGATGATATTTTTCCTCATGGATTCGCACATGCTATCTTCCGGAAGCATACTGTGGTACACCTCCAGCAAGTGCTGACTGATCAATCCCTCAGAGCTGAATGCAACTCGGCTGATAAGCTGTCACTTCTGGGAATGTTATTCTTTCCTAAGGACTCGAGGGCCTTGTCAGCTCATCCAGTGACAGTGGCTGATCCAGGGTCTCCCATGTGCTGTCATCTAAGACTTCGGTGATCAAGGACAGGAACAACCAGGAGGACGCATTCTCTGTCTGTGGTCTTCATGTCATACAGTCAGGCATAAAAAGGATTTGCCAATCCTCAAGATGTCGGACTGAGATGATGTTACAGTCTGAGGAATTTCTGGAGTGCATCTCGTAGACAGTACACACTGCTGTTAGTGAGCGTTAGTGGTGGAGGGACAATGCATGTGGATGTGGTTCCAATCAAGCTAGTATCAAGCTTCCTGAGGGTTGATGGAGCTGTATTCATCCAGAAAAGTGGGGAGTATTCCATCACACTCCTGACTTGTGCCTTGTAGCTGATGGACAGGCTTTGGGGAGTCAAGAGGCGAATTACTTGCCAAAGTATTCCTAGCCTTTGACCTACTCTTGTAGCCACTGTTTATGGCACAAATCCAGTTGAGTTTCTGGTAAATAATAACCTTAAGGATGTTGATAGTGGGGAATTGAGTGATGGTAACACCATTGAATGTCAAGGAGCTGTAATTAGATTGTTTCTTAATAGAAATGGTCATTGCCTGGTACTGTGTGGCATGAATGTTACGCGCCATTTATCAGCCCTAGTCTGGACATTGTCCAGATCTTGTTGCATTTGAACATGGACTGCTTCAGTATCTGACCAGCCACAAGTAGTACTGGACATTGTGAGATCATCAGCAAACATCCCCACTTCTGACCATATGATGAAGGGAAGGTCATTGATGAAAAAGCTGAAGATGGTTGGGCTTAGGACACTACCCTCTGGAACACCAGCAGCAAAATCCTGGAGCTGAGGTGACTGACCTCCAAACAACCACAACCATCTTCCTTTGTGCAAAGTATGAGTCCAAACATTGGAGAGTTTGCCCCCTGATACCCATTGATTCCAGTTTTGCGAGGGCTCTTTGATGCCACACTCAGTCAAATGCAGCCTTGATGTCAAAAGCTGTCACTCTCACCTCACTTTCCTCTTCCCAAAATGGACAATTTCACATTTTTCCATATTATACTTGTCAGGTCTTTGCCTACTCAGTTCACCTCTATAAACTGTTTTGTAGCATCCTTATTTCCTTATAGTTCCACTATAACTTCATTAATAATAGCTTCTAACATGTTCCCTGTGACTGATGTTAAGCTAACTGGCCTGAGGAAGAATCATACCAGACTCAAAATGTTAGCTCTGTTTCATTCTTCACAATTGTGTTTCTCCAGGATCTTGTGTTGGCGGGCCTGCTCTCCATACCACCCACCACCCACAACCTTTCTTGAACAAAGGAGTTACAATTGTTAGCTTCCAATATAATGAGACCATTTCCAATTCAAAAGACGTTTGGAGAGTTAAAGCAAACGCACCATCTATCTCACTAGAAACCTCATTTAAGATTTGATAATAAAGTCCAACAGGACTAGGAAACTTATCAGCTTGCAGTTCCAATAACATATAGTAAATATTTTATTATCCAGTACACATGGGACCAGGATTGTGCCTATTGATCAAATATTCCAGATAATCAAGAGGTCCATAAAATCAATATAAAAATACACACTAAGTAATAGAAAAGTAATAGAGGGCATATACACATCACTGTCTAGATTAGAGTGGTGCTGGAAAAGCACAGGAGGTCAGGCAGCATCAGAGGGGCAGGAAAATCGACGTTTCGAAAAAAGCCCTTTATCAGGAACGTTGATTTTCCTGCTCCTTGGATGCTGCCTGACCTGCTGTGCTTTCCCAGCACCACTCTAATCTAGACTCTGATCTCCAGCATCTGCAGTCCTCACTTTTGCATATATACACATCACTGGTATACTTTGTTTACAGCATAAATCACTTCAATAATAATGTAACTTTGCCTTAAATAAAATTTACTGGCTGACAGCTTGCTCATTCATATCCTCAAATGACTAATCAGACATTGCAGTAGATCACATTATTTGAGGAGAAACTGAGTTGAAATTGAACCAATAGACATTTTGTGTGGTGATATGATTGAACAGCCAGTATATTTACATTGAGGTAAATACAGTTTAAAAACTATAATAATTGTACAGAATATTACATTAAAATTCATTTTGAGGTACATAATTTTTGCTGGTTTATCAAGAGTGCCAGTTCATAAGGTGCGAGTTAAAACAAAGTTTTCTGTACTCAGCAATACTTCTTGAGTGTTACTTTCGGAGTACCTGCCATGTCTTGATTTGTTGCTGCTTCTGGGATGTTACTTTTACATTCTACAGTGAAGACTGATACAAAATACTTCAATTCATCTGCCATTTCATTCTTTTCCTTTATTAATTCTCTGGTCTCATTTTGTTAATGGTTTCTTTTTTAAATAATTTAAGAATCTCTTCCTATTTGTTTTATATTTCTAGTGAACATTCACGCATAGTCAAAAGAAATAAATAAAGAACTTTCATTGGATATCCTAAGGATGCAGAAGACATGATAACAAAGTGTTTTATATCCAATGAAGTATTTTTGAATTACTGTTGTACTATAACAAAATCAAGGTACTTGTATACACAGCAAGATCTCACAAACAGACCATTTAGCACCTGACCTAATTACAACTTTGGTCTAAACTTGGGCAAAAGAGCTGAGCTCTCTAGAGGTGACTGCCCTTGACATCAATGGCGTTATCGTTAATAGCATTATCATTGTTGAATCTCCCACTATCAACATCATGGAGGTTATCATTGATCAGAAACTGAACGGAACCAGCCATATGAGTATTGTAGTTGCAAATACACATCAGTAGTTCAGAGTTTTACAGCAAGTAATTTACAAGACACAAATCAGGAGTGAGATGGAATAGTCTCACTTACCTGGATAAGTGCAGCTCCATAAGACTAGAAGACATAGGAGTGGAAGTAAGGCCATTCGGCCCATCGAGTCCACTCCGCCATTCAATCATGGCTGATGGCCATTTCAACTCCACTTACCCGCATTCTCCCCATAGCCCTTAACTCCTTTTAACATCAAGAATTTATCAATCTCTGCCTTGAAGACAGTTGGCGTCCTGGACTCCAGTGCACTCTGCGGCAATGAATTCCACAGGCCCACCACTCTCTGGCTGAAGAAATGTCTCTGCATTTCTGTTCTGAATTTACCCCCTCTAATTCTAAGGCTGTGTCCACGGGTCCTAGTCTCTTCGCCTAACGGAAACAATTTCCTAGCGTCCACCCTTTCCAAGCCATGTATTATCTTGTAAGTTTCTATTAGATCTCCCCTTAATCTTCTAAACTCCAATGAATACAATCCCAGGATCCTCAGCCATTCCTCATATGTTAGACCTACCATTCCAGGGATCATCCGTGTGAATCTCCGCTGGACACGCTCCAGTGCCAGTATGTCCTTCCTGAGGTGTGGGGACCAAAACTGGACACTACTCCAAATGGGGCCTAACCAGAGCTTTATAAAGTCTCAGTAGCACAACGGTGCTTTTATATTCCAACCCTCTTGAGATAAATGACAATATTGCATTCGCTTTCTTAATCACGGATTCAACCTGCATGTTTACCTTTAGAGAATCCTCAACTAGCACTCCCAGATCCCTTTGTACTTTGGCTTTATGAATTTTCTCACCATTTAGAAAGTAGTCCATGCTTGTATTCTTTTTTCCAAAGCTTCAACACCATCAGAACAAAGCAGCCCACCTAATTGGCACTCCATCCACATGAACATGCAGTAGCAACAGTGTGTACAGTATACAAGATATACTGCAACAACGTGTCAAGTCTGCTTAGAGAACACCTTCCAAACCTGTGAACTCTGCCACTGAGATAGATGCATGGGAACACCATTACTTGCAAGCTCCTCTCCAGCCATACACGTTCCTGACCCATGCTTCTACTCTCACTGGGTGAAATTCCTGGAACCTCTTTCCCAACAGCACCATGAGTGCACCAACACATGAGGTGTGGTACTTCAAGGCGGCAACTCCCCACTGTATTCTTAAGGACAATGAAGATTGGTCAGAAAATGTGGCTCAGTTAGTGATATCCACAGTCCATGAAAGAACAAATAAATAAATTTGCTTTCAGTAACACTGGTTGAGGAATAAATATTGGTTGGGAATCCTTGCTCTTCTTTCATTGTGCCCTGCAACCTCTCATATCAACCTGTGAGAGCAGACAAGGCTTCTGTGTAATAGTTATTGGTAAAATGGCACTCCCTCAGAGCAAAGGTGACTGTCTGGATTATGTGCACAAGTCTCTGAAGTAGGATTTGAACAATAAACATATAATTTAGAAGTAAGAATGATGCCACTAACCCAAAGCTGACATCTGAGTTCATGGAATGCATGACGAAGGACAGCCACAGAAGGAAAAAAACCATAATAATTGCTTTAAAAGGGCATGTGGATAAATATGTTGAAAATAAATTCATCAAACACGCATGGGATAAACAGAAACCTCAGGACTACAGAATGCTGTCACTGGATAAATATATGTTTTATGAAATCACTGTTGGTTGCAGCAAATAGGCCTGGGAATCTCTCTCTCATTTTTCTGCCGAATCTCTGATGTTGCAAATGATGTTTGTCACTCAGTTTGTCAATTCAAGCTATAGTATGGTATGCAAATTAAACCAGTAAGACGGTGAATTCCTGTGCAACATGCCAAATCAATGTGTTCGATCATCAGTGAGATAAAATCACACATTTCTATTGCTGGCAAAAACATTGGTTGGTGACTGGCAAAGGTAGAGAAAACCTATCCTTTGAATTGGGATTTTCAGTTGAATTGAAGATCATTCAGCCATAATCATTAAGTAAATTGGTGCATCTAATGATGTGAGTCCAACAATTGCAGCACGACAGGGTTGCTACTTGTTTGGCTGTTACAGAATAAAGAATGAACAATCCATTTCATTGTACCCCTGCCACCAGTAATCCCAATGTAGCTTCAATGATTCTCATTCTGTCTGACTTCCCTGGAATTTTGATTGAAGATGCTGACAATGTTAAAATGCTCTCACAAATAGAGACTTGATGTAAATAACCAGGTAACACAATCTCCTCATTATGGCTTTTTAACCTAATAACAAGTGAGTCATTTCAAGCAATGGTGTGCCTTTGCTGATGAATATTGCCAGCATCAGGGACTCAGGAAGCCCTTGTCTATTTACAAAGTACGCACCGGTTCAAGGTGAGAGGGGGAATCTTTAAGGGAGATGTTTTTCACACAGAGAGTGATAGGAGCCTGGGACGCACTGCCTGAAGAGGTGGTTGGAGCAGGCATGTTGGTGACATTTAAGAGTCTTCTGGGCGGTTACATGGATAGGAAGGTAATAGAGGGATACAGACCGAATAAGGGCAGATGGGATTTTTTGGTTTAGTTAGGGCATCATGATAGGCATAGGTTTGGAGGGGGCCGAAGGGCCTATTCCTGTGCTGTACTTCTTTTGTTCTTTGTTCTTCCTCATTTTTAAAAACTATCGCTGCAACTCATTCTTTATCTCATTTTCTCCAATGTAGCTCAACTACAATTGCAAATCATAGAGCCTGACTATCTCATCCCAAAGAGAAAGTAGATGAAAGAATGCAAACCCACAGCCATTTCTCCCAACAATAGTCAATTTGGTCTCGAGCCAACAATAAGACGACATTTGTCCAGTCAGTTAATCTGATCTATCAACATCCTTTCTTCCCCAGCACTCCAACCACTATTGTATAAATGCTGTTCCTCCACACTTCACTTCACATGCTGTCTCTGCATGGATGCTGCCTGACCCTCTGTGATCTCCAGCATTTGTTGTTTTCAGTTTGGAAAGCTGAGTTTGCAGAAAGCCTGGAGGAGTATAAGAGCGCAGGGTGAATTTAAAAAGGGTGTTGGTAAAGGGAAGTTATGAAAAAATATTGGTCTGCAATATCAAGGAAAATCTCCCCCAAATATAATAATTACAAAGGGCAAGCAAAGACTAGCGCCAATTAGAAAACAAAAAATATAAAGTGTTTGTGAAGTACTAGATGTTGGCATACTTCTTAATGAATATTCTAAATCTGTTTTCACAAAGGAGACAGATGCAGAGGGTAACCATACCACCACATTGTCTGGCTCCTGTGAGGGGGTGGATAGGAGGGTAGGGGTGGTGATGGTGGTGGCTTTCCTGTCGCTGAGAGCTGTTGGTCAACGAGAGGCTAGGAGCTCTCCAGCAGGGGTCACTAGCTGTAATAGGCCCCAGAACAGGATCATTGCTGGAGCCCAGAAAGTTAAGTGGGGCTGAATCACTGGGGTCTGCCAGAAAGGATGACAATGGGAAAGGATGTGGAGAAGGGACATGCCAAAGGGCAACAGTAATCTTACTGCAGGTCCTTACCTTGCTGCCTTTGTTGCACATAGTTTGTCCAAAGGAGGAAGCCCCTTCCCCCTCACCAGGATATCTGACATGCTGCTTGCCTATATGGCACACCTCTGCCCACGACTGGTTGAATGCCACAACCATAGATTAGGACCATTTAAGGACCTTGATCAACCCCTGAGTGGGAAGGCCATTTTCAACCCTACCTGCCCTGAGCTTAATTGTGAGGAATCAGTTGGGTATTGGACACCCCACCCTGCCCCATTGTACAGCTCCCACTTCTAACCCGGCCTGTGCTATGGGATGGCCATTAAATTATGCTATTGTAGTTGAGGAGTGATATGAATCCTGGGATAAATATGGTGGAAACTGAAATAGAACGGTGTTTAGCATTCTCAAAAGCATATCAGTCACCAGGCCTGGATAAAACACATCCACGGTTGCTAAAATGTCAAAGGAAACAAAAGCAGAGGGTGAAACATCATTTTCCAAATTTCTCACTTTCGTGTTACAATTCCAGACCAGGCCACCAAATTTATGTTACAGTCTGGCAAGGCCCCAATAACTTTTGAAGTAGATAAGGTGTTAGATCCAAAGGACGTCTCTGTGGCCAGCAGTGAAAAATCAGAATGGTGTGTTGCTTCCTTGCTGCCAGGATCAAGGATGTCTCGGAGAGGGTGCAGAATGTTCTCAAGGGGAGCGGGGCCAGCAAGAGGTCATTATCCACATTGGAACCAACAATATAGGAAAGGAAAAAGGTTGAGATTCTGAAGAGAGATTACAGAGAGTTATGTAGGAATTTAAAAAGGACGTCCTCGAGAGTAGTAATATCTGGGTTACTCCTGCTGCTACAAGCTAATGAGGGCAGGAATAGGAGAATAGAGCAGATGAATGAATGGCTGAGGAGCTGGTATATGGGAGAAGGATTCACATTTTTGGACCATTGGAATCTCTCCTGGGGTAGAAGTGACCTGTACAAGAAGGACGGATTGCACCTGAATTGGAAGGGGACTAATATACTGGCAGGGAGATTTGCACGAGCTGCTCAGGAGGATTTAAACTAGTAAGGTGGGGGGGTGGGACCCAGTGAGATAGTGAGGAAAGAGATCAATCTGAGACTTGTACAATTGAGAACAGAAGCGAGTCAAACAATGAGGGCAGGCAGGACCGATAAATTAAACTGCGTTTATTTCAATGCAAGGGGCCTAACAGGGAAGGCAGATGAACTCAGGGCATGGTTAGGAACATGGGACTGGGATATCATAGCAATTACAGAAATGTGGCTCAGGGATGGGCAGGACTGACAGCTTAATGTTCCAGGATACAAATGCTACAGGAAGGATAGAAAGAGAGACAAGAGAGGAGGGGGAGCGGCATTTTTGATAAGGGATAGCATTACCGCTGTACTAAGGGAGGATATTCCTGGAAATACATTCAGGGAAGTTATTTGGGTGGAACTGAGAAATAGGAAAGGGATGATCACCTTATTGGGATTGTATTTTGACCTCCTAATAGTCAGAGGGAAATTGAGAAACAAACTTGTAAGGACATCTCAGCTATCTGTAAGAATAATAGGGTAGGGGATTTTAACTTTCCAAACATCGACTGGGACTGCCACAGTGTTAAGGGTTTAGATGGAGAGGAATTTGTTAAGTGTGTACAAGACAATTTTCTGATTCAGTATGTGGATGTACCTACTAGAGAAGGTACAAAACTTGACCTACTCTTGGGAAATAAGGCAGGGCAGGTGACTGAGGTGTCAGTGGGGGAGCACTTTGGGGCCAGTGACCATAATTCTATTCGTTTTAAAATAGTGATGGAAAAGGATAGACCAGATCTAAAAGTTGAAGTTCTGAATTAGAGAAAGGCCAATTTTGACGGTATTAGGCAAGGACTTTCAAAAGCTGATTGGGGGCAGATGTTTGCAGGTAAAGGGATGGTTGGAAAATGGGAAGCCTTCAGAAATGAGAGAACAAGAATCCAGAGAAAGTATATTCCTGTCAGGGTGAAAGGGAAGGCTGGTAGGTATAGGGAATGCTGGATGACTAGAGAAATTGAGGGTTTGGTTAAGAAAATGAAGGAAGCATATGTCAGGTATAGACAGGGTAGATCGAGTGAATCCTTAGAAGAGTATAAAGGCAGTAGGAGTATACTTAAGAGGGAAATCAGGAGGGCAAAAAGGGGACATGAGATAGCTTTGGCAACTAGAATTAAGGAGAATCCAAAGGGATTTTACAAATACATTAAGGACAAAAGGGTAAA
The DNA here is from genome assembly GCF_037043375.1 of Chiloscyllium plagiosum. NCBI lineage: Eukaryota > Metazoa > Chordata > Chondrichthyes > Orectolobiformes > Hemiscylliidae > Chiloscyllium > Chiloscyllium plagiosum. The sequence goes on from NW_028270139.1 coordinate 19,072,487, forward strand.
TAGGGAGAATATAGGCAGTCTTTGTGTGGAGCAGCAGAAAATGGGGGAAATACTAAACAAGTATTTTGCATCAGTGTTTACTATGGAAAAAGACATGGAGGATATAGAATGTAGGGAAATCGATGGTGGCATCTCGAAAAATGTCCATATTACACAGGAGGAAGTGCTGGATGTTTCGAAATGCATAAAGGTGGATAAATCCCCAAGACCTGATCAGGTGTACCCTAGAACTCTGTGGGAAGCTAGGGAAGTGATTGCTGGGCCTCTTGCTGAGACATTTAGATTAGATTACATTACATTACATTACATTACATTACATTACATGTGTGGAAACAGGCCCTTCGGCCCAACAAGTCCACACCGACCCGCCGAAGCGCAACCCACCCATACCCCTACATTTACCCCTTACCTAGTACTATGGGCAATTTAGCATGGCCAATTCACCTGACCTGCACATCTTTGGACTGTGGGAGGAAACCGGAGTACCCGGAGGAAACCCACGCAGACACGGGGAGAATGTGCAAACTCCACACAGTCAGTCGCCTGAGGCGGGAATTGAACCCGGGTCTCAGGTGCTGTGAGGCAGCAGTGCTAACCACTGTGCCACCATGCCACCCACAATCGATTTGTATCATCGATAGTCACAGGTGAGGTGCCAGAAGACTGCAGGCTGGCTAACGTGGTGCCACTGTTTAAGAAGGACGGTAAGGACAGGACAGGGAACTATAGACCAGTGAGCCTGATCTCGGTGGTGGTCAAGTTGTTGGACGGAATCCTGAGGGACTAGATGTACATGTATTTGGAAAGGCAAGGACTGATTAGGGATAGTCAACATGGTTTTGTGCATGGGATATCATGTCTCACAAACTTGATTTTTTTGAAGAAGTAACAAAAATGAGGGCAGAATGGTAGATGTGATCTATATGGACTTCAGTAAAGCGCTCGACAAGGTTCCCCATGGGAGACTGATTAGCAAGATTAGATCTCACGGAATACAGGGAGAACTAGCCATTTGTATACAGAACTGGCTCAAAAGTAGAAGACAGAGGATGGTGGTGGAGGGTTGTTTTTCACACTGGAGGCCTGTGACCAGTGGAGTGCCACAAGGATTGCTGCTGGGTCCTCTACGTTTTGTAATTTATATAAATGATTTGGATGTGAACGTAAGAGGTATAGTTAGTAAGTTTGCAGATGACACCAAAATTGGAGGTGTAGTGGACAGCGAAGGTTACCTCAGATTACAACGGGACCTTGATTAGATGGGCCAATGGGCTGAGAAGTGGCAGGTGGAGTTTTATTCAGATAAATGCAAGGTGCTGCATTTTGGGAAAGCAAATCTTAGTAGGACTTATACACTTAATGGTAAGGTCCTAGAGAATGTTGCTGAACAAAGAGACCTTGGAGTGCAGGTTCATAGCTCAGTGAAAGTGGAGTCGCAGGTAGATAGAATAGTGAAGGTGGCATTTGAGGTATGCATTTCTTTATTGGTCAGAGTATTGAGTACAGGAGTTGGGAGGTCATGTTGCGGCTGTACAGGACATTGGTTCGGCCTCTGTTGGAATATTGCGTGCAATTCTGGTCTCCTTCCTATCGGAAAAATGTTGTGAAACTTGAAAGGGTTCAGAAAACATTTACAAGGATGTTGCCAGGGTTGGAGGATTTGAGCTATAGGGAGAGGCTGAACAGGTTGGGCTGTTTTCCCTGGAGCATCGGAGGCTGAGGGGTGACCTTATAGAGGTTTACAAAATTATGAGGGGCATGGATAGGATAAATAGACAAAGTATTTTCCCTGGAGTCGGGGAGTCCAGAACTAGGGGGCATAGGTTTAGGGTGAGAGGGGAAAGATATAAGAGAGATCTAAGGGGCAACCTTTTCATGCAGAGGGTGGTACGTGTTTGGAAAGAGCTGCCAGAGGAAGTGGTGGAGGCTGGTACAAATTCAACATTTAAAAGGCATCTGGATGGGTATATGAATAGGAAGGGTTTGGAGGGATATCGGCCGGGTGCTGGCAGGTGGGACTAGATTGGGTTGGGATATCTGGTTAGCATGGACGAGTGAGACCGAAGGGTCTGTTTCCATGCTGTACACCTCTATGACTTTATGACTCTATGACATCTCACTCTTCACCTAGCTTAGCTTTTTCCTCAGGCTTGGCTTCATCTCCTGCTTTTAACCTCAGCCTGTCTTTCTACCCTGACAGTGGTTATATCTCTGGCCTTCTGCTTTTAGGTTCTTATCTCTTCCCCTGCCTGTGCTTTTCACTGTTGTATACTCAAACTAAATGTGACGCTGAGAAATGCAGAGATATCAGGAAACTATTGCTTCACTGGTTGAAAATGTTACATCTTAATAATTTTTTCTCAACTCTATCTCTAGATGGATCTCGATCTCTGCATGGTCTGTTTCCAGATTGAAATAATTTTGGGATAGGGTTAGGGTGTGATGATTTCATTTCCATTCTGTTTTTTTTTTAAAATAGTGCCTCCCTCTCCAACATGGAGGAATGTAAACACCAGTTTCAACATTTGGGACCATGGAATGATGTTTTTGTGATGCAAATATATTCATCAAGATTATGAAATGAAAGTCGGCAGATGAAATTAAAATGCAGATCAGCCATTGAAAGACGGAAATGGTTAGACAGATTAAATTCGAGAGAAGAACTCATTTGCTGGTCTGTCATTGGAGTACAGTCTGATTCTGCTGATTTGAACATTGAAGTGTGCCCTTTCTCCCTAGTCCAACTTTGAGAGTACAAATATGGTTAAATATTTAAAGTACCACATCGTTAAATCTATTCCCAGAGAACACATGGAATAAGAACATAAAAATTAAGAGCAAACATAGGACATTTAGCCCTTTAAGCCTGTTCTGCCATTTAATAAGATCGTAGTTGATCTATGTTCCAAGTTCCATACCTGCTTTGCTCCTTTGATTCTGTTGCCCAACAAGGATCTATTTACATCTGCCTTCAAAGTAGACCATTTCCTCACTGCTACTGCATTCGAGAACAGAACCTTGAAGTAGGGAATGATTCCGAATGACTGAATGCTCAGAGAGGTGAGTCAGCCAGTTATTTAACCAAGGTGGCCTTCTGCCTTAGCTGGCCACAGTTGATGAATCACATTTTCCACTTCTGTCCATCCTTACATAGACCTGTCACCCAAGAGAAAGATATCAGGGGAAATCTACAAAGCTAACAGTATTTGGGCAAATGTTTTCTGCAGTTTGCTGGGATCCTACCTGGACTGGAAGGTTTGAGCTGTAAGGAGGGGCTGGGAGGTTTTTTTAACCCCTGAAGCATAGGAGACTGATGGGTGACCTTATAGAGGTTTATAAAATCATGAGAGGCGTAGATAAGGAAGATAGTCAACAGCTTTTCCCCATTGTAGGGGAGTCTAAAAGTATAAGACGTAGGTTTATAAGGGGAGAGAGGTTCAGAGGGCCAAGGATTTCCACACAGAGGATTGTGTGTGTCTGGAACAGGCTGCCAAAGGTGGAGGTGGAAGCGAGTACAATTTTGTCATTTAAGAAACAATTAGACAGATACATGGATGGGATTGGTATGGAGGGAATTGCACCAAACACAGGCAAATGGGACTAGTCTAATTGTGAAAACTGGGCAGCATAAGCAAGTTAGGCTGAAAGGCCTATTTCCATGCCATAGACCTCTGACTGTAAATAGCGTATTCCTTTGTGTATGAGTACAGGCATTACCTAGTGGGCCGGTGAAGTTCATTTCACTGAATCACCAAATTGAAACTGAGGAACTATGAGAAGCTGCCAAGCGACGGGCAAGGGATTTTCCAAAGACTAATAAGAGGAAACAGGATAAGAATTATTTTCCCACATTTGCTCCAGTGTAAATAATAGTTCATGTTCAAAACATTAGGAAATATTGGATCGAATACAGTCAATGGGGAGGAGAAAATAAATGAATAAAATGTCAAGAGTAGTAAGCCCAAAAAGAAACAAGAAGTGCAAACTCAGCATATCTTCCTTGATGGAGTGAATGCAAGTTGTAACAAGAAGAAATAGAACTGAAGATGGAAATAATATCTTTACTTAGTCAGTACTTGTTCAAATTCGATTAGAGAATTGGCTCTCCAATTTTCCCGTTTTACTGCAGCAGGACATAAATGGTCTGTCAGATACAATTTCTTGTAATTAATCTACAGTTGCATCATCAATGTTTTGTTATAGAAACTATTATATGACAGCTCACAAGAAAAGCTCAAAAAGGAGGGACTACTTGTGAAAAACCCAGCATTTTGAAAATGTGTACAAAATTGACTGGCATTCTGTACACAAGGTAAAGTTGGCAGGTTCCTGGCACACAGACGGCAGTAAAATGTGCGTGTACCCAGTTCGCTGCTTCATTAAAGTAGTACACACACACACTGGGACAATTCACAAACACAAGGTTCAGCCTCTGTGAGCACAAAACTATCAAAATCCACCAACTAGTCCACTCATGTTACCTCTTACAGGGTGAGTGATAATATTCAAAGGCAAACTTTTTTAAAAAGGACAGCACAATTCTGACATTCATTATGATGACATTCATGCTTCAATTTGAGTTAATGTCTGTGCCACTTACATTTATCTTCTCTCCGTCTAAAGAAAATGTTTGCTTATATCCAGCACCTGAAAAATATCACCAAGACAAGACAACCAAAGGTGAGGACTCTGAATCACGCAAGACTTGCTAATTCTGAACAGGTACACAGGCTGGGGTGCACTGCCTAGCAAAATTTCAGTCAATGGAAATGATGGGAAAAACTCTCTGCTGAATGGACTCATATCCACCACAAAGGAAGATGGTTGTAGTTGTTGGAGATCAGTCATCTCACCTCAAGATATTTCTGCAGGAGTTCATTAGGGACCTAGGCCCAAATATCTTGAGTTGCTTCATCAATGGCTTTCCTTTCATTTTAAGGAAATGGGGAGACTCACAGACAATTGTACAAAGTTCGGCACAAATTGTGACACCTTAAATAGTGAAATAGTTCAGTCCAAATGCAGCAAAACCTGGACAATATCCAGACTTGGGCTGATGAGTGGCATGCAACAAGTGCCCAGTAATTGCCATCTCCAACAAAAGAGAATCTAACCATTGATCCTGGCATTCAATGGCATGACCATCAGTGAATCCCCCACTATCAGCATTCTACAGGGGTTACAAGTGACTGCAAACTGAACTGAACCAACTAGGTAAGTGTTACGGCTACAAGAGCAGGTCAGTGGCTAGGAATTCCAGCCTGAATAACTCACCTCTTGTCTCCACAATGCCTAGCTGTTTTCTACAAGGCACAAGTCTGGAGTTTGATGGAAGACTTTCCACTTGCCTGGATGAGAAGCTCAGCATCATCTAGGAGCATGTTCACATCTTGGCTGGAACTTTCCATACAAGGGGAATGTTTGTTATGAATGAGACTTTGAGCAATGGCCCAATTGACCCTCTGAAATAGGCATCGAAGATCCCATGGGTATTATATATTAGATCAATGTCCTGACCAACATTTATCCTTTAACATGTCAACTATGGCTCGGTAGCTACTGCATTTGCTTCTTGATCGCAAGGGTGTGTGTTCAAGATCTCACTGCAGATGCCTTAAGCACAAATATTTAAACTAATACTCCAATGCAACACTGAGGGAGTGTACATTTCTAAAGCACCTTTCACAACTTCGATATGGTTGAAAACAAATAGAAGCTTTAACAGGCAGAAGGTACAGTGATACAGACCACATGCATGCCAGTGGGATTAGTTTAGAATAACATCATGGCCCGTACCGTACTGTTCTGCATTCAAACCACTAAAACAAAGACTATCTGCTCACCTATCTCATTGATTAATCACATCATAGAATTCCTACTGTTATGCAGATGTGGGTGTACCTTTAAGAGTGTTAAAAGCAGCAGAACCACCAGACACATCACCAAGTGTTCTCAAATAAGGCAACGATGTATGTAACACTGGGTTGAACAACTCGATTAGTTTGTTGCCCGGAGACAAAAACAAATTCAAATTTGGCCAATCAATTTAAATTATACCACGAAAAAAATACCAATTTCCAATCAAGTTTGAAATGAGTATAGTGACAATCTTAAAAGCCAATGACAATCTGATGCTCTGGGAAAATTGAACAATTGAGAGGAGAATTGCCAGGTCCTAGCAGGTAATAGACTGCTTGAAAAAAATTTCTCTCTTAAAAGTACATTTTCAATCAGTAACCTGTGATGCAGAAATTCTTAACAAGGAGAAAAGGAGACGTAAGAAGATCGAAGACAAGAACCTATAGCTGCCTGGTTTTGAGATAAGAAATGTTGTTTTGTAAATCTTAATTGGAAGGTGTATCGGTCTAGTATTATAGAATGGAAGGTAACAGATAGGTTAGAGTAAGGACTTGTACATAGTTGTTAGCTATTCTCTGTTATACTTTAAGAAATAAAGTTGTTAATTTTTTACTTTAAATGATTCTTAGTCACTCGAATTTTTACAGATTACTGCACAGGATAAATCTTTCCTGTGTTGCTGGTTTTAAATTAAGGAGAGTTTACTCGGTGTCGTCACAATTTGGGGGTTTGGGTCCATGATCTGAACTGGTTTAGACAGAGTTGAATAGATTTGGGGAATACGAAAAATCCCGGCAGATTTAAACCCTTGCAGGTTTAAATAAAACACAGGTGAGACAATTTGCTTAATTTTGGTGACTTGTGGTTGATTAAAATAGAAGTGAGAGAAATGGCTCTTAAAATTGCAAAAGAGATTCTGGGATTGGACGATGTTTCTCAAATTTGCCAAGCAAGTTTAGAAGGAACGAAAAAGGCCATATTTTTAGAATTAGCAAGTAAGTTAGATTTGTGCTGGGTTTAACCAAGCACAAAAGTAAAGCTGAAATTGTAAAGGGGTTACTCAAACACTTGGGTGTGTCAGAGGAATAGACTAGTGCAGTAGAGGTAGAAAAACTTAAATTACAATTGAGGAAAATGGAGTTAGAAGATAAAGAGAGGGAGAGAGGAATGAGAGAGGGAGACAGAAAGGGAAAGAGAAAGAGAGGAAAAAGAGAGAGAGAAGGTTCTTGGCTGAGCAAAGAAAGAGGAGAGAGAGAAATAGGGAGAATATTTGAACTTGAGAAGTTGCGACTTAGTCAGCAAAGTCAAGTTAACAGGATGGAATTTAAAAGAGAAGGTAGTGACATATATAAATATGTACAAACTCTGTCACATTTTGATGAGAAAGATGTTGAAGCTTTCTTATTTCATTTGAAAAATTGGCTAAGCAGATAGAGTGGTCAGAGGATTTATGGGTAATGCTAGTTCAGCCTAAACTGGTAGGCAGAGCTAGTGAGGTATTTGCCGCACTGTCAGATGAGGGGTCAAGAGATTATGAGGAGGTTAAACAGGCACCAAATCATAATTCTGGTACCAATTCATAAGTGCTTATGTTTTAGAAACATAAAGAAGGAACCAGGTTAGACTTACGTTGGAGCTGGAAAGAATTAAATTTGATCAATGGGTATGTGCTTTGAAAATAGATTAGGAGATTTGAGGCTATTGGAGATTATTCTGCAGGAGGAGTTTAAAAACTCACTTCCAGAGATGGTAAGAATTCACATGGAGGAACAGAAAGCTCAGGAAATGAGAAGGGCAGCAGAATTAGCAGATGAGTACATGTTGATTCATAAGACAAGCTTCCGGCCAGAACTTTGTCCTGTAAGGGGTAGAAGTTGGGAGAAGGGGAGATCCTACATTACGAAACCAAGAGTAGAGAACACTGTGGTAAGATTTTACCACAGGATAAAAAAGCCCAAGAGGGTGAAAAGGAGGTGAAAGGCCTCAGGTGTTTCCACTGTGGTAAAGTGGGACAAGTAAAGTCACAGTCTGGTCATTAAAGAAAGGAACTGTGGGAAAAGATGTGGGAAAAGAAGTTAAGCCAGTGGCATTAGTGAAGGTAGTAAAGGAGACCCCAAGAAGAGCTGAGGAGCTGCAGGAGAGTGCACAGCCTAGGCAGGGGCTGGGTATGGAGTTAGTACCTGATCTCTACAAAGAATTTGCCTCTGTGGGTAAGGTTTACTCAGAAAGAACAGGGGGAGAAGGACAAGAAGTTATAAGTTTGAGAGATACAGGATCTAACCAGTCACTGATAGTAAGAGATGAGCAAATATGCACTCTTTCTGATCTATTACCCGAGAGTGTGGTAACTTGTGGGATCGATGGACAGAAATTTAGCGTTCCTCTAGGTAAGATCAGGTTGAAGTGCCAACTTAAGACTGGGGAAGTTACAGTGGCAGTGATTGACAGAGTGTCAGTTCCAGGAATTCAGTTTGTTCTTGGGAATGATTTGGCAGGATCCAAGATGGGATTTCACCCCTTGTTGTGAAGAAGCCCAACGAAGACCAAGAAACTGAGGAATTAAAACAGAAAAATCCTGGTATTTTTCCAGACTGTGTGGTAACCAGATCCCACTATCATAAGTCACAGCATGAAGTGAAAAGTAAAGAGAAAGATGAAAGATTTGAAGTTTAGTTAGCAGACACCCTGTTTGATGTAATGGTGCAGGAAAAACCTGAACAGGCAGAGGATCAGACAGAAGTGTTTAGTCCTGAAAGGCTAAGAGACTTGCAACAGCAAGACAAGACAATAAAAGATATATATGTGGATGCATACTCTGAAAAAGAGGCAGAAAATATTCCAGAGGGTTATTACCAGAAAAATAGAATCCTGAGACAGAAATGGAGACCACGGCAGATTAGTGCAGAGGAGAAATGGGCCGAAGTGCACCAGATTGTGTTGCCGGTAGCATACAGAGAGGTGGTGTTACGGGTAGCACTTGAACTACCTGTAGGAGGTCACCTACAGGTATGAAAGACTCAGGTTAAGGTACAAAAATATTTTTATTGGCTTGGATTGCATAAGGATGTGGTTAACTTTTGCCGTACGTGCCATACATGGCCAAATGGTAGGTAAGCCACAAGCGGTAATAAAGCCAGCACCTTTGTTGCCAATTCCCGCATTTGAAGAACCTTTAATGTGGGCTATAATTGATTGTGTAGGCCCCTCCCGAGAACTAAAAGTGGGAACCAGTATTTGTTCACCATAATGGATGTGTCTACCAGATTTCTGGAGGCAATTCCATTGTGGAGTAACAAGGCAAAAAGTGTAGTAGAGGTGTTAGTAGCTTTCTTCACACAGAATGGGGGTTACCCAGCGAGATTCAGCTGGACCCCCCAAGGGTCAAATTTTACTGCTCGGCTGTTTAAGGAGGTTAAGGATAGCTTAGGTATAAAGCACTTTAAATCCAGTGCGTATCATCCTGAATCCCAGGAAGCTTTAGAAAGGTGGCATCAGACCCTGAAGACCATGTAGAGAGTATACTGTCAGGACAACCCTAATGATTGGGATAAAGGTATCCCATTCGTATTGTTTGGCATAAGACATGTCCCAAATTAATCTACTCAGTTCACTCCCTTCGAGTTAATATTCAGTCATGTAGTGAGAGGCCCTTTGAAATTAATTAAAGAAAAATTGACAGGACCAAAGTCGGAGATCTCACACTTCGATTATGTATCAGAGGTGAGGGAGAGATTAACTCGAGTAGGTGAGTTAGCTAAACAGCACCTGAAGAGGGCACAGTGTAGAATGAAGCAGGTGGCAGATAAAAGCTCCGAGACTCAGATGTTTTCCCGAGGGAATGACATGTTAGTACTGTTACCAATGATGGGAGATCCCTTCAAAGCCAGGTTTAGTGGTCCCTATCAAATTGAGAAAAAGTTGAGTCAGGTGAACTATTTAATGAAGATTCCAGATAGAATAAAAGTAACAGGTATGTCATGTGAACATGCTGAAACCATATTATACTACAGAGACAGAACTGGAGAAAGAGGTGTTAGTTACTGCCCCGCACAGTGAGGAATCAAATCCAGATGATGTGGATTTTGAGATGCCTCAAAATAGATTAAAAAATTAAGAAGTCCTTGAGAAGTGGGATAGATTGGTAAGCTATCTGTCTCAGGAGCATAGAATGCAGTTGAAAGGTTTGTTACTGCATTATGAGGACATATGTCAAAATCAGATTGGGAGGACTAATGCTATTGTACATGAAGTAGACGTAGGGAATACTGCTCCAATAAAACAACACGCCTATTGGCTCAATCCTTTCAAAGCCAGACAGGACCAGATGGAGGTGGAGGCTATGCTTGATAAGAATATCATCGAGGTAAAAACAATGACTGCAGATGCTGGAAACCAGAGTCTAGATTAGAGTGGTGCTGGAAAAGCACAGCAGTTCAGGCAGCATCCGCGGAGCAGTAAAATCGACGTTTTGGGCAAAAGCCCTTCATCAGGAATACAGGCAGAGAGCCTAAAGGGTGGAGAGATAAATGAGAGGAGGGTGGGGGTGGGGAGAAAGTAACATAAAGTACAATAGGTGAGTGGGGGAGGGGATGAAGGTGGTAGGTTAGGATCGAACCAAGCCAGAGCGAGTGTGATTTGCTGATTGTCTTAGTTCCCAAACCGGACGGGACTCAAGGATTCTGCGTGGATTATTGGAAGGTCGTCACTGTTACAAAATCAGACTCATATCCAATTCCTAGATTGGAAGACTGTATCAAGAAAGTCGGACAAGCCAGTTACATCACCAAGTTGGACTTAATGCATAGTTACTGGCAGATACCTTTATCAGAGATGGTGAAAGAAATGTCTGCGTTTGTAACCCCGAATGGGCTATATCAGTTTAAAGTGATGCCCTTTGGAATGAATATCATGCCCACCACATTCCAAAGACCCATGAACAGAGTTGTGGCTGGGTTAACAAACTGTGCAGTCTATTTGGACAATGTGGTGATCTTTAGTAAGTCCTGGAAAGATTCCATGGTACAGTTGGCAGAGCTCTTTGAATGACTACAAGAAGCAAAACTGGTGATAAATTTAAATAAAACTGAACTCGTGAAAGTAGAAGTGACGTTCTTGGGACTTAACATCGGTCATGGAAGGTTGACCCCACGGAACGCAAAGAGGAATTTCCACGACCAATCTCAAAGCAAGAGGTGCTTCGATGTTTCGGACTCAGCGGATTCTATCGGACGTTTGTTCCAAACCTCAGCGGTGTAGTGGCACCATTAACCGCTTTGCTGAAGAAGAGCACACAGTTTCAGTGGACAGGACAATGCCAGGTGGCATTCAACCATTTGAAATTGATATTAACCACCAAATCAGTTTTAGCTACACCAAACCTTTCAAAACCTTTTAAAGTCACCATCGATGCTCGTGACATTGGAGTTGGAGCTGTACTCCGTCAGGAAGATGAGGATGGGATTGACCTGCCAGTTGGTTACTTTTCGAAGAAGATCAACAATCCACCAGAGGAAATACTCCACAGTCGAAAAGGAACTATTGAGTTTGGTTCTGGCCTTGCGCATTTTAATGTGTGTGTCATGAACAATGTGTCGGAGACGGTTGTGTACTCTGACCACAATCCGCTTACATTCTTAGATCGCTTTAGAGACAAGAATATGAGACTATTTCATTGGACACTTATGTTACAGACATTTAATTTAAAAATCATACATGCTGCAGGTCAGAAGAATGTAATCGCAGACACGTTATTACAGATTTAACTGATAATAGAGTTGAGATGAGATTTGTCTTTATATTTGTGTATATGGGAAGAATTTAAGGTGACCTTATACGAACGTTATCGGTATGTTAGGATAATGTGTTTAAAAGGTAGGAAAAAAATGAAGCCATCTTTTCATTATGATGATTCATTTTTTTCTTAAGGGGGAGAGGTGTTATGAAGATGTGGGTGTACCTTTAAGAGAGTTAAAAGCAGCAGAACTATCAGACACAGCACCAAGTGTTCTCAATAAGGCAACAAGGTAACACTGGATCGTAACACTCAATTAGTTCATTGTTTGGAGACAAAAACAAATTTGAACTTAGCCAGTTTAAATTATACCCCCAAAAAATACCAATTTCGAATCACGTTTAAATTGAGTATATTGACAATCTTAAAAGCAATTACACAATCTGATGCTGTGGGTATAAGACTGGGGGGATATTAAACAGTTGAGAGGAGAATTGCCAAGTCCTAGCAGGTAACAGACTGCTTGGAAAAAACCTCTCTTAAAAGTCCCTTTTTACTCAGTAACCTGTGATGCAGAAATTCCTAACACGGAGAAAAGAAGACACAAGAAGATCTGAAGACAAAAACCTACAGCTGCCTGGTTTTGAGATAAGAAGTGTAGTTTTGTAAATCTTAATTGGGAGTTTTATCAGATTAATATTATAGAAGGGAAGGTAACAGATGGGTTAGAGTAAGGACTTGTACATAATTGTTAGCTAATTATTCTGTTATACTTTGAGAAATAAAGTTGCTGATTTTTACTTTAAATCGTTCTTGGCCACTCAAATTGTTACAGATTACTGCACAGGATAAATCTTTCCTATGTTGCTGGTTTTAAATTAAGCAGGAGAGTTTACCCCGTGTCATAACACTACAGTGTGGAACCAGGCCTTTGGGCTGACAGATCCACACCAACCCTCAGAAGAGTAACCCACCCAGACCGATTCCTCTACTAGTCTACATTTACCACAGAGTAATGCACCTACTTTACACGTCCCTGGACACTATAGGCAATTTAGCATGGCCAATTCACCTAACCTGCACATCTTTGGATTGTGGGATGAAGCCCACGCAGACATGGGGAGAATGTGCAATCTCCATACAGACAATCACCCGAGGTGGGAATCGAACCTGGGTCCCTGGCGCTGCGAGGCAGTAGTACTAATCACTGAGCTACCGTGCTGCCCTCATTGCTATATGCCTGTATTATGTCACATTTCTGTGTAACAGTACAACAGTGAATTTCACTTAAAGTATTCATTGACTAAAATGTGCTTTGGGGTGTCCCAAGGTGGTCTCCTCATAAATATGCTGCAGTACTTACTGCCATAGTTACAAGTGGCATTCTGACTCAAACCAAGCCCAGATGCCGAGCTAGGCAGTCTCAGGAGGAAAGAAAATTCACGTCAGGTTTCTTGGGAAGAGAATGCCACTACCATTTTTTTTTTTTACAAAACGTACTGGGAAGCTCAATGCACTGGTCTCTGTTGTCATTCCTGCCACCAGCTACACATCTTCAGAGACTCTTTCCAGTCATCATTCCATGGCGCCGATTCTGTGCATGTGTCTTTTTGGGTAGTACTATGTGAAATAACTATTGGAATATCCAGCACATTCCACTCAATAATCCAAGTCACCACTCTGATAGAAAGAAGAATCTCTCCAGTACCTCAGCAGCCGTGTCTTTAGAAATTACGCCATTAATCCCCCGGCTGGACTGTGTTATACCAAGTTAACATATCAGAATTGATGTGAACCATAGGGTTTACACTGAAATATTCGAGGAAATATTTACACTGAAATAGCCAGTTAGGTAAAAACAATGACTGCAGATGCTGGAAACCAGCAGAGCTGGAAAAGCACAGCAGTTCAGGCAGCATCCGAGGAGCAGGAAAATCGACGTTTCGGGCATGGATTTCCTGATGAAGGGCTTTTGCCCAAAACGGCGATTTTACTGCTCCTCGATGCTGCCTGAACTGCTGTGCTTTTCCAGCATCACTCTACTCCAGAAACTGAAATAGCCAGTACCAGATACTAAATGTTCTGGCCTCAATTTCTTCAGGAGCAGTAGAAATGTAAAGAAAGGGGTGCTGAGGATTTCCTGATGGTCACTCTCTTTCCCATGTAAGGGCCTTCTCGGAGTATGAAATTCAACAGAGGCACTTTTCTGATCCTTGAACATTCAGAATTATTCAGCATGGCTATCCTTTGGAGTAGGATCCTCCACTTTTACATTACACTAATGTAGCAGTGATTGAGTTCCGAGGATTAGCTTTGTCTGCTGCTCCTGATAACTGCGCTCTGCAAGTCTGTCCCACTCTAAAACTGTAACCTAACATTTCTCATCACAGTCAGGCACTAGCAGTTTCGTTGTGGAAACTACTTCCACGTTCTCACCATTCCGCTTACGGAATTTCTGGAGAGATACAGAGGCTTTAACTAATACACATGTATTGCAGGTCACTATATCTACATTATTGAAGTCTTCCTCATGCAAGTGTCACTTCTATTATATAAGGTGGCACTTGGACATACAGTGATGCATAAATGCACACTAAGGAATAACGTTTATTTATACAACATCTTTCATAATGAAGTCTTTCTAATCTATTTGCCACTGTATTTTAGGGCTACAGCCTGAAGTTGACAAAATAGATATTAATAGCAGTTTGCTTTTGCCCACAATTCTGAAGGTTTTGAAATTTGACCTTAGTGGGAATTCGAACCATTCAATTAAACCAATTGGCCCATTTGCCCTTGATGGTCTGAAGTGTTAAATTGGCTGTTACTTACCATCCACTCCCAATACTGTATACAGAAAAACCTTGATTATCTGAATTATCCAAACAAGATCACAAGGTCACTGTGGCTAAACAGTGTCAAGTCCGGCATTCCATTATCCGAACAAAATACTCCCGCCTGTGTAATTCAGATAATTGAGGTTCCTCTATACTATGATCTCCATAGCTCTCATCAACTTTCAATTTCAGACAGTATTGGTATCACGCTGATAAAGTTTGAGATCTTCCTAGGCGTTTTGAGCCATGGTTACAAATTGTTGAGTATTGAATCTGTATGACAGTTGACTGGTCTATTCCTGCTCCTTGTTGATGTGCCGAGAAAACTAGCTGCTGGATTTAAAGCTCTGGACAACAAGGACATCTACTTCTGACTACAGCTCCACCACCACCACTATCCCCTCCAGACTGATCTCCAAGACATAGGTCATAGAGATGTACAGCTAAGAAACAGACCCTTCCCTCCAACTCACCCATGCCAGCCAGATATTCTAAATTAATCTAGTCCCATTTGCCAGCATTTGGCCCACATTCCTCTAAACACTTCCTATTCATATACCAGATGCCCTTTAAATGTAATTGCACCAGCCTCCACCACTTCCTCTGGCAGCTCATTCCCACGTAGATGTGTCATTCAAGAAGGCAAAACAATGCCTCTTCTTACTCATCTGGCTCAGAAAATATGGCATATCCACAAGGACCCTCACAAACCTTTTCAGGTGCACCATAGAAGCACACATTCCGGGTGCATAATGGCCTGGTACAGCAACTGCTCTGCCCTGGATTGTACGAAAACACAAAAGGTTGCGTGCTCAGCGCAGAAAATCATGGAAGCCAATCTTCCATCCATGGACTCCATTTAGACAGCTTGCCACTGGGGAAAGGCTACCATCATGATCAAAGACCTATCCCACCCCAGTAATGCTCTCCGGTAGGGAAGATGTGTTGGGTAGGCTAGAGGTTAAGGTGGACAAATTCCCAGGACCAGATGGGATCTATCCCAGGTTGTTAAGGAAGGCAAGAGAGTGATTAGCTGGGGCCCCGGACAGATATCTTTGTTGGATCCTTAAACACAGGTGAGGTGCTGGACGACTAGAGAGTTGCTCATGTTGTCCCCCTGTACAAACGTAGTAGGGATATCCTGGGTAACTACAGGACCAGTGAGCCTGACATC
Organism: Chiloscyllium plagiosum; assembly: GCF_037043375.1. Taxonomy (NCBI): domain Eukaryota; kingdom Metazoa; phylum Chordata; class Chondrichthyes; order Orectolobiformes; family Hemiscylliidae; genus Chiloscyllium; species Chiloscyllium plagiosum. Next base: position 19,088,088 of record NW_028270139.1, read on the forward strand.
AATGGTGGGAAAGTTGCTGGAGGTACTGAGGGATAAAATCTATTTATATTTAGAAAAGAATGTGCTTATCAGTGATAGGCAACATGGTTGTGTGTGGGGGAGATTGTGCCTTACCAACTTATTAGAGTTTGAGGAAGTGACCAAATTGATAGATCAAGGAAGGGATGTAGATGTCATATACATGGACTTTAGTAAGGCTTTTGATCAGGTTCCCCATTGTAGACAAATGGAGAAAGCGAAGTCACATAGTGTGCAGGGTGTTCTAGCTAGGTGGATAAAGAACTGGGGTTGAGCAACAGGAGACAGACAGTAGTAGTTGAAGGGAGTTTCTCAAAATGGAGAAAGGTGACCAGTGGTGTTCCACAGGGGTCAGTACTGGGGCCACTGTTGTTTGTAATATACTTAAATGATCTGGAAGAGGCCATTGTTGGTCTGATCAGCAAGTTTGCAGATGACACGAAGGTTGGTGGGAGTAGCAGAAAGCATAAGGGACTGTCAAAGGATATAGATAGACTGGAGAGTTGGGCGGAAAAGTGGCAGATGGAGTTCAATCCAGGCAAATGTGAGGTGATGCACTTTGAGAAATCTAATTCTAGAGCAAATTATACACTAAACTGAAGAGCCTTGGGAAAAGTTGGTGAGCAGAGAGATCTGGGAGTGCAGGTCCATTGTATACTGAAGGTTGCCGCACAGGTGGATAGAGTGGTCAAGAAGGCATATGGTATGCTTGCCTTCATCGGACGGGGTATTGAGTATAAGAGCTGGGAGGTCGTGTTAAAATTGTACACGACATTGTTTCGGCTGCATTTAGAATACTGTGTACAGTTCTGGTCGCCACATTACCAAAAGGATGTGGACACTTTGGAGAGGGTGCAGAGAAGATTTATGAGGATGCTGCCTGGTATGGAAGGTGCTAGCTATGAAGAGAGGTTGAATAGGTTAGGGTTGTTTTCATTAGATTGAGATCTACAAAATCATGAAGGATATAGACAGGGTGGATAGAGATAAGCTTTTCCCCAGGGTGAAGGATTCAATAACGAGAGGTCACACTTTCAAGGTGAGAGGTTAAATGTTTAACAGAGATACACGCGGGAAATACTTTATACAGAGAGTGGTAGGTGCCTGGAACGCATTGCCAGCAGAGGTAGCAGAGGCAGGCATGGTAGATTCATTTATGATGAATCTGGACAGATGCATGAGTAGTTGGGGAGCAGAGGGATATAGATGCTTAGGAATTGACTGACAGGTTTAGACAGTGGATTTGGATCGGCTCAGGCTTGAAGGGCTGAAGGGCCTGTTCCTAGCCTGTAAATTTTCTTTGTCCTACAACGTCTTCCATCAGGCAGAAGATATAGAAGCTTGAGCACACGCACCTGCAGGTTCAAGAACAGCACCTTCCCATTATTAAATTGAGGAATGAACTCTAACTTCAAGTAAAGCTGATTCTGCTAGTGTTGATTGTGCCTATTTCACAGCCTGTGCAATGTAACCTATATGCCTCTGTCCAAGATTTTTTTTCACCCTATGCTCCTTGCTTACTATAACCTGCTCGTAAACAAAGCTTTTCACTGTACTTAGGTACACATGACAATAAATCAATCAAATCAAATCAAATCTTCCTTCACATCTCCCTCCTAATCCCTCACCTAATCTCCCAGGTTTTCTGGTGTCAAATAGCCAATTAATGCAAGACCTCTGACTAAAATCAATGACAGACCAATTAGGCAAGCAGATATCCCCTTGCATTGCACCTACCCTAGCAGATCTCATGAGAAGAGAAAATATCATTGTAAACCATAAAATGTTTACTCTGGCACCCACAGTGAGATTATGGCTGCAATGACTTATGCCACATTTTCGGACATTGCCCCAACGCTATTACAATTCATTCTGGATTGACAAGTATACTTTACACCATCTTGAGGTAGTAGTCAACAAAGGTTTTGGCTGACTACATAAATAAAGAAACACACGTGTAAAGGAACTGGAACTTGCAGAGTCACAATGCAAATCATACAGCGGTCTTAATTCAGAGTTATTAGCTTTTTATTAAATTTATTTACAAACTTTTCAAATACATCCCTGCATAAATGAAAGATTTAAATAAGGATTTACAATTACCAGTTAACTCCTGTAAATTTCTTAAGGCAACCTTTCAATGTCAAAATATACATATATCATTCATGATAAAAGGGCAGAGAGTGAAAACAGATAAATTGAACAATTATAGAGCAATTATACAAACCACATATTATTGACCAGAATTTGCTGTGAAAACAACAATAAACTTGTATGGCACTTGTTATTTATGTTCAAAAGTTACAGCAATTCCAGGCAAGAGGTGTGGTTAAATGTGAAAATGCTAAATTGCTGTGAGTTGAGCTACTGTGTCATTAACAGGAAAAATCAGTACCTGGCCCTTCAGCTTTTTTTTGGAACTTTGTTAATCTTGCCACAGCATAAATGTTGAAGACTGTCAAGGACACACCCTGGCAATCTGATTACTTCAAGTACCTCAGAGTCGCTTTTCATCACATTTTAATTTTTCAGTGAGATTTTTAAATGGCATTTTATTTTTAAAAAAACGTTTCCTTTGAATTGAGAGAGAAATTAATCTTGGTTTCTCTTGTGGGTCTGTTTTTGACAGTGATTGCACCATCTTTCTCAATCCTAACAGCATTTCTTTTGGTATCCTAGGGCCCTATTCATCTAGGTCCCAATTTCCTTCACTGTGCTGTTAACAGTATGGACTTTCCGCAAATTAGAGAACAGTCTTAATTCATTACTGGTCAACAAAAGTCTTGGCTAACTACATAAATAAAGAAACACAACTGTAAGGGAAGTGGAACTTGCAGGGCCACAATGTAAATAATAAAGCAGTCTTAATTCAGAATCATTAGCTTTTTATTATTTTACAATCTTTTCAAATACTTACCTGCACATATGAAGGATTTAAATAAGGATTTTCAATTACCATAGTTACCCTTGCAAATTTCTTAAGACAACCTTTCAATGTCAAAATATATTATATAGTTCATGATAAAAGTGCTCAGGCATTCAGAGACAAGTCCAGTTAATGGTTGGTGCCATTGACAAGACTAGAGCAAATTCTGGGCCACTATATTACACTGAAAACACCACACTGAGTGTGGTGAGAAAGACAGAAGGAGATATGGACAGAAAGGGAAAAAAAATTAGAGTAGCAGAGATAATGTTAGAATGGAAAACTATTTCAATGTGGAAGCAGTCAGGCCAAAAGGAATCTCAGCATGGGACACTAGAGGAGTAGCCAACAAGTGGTCTCAGTGAATGGTGGTAGGAAGGTATAGGGAAACATACCTCAGAGAAAGGAAATTGGTCAATATAGAAGCATTCCCTTGCAAGTTGCCAGACTTCACAGCCTCCAGTATCAACCGGACGCAGGCCATTAAGTGATCCAGTGGTCAATGTACAATGCATCTTTGCATAACCGGGAATACTATATCAAGTGAAGATACACAAAAATACAAATACGTGGTATGGGCTGGTAACTAAGGGCATTTCTAAAATTTATTGAGTGGAATTTTTAAAAAGTTTCAAATTATGACATGTTAAACTAAACCCAAAATAATCTGAGTGATCATGATGATAAAAAAACTGCATGCCCAACACATGGATCTCAATAAGAATTAGAAATTTAGTAAATGCAATGCTGCAGAGCCACCTGCTGGCTAAGTCATGCTTTTCAAGTGATATGTGTTAAATACAATGGTCCAGATTTTCTGATGGCCAGACAGACAGGCACTATTCCAGTGTAAATGGGAGTTGAACACTGGAATCCTAAGAAATTGCAGCAGGCTCTGAAGGATTTGCCTGGCAATTTGAAGATTCTGGTGGACAATTCCCCTACATCTGGAACGCTCTGAAAGAATCCATTTAAATCAGTGAGATTCCAATTAAATTAAGTAAATATTTACTCAGGAAATGTTATTTATTAACTATGTAGTTTAACTCCAATGTGACTATTTAAATGAGCCCATATTTACTTCACATGCTCCAAAATGCATCTTCTCCTTCCTAACCCCAACTCAGATACCAGCCAGAGAGCCAAACCTTAACTCCCTTCCCCCAGCATGCTCTTCCCCTTTACCCCTGAATCCCATATCGCCTGCCAGACCTGCCTTGCCACGCGCTTCATCTTCCCCCATCTGGAACAGAACCCTCCCAGGCATGATATCCTCTCCTACACCAGATCTCAAAGCACCAGGGACCTGGGTTCAATTCCAGCCTTGAGCGACTGTCTGCATGGAATTTGCAAATTCTCCCCGTGCCTGCGTGGGTTTCCTCCGGGTGCTCCAGTTTCCTCCCACAGTCCAAAGATGTGCAGATCAGGTGAACGGGCCATGCTAAATTGCCCGTTGTGTTAGATGCATTAGTCAGAAGGAAATGGATCTAGGCAGGTTACTCTTCGGAGGTTCAGTGTGGACGTGTTGGGCCAAAGGGCCTGTTTCCACACAGTGGAGAATCTAATCTAATCAATTCTTCTCATCCATCTTGACTTGCCATAAGCATATCAATTACCTGGCCCCCTTGCACCCTAAACACTTCCCACTTGGCATCTTATTCAACTTATTTCTGGGCGGCACCGTGGCACAGTGGTTAGCACTGCTGCCTCACAGCGCCGGAGACCCGGGTTCAATTCCCGCCTCAGGCAACTGACTGTGTGGAGTTTGCACATTCTCCCAGTGTCTACGTGGGTTTCCTCCGGGTGCTCCGGTTTCCTCCCACAGTCCAAAGATGTGCAGGTCAGGTGAATTGGCCATGCTAAATTGCCCGCAGTGTTAGGTAAGAGGTAAATGTAGTGGTCTGGGTGGGTTGCGCTTCGGCGGGTTGGTGTGGACTTGTTGGGCCGAAGGGCCTGTTTCCACACTGTAATGTAATCTATTCTAATCTAAAAACTGGCACCCTAGCTTCAAACTCATCTGACACCAGGCACCATGCCGCAACTATCACCCTACTCAGCCACCAACCAATCCACCCAGCATCTTGATATCACACTTAGCTCAGGTACTTAACATCTGACAGCAACTGGCAGGACTTTCACATTTCAGAATACAGCAACTATAAAAATAAAATAATTCATGGGACATGGATGCCACTGGCCAGGCCAGTATTTACTGCCCATCCCTAATTTGCAGTTGAGAGTCAACTACATTACTGTGAGTCTTGAGTCATATGTAGGTAAGACAAGTAGATTTCCTCCCCTACAGGGTCACTAATGAATCAGATGGAGTTATCCAATAATTGACAATGAATGTATGGTCATCATTCAACTCTTTAATTCCAGATTTTTATACAATTGAAAATTCCGCCATCTGCCATGGCAGGATTTGAACCAGCACTCCCAAAACATTATCTGGGTCTCTGGATTAATTATGGCTAGGCCATCATCTCCCCTACTGACTGCAGTGAGAAGTGGCCATGGGATTACGTTCCTTTGACAGTTCTGAGCTATGGAAAATCTGTCAGAATAGAAGTATTTCTGAATTTCTCTGCATTTCTGAAGAAGCCCCAATTTGAATCTCCTGTCATAAAAAGGAGGAGCCAGACTAGCAATCTGCATTGTTACTCCTCAGAAAATCCAACCCATTCACTTTAGCAGCTGCTTATTCATTCAACTTTAAAGGCTAACAATTTTGTTAGGGTACAGGGAGTAGACATAGGGTCTTCAATGAAAGTTTGAACGGAATACAGTGATCCATACGTTCTTTCACCATACATCCGGTGAAATTGGCAACACAAGTGCTGATGTGAACTGTGCTCACACTTTGCTATCATTCATTAAACAAAGTCTTAACCCCAGACTGATTAGAGAATTTGTAAAGCTGTTGAAATGTTATATATTTGTATCAAGGCATTGTTCAAATATCCACAGCAATTGTTAAAAGTGAGATTTTCTACCAATACAACATTCAATTCCCATGTGATAAATTCTCTAATCTGTTGTTTATCATTCCACACAAGAACTAGCTCATATTGGTTGTCATAGAAACAGGAGAAAAAAATCCGTTTATGCAGTGGATATGTACGGTAAAACAAGGTTTTAGTACAGTGTTTTATTATTCCACAAAATCAGTCTCAATTTATAATGCAGAATTAAAATTTCCTGTTTGTTCATCTATTGTGTTTCTTCTTATACATCAATGCATAATAAATGCAAACAATACCAAACACATCAAGAACAAATAAAATGAACAAATTCCTGACTCAATGCCAAGTTGCTTTTAAAACAAAAATAAATGAAATTGATTCCAAAATACAGATAATACTTTTTGTAATGTATTCCAATTTGCAGACTACTGAAGATAACGTATTCCACTTTGCAGACTGCAGAAGATAATGCCTTCCAAACCAAAAAGTACATCAAAAGGAAAACTCTTCCACTTATTGGTAATAAAAACTGAACAAACTTCATGAAATATTTCTTTAACAATTTATTTTTCCCCAAACTATTAGATGCAAATATGAAAATGAATACTTACCAATTTCATCAAGTCTAGGGATGTAATCAAGAGTTTTAATGCAATCAAGGTTCATTAATATTAAAATACTGTCAAGAAAATCTTAGTCATAGAGTCACAGATGTACAGCACAGAAACAGACCCTTTGGTCCAACTCATCAATGCTGACCAGATATCCTGAATTAATCTAGCCCCATTTGCCAGCACCCAACCCATATCCTTCTAAACCCTTCCTATCCATATACCCATCCAGATGCCTTTTAAATGTTGCAATTGTACCAGCCTCCACCAGTTCCTTTGATAGCTCATTCCATACACATATCATCCTATGCAAGGAAAGTTGCCCCTTTGGTCCCTTTTAAATCTTTCCCCTCTCACCCTAAACCCGTGCCCTCTAGTTCTGGACTCCTCTACCCTAGGGAAAAGACCTTGTCTATTTTCATCTATCCATGCCCCTCATGATTTTATAAACCTCTATATTGTCATCCCTCAGTCCTCTGACGCTCCAGGGAAAACAGCCCAGCCCATTCTGCCTCAATATATATTTACCAAGAAATCAAATATAATAAATTGAAATCACCCAGAACATTGACAAAACCTAAAAGCTTCTGCAAATTATTCCAGTTTTAAGGGGAGTTTTCTCTCATACCTAGACGGCTGATTTTTAAGGATTATATACAAATCTGTGAAAGCTGGTGTCTGTATTCATCAGATTTATAAATGATGATAAGTCAAACTGGTCCAAAACAATACAACTGCTGATACAAGGACAGGCTTTACATCACATGACGATGCAGTATTATATAGTGGGAACACAATGCACACTGCTTAAGTTACTGAAAAGGCAATTCAAATTGTGTCCCATTTGCTGTTATAATATAAACATTTTGTTTTGGTGAATTTGTAAAACAATAATAGCCGGTCAAGTATGAAGAGGGGTCAGCTCCTTGAATTTCAGGAGGTGGAATTGCTCTTTCCAAATCTCAGACATTCCTGAGTGACACAAGAGACTTAAACTGAGAGTGCAACACAGCTGATGAAAAATTTTAGCTCAGCCTAATAACCTCCCTTATAGCAAGAGATGATGAGGGGATACTTAGCAGAAACCCAGGACAAATAAATCAACACCTCTATCCTGAACTGAAAAGTTAGAGAAGGTTTTAGTTGTTGGGCTTCAGTTTATCTTATCTTCTAGCTTTTCTTTGCTGGTAAACTTTGCATAGTACGCGTGGAACTGGGAGTCTGTTCCAAAGATTTTATCCCAGTAGGTAAAGGTTGAAGCATAATTTCCAATAAAGTTCATGTGATGAAAATCATGAAATCGAGCTCCAACATAAAATGGAATCAGATGCAATGGATTCACAGGGATATCATAACCACTGGGGATAAGAAATGCAAGATGTGGTTAAAATGTCATTAACATATAAAAGGTATCAGTATTGCAAAACAAAGCTATGAAATGGCCCAGATCTTGCAGTCAGCTGTAAAGTGGCAATGTTCATCATTAACTGAATCAAGTAGTTTAACCTTGGCTTAATTATAAGGGACAAAGGAATTTGCTTTCTCAAGTTTGAAATGACTCCAACAGCAAAGTTAGTGCAACAGCCTAGTAATGGTCCATTTTCAGCACAGCCAAATCCCCTTTGTGGCATTACAAGCTGGAGATAGGCCCCTTGAGATATGCATTTGGGCTCAATGACAGGCAAATTAATTTCTTAATTGATGGTAGCAATATGACCCTGCTTAAAGCTAAACCACACCAACAGCCACCAACCACCCCAGTGCCTTCAAATCACTTATACCGGGAACAGCTTGAGGACATGTGTCTATGTGCATCTCTCTACGTGAGAAAGATGGAGAACAAAGAGTGAGGTGTTGGTGCTAAGTGCTGATCAGGAAAGGTTCTGACCTGCTGGGAGCAGTCCTAAAACAAATGTATGGTAAAGATTTATTGCAACCGCTGGAGACATCAACCCAAACTCTTACCTGACCGGTCCGATAGCTGCAAACCTCTCAACATGCACTGCTAACGGACGAAGATCAAAGCCAATTGTTAATATTGAAAATTATTTTAAATTGTTCATAATTTTGAAGAAAAGAGCACATTAAAAAAATACGCAAAGGATTTTTCCATAATTTCAAGGAATTGGGGGAACGTATTAACATAGATTGAGAATAGTGCACAATTAATTATCATAAAACAAACCCAGTAGGAATGAACAGGGCATTTTCAGGATGACAAGGTGCAGCTAGTGGAGTACCACAAGTATTCATGTTGAGTCGTGGCTACTTACAATCCACATCTTAAGCGAGGTGACCAAGTATAATACACCGTTCTGCTACAATGAATGTTTCTCAATGCAAATTCACTGTAAGACAATTGATGAATTGGGGACGCTGTTTCAAAACCACAAAGTTTTAAAACATGTGTTGGCTGTAATTACATCACCAACACTTTAAGCGTGGTTTCTAAAGCATGATTTTTCTATAATGTGGGGCTGCACCAGAATGCAACCATCACATTATAGAAGAACTGACTGTATAGCCAAAAACAAAGAAAACCAAAGATCCACAGATGCTGGAAAATCAGAAACATAAACAGAAATTGCTGGAAGACTGTAGCAGGCCTCCGAAAGCATAGGAACATGGTGGCGTGTTGAAGTGTCAGGCAACTTGAAGTTCAGGTCACCTTTGCAGAAAATGGGGTTTTGCAAAGTGGCCATCCGGCCTGTGTTTGGTCTCCCAGTTTAGAGGTGACCACATCGTGAGTTATGAATACATACTGTTTAAATAATTACCACTTCACTTACATGGTGTGGCTGGGGCTTTGGAATGATAAGGAGCGAGGAGGTAAGCAGGCAGACATTACACCTTCTGCAAAATGCCGTGATGGCCATGAAGTGGTGTTGGGAATGGAGAATGAAGGGCTTTTGCCCGAAACGTCAATTTTCCTACTCCTCGGATGCTGCCTGAACTGATGTGCTTTTCCAGCACTACTCTAATCCAGAATCTGGGTTCTAGCATCTGCAGTCATTGTTTTTACCTTGGGAATGGAGGAGTTCACCAGAACGTCCCAGAGGGAACGATCCTTGTGGAACACTCTCAAGGAAGGAGAGAGGAAGTGGATATCTAGTCATGACATCCTGCTGGAGGTGACAAATAGTGGCTTACAATCCTTTGTGTGTGGATGCTGGTGGAGTGGTAAGTGCCTACCACTATCATTGTTGTAGGAGGGAAGCGAATGGGTCAGGGCAGAAATGCAGGAGATGGGCAAACATGGCTAAGGGCCCTGTTGACCACAGTTAATCCGTTGCATCTGTTCTGAGAATGCCATCTCCTATAGGGGAGAGGCAAAACAATGACTGATGCTGGAATCCAAGGTAAACAAGCAGGAGGCTGGAAGAACACAGCAAGCCAGGCAGCAATGGGAGGTGAAGAAGTGTAACGTTTGGAGTGTAACCCTTCAACGACTTCTGTAGGGGAGCCTCAGAAACATCCACCTTCTTTCCCAACTAAGAATTCTCCATTAGCCCATTCACCTCCCCCTCTGCAAGCTTGTCTTCAGCATAAGTACCACGTTTTCATCGCTGCTAACAGTTCTGAAGAGTCATCAGGCCCAAAACATGAACTCTGCTTTCTTCCCACAGATGCATGCCAGACCTGCTCAACTTCTCCAGCAATTTCTGTTTTTGTTTTGATCAACTAAACCAGTCTCACCTCACAACATATTCAGACCTACCTGTGGACATCAATAGTTTCCAGTAGGCAAAAAGTAACCCAAGCCCACAGCAGCATCACGTGGTTACAGAATATCATGATTCCAATGAAGAAGCCTGCTCCAAGGAGAATGGTCTCCAGTGGATGTGCATATTCAGCTTGCATGCCAAACGGGGACTAGAAGAAAACATTTCAAATCGATAGAGTTTGGTAAACTTACATTTTTTGTACAGATAGACAACCTTTTATCCGAAAAGCTCCAAAGTCCAAAGGTTTTTGTGTAACGTTTTTTTTTTCCCCCATTAACAAGTTGTTTGGCGTGCAACCAGTTAACCCAAATCCACACCCACTCAATGTGTGTCACTCAGATGCGAAATGTGGGGGGTGTGACCCAACACTGGCAGGCCTCAATTCTGTTTCAGGGCCTGTTGTACTCACAGTAAGTCTGTCTTTTGGGAATTTTAAAAAAAAATTTCACCAAACTGTCACTTATTCTGAAATTCGAAAAATTCTGAATTCTGAAAACCAGTTGGTCCCGAGCATTTCGGAGAAAGGATTGTGCACCTGTACTAAGAAAATGAGAAGAATCATTTGTCTCATTAACGCAATTCCACTCTGATATGCAATATCTAACTTTAAAATCAAGGAAATGTTCTGCAACACCTTTTGACTCAAGGGCAGATCTTGCAAAGTTTTGCTCATCTATTTGTATATTTACCTCTGTCTAACAATTTGATTTCTGTACATAATGTGGCTTTTAATATTCCTGTGGTAGTGTCCCTACCTCTACATCAGGAGAGGCACATTGAAGTCCCAGCCATGATGTGATCACCATGCATCTGTATTAGAATACATCCAAACAGGACAATAAAAGAAATAAGCTTCTTTTTACTACTGTGGTTGTATGTGCTTGGATATTTACTACTGTGGTTGTATGTGCTTGGATAAGCACATACGTATGAACATGCACATAAATTGTCACAAAGTCTGATATATCTTGAAACATTTTTGCACATGCCTTGGTAATTTTGCATTGATAGGTCAAGTTAAATAATCTGAAGTCTAATTGTTTTACATATATTACTCGATTGACAATGGAGTCAAATGTTATGGGAGTAGAGAGGGAAGCGGAGTGAAAGTTGGATCAGCCACGATCTTATTGATTGGTGGAGAATGCTAAAATGGGCCACTCCCGCTCCTAATTCTTACGCTCTTTGCAGCTTTTTGCAAGTTAGGAAGATGCATGTAACTGCAGTGCAATTGTATGAAAGAAAACCTCAAAGTGAAGCTTCTTGATAAGAAGTTCCACAGTAGCAATATCAGGATTAAATAAAGCAGCTCCGTTTCTTATACAGATGTAAGAACTGGCATTGTTACCAAAGACTCATTTTGGTGTATGTTGGAAACTGACAAATTCATTACCACTAACCAATCAGTTCCTCCACAGTTTGGCAAAACTAATATCACTAGTGACATTAATAACACCATACAGTTGGAAGCTAGAAAGAATGGTTATACCCCATGTAACAAAAGACTAGTTTAGTTGCATTTTGAACCAAATGCAGGAGGAGTGTTTGGAAAAGACAATCAGCCATTTAGAAATATTAACTTTTTCCACACAATTTGCAAAAGCATAAGTCTAAAAAAAAAAGATGGCTCACTAAATTCTCAAGGGCAACTAGGAATGATCAATAAAGGCTGTATCAATGATAACCATTATTGGAAAGGAAATTTCTAAAATGCAATGAGAATTTTCTGTCTTGTCAAAGATCCCAGTACCAAGGATTGAATTACATACTTTAAAACAGACAATACATTGATGTATTTGAGGAATTTAAAAAAGTTAGCCAAAGCACTGATGAACCAGCATCAATTCGTAAATCTTGCAAATTGAAGTCCAACATATGGAATGGAGCAAGAAGTTGCGCAAATTCAAATTAGTAAAACCAAAGTTTTGGAAAAGGTCTCATTGCAGCCCTAGAGTTACAGGGAACATTCTGATTATTAAGAGGAGAGTTTGCTCTCATCTTTTGGTAAACTCTTTAAATCAAACAGCATAGAATTGCAGAAAATAAAAACAGTATGCTTGGAACTAACCGAAAAATCATGATGCACCTTGTGAACATATTTGTAGATTCTCCGGTGATGTAACAATCTGTGCAAGAAATAGTGCCAGGTATCCTCAACAACTGCACAACCAAGGCACTGAGCCAGCAGCACGTACCTGGAGATTCACAGAATATAGTTAGGAACATACTCTCCAGTCAATTTAAATGGATAGAGCCAAAGACAATAATCAAACGTTTAGAAGAACTGTGTAAAAACAAATTGTAAGTAACAATTGATGATATGCCAAATACTGTGGTGTAAGGATAACCTCATATAATCCAAACCAATTATTACAACTTGGAGACATGCAGTCGACATTAATGGTCCATTTGACTTCACATTTCAACACGTAAAAATGTGAAAAGTATGCAAGGACAATAGACAGCCCATCTGTGCAGATCTCCACAGCAAAATGTCACCAACACTTACTGACATATTCACAACTTTTTGAGTCAAGGAAGATGATATTAATAAGCATGCAGAATGGACATGTAAATGATAAATTAATTTCAATATGATGGGTAGGTGCATAGGAAGGGTTTAGACAGATATGGACCAAATACTGGCAAATGGAACTAGATCAGTTTAGGATATCTGGTTGGCACAGACAAGTTGGTCCATGGGGTTTGTTTTGGTACTGTACAACTGACTCTGTAAATTATTTTTTAAATGTAATATAATACATAAGTGTTTAGGCTGAGTGAACCATAATTGTTTGGAATACAAGGTGACTAACTTCAGAAAATGGCTCTCATGCTGTACATTCAGTTGTAGTGCAGCCCATTCTTCGAAAAAAACTAAATTAACCTGAACAAAATCCATCTGCAATTTCACCACCTTGCACTCTTCTTTACACTTTCAATAAATTTATTTTCAGAGGGTGTGACTGTGTCACTTTTTTAAACTATTTCCAACAATCCGTCTTATTTCCACAAAAATTAAGATCCTCCCTAACCTTTTTTCTGAGGTGCTTCAAAATACCAGGTTTACTTACAACCAGTCGCCATATTTTGCTCCCTAGTGGCACACTAATATCTGAGCCAGGAGGTGGTGATTCATGTTCCACACTAGATACCAGAGGCAATAACACTGACATACAGCAGAACATATCATTGCACATACTGGCTTGCCAGGTGGGAGATTAAATGGAGGGCCTAGCTACCTCTCTGTCAATCCAAAAAAATGTATGTCACCATTCAAAGCTGAGCTGGGCATTTCTTTCTAGTGTCATGGCCAACATGTATCCATCAATCAATATAACTCAAACACAAAATCCTGGCATTATTTTCTTGCAGTTTCTGGTCCTAACTGTGTTAATTGGTTGCCACATTTTCCCATACTACAACAATTAATACAATTCAATATTCAATTAGCTGTAAAACTCTTCTGGATGTTCTGTGGATATAAGGTCAGCATTCTAGTAAAACAGCAATTTTAACTACAAATAGAAATTGGACAATTAAAACAAACTGCCTCCCAAAAAGTACAGCAAGTACAATACTACCATCTTGGCATTGACTCCCAGGTGTAAGGGATGTTGAAGTACTCAGTGAAATAATAAGTGCCACAAATCATTGGTAACTGGATACAGAAATGATTGAAGAGTAACACTTTGAAACATTTCCATTGTTGTTCCCACGTCTCTGGCTTGTCCTGGAAAGGAAAGGAACAGATGTAGATGTGATTTAAATCTCAAAAGAATCTTACATGAAGAAAAACTTACATTAAAAAAATTAAAACAATCTTTAATGATTGCTTACCTCTTGAACCTTATAGCAAAAAGGTTCTAATGCACAGTAGGTAGCAAATAGCATCTGACAACGTAGACAGTACACAAAGCTTCACACATGGAGTTATTATCCTCACCACAAAGTGTCCAAAGATATTGCTAATGGAGTTTACAGCAATTCGATGCCATATGTCTGAAGTTATTACAACTGGTGACATGCAGTCCACATTAATGGTTTATTTGATTTCACATTACAACATTTTTAAACATGGAAGAGTATGCAAGGACAATAGACAGCCCATCTGTGCAGATCTCCACAGCAAAATGTCACCAACACTTACTGACATATTCACAACTTTTTGAGTCAAGGAAGATGATATTAATAAGCATGCAGAATGGACATGTAAATGATAAATTAATTTCAATATGATGGGTAGGTGCATAGGAAGGGTTTAGACAGATATGGACCAAATACTGGCAAATGGAACTAGATCAGTTTAGGATATCTAGTTGGCACAGACAAGTTGGTCGGTAGGGTTTGTTTCGGTACTGTATAACTCTGAGTCTATGAATCTGAGATGTTATATTTTAGTAGTTAAGTAGGGTCACACGCTCCTTGGAAAATTAAATGGTGTTTTGGTGGGGTTGAGGGAGGCAGTGGGTGAAGGTGAAAGGATAGATAAGGAATTTAGGAGTACAATAAAAAATGAATAATAGCAGCATTACAGTTAACAAGACCACACATAACACAAACAAAACACTATCTAGAAAGGAATACCAGACCTAAAAATCAGAATAGTTGGATAAAACTAATTTGGAATCTCATCAAGAGTACTGTGCAAGATTCGGAATCCCATATTACAGCAGGTATAAAATTACTGCAAGTTCTTTTATTGGTCAGAGTATTGAGTACAGGAGTTGGGAGGTCATGTTGCAGCTGTACAGGACATTGTTTAAGCCACTGTTGGAATATTGCTTTCAATTCTGGTCACCTTCCTATCGGAAAGATGTTATGAAACTTGAAAGGGTTCAGAAAAGATTTACAAGGATGTTGCCAGGGTTGGAGGATGTTGTGGGTGTTTTCCCTGGAGCATCAGAGGGGTGACCTTATAGAGGTTTATAAAATTATGAGGGGCATGGATAGGATCAATAGACAAAATCTTTTCCCTGGGGTCGGGGAGTCCAGAACTAGAGGGCATAGTTTTAGGGTGAGAGGGGAAAGATATAAAAGAGACCTAAGGGGCAACTTTTTCACGCAGAGGATGGTACGTGTATGGAATGAGCTGCCAGAGGATGTGGTGGAGGCTGGTACAATTGCAACATTTAAAAGGTATTTGGATGGGTATATGAATAGGAAGGGTTTGGAGGGATATGGGCCGGACGCTGGCAGGTGGGTCTAAATTGGGTTGGGATATCTGGTTGGCATGGACGGGTTGGACCAAAGGATCTGTTTCCATGCTGTACATCTCTATGACTCTGTAACAGTAATGATTGCCACATTACTAGACTAGTAAACCAGAGAGCTGAACTAATAACTCAGAAATGCAAGCTCAAATCCTACCCTGGAAACTGGGGAATTTAAATTCAGCTATTCAAACAAAATCTTAAATTTAAAAAAAACTGGAATCAGTAATGGTGACCAAATGATTGGATTGTCATAAGAACCCAATTGCTTCAACAAAGTGCTTTCCAGGAGAAAATTTGGCTTCTTTGCTCAATCACACCAAGTGCATCATGGGCTTTCCAACCCACTATTTGCGGTTGCGCCTTTTGCCTCCCAGACTTTGCAATTCCTTTCTTAAGTACCTCTTCATTTCAAACCTTCTTCTGTGAAGAAATTTTTTAATTACCTTCCTTAATATCACAAGAAAAATATATGTAGTTACTGGTGAGTACAGAACTCGATTATTACTGAAAAAAAATCTTGTCAAATCTTTGTTTTCCATTTGCCAGAACAGGAGGAGGTGCAATTTAGTTGGCAAGTGGACTTTGATTGAGGTGCTCCAGTGGTGAGGTACCACTGTGTGCACCAGTAAACGACCAATGTTTGTTTAAACAAGGCATTTGACTCTGCTTGGTCAAACAACGTAGGCAAAAGTGAGGACTGCAGATGCTGGAAACCGGAGTTTAGATCAGAGTGGTGCTGGAAAAGCACAGCAAGTCAGGCAGCATCCGAGGAGCAGGAAATACCTATCTCTAAACACATGGATTAGAAAATATCTACTGCAGTCAGTGTGGCTCTTGTGGAACTGCGATAGCATTTGGAACTTTGGGCCAGGTTTGCCAGAGATGTGTAATCTATAAAAATGAAAAACAGTAGTAGACCCAAAACAGATGCTTGCAGTACACCACTAGTAACTGAACTTCAGAATGAATATTTCCCATCAATAACCACCTTCTGTCTTCTTTCAGCTAGCCAATTTCTGAGCCAAACCGCTAAATCACCTTCAATCCCATGCCTCTGCATTTTGTGCAACAGCCTACCATGGGAAACCTTATCAAGCACCTTACAGAAATCCATATACCCCACAATCACTTTACCCTCAATCACATGTTTGGTCATCATCTCAAAGTCAATAAGGTTTGTGAGGCACAACCTGCCCATTACAAAATTCTGTTGACTATCCCTAATCAACTTATTCCTCTCTAGATGATTATAGATCCTCTCTCTCATAAGCTTTTCCAACACTTCACCCACAACCAAAGTAACGCTCACTGGTCTGTAATTACCAGGGTCGTCTCTACTCCCCTTCTGGAACAAGGGAACAATATTTGCCATCCTCCAGTCTTCCAGCACTATTCCTCTAGACAATGATGACATAAAGATCAAAACCAAAGGCTCTACAATCTCCTCCCTGGCTTCCCAGAGAATCCTATGGGACTTATCTATTTTCACACTTTCCAGAATTGGTAACACCACCTCCTTGCGAACATCAATCCCATCTAGTCTAGTAGCCTGTATCTCAGTATCCTCCTCAACCACATTTCCTTTTTCCAGTAAAAATAGTGATGAAAAATATTCATTTAGCACTTCCCCTATCTCCTCAGACTCCATGCACAATTTCCCCACTACTATCCTTGATTGGCCCTAATCTTTCTCGAATTACTTTTTTTTCCCTGATGTACTTACAGAAAGCTTTAGGGTTTTCCTTGATCCTACCTGCTAACAACTTCTCATGTCCCCTCGTGGCTCCTCTTAGCTCTCTCTTTAGGTCTCTCCTGACTGACATGTAACTCTCAAGTGCCCTAACTGAGCCTTCACATCTCATCCTAACAAGCCGCCTTCTTCCTCTTGATAAGAAATTCAACTTCTCTAGTAAACCGTGGCTCCCTTGCTCAACTACTTCCTCCATGCCTGACAGATAGATACTTATCAAGGACATGCAGTCTCTGTTCCTTGAATAAACTCCACATTTCAATTGTGTCTATCCCCTGCAGTTTTCTTCCCCATCCTGTGCATTCTAAATCTTGTCTAATCACATTATAATTGCCTTTCCCCCAGCAATAACTCTTGCCCTGCATTATATACCTATCCCTTTCCATCACTAAAGTAAACATAACCAAACTGTGGTCACGATCACCAAAGTTCTCACCTACCTCCAAAATCTAACACCTGGCTAGGTTCATTACTGAGTACCAAATCTAAATGTGACCTCACCCCTTATTGGCCTGTTTACACGCTGTGTCAGGAAAAAAATCCTGCATACATTGGATAAAAACAGACCCAACCAAAATATTCGAACTATAGAATTTCCAGTCAAAAACTCAACCTCTAATTGTAGCCAGTTTTTCTTGATAGAAAGAATGAGAAAATTACTCTGAACTCAATCATGCAGCCAAAATTATATAATTTTCAATATGTGTGATGGTTTATAGGAGACAACGTGCATAATACAAATTGCATCGCACCAGTATCTTCCCAGTAGCATAAAAACGACAAGCAGTAGAAATGTATCGAGTCATAGAGATGTACAGCATGGAAACAGAACCTTCGGTCCAACCCGGGCATGCCGACCAGATATTCCAACCCAATCTAATCCTACCTGCCAGCATCCGGCCCATATCCCTCCAAACCCTTCCTATTCATATACCCATCCAGATGCCTCTTAAATGTCGCGATTGTACCAGCCTCCACCACATCCACTGGCAGCTCATTCCATACACATACCACCCTCTGTGTGAAAAGATTGCCCATTAGGTCTCTTTTATATCTTTCCCCTCTCACCCTAAACCTATGCCCTCTAGTTCTGGACTCCCCGACCTCGGGGAAAAGACTTTGTCTACTTATCCTATCCATGCCCCTCAATTTTGTAAACCTCTATAAGGTCACCCCTCAGCCTCTAACGCTCCAGGGAAAACAGCCCCAGCCTGTTCAGCCTCTCCCTGTAGCTCAAATCCTCCAACCCTGGCAACATCCTTGTAAATCTTTTCTGAATCCTTTCAAGTTTCACAACATCTTTCCGATAGGAAGGAGACCAGAATTGCACGCAGTATTCCAACAGTGGCCTAACCAATGTCCTGTACAGCCGCAACATGACCTCCCAACTCCTATACTCAATACTCTGACCAATAAAGGAAAGCATACCAAACGCCTTCTTCACTATCCTATCTACCTGCGACTCCACTTTCAAGGAGTTATGAACCTGCACTCCAAGGTCTCTTTGTTCAGCAACACTCCCTAGGACCTTACCATTAAGTGTACAAGTCCTGCTAAGAGTTGCTTTCCCAAAATGCAGCACCTCGCATTTATCTGAATTAAACTCCATCTGCCACTTCTCAGCCCATTGGCCCATCTGGTCCAAATCCTGTTGTAATCTGAAGTAACCCTCTTCGCTGTCCACTACACCTCCAATTTTGGTGTCATCTGCAAACTTACTAACTGTACCTCTTATGCTCGCATCCGAACCATTTATGTAAGTGACAAAAAGTAGAGAACCCAGCACCCATCCTTGTGGCACTCCACTGGTCACAGGCCTCCAGTCTGAAAAACAACCCTCTACTACCACCCTTTGTCTTCTTCCTTTGAGCCAGTTCTGTATCCAAATGGCTAGTTCTCCCTGTATTCCATAAAAAAAAGCAATCACACGTCTTTTTCTCAATGGCTTTAAATGATTGTATTATTGATTTGCTTTCGATTAGAATTTCTTTCCAAGGGAATAAATATTACAAGGCCAACTCTCTTTAAAAGGAGTGAAAGAGCGCAGTGTTGTGCAAGAACAGAAACATCATAGTCGTCTGCTACCGCCCCCGAACCCTTTCACCTACCTGCTGGATTTTATATTTCTGCATGTAAGGTATGCATTGAAAGATGAACCCGGGCAGACAGAAAAAGAAATAGACGAGTTCATCAACAAGTAGCGAGCCCCATCTTGTAATCTGAAACTTGATGTAATTATTCAGCGCTATGGAAAGGTCCCTGAAGCGGGTTCGCAGGAAACATAGAGTGCACAGCCAGGTAGGCTGAGCTCAGGATAGCTCCAGCCGTGATATCCATCGCTGCAGGCGCTGGACCGCGAGCACAGACACCAGGGGCTGTTCCCAGAGCGCGGGCCGCACCGCTCAGCTGTTCCATGCCATCAGCTGTTAGCACACACTCCGCCGCCCATTGGCCGCCTGCGGAACTTCGCAAGGCAACTCAAGCCGTTGATTGGCCGAGCGGATGGACAAGCACCGCGAGACGGCAGGCCGTAGCCAATAGCAGAAGGCGAGCAGCGCTCATATCGGAACTGGTCAACAGGAGGCCATTGAAATCCTTACTACCATTGAAGTAGGTAATTACATCTTAGCTTGATCGACCTGCTTTGCTGACATATCCTTTCATACTGTTGTCGAAGTATTGCAAAAGTTCATTAAACAATATACAATTTCAGTTACATCACACTGTAAACTTTTGCTATAAATTCTATGAGGATAAAGTGCGGACTGCAGATGCTGAAGATCAGAGCTGAAAATGTGTTGCTGGAAATGCGCAGCAGGTCAGGCAGCATCCAAGGAGCAGGAGAATCGACGTTTCGGGCAAGGAGGGCTCATGCCCGAAACGTCGATTCTCCTGCTCCTTGGATGCTGCCTGACCTGCTGCACTTTTCCAGCAACACATTTTCAGCTATAAATTCTGTGTCTTACAATCTTATTCTCCAAAATCACCTGACGAAGGAGCAGCGCTCTGAAAGCCAGCACTTCCAAATAAAACCTGTTGGACTATAACCTAGTTTGGTGTGATTTTTAACTAATTAAACAAAGATCGAGTACTCCAAACGTAAAGAACTGCAGATGCTGTAAATCAGAAACAAAAACAAGTTGCTGGAAAAGCATCTGCGAAGAGAAATCAAAGTTCACATTTCAAATATCGAATACTTCCTGTATTCACCCCTTGGGTGGACAAACACACTTTGCTGAAGAAACTCAACAGGTCCTGTAACAATTAACTTTGAGTCTTGTTACCCTTTACTGTTTTCTAACTTGTTTCTTGACTGAAAATCAGAGCTGGAAAATGTTTGTGGCTCTTGCCTGCCTCCCATCCTGGACTCCCCAGCACAGCAGAGAAAAAAAGATTCTATCCATTCAATTCCTTTCTAAAATCTAAAGATTCAAATCAAATTGCTCTTAAACGTCTACATTTCAAGTGAAATAAGCTGTTTTTGTTATTTTTCTTCGTGATCAAAGTGTATCTGAACTACAGTATTTTAGGTCAATACCTTTTAAAGGTGCACAATCTCAAAAACCGTCCAGATGTGTGGCTGAACCATGGCTGTATACTAATGTCACAGAACACAAATTGGGAGGGATGCAGTTATCTACCCTTTTAATTTTAAATACTAATATTGCATTAATCTTCTAGAATTTTCATAGACAATCACATTTTAGTGATTTGTGTAAATGCATCTATTAATATTTCTGCCAAGCCTAATTTTTCAACAAATACTGAGATTTAATTACTTTTAGTACAAAACAGATCACTTCTCACTTGCATATATTGAAATCTGCCTCCATTTTAGACCCTCATTTCATCTATCAAACTCTAACTTTATGTACCAGTCTAGTTCTCGTGAGCACTTAACCTTAGAGAAAGCTTAGTAGTACTGTTTGTATGACTGATATTAGAATATGCACCAGATTGAAGAGGAAAAATGAATCCTTTTAGTTGAAAAGTCAGGTTAAAGATATTCCTGGAGGTTTGACCAAGTACTGTTTGGTTGTCTGCAAATGGTGTTCTATTTGCCTTATAAAGTTTAGGTTTGGTTTTACCAGTTGACACATGAGGTGTTCAAAAACTAGGAGGCTACCTGTGACCAAGGAAGGAAGGAAATCCAGGAGCATAGAAGAGGAGAAATCAGGGCCGCATTTATAGACTTAATGGTAAGGTCCTGGGGAGTGTTCCTAAACCACGTTGGAGTTGCAGGTTCATACTTCCTTGAAGGTGGAGTCTTAGGTAGGTAGGATACTGAAGGGAGCATTTGGTATGCTTTTCCTTTATTGGTCAGAGTATTGAGTATAGGAGTTGGGAGTTCCTGAAGGGCTTATGCCCAAAACGACAATTCTCCTGCTCCTTTGATGCTGCCTGACCTGCTGCGCTTTTCCAGCAACACATTTTTAAGCTCTGATCTCCAGCATCTGCAGTCCTCACTTTCTCTTATAGGAGTTGGGAGGTCATGTTGTGGCTGTACAGGACACTGGCTAGGCAACCTTTGGAATATTGCATGCAATTCTCATCTCCATCCTATAGGAAGAATGTTGTAAAACTTGAAAGGGTTCAGAAAAGATTTACAAAGATATTGGTAGGGGTGGAGAGTTTGAGCTATAGGGAGAGGCTGAATAGGCTGGAGGTGTTTTCCCTGGAGCATTGGAGGCTGAGGGGTGACCTTATAGATGTTTATAAAATCATGAGGGGCATGGATAGGATAAATAGACAAAGTCTTTTCCCTGGGCGGGGGAGTCCAAAACTAGAGGACATAGGTTTAGGGTGAGAGGGGAAAGATATAAAAGAGACCTAAGGGGCAACTTTTTCACGCAGAGAGTGGTGGCATGTATGGAATGAGCTGTCAGAGGAAGTGGTGGAGGCTGGTACAATTACAACATTTTAAAAGGCATCTGGATGGGTACATGAATAGGAAGGGTTTAGAGGGATATGGACTAGGTGCTGGCAAATGGGACTAGATTCATTTAGGATAGCTGGTCGGCATGGATGAGTTGGACCAAAGGGCTGTACGGCTCTATGACTCTATCTATGATGAGAAGCTGATTTTCTCCTTCAGACTCTGCACTAAGTAACTGAAAATTCCATGATCTTCCAAAAGACTTTGCTCCTCATCTCAATTTTAAGTGGAATGCTCTTTGTTTTTAAACTGCGGCCCTCGTTCTCCATTCTCTCTGTCCCCCCTCACCTCCCAAACAAGAGGGGAAACATTGTGTCACTATCTATCTATACTGTCAAATTCCCTCAGTGCAACATGTTTCAATAAGATCACCAGATACATCTAAACTCTGATGAGCATAAATCTTGCTTGCTCAAACTTTTCTCATTAATCAATTTTCAAATCAGAGTCAGCCTGGTGAATAATATATCCAACACAAGCATATTCTCTCAAATAAAAAGAGGAAAGCTGTTCACAGTTTCCCAAGTGTGAAATCATCAATGCCCTGTACATCCCTGAAAGGAGCTTGTACCCCTTTCCCAGGCAATAAGGGCCAAGATTCAATTTGCCTTCCTAATTACCTGCTGTTCCAGATGCCAAGGTTTTGTGATTTCATGTACAAGGCCATCTAGATCTCTCTGCAGCATAGCATTCTGCCCATCTCACCTTTTGATAAATTGTTTTTCTATTGTATCCAAAGTGCTCAGACTCATTTCCCCACCCACCCCCCCATGTTATACTTAATCTACCACTTTCTTGCCTATTCATTAACCTGTCCATATCCCTTTACGGAATATTTGTGCCCTCCCCACAAATCCATAGCTTGTGCCAAAAGCTCATTATTATATCAATTCCAACTTCACTGAAATGACGCTTAATTTGAACATCTACAAGGTAACTTGGGAACATTGTAAAATAAATAGCAGAGCAACTATCACAATAGTAATTAGATGGCGACTAGGCCAGCTAGAGATCATTTTGAAGATCTGCTTATAACAGAGGTTATGGGCATGGAGATAACAAGTCTGTCAATCAATGGTGAATGATACTGGTCGGAACCAAATTAAAAAGAACTTGCACAATACTAGGTAATTTTCTTAGTAGGAAGACATGTACCTCCACAGTGACTGAATCATCTTGTTATTCGTTCTCAGATGTTGCTACCTTCCCTGCTATCAACTATTCACAGCCAACATTCATAACAAGCTTGAACAAAAAAATGAGTTACTTTCATTAGTAGATTGCTTAGAACATAGACATAGAACAGTACAGAAATAAGCCATTTAGCCCACCATAATGTCATTGTAAACTAATCCCATCTGCTTACATTTCCCTGCCTGTTCACGTGGCTATCTAAATGCCTCTTAAACGTTGCTTGCATATCTGCTGCTATCTTCTCTCCCAACAGCATGTTCCAGGCACCTATCACCCTCTGTATAAAAGACTTCCCTCACACATCTCCGCTAAACCTTTCCCTTCTCACCTTAATCTACGTCCTCTAGTATTTGTCATTCCCACTTTGGTGTGGAAGAAAATGGGGCTGGGTGGTGGTAAATCCAACTATTTGAGTGCATGTCTGAAATCAGCTGCCAGAGGAAGTGGTGAAGGCAGGTACAAAAACAACATTTAAAAGGCATCTGGATGTGTTTATGAATAGGAAGGGTTTTGAGAGATATGGGCCAAATGCTGGCAAATGGGTCTAGGTCAGACTGGGATGCTTGGGTTGGCACAGATGAGTTGGATTCCCTGCAGTATGACTCTAGTCACCCTATCCATGCCTTAAGTTATGAAATACACTTCTGCCAGGTCCCCCCTCAGCCTCTGACACTCTTGCAAAAACAATCCAAGTTTGTCCAACCTCTCCTTGTAGCTAATATATACCAATCGAGGTAACATCCTGGCTCAGCCCTTTCACACCCAGTCCAAAGCCTCCACATCCTGAACTCAAAGTTATGGCTGAGCTGAAGTTTTATACGGCTGTAACATGACTTGCCAACCTTTATACTCCACGCCCTCATGGCATTTAATTTTCAATGTCTGAATTTTAGAAAGTCAAATCAAGTTATTAGATTAGATTAGATTCTATACAGTGTGGAAACAGGCCTTTCGGCCCAACAAGTCCACACCAACCATCCGAAGTGCAGCCCACCCAAACCCATTCCCCTACATTCAACCCTGAGTAACGCACCTAACACTACGAGCAATTTAGCATGGCCAATTCACCTAACCTGCACATTTTTGGACTGTGGGAGGAAACCCACGCAGACACAGGGAGAATGTGCAAACTCCACACAGACAGTTGCCCGAGGTGGGAATTGAACCCGGGTCCCTGGTGCTGTGAGGCAGCAGTGCTAACCACCGAGCCACCGTGATGCCCGTGCTGTCACGGCAGTTATAATTTGTGCACCGACCTGAAAATATTCCAGTGTGTTAATAAATTATTTTATTTTAAAAACATTGTTTTTGACGTAATGTTTATAATTTTAATTCTGTCTTTAGAAAATCTTTATTTAGAAAAAAAAATGTTAAAAAAATTATTTCCAAAATTGGGGAAGTACTTTGCAATTTTGTTGTCCCTAAACTGCACACAGTTGCTCGCCCTTAGCCCTGGTTCTTGACAATCTCTTATTCAACAGATTTATAGAGGTCAAGTGTGATCCTAAGGAAAGTGGCTGAGTATCTGCAACATACAGAAACTCCAAACTGATTGAGTTTAAGACTGTAGTTTGGAAATGGCACTGATGGTGAGCTTTCTCAAATATTCAAGATGTGCCCAATAGAAAGAAAATTAGATTAGATTAGATTACTTTACAGTGTGGAAACAGGCCCTTCGGCCCAACAAGTCCACACCGACCCGCCGAAGCGCAAACCACCCATACCCCTACATTTACCCCTTACCTAACACTACGGACAATTTAGCATGGCCAATTCACCTGACCTGCACATCTTTGGAACTGTGGGAGGAAACCGGAGCACCCGGAGGAAACCCACGCAGACACGGGGAGAATGTGCAAACTCCACACAAAATATACAGTTAAGATTAGATTAGATTAGATTACTTACAGTGTGGAAACAGTCCACACTGACCCGCTGAAGCGCAACCCACCCAGACCCATTCCCCTACAATAAGCAATATTTGAGAATTTTTAGCAATGGTACTTACAACTTTCCATTTTCCACCATGTTTTATATACAACGTTGCCACATGAACACTTAAGGTCATGTCAAATCCAGCTTTCTCAATTATCCCTAATAACTTTAAATTTCTAGAAAAATGGATCCTATTTTCTTCAAAAAAAGGAGTTTTACAATTAAACACAATAAATTTTTTTATTTAAACAATTTGAATAATGCAGAAACAGTTGTACTCTCCCCACTGCCAAACAAATAAATTATTTAGTGTTCATATTCCTTACAGCAATTAAGCAGAACACTAAACATAACTGGCAAGTGTTACTCAAATAAAAGCAGCAAAATGTAACCAGTACATAATTGTACTGAATACTGGCAACACAACATGCAATTCAGGGAAAATGCATACCATTTAATAATGTAAACTTACAACACTATTCTTCATGCCAAGAACAATATTAAGTAAACCAAGAGTCACAGAAAAGTAGAAATGCATCAAAACATGATCATGATTTAATAGAAACAAATAACAAACATACATTTTAAAACCAGCCTGTACTCACTTAGTTGCATTAGTTTAAAATTGGAAATGCATTTAAAAGTTTTGGTAGTTTTTTTTCCCCTCCACGATTGATAACTCAGTGTTAAACTTTCAATACCTACAAATACTATCACTCTTTACTGTTTTTTTCAATACCGAACCAAAAATAAATTAAATATTTAAACAAGTCTTAAGTCAAGTGCTGATAACAGCAAAAGGTAGACAAAATTATGGTCCTGTAATCAAAATGTAACTGTTGGCAACTTAGACATCAATCTCCATAGTTAGACATATGGAACCAATTTATTTGCCACTATACAATTGTAACCATTACTCTGTTTGCTATTCACGAGTTTTATGAAGCCATTAACTGTAGTGTCCAGAACAAAGTGTTGCTTTGTTTCACATGGCACAAATCAATCTTGCCCGACATATGTCAGTATTTCTATAGCAGCTTTTGATTTTCAAATCCTATGCTTCAAGGCTCCATTCCAACACTACTTGCTAAAAGCTGTAATGTAGCCCCTTTCCACGTAGTGCTTCCCATCAAGTGCAATCATCTTAATCTTCTATTCTTGCTGACAAGACATTGTTGTCTGGCCTCTTCCACACTGCGTTAAATGCTCGCTTCTAATGTGGTCATCAAAGAAGTGCTAAAAAGTTGAGCTACTTCATGAAATACCATTTCAATGCAGAATCCAGTGTTCAACGTTTCCAGCATACTTTAATCATAAAGGTTTGTCAATTACTGTAACACCTAGAAAGAGAGAGAAACAATTAGTTGTAATCCTATGTTGGGATCAAAACAAAGGATTGTTTGACAGAAATTGGAAATAACCCACGCATTCTTGTTTGAACAAAGGACAGGGACAAAGTTAGTAAGCCCAGTTGTTGTAATAACATCCTGTCACAGGGAAAAGAAGCTGGAAAACCTATCAGATCCGGCAGACAAGGAACATGCACTCCAAACAGAGTAAGAGAATTAGTACTGACACTCTGCAAAATACTTCACTGAAGTCATGCTGTAACATCAGCACATGATGCTTCCAGTAAGAAATTAAAGAGGAACACAGCAACTCCATTTTCCAGAACTGAGTAGATTGAAAATTTCAAACAAAATCCAAAGTGACAGTAACACAAGATTATCTTCAGAACAGACATTAAATACATTGGTATATAATTTCATGTGTGCTTCAACCTTCTTGGGGGCAAACAAATTGATGAATTTTTTGGTATTACCTATATTGAGAAAAAAAAGATGGACATCTTTACAGGCATTACATTTTGATTGCAACGAAATAGAACATGAAACAATGACCAAATCATTGCTACTTTCTGATCTATGGGTGCCTAAACTTAATACATTTTTGAAAAATGTCTGTTTAAAGCTTCACTTATTTTTTCCCCAGTCAAGACTTATAGGTCCAGATCTTCTGGACCAAGTATTTATTGAGTATACTGTTGATATAAAAAGGCTGGTTTGTCTATGAAATTAATTTATTCACAAACTATCTAGCTGATTCTCTTTCTTCACACTCTTCATGTCACTCTCTTCTTTGCCCAAGGATCACTTAACCAAACTTATGCCTTGATTTTATGATAGTGAAGATGAGGAAGCAGACTCTTAAGAGTTAGTGAGCTGATATGAGAATTGAAACTGTTATTGGTGCTGGTCTACAATGCACTCTTACCCAACTCTGCTGAAATCCGTCTTTTGATACTGGAAAGGTCTTTTTTAAAGCGATGTTGTTTTGTTCTCTTAAACAATGACACACGAAACAACTATTTAATAACACTCATTCCCAATTATCTACATTCTAGTTCCTTTTGACATTTGTCCCGCAACTACTTTTGTTCTGCTTTTTAAATGTACTCAGTCTTTCTAACTACTACTTACACATTGAAAATGTATTGTTTATCTTCAAGGCTGTCCCTTACTTTCTTCAGGCACAATGATCTACACTTTTTTTTCCATCTGTGTGTTTGACCAAAATTAATTATAATTGCACGCAAGAATGGAAATCTGAAACAACAATAGAAAATGCTAGAGAAACTCAGCAGGTATGGCAGCTTAACGTTTCGACTTCAGTAGGACTTCTTCAGAACTGCTTAATTTTGATTTTGGTCACGTACATCATAGCCCCAGTATGATAAATTGAAGGTACAATATATTAAAAAAAAAACTCATCCCAGCGCAGTATTAACACCAATCCATCATCTTAGCCTCTACTAATGTAAACTTACTGTTGTGTCGCTGACATTATGTAAAATATTCAGCATACCACTGATATTGCTTGTTAAGGAACTGTAGCCCAGAATGTCCTAATTCTTGTTCAACACTATGTTGGATCAGCTACTTTCATGAGTTGAACAAGCTTTTTAGGTCTCTCAGAACTGGCTGTGAAACAAATCTATTCTCAACTAATCAAATCAAATAAGTTGATGAATTGACTGCCTGAAAGAATTGGGGGTGGGGGGGGGGGCGGAAGAGAGAGAGAGAGAGAGAGAGAGAGAGAGAGAGAGAGAGAGAGAGAGAGAGAGAGAGAAACAGCTCCAATAATAACGAGCAAAAGTGAACAAGAAAAAAATGTTGGATAAGATCATTAAAAATTGTGCTCCAACTTACATGGCATTGGTGAGATCACATCTGAAGTACTATGTGTAGTTCTGGTCTCCTCATTTAAGGAATGAAGTAAATATACTGGAGGCTGTTCTGAGCAGGTTTACTTGTAAATAGTAGGTTATCTTACGAAAGGAATGGCTGGGCAGACTGGGCTTGTTTCCACTGGAGTTTCAGACTTAAGGTTAATTGAATTGTATGAGATCTTGAATGATCTTTGCACAGCCTCGGAAAGGAAGGTGCCTCTTATTGGCAAGTCCAGAACTTAGCAGCGTTGTTTACAAATTAACGTTCACCCTTTTAGAGCAGATGAGATTTTCTTTTTCCCCACTCAGGGGCTTGAGACACCTTGGAACTCTTGTACCTCAGAAAGCTGGTGAGGTGGAACATTTGAATATTTTTAAAAGTGGAGATTCATCCTTGTTAGACAATGGAATTAATCTAAGGATATCAGATGGAAATGTGGAATTCAAAATACAAACTCATCAACCATGATCTTATGGAATGGCAGAGCAGACTCAAAGGATCAACTGACCTACTTCTGCTTAGCTTGTACGTTCATAGGGAAAGAGTAGGAAAGATAGAAAGAGGCAACACAGGCACCATGCTGAATGATAGTGACAGATTATAAGAGCAGGGAAGTCATGTTGGAGCTTAGGTTAGATTAGGCCACAGCTCGGGTACTGTGTGCAGTCTGGTCACCACACTACAGGAAGGATTTGATTGCACTACAGAGGGTGCAAAGGAGATTCACGAAAGTTGAATGAAATAATTAAAATCTTACAAAAGATAAATAACAGTTCTACTGAAAGTTCGTAAAGCTGAAATGTTAATTCTTTCTTGTCACAGTTGTTCCATGACCTGCAATTTTTATTTTAATTGTATTTAAATGTTTATTGTTGAAAGCTGGTATTTATGGAAAATGGCAAAAACTAGAATCTACAACATCCATGAGTGATACAGACCTGACCATTTGTCAAAAGAGGCATGAAACTGTGTAGACAGTTTCAGAGAAAAAGCTGATTGTTCCCTGACAATTTTAGTTTTGGTTGCGACTATGACATTTATGATTGTTACATTTTAGGTCGGTATCTTGGATTTAAACTAAAATGGAGTGGTGGGGTTACCTGTCCTGCTTCAAATTCTCAACAAGCAGCCTTGGGACCCAAGAGACAAGATAGATACTCCTGTAGACAGTGGCAACAGCAGTAATCCAACTGAGTAGAAACTGTTAGTTTCCAAGTCTCTCAGAGTGATGTTAGGAATGTCAGACTTTAACAGAAACTGTACTTTGAACTACCTGTTTAATTCCAATAGAATTGGGTGCCCAGAGGATAAGTAACTAGCATTTCTGCCTGGATACGACGTCTATGCGGTTCACATTCTAACTAAGATGAGCTTTGAGAACGGAAAAGATGTAGAATTCATTGCAGTTATCAGTTTGAAGGATTTCAAAAGATATCTCAAACTCTCAGGCACAAGGCAGTCAGTCTTCCACATTCTTAGTCACAGAGAGAGAAGGATGGAGGGAACCAGGCCTGCACTAAAGCGAGAAAATGTCGACTCTTTTAGTTACCAGACCAAAAACAAGTAGGGGTTTGCACTCAAATTTTAGATGACAAATTTGAGGGGATACAAAGGAGGTGGAAATATTTACCTAACTTGAGTTCCAAAGTTTCCCTCACACTGAAAGTCAGGTTTGGGATTAGAAGTAATCAGGCTGGGAAAGGAACTAAAGCAAACTTCAGGAGCCAGGAATAACTGTGGCTGTTTCACAAAGAATGAAGTATCCATTAAGAACAGCATAAAGAATAACTAAAGAAAGAGATTTTTGAATATGTTAAAAATGAAATGGAGAATTTGAGAAATATTAGAGAGTACAAGATGGCTATTGAATAGTATTTACCCATGTTGCTTTTAATGCAGTTATCACAGTAAAAGTCTGAAATTTTGTGCTTTCCTCTCTATTAGTCACTTCAATTCCAAATTTCTTTTTGAAATTAATCTGTCTCTCTGGGGACTGTGCAACATACCTTAACACTAGACAATGGAGCAAGTGTAACAGAGTCATGCTGTGCTTATTTTCACATCAAGTCATATGCCACATCGAGAAACACATCCAAAGCCACAACCACTCCCAGAAAACAGGAAATAAAAATCAGAAAATAATCATGCCCGTGTTGTCCCAGGATATGGGCAAAGTTCACTGCAGTGCTTCACTCACCCTAGTAAAAGATAATGACCTCATCTATAGTATAACCCTTTAATTCGCAGAAACATCTATATGGCCAAAGCTCAACATTTACGTGTAATATCCATTTTAAAATCTGGTAATAAAATCTTCATTTTGTAGCTTGTCAAAAGGATGGAAGTTCACATTTCCCAACATCAGCCACTTAAACATGTAGTAAAATACCTGGATCATTCATCAACCAGAAATATATGGGAGTAAAGGTATAAAATGAAAAATAATCTTGAACTAATTGCATGTGTCAAACACCAAAAGGTGAAAGCTGCAATGCTTCATCAAACCTGCAGAGGGAGAGCTTGTACACAAATATGGTAGAAAGGCTATTTGTCAATTTGTGGAAAGAACTCTCCAAGGTGGCCTGTAAAAATATCACCGAAAGAGTGCTGAAAACACAGCTGCAGAGATATAAAGATGAAAAAGCCAATAAATTAAGGTTCTTAACCTGCATAACTTCTTCCTGTACTCATACACTGTGGTAGAAGTATCCATTTATCTAATGCTGGGTTGTAATATTCCACAGACGCAAGGTTACAGGAGCCATCATCCCCACCGGCTACGTACAGCAGACCATTTACAGCACAGACACCTGCCAGGGGTTAAGGAGGTAGAAATAATAACAACAGGTTAGTTGTTTATTCCTGAATTGTGCACAAAAATAAAAATACTTTTACTTGGGCAATTCTACCTGCATTCCTCCTGCACATATTCATGTCGGCAACCTGCTTCCAGGTATTTGCAGAGGCATCATACATCTCCACACTTTTCCTCACCAATGGACCATCGTGACCTCCAACTGCGTAGAGTAGACCATTTAGAACTCCCACACCTGCAATAATGCAAACAAGGTGCCCTTTATTGCCTTAAAAACTTAGCCACTTATGTCGAAAGTCAGGAGATTTCCAAAATCTGGTAACTCCAAAATTCAGAAAATATTCCCCTGCAGGATTTATTGTCGCTGTTTTGAATCAGTTTTGCTTAATACTTAATTAGGCCAGGACCTCGGGTACCAGGTGCCAGGAGACAGGAATGAGGCAAAGAACATTATTTTGAATACTTTGACCCATTGCATTTTTAAGTTGGTTTTAATTATATATTTAAAAAAAAACAAAATAATTTAGCCAATTTAACAAGTTTGGCTTTGTCTTGTTTGAATGACATTTTTTGACCAGTACAAGATGGGACCCTATTGAGTAACAGGACAAAACATCAAAATGAGAACTGCGCTTTAGAGAGCACAGCAGCAACGTCAGATGCCTTGCACTGCAAATAAAATTAAACCCTCTGTCATTTACTCCAATGCGCACAGCAAAAGATTGTTTACTTATACAGCCATGTTTTTACAATATCAGAATGTCTCAAGATGCTTCAAAATGAATAAAAGTTCTTTTAAAGTGTAAACACAAATTTAATTTAGGCAAATATAGGAGCCATTTTGCAGGCAGTAAGGCGGTAAAGATTATAAATATATTGAGAAATGAATATTGGCCAAGACAAAGGCTGGCCAGAAACTAGGCAAACTCTCTAGCTCTTGTTTAAGTAATTCCATGGGACCATTTGCTTTGACTTTAGGGTAGATGGGGTAACAGTTTAAAGTCTCATCTGAAAGAGTGCACCTGTAACAATTTAGCATTCCCTCATAGCATTGCTCCAAAAATTGAATTGCACTCCAAGATAATAAAACTTCAGAGAAAAGATCATGCATAATTTCTCTATTGGGAGCTTACAACTTATCTTAAGTACAAAACACCAAAGTCATTTCCTGTGTATAACCAATTTTATAAAACTACAGTACCACAGAGGAAATCTCGTCCCATGACTGTTACATGCAGGGAATTCAGAAAATAATGAGTTTTAAGATACTGTTATAAAGCATCTCTCCATGAGTTATAACAGATAATGGGGTGGTTTTTATCTAATCATACAAAGATACAGCAAAGGGAGGCCATCCATTTCCTCATATACAGGATCTTTGACAGCTATTAATTAAAGCAATATAGTGTTCTTTCTCCACAACGCTGAAAATAATTGAATGGGATAAAATGTAGAGCGTGAACTGTAATTTCCAGTTTCATACCTGCCCCACTGCGCCTTGTACTCATTTCAGCAATGTAGGTCCATTCATTTTTTGCTGAGTTGTAGGCCTCTACAGAACTGAGACATTGTCGTGATGCCCCATCATAGCCACCCACAGCATACAACACACCTAGCAAAAATGTGCAAAGAAATTTGTCTTAATGATCGTTTGAATTTACATTTCAGGTATACTTGGGAGGTTTGCTGCCAATGTTTATAGGTTTTCTTTTCGGATGATACTGAGAATTACCTTCAATATTATTATTCAGTATTACTTACCACAAAGTAAACCACTTTGTCAAAATTTGAGGTATTAAAATGGGAAAGTCACCATAGTCACGATGGACCAGAAGCTGCTCTCTCATTCAGCAGCGTCATAAATAGCTCACTCATGAGTATCACCCAGTGTTACTGGCCATGGGTCCTTGTGCATGGTAGGCATGATCCAAGACCCACATCTCTGACCACAAATTTGGTAGGTGTTTCAAGGTGGAAGAATTGTTCTGTAGCCTTGAAACTGTGGTCATTCCTTCCTCCAGTTCCTTTCCATACTTCCTCTTGTTACCAGTATTCTCAAAGAATTGTATCCCTTCAGACAAGAGGTTCCTTCAGTCAGTTTCTTCTGAACGAGGGTATCACACACATTGGCATTTATGTTGGACTTCTTGAGGAAGCCTTCAGGGAGTCTCTGAGTTGCTTCCTCAGTTCCCATCCAAGTGCCTTCCTTAAGGTGGGTAAAGATAATTGACCTTGACAGTCCCAGACATCCCAAATACCTGACCAGCCCAGCAAAGCTGATCTTGGACCATCATAGCCTCGATGCTGGTGCTACTGGTTTCTTCAAGGACACGGTTGGTCGTACACCTGTCCTCCTAGCTGGTAAGGGAAATCCATCACAAACAGCACTAACTGTACTTCTCCAGTGCCTTGAGGTAGCATCTCTACATAGTCAAGGTTTTGGAGCCATATAGAAGAGTCGGAAGGATGACTGCAATTTACACCAGGAATTTGGTATCAACATGGATTTACCAGTCTCTTATTCGAGAGAGATGACTGATTACATACCCTGCATTAAAGCTCTATACTAGATATTTGCCCACAATTATTCAATTGATTAAGGCAAATAGTACCATTGACTGATGGATCAGGAAGGAACTGGCTCAGTCCCAGTCTAGTTAAGTTAGCAGATCTGTGGTTTTATTGCAGGTTATCAGCACTTATAAATCGAGCGAAGACTGCTAATGATCCCCCTGGACTGCTATCCAGTTACCTCTTTCTCAACAGCAAGGTACAAGCATAATGAAAGGGGTCATAGTGAGATATTATAGTTGTTCAGAGTCTGGTGAACTGTACCTCAGCAAGCAGAAGACAGATTTGGGATCAGAAAATTGAGAGACAATAAATGCACTATATCTGAACAAAGTTTACAGGAGCAGAAGTCTTTCCCATAATGCTACATCTTTAGAATATTTTTTGACTTTATTGACTATGCACAGGCGGTATATTATCAGGCATACGCGGGGGACATGGCTAGAGGAACAGAAACAAAAAGCAAACTGGACTTGGCAAATCATTTGGGACTTAGTAAAGCTGATTGACTGGATGGGTGCAAAGGTAATCCTTCATTTTATAGAATCAAATGAGTTATGTTACTAAGAGACCATGATTCCTTATAGTCAGTTTCAGCAGTGATAGAAAAGGTATTACATAATTCTTGCTTAGAATTATAGAACAATAGCAGTAAATGTTCAATTATAATGACAAATCACACCATAGCAGTTCAATAACCATAAAATTAATTAAATGTCACTCCTGTAATAAAGAAATTATTAACCTTTTCTAGTTTAGCCTTGGTGTGAACAATTAAGTTTTCTTGGAAGCTGTAAAGCTTAAATATTGAAAAGAAACATACAACTGCACGTATTTTGTTGCTGAGAGCCAGAGATTATATACAGGTAGTTTTTTTTCCATAACACAATGGTTGCACTCTAGCAAAACCCCGCATTGTAGAAAAATCACTCTTTAGAAACAGCGCTTTAAAGTGTTGGCGATGTAATCGCGTTACAGCCAACACACATTTTAAAAGTTCATGCTTTAGAAACAATGTCCCCAATTCGTCAATAGCATTACAGCAGATGTGTTAATGAAATGCACGTTACAGCAGAATGATGTGTATAAAAACAAATTGCAGGAGTAACTCAGCAGGTCTGGAAGCATCTGCAGATTCTGAAACTCACTGGGCTCAAAATGTTAGCTCCGATTTCTCTCCACAGATGCTGCCAGATTTACTGAGTTTCTCCAGCAAATTCTGTTTTTGTTTCAGATCTTCAGCATCCACAGTCTTTGACAAAATTTTGTATACGGTCAAAATAAATCAGTGAATTTAGACTATAATGGT
The DNA here is from genome assembly GCF_037043375.1 of Chiloscyllium plagiosum. Taxonomy (NCBI): domain Eukaryota; kingdom Metazoa; phylum Chordata; class Chondrichthyes; order Orectolobiformes; family Hemiscylliidae; genus Chiloscyllium; species Chiloscyllium plagiosum. Next base: position 19,123,290 of record NW_028270139.1, read on the forward strand.
TAAATATACTTAAGTATTTCTAAATTTTGAAATTAAAAGTAAAAAGCAGACATCAGTTAATGAACCTTGGATCAGTGGCAGGAATATGTTAATGCTAATAAATCATTCTAGAGGTGCCTTAGAGCCAGGAGGGATTTGGACTTGGGTGGTAACAGACAGTGATGGGGAATGGGAGTAACACCAACATCTTGGATAAGATGAATCTGACCCAGAATGGACATTCATTTCTTATGTTTGTTTGAAGCAACATTGAACCTTGAATAATTAAATACTTATGGTATAAAGATAATCAGTTTTTCTATCTTCTTCATAGCCTTACTCCAGTCTAACCGGAGTGATACTATCCCAGTGTCATTTGAATAAAATGACTGTAAACCTTTAAAAACCTAAAAGAACTGCGGATGCTGTACATCAGAAACAAAAACAGAAGTTGCTGGAAAAGCTCAGCAGGTCTGGCAGCATCTGTTGGTACAAATCAGAGTTAATGTTTTGGGTCCGGTGACCCTTCCTCAGAACCTCTGAGGAAGTGTTACCGGACCCAAAATGTTAACTCAGTTTTCTTTACAATTGTAAACCTGACTGTCTCCAGTCGATTAATAGAGGCTATCATGTAAACTAGCATCACGAACACGATATTCAGCTTGAAGTCTGGAAGTGGTATTACAAAGCAGGTGAGAGTAGTGTATTTACCACGCATAAATAGTGTAGTAAGTTGATCAGAGTTAAAAATCACAACACCAGGTTATAGTCCAACAGGTTTAATTGGAAGCACACTAGCTTTCGGAGCGACTCTCCTTCATCAGGTGATAGTGGAGGGCTTGATCGTAACACAGAATTTATAGCAAAAATTTACAGTGCGATGTAACTGAACCATAAGTTTATCAGAGGATGAATCGTTCAAGTATCAAAGAATCTGAAGGAGTATGGAGTCCAATAAATGCTGAGAAGAGAGGTCGCCAACCCGGGGCTCAGTGTTGGTAGAATTCACACAAAAGCCACAGTTGAGACAAAATTTCCACTTAGGTTGAATTCATCTAGCAGGGTGAGGAAGCTGCTGGGTTGGTAGAATTCACGTGGATAAGGGAGAGAAATCTGCATTGGTAGAATTGTGCAGTGACCATAATAGAGTTAAAAACTACATGGTGGTAGAATCTGTGTGGGAGTTAGAAAATTCCACATTGATTTCATGCAGGATATATTTAAGCTAAATCCATGTTGGTAGAATTCGGACAAGGGGATCAGGAAGTAGGGGGCTTTGCCGGTGGCATCAGTGCAGAGGGCAAGGAAAGTCTTTATTATACAATCTGGTAAGGAGGAGAGAAAGAGAGATACAGACCGCTAATGGGAGTTGGTTGGCTCCATCACAAGGTTTATAGCACAACGTAAAAAATAATTAACAGAATGCTGAAGGATAGGTAAAATCCACAGAGAGAATGATAATGTTGGTCGATGGGTCAGAAGCAGGACAAAGAACAAAAGGGGAAAATTATCATCACCACTTTATATTTACAACCATGTAAATTCTTTTATCTAACAAGAGAAAGAAGAAACTGCAAGTCAGTGACTGTGGCAAGCATTGTAACTGGTGCTGATGATGAACTTAGAGGAAGAGATAGTGGAATAACCCCATATAACAAACTATAATACCCACTCCATCACAGACATGGCAGCATTAATATACCCCCAAAACCTGACAGTGATATCAGAAGTGGGATGTCACAGAAATTGAAATTTAATTGGTTTTACGTTTGAGAAGCAATTGTCTTAGATTGTAATTAAACACGAGTTGACTCATTTATAGGTATAAGGAGAAGTTACAATAGGATTAGAATATTCCAGAATGTGACTGATAAATAACAGAAAAGATAGGAGCATAGCTAGTGGGAGCTGTACTGGCAACTGCAGAAATTTATGATCGAAAATATGAGCGTGTCCTTGATAAGCTTACTACAGACCTTCCTAAAAAGACCCATCAACTTAGAAAGAGTCTGGAATACGTTAGCCTACTGTACACATGCATGTGCTTTAAAGCTGGAGATGGAAAATAAAGAACTACAGAAGTGAAGGAACAGCAATGAAAGCAGCATTTCAAGATCAAATTAGTTTAGTTATAATCAGGCAATTCAAGTAATATTCTTTGATCAATCTAACATTATATAGCTCTCCTTATGTATAGCCAATGCAGATCTTAGCACTAACTCATCACAATCATGTGAGGTATATAGGATAGTAAAGGCGTTTGGTATGCTTTCCTTTCTTGGTCAGAGTATTGAGTACAGGAGTTGGGAGGTCATATTGCAGCTGTACAGGACATTGGTTAGGCCACTGTTGGAATATTGCGTGCAATTCTGGTCTCCTTCCTATCGGAAAGATGTTGTGAAACTTGAAAGGGTTCAGAAAAGATTTACAAGGATGTTGCCAGGGTTGGAGGATTTGAGCTATAGGGAGAGGCTGAACAGGCTGGGGCTGTTTTCCCTGGAGTGTCAGAGGCTGAGAGGTGATCTTATAGAGGTTTACAAAATTATGAGGGGCATGGATAGGATAAATAGACAAAGTCTTTTCCCTGGGGTCGGGGAGTCCAGAACTAGAGGGCATAGGTTTACAGTGAGAGGGGAAAGATGTAAAAGAGACCTAAGGGGCAACTCTTTCATACAGAGGGTGGTATGTGTATGGAATGAGCTGCCAGAGGATGTGGTGGAGGTTCGTACAATTGCAACATTTAAGAGGCATTTGGATGGGTATATGAATAGGAAGGGTTTGGAGAGATATGGGCCGAGTGCTGGCAGGTGGGACTAGATTGGGTTGGGATATCTGGTAGGCATGGACGGGTTGGACCGAAGGGTCTGTTTCCGTGCTGTACATCCCTATGACTCAGTTTAGCTTCATTTGACAAACAAATGCAGCATGGGATTGAGAACAGAATGAAGGCAAGAACCTAATGTTTTAGAATGACAGCTATAAGGACGTCTGTTTAGTTTCAAATCCAGACTTCCAAGGTGAAACATGATAGAGATAGTATACACTCAGGCTCGTTGGCGCTTATCAAGAAATCCTAGCCATGGCTGTGTCCTTGTGTTGGTGTATTAGAAGTATAGCAATTGACTAAAGGTAACCTTTATATTAGATTTAACTTTGTAACATGGGTTTACATTTATAAATCTAAAATTCTGTAAACAACTTGTAGAGATTAGTACTTTCTGTATTGATTTTGACTATTAAAAGTCAAAGGTAACAAACTTTTTAAGGTGGGTTCAAGTCCCATCTGTTTCAGAAGTGTGTAATAACATTTCTGAACACATTGATTAGAAAATATCTACAAACACAGCAAAAGAAAAAGTCAAACAAATGACGAATGAATAGTCAGTGTTGATTTAATAGGAACTTTACCAATTAAGCAAATATTGAGACATCAACTCAAGGATATAAATCTTTAAGTGGTGACTACAAATCCCTCTCATTTTCTTTAGCAAAGAGCTAAAGAACATTTCAAACTATTCTCTTACCTTCGTAAAGTGAGATTAATAAAATGTAATGAAGGCGGTGGCCCCATGGATAACTGACAAATTAAGAAACCAATCAGGAGATAGTGGGTCGTGATTTCAGTCAATGTCCATCATCCTTAAGAGCCAGAGATTAGTCACATGCTCCTTATACCAATTACCATACGCCAAGGCTAGCCTAGGCCATATGAACGTAATGACGTAATTGATCACGCTGCAAGTTGTGCCATGGAAAGCGCTGACAAACACCATCTTTCAGTGACCAAGGAACATGTAAGAAGTTTAATGTCCTCAAAGCATTGGAGACAGGCAGAGACCCAATGTTGAGTTGTGCACCAAGATGAACCAGAAAGCATGAACCATGACACACATGTAAAGCCACTGTCCTGCTTTAATAGGTCTTATTTATAACCAAAGTGAAGTTTCTTGAGCTATTGCACGAGACTGTTTGTAATTGCTTTAATGGTTAAAGTCTCAAGTGAACAAATTAATCTTGGTATGAGAGGTTAAATTATAAGATCCCCAAAACTTCTAAAATTGGTGATCTCGACACGATCAAGACTGATTGAGAATGTCTGGTGTCATAAAAGGAGCTTGGTGAATGTGTATGGCCAACAGTGCCATCAAGAAGGGGAAGTCTAATGATCGTGGGATCATTGTGAACCCCCTGTGATTCAGACACTATTGTTACAAAGGGTATTTAAAACAGTTTTTTCTCTCTACCATTGATGTTGGACAAGGTGTCCAGCAAAGATGTCCAAACACTGCCTGTAGCAGTCTGGAGGAAGGGGGAGCAGGGCATGTTTAAAGAGATAGTTGCATTTGTCCAAATTGGTTTGGATGACAAACTTAGAAGCTGAGAAAGTAGTGAGCTTCTAGGCTTATGAAGCATACCACTATGCTCAGAAAGTGATCAAATTTGTGAAAAAGAATCAAGAGATGGGTGAATAACTTGGAAAAAAAAACAATTGCAGTGGAAAAGTCAGGAGAAAAATCGTTTAAAAAGACAAGTTCATACTTTAGAGACAGGGTGCTACAAATTCTGCAAGGTGGGCGGCACTGTGGCTCAGTGGTTAGCACTGCTGCCTCACAGCGCCAGGGACCCAGGTTCAATTCCCATCTCGGGCAACTGTCTGTGGAGTTTGTACATTCTCCTTGTATCTGCGTGGGTTTCCTCCGGGTGCTCTGGTTTCCTCCCACAGTCCAAAGATGTGCAGGTCAGGTGAATTGGCCATGCTAAACTGCCCATAGTGTAGGGTGCATTAGTCAGGGGGAATGGGTCTGGGTGGGTTACTCTTCAGAAGATCGGTGTGGACTTGTTGGGCCAAAGGGCCTATTTCCATACTGTAAATAATCTAATCTAATCTAATTTTATGTAAGGTAAGATGATAACTGAGGGGGTCTTGATATCAAAGAAAGAGAAACACTTCAACAACCTCCCAGAGAAGTAGATCATTCTCTGTGTAAATTTATGATGTTAGAAAAAATATTGGGAAATCCAATGGACAACTGGTATTAGTCACAGCAGAGATGAGTGTGGGAAAGCTCTCCTGTCGTGACTTCAGCTGACAATGATTTTAGTCACAAATGTAAAACATTCTGTACTTCTCACTTCAACTACAACCAAAGGTTGGGTATAGAAATAAAATCTGAGACTAAAATAAAGTGTTAAGAAGACAGCTTTGTTGTATGAAAAGAAAACTAAAGAACTTGTGTATGAGAATAAGAAGTTTTTTGTTTCATTTTGTCAGGGCAATAAATGATGTGTTTAAATATGAACTAAATATTAACCCTCTGTGGGCTTGTATTTGCTTTTGTTACTTGGTTGTTACATTCTATGTATTGGTATTATGGTTGAGGTTTTAAATTTATTAACTCATCTTGATCTCCCTGGACATCAAGACTCAAGGATAAAAAAGGTGGCAAAAAAAGGCATATAGCATTCTTACCTTAATGCTGCGATTGATGAAGGTAAGAGTTGGCAAGTCTTATTGCAGCTGTAGAAAACTTAGGCCACATTTAGAGTATTGTGTGTAGTTCTGGTCACCATGCTATAGGAAGTATGTGAAGGCTTTGGAGATGATGCAAAAGAGGGTTGCCAGGACATTGCCTGGATTTAAGTGTAACAGCTACAACTGTTAGACAAACAGTTTTTTTTTTAAAACTAGAGGTTGAGGGACAAACTGATGAAAGTGTATAAAGTTATGAGAGGCATTGATAGGGTGTATACACAGGGCTCATTTCCCAGGTTGGAAATGTCAAATACTAGAAGGCACAGGTTTAAAGCGAGAGTGAGAAAGATGAAAGGATATGTGCAAAGCAAGTTTTCTTTTTAAAAGCAGAGTGTGATAGGTGCCTGGAACACGCTACCAGGGGAGGTGATAGGAGGAAATACGATAAACGTTTTAACAGACATTTAGATAGACACATGAACAGGTGGGGAATAATGGAATATGAACGATGCGCAGGCAGACCGGATTAGTTTAGAATGGCATTATGGTTGGCACAGACACATAGGCTAAAAGGCCTGTACTGTTCTATGATACATTTTGAAGTCTGAGTTTATAACTTATTGAAGTTCATACTTTTGGCACGCATGGAGATATTCAAGTGTAGATATGATTGTGGAGTGTGCCTGTGGCAGCTTAAAAGCATATGAAGTCAAGTTGCAGATCTAGGTGGGGTGTGTAGCATTTGGATTTTATTGTACCAGTCTGACTCTCTCAGATAAAACAGAGTTACAGTGTAAATTATTTTTAAAACGAAAAGAAAATGCAGCAACTTTAACACCATCTCCTAAACTTGTGACCTCTACCATTTAGGAGGAGGACAGCAGGCACATGGGAGCACACAACCTTCAGATTTCCCTCTTCCCACAAGCTAAAAAACCAGCCTCTCTGGAACAATATCACTGTTCTTTCATCATTGCTGGATAAAAATCGAGCAATCCCACCCAACTGCATTGTGGGAATACTTATGCCACAGGGAAGGCAGTTTTTAGATGGGCAATAAATGCTGTGAACCACATGCCATGAACAATTTTCTTTTAAGCAAGGGGACAAGCTTTCCAATTATTACACAGCACCGTCGGTTCAGCAGAACTCACCTCCAACAACACCAACACCCACACTACTCCTCCTGGTGTTCATTGGGGCGACGTGAACCCACTCATTTGCTTTAACATTGTATACCTCAACAGAAGATAAACCTGCAAAATTGAGAACAGATCGTTCAATCTCACGCACAATATCAAACTGATAGCAACAAATAGGTATGATAAACAATGAATGCACAGAAACCCATACAGCTAATTACAATCTGCAAATAACAGACCTAGTCCATGCATGGTGAGTTGTGAAAGAGAATTTAATTTTATTCTTTTTCGGCATGCAGTCATGAAAATGTCTGGACCATAAGATCACAACAATCCTGACAAATATGGCATTTTAAACTTTTTTTAAAAAAAAGTGTCGATCCACTCCTTGCCTCATTTCTCTTTTTTTCACCATTTGCTCTAACTTATCTTGAAGGAGTTATGAACATACATAGAATTAAGAGTTCTAGGGCACAGCAGCACCTTCTTCCCACCCCCCCCCCTCCCCCACCACCATCCCCCAACTTCAAGTGGCTCTTTTTCATGTGTAAGCCTAGAAAATGAGTATCAGAATGCAATTTGAGGGGTCACAGCCCAATTCTGCCTTTAACAGATATTCATGCTTGTGCATTTGCTAGCAGGGTTTCATTATTTAGCAGAAACTCAGACCAAGTTCTCTTGCTCAGAGACCATCTGAGAAAAGTTAGCTCAATAGCTTTTCACGTCTTTAGGCTTCTAAGTAAACTTACCATCTGGGAAAAATGCCTGTCTGCCATGCTGCCTCTGGTGTCCTTCAACTTATCACAGTCACATGATCAGAGGTCAAGTTGAGTAAAACACACACTTTTGGCAGAAGTCATTTTATCCATCAAATGGACCATAGTGCAAGGTGCCTGCTTTTATTCTCTTCTTAGCTACGTTCATCTTTTTATATATATTAAGCGGATTTTTCAATTTGACACTGTTACTTACCTTCTACCAGATTTCTATTTCTGACTTCCTCTCAATTGTTGTCAGGTCTTTCCATTTCTCCCACCAAATACTCCCACCTCCAACACTAACTCATTTCATCGCCAGCCTACATTAGGTTGATCAAGAGGTGCAGGTATACATATGGTACCTGTTATGATACCAAGACACCCACCCCCACTACTAATCATCATTCTATTTTAATCATTTTATATTTACTGCAAATTACTAATATACTCAAATTAAATGCCATAAACTTTGCCAAGCAATTTATACCAAGTAACAGCGACAAAGCCAAGTGGGGAGTATGCTTGCTATTGGGTCCTTTCAGACTTTAGTAAGGATGCATTATAAAAGTAGCAAAATAAATGGATGATTTACATTGACAGTAAATAGAATATTTGCATTGTTGGTACTAAGTTACATATTTCAGATGGTTGGTAAATTTTACAAATGATTTGGGAGTGCAATTTGATGGCATAAATATTTTTTAAACATATTATGAAAATGTAAAGGATTTTATATAACAGAATCTTATCACCTTCGGTTAGGAACAGAATAACGTTTGGGGCCCCTTTCAGATGGCTTCTGAGGTCCGCCGATCTGCTCAGTCTCCTGAAGGTAGCCAACTAAAAGCTGCCAATGGACTGGGTGCTAAGTGGCTGCCTTCAGAAGCCCCATTTAATTAGGGGTCCTTAATGAAGGATGCTCTGAAGATTACAAAAGGGAAATCAGCATTTACACAGTTTTCAGGCCATCACAGTGAGGATCAAACCCCACTCCACAGGGATGATATGCTGCCACACCAGTGACCCTCAAGCATTCAGAATGAAGGCAGACCTTGCTGGTTCCTCACTCTGCTGTGCCAGGAGGCAACCTTCAGACGTTTGCCAGGCTTTGGCATCAGCCAGTTTGCTCATAAAAAGGCACTTCTTGTTCACAATTAGCTACCAGCTATTACAAGATGAAGGTTGATGCCTTCCAGACCCTGACCCAAGCAAGATTGCTCAGAAACCAAAGCACATTGACAAAATTATATTAACGTAGTGCTTTCAATGTAATAAAGCATCCCAAGGTGTTGTGGGGCCTGGGATTACAAAAATAGGAGGCATAAGACCATGGACAGCTTTGACAACAAGAATTTGAATTCAAGGGATTGCTTGACCATGGGCCAATATAGATTAGTAAGCACAGGGTTATTGATGAATGGGACTTGGTATGAATTAAAGCAAGGACATCTGTTCTGAATGACCTCAGGTTAATTTATTGTAGAATGTGGGAGATCAGTTAAGTGTGTTTTGAAATTGTTGAAATTAGAGGTAACAAAGGCATGAATGAGGGTTGAAGAAATATTTGAGCTGAGACAAGACAAAAGAAAGTCAGGTGTGATCAGAAGATCATAATATGATCAAACATGACACCAAGAATACAAACAGACTGATTTAATCTCATAGCATTGCCAGAGAAAGGGATTGAATCAGTAGCTACAGAATGGATCGTTAAGCAGGATTCTGAAAACCATGCTCTGAAAGTTTCACAGTTTAGCATCACAAGAGTTTGAGTGTACCTGCAGCTGTGCATTTGATTTCAAGATGGTATGTTACCTCCCAATTGTCAGGGAGGAAGATCTTACAAAGTGGCTGCAAGGCATTCATTTGGGGGACGATGAATAGCTGCAGTGCATGGTACATATTGGTACCAAGAACATTGTGGACCAATTGTGCTGCAAGGGACGAAACAAAAATTAGTGATGTCATTGTGAATCAGCTTAGTGATTGTTTAAGTGTTTTGCTTGGTAATCTTTCAAAACTTGTGTAATTTATTAGTATACTAGTAGGATGGTATGCTTAAGGCATGCTAGATCAGTTCAGCCAAGCGAAACATCCAGCCTACGGCACATGGGGTTGGGGGTGGTGTGGACACTTCACATGTCCTACATGAAAACATGTACAAGACGTGTTACCAGCTGCCAAAACTTTAGCTCTGTATTTTGGAGCTCAAGCAATGGCTAGAGTTACCACGGTGATAGGTTTCAAAAGGTGATCACATGGCAGGTTAAAGGCACAGTATCATGAAGGTCATGAAGCAGTCCAGAGTCCACCTCACTCACTAACCTGTTTTCCATTTTGCATTAATGACAGATGAAATTCAATGCAAGGTAGTGAGGACTGATGCATTTTGGAAGGAAGAACACAGGCAGACAATAAACCTACAGGGTATAATTCTCAAGGGAGTCCAGGAGCAGAGGAACCTGGGAATATAAGTGTATAGATCACTGAAAGGTCCTAAAGCATACAGTATCCTGAGCTTTATTAGCAGGGACATAGCGTACAAGAGCAAGGTGTTGTTGGTGAATTTCTATTAGACAATGGTTACAATGTTGTGGACAGTTCTGGGCAACATATCCAGGAGGGATGTGATTGTGTTGGACAGAGCGCAAAGGAGGTTTACAAGATTGGTTGCGGGGCTGAGAAACTTGGAGAGTAAAAGGCTAGGAGGAGGTCTGAGAAAAGTTTTCAAGGGTAGAAAGGTAATTTGTGAAGGGTAGGTCGTGCCTCACAAACCTTATTGAGTTATTTGAGAAGGTGACCAAACAGCGGATGAGGGTAAAGCAGTTGATGAGGTATATATGGATTTCAGTAAGGCATTTGATAAGGTTCCCCACAGTAGGCTATTGCTCAAAATACGGAGGCATGGGTTTGAGGGTGATTTAGTGGTTTGGTTCCGAAATTGGCTGGCTGAAAGAAAACAGAGGGTGGTGGTTGATGTGAATTACTAATCCTGGAGTTCATTTACTAGTGCTGTACCGCAAGGATCTGTTTTGGGTCCACTACTGTTTATTATTTTTATAAAGACCTGGATGAGGGCATAGAAGGATGGGTTAGTAAATCTGCGGATGACTCTAAGGTCGGTAGAGTTGTGGATAGTGACGAAGGATGTTGTAGGTTACAGAGGGCCGAGAGGTGGCAATTGGAGTTTAATGTGGAGAAGTGTGAGGTGATTCACCTTGGAAGGAGAAACAGGAATGCAGAATGCTAGGCTAATGGTAAAAATCTTGGTAGTGTAGATGAGCAGAGGGATCTCAATGTCCATGTACATAGATCCCTGAAAGTTGCCACCCAGGTTGATAGAGTTGTTAAGGTGGCATACGGTATGTTAGTTTTATTGGTAGAGGAATGAAGTTTCGTAACCATGAGGTCATGCTGCAGCTGTACAAAACTCTGGTCCGGCCACACTTGGAGTATTGTGTACAGTTCTGGTCACCGTATTATAGGAAGGATGTGGAAGCTTTGGAAAGGGTTTAGAGGAGGTTTACTAGGATGTTGCATGGTATGGAGGGAAGGTCTTATGAGGAAAGGCTGAGGACCTTGAGGCTGTTTTCATTAGAGAGAAGGTTGAGATGTGACTTAATTGAGATGTACAAGATAATCAGAGGGTTAGATAGGGTGCACAGTGAGAGCCTTTTTCCTCGGATGGCGAAGGCCAGCAAAAGGGTACACAGCTTTAAATTGAGGGGTGATAGATACAGGACAAATGTCAGAGGTAGTTTCTTTACTCAGTAGTAGGGGAGTGGAATGTACTGCCTGCAACAGTAATAGACTTGCCAGCCTTAAGGGCATTTAAATAGTCATTGGATAGGCATATGGATGAGAATGGAATACTGTAGGTTAGGTGGGCTTCAGATTGGTTTCACAGGTCAGTACAACATCAAGGGCAGAAGGGCCTGTACTGCGGTGTAATGTTCTAAAGTCATGGGGAGACTGGATAGAGTGGCCACAGTTTAAATTGCTTTGCAACAGGAGTAAAAATGTTGCAAGAAAAAAAAACGTTTTCACACAACAGGTGGTTTGGTTCGAGAATGCACTGACTGAAGTCTGGTGGAGGTAGGCTCATTCGATGCATTCAAGAGGGCATTAGATAAGTATTCAAATGTAAACAATATGTGAAGGTATAAAGACAAGGCAGGACAATGCCAAAGTCATCATGCTAATTTGAGAACACAGTCTGGACAAAATGGGCCAAATGGCAAACAAACCAGGCATGCAAGTGATGTGTAAGAGTGTATGAGAGTAAGTGTAGGTGTAATGTGCAAAGGTAAGAAGTTTTCTACGGGAACTTACAAGAGTTAAAGTGTACCTGCAGCTGTGCATTTAATTTCAAGATAGTATGTTATCTCGCTATTGTCAGGGCGAAAGATCTCTCAAAGTGGCTGCAGGGCATTCATTTAGGGATCAATGAATAGCTGCAGTGCATGATACATATTGGTACCAAGAACATTGGTGGAAAGAGAGATGAGATCCTGAAAGCAGAGATTATGAATCTCGGAAAGGAGGTTGAAAATTAGGACCTCTAAGGCAGTGACCTCAGGTGGCGAGGCTGGGGTTGGTCTGGGTGGGATGCTCATCAGAGGGTCAGTGTGGACTTGATGGGCTGAATGCCTGCTTCCATACTGGATGGGTCCTATGGTACCATTACAAAAACATAGGGTATAGGGTGACCTAAGATAGAAACTGATTATTCAAGGATATCCAACATATAGGAAGGCACTAAGAAGTGACAAAGGAGGGGGAGTAATGCTGATATTAACAGATGGAAATATATCTTCTCTTTTAATTTGATGAACAGTTGGGTGGAGCTACAAAAAAAGCAAGGGACAACAAACATTGGTGCAGATTGTTTATAGGCCAGAGTATAGTGGTAATGTCAGGTATGTGATGCAGTAAGTATGGATATCTACATACGATCAGTGGAGATTTAATAATCCCCAATACTGGGGAGGATGAATTCCTGGGAAGTTAACAACTGGTTTTCTACAGCAGTGTGTTAAGGAATGAACTAGGATCTGACTACTGCAGATTTATTATCATACAATGAAAATTGTAAATTAATAGCATTGTTGCACAAAAACCTTCAGGGAAGGGTGACCATGATATAACATCCTCCAAATTAGAAAATGATATAATTCAAACTGAAACTAGGATCTTAAAGTGTAAACTAAGGAAATGATAAAGGCATAAGGAACAAGTTAGCTATGGTAGACAGGGAGGATACATCAAAGACAGGCAACAGTTAGTACTCAAGGAATTAACACATGGTTTACAATAAACATACATAGATTTAAAAGTACCAAAAACCCCAACAAGAAAAATAGGAGTGTCACAGTGGCGCAGTGGTTAGCAGCGTTCGATTCCAGCCTCAGGCAACTGTCTGTGTGGAGTTTGGACATTCTCCCTGTGTCTGCGTGGGTTTCCTCCAAGTGCTCCAGTTTCCTGCCACGATCCAAAGGTGTGCAGGTTTAGGTGGATTGGCCATGCTAAATTGACTATATAGTGTCCAGGGATGTGCAGGCTAGGTGGATTAGCCATGGGAATTGCAAGGTTACAGGGATAGGGTAGTGGGGTGGGTCTGGGTGGAAAGCTCTTCAGAGGGACAGCGTGGACTCAAATGGCCTACTTCCACACTGTCAGGATTCTACAAAACCAACTACGGTTAACAAGGAAAGTTAAAGATCTATTAGATCTTTTTCCTGTCCAGGAGCAGCGGGAGACAGAGCGGAGGTAACATTGGAGACAAGGTGGTTGCCGGGAAGGTAAGGACTTAGTATAAATTTTGGCAATGGCTAAACCAGAGATACTACACGTGTAGAATCTCCCTCCCGTTCACCCTCCTCTAACCAGAAGAAAAAAGACTCTAAGGTCAGGTTTCTTTTCTTCCATATATTTAAGTGCATTGCTTGGTATTACTTAGTTGAGTTAAAGCCAAGGCTTACAATGGCAGGGGGACCTCAGACCCGTGACATGTGCCTCTTGCTTGATGTGGGAGCTCAGGGAAGTTGCTGACATTCCTGACTCTTAAACTTGTACGAAGTGTGTCCAGTGCAGCTCTTGTTTGACCGCATGATGGCTTTGAAGCTGCGGATGGACTCACTGTGGAGCATCCGCGATGCTGAGGTGGTCATGGATACCATGTTTAGTTAATTGGTCACACCGCAGGTTAGAGTCGCTGAGGGAGACAGTGAATGTGTGACCAACAGGCAGAGGAAGAGTAGGAAGGCACTGCAGGTGTACCCTGCGGTCATCTCCCTCCAAAACAGATAACGTTTTGGATACTTTTGGGGAAATGGCTCACCAGGGGAGGGCAGCAGTTGCCAGGATCATGGCACCGTGGCGGGCACTGCTGTTCAGACTGGCAGGAAAAAGAGTCATAGGGTCAGAGTCATAGGGGATTCTATTGTAAGGTGAGTAGATAGGCAGTTCTATGGCCAAAAACGAGACTCTCGGATGGTATATTGCCTCCCAGGTGCTCGGGTCAGGGATGTCACCGGTCAGCTGCAAAGCATTCTAAAAGGGGATTGTGAACAGCCAGTTGTCTTGGTGCATATAGGCACCAACGATATAAGTAAAAAACGAGATGAAGTCCTGAGAAGAATAATTCAGGGAGCTAGGAAAGAAGTTAAAGAGGAGGACCTCAAAGGTAGTGATCTTGGGATTGCTACCAGTGCCACGTGCTAGCCAGGGTAGAAATGAAAGAATAGGCAGGATGAACATGTGGCTTCAGGGATGGTGTAGGAAGGAGGGGTTCAGATTTGTGGGACACAGGGACTGGCTCTGGGGAAGGTGGGACTAATACAAATTGGATAGTTTACACCTGAACCAGACTGGAACTAATGTCCCAGGGGGAGGTTTTGCTACTGCTGTTGGGGAGGTTTTAAACTAATGTGGCAGGGGGCTGGGAACCAGAAGAGAAGACTAGTAGATAGTGAGGTGGAAACTAAAGATGGTAAGGATCACAAAGTTAGCATTACCAAGGGGAAGAGTAGGCAGAGAGCAGATGAACGCAAAAGAACTGGCAGCCTGAAGTGCATATACTTTAATGCAGGCTAAAAGGGATCATGAAATACCCTTTAGGGAGAATCCCAAGGCCTTTTATTCTTATATAAGAAGCAAGAGGGTAACCAGAGAAAGGATAAAGGAAGGAAGATTGTGTCAAACCTGAGAAAATAGGTGAGATTCTCAAATGATTACTTTGCATCAGTGTTCACTGAGGAATGGGAAGTGATGAATGCTGAGATTAGAAATACAAGTTTGTTTACTCTGGATCATATGTTGACATAAGGAGGGAAGATATGTTGGGTAGGCTAAAGGATATGAAGGTGGACAAATTCCCAGGACCAGGTTGCTGAGGGAAGCAAGAGGGGAAATAGCTGGGACCCTGACAGATATCTTTGTAGCATCCTTAAACATAGGTGAGGTGCCGGAAGACTGGACAGTTGCTCATGGTGTCCCCCTGTACAAGGAGGGTAGTCGGGATATTCCAGGTAACTACAGGACCAGTGAGCCTGACGTCAGTGGCTGCAAAGTTGCTGGAGAAGGTACTGAGGGATAAACTCTACTTATATTTGGAAAAGAATGGGCTTTTCAGTAATAGGCAACATGGTTTTGTGTGGGGTAGATTGTGCCTTAGAGTTCTTCGAGGAAGTGACCAAGTTGATAGATGAAGGAAGGGCTATAGATGTCATATACATGGACTTTAGTAAGGCTTTTGAGCAAGTTCCACATGGTAAACTAATGGAGAAAATGAAGTCACATGGTGTGCAGAGTGTTCTAGCTAGGTGGATAAAGAACTGGTTGAGCAACAGGAGAAGGGAGTTGAAGGGAGTTTCTTGAAATGGAGAAGGGTGACCAGTGGGGCTCCACAGGGATCAGTGCTGGAGCCACTGTTGTTTGTGATATACATAAGTGATTTGGAAAAGGCCATTATTGGTATGATCAGTAAGTTTGCAGATGACACGAAGATTGGTGGAGTAGCAGAAAGCATAGGGGACAGTCAAAGAATACAGAAGAATACAGATAGACTGGAGAGTTGGACAGAGAAGTGGCAGGTGGAGTTCAATCCAGGCAAATGTGAGGTGATGCATTTTGGTGATAATTCTAGTGCGAACGACACTGTATAAGTATAGTTGATGAGCAGAGAGATCTGGGAATGCAGGTCCATTGTACCCTGAAGGTGGCTGCACAGGTGGATAGAGTGGTCAAGAAGGCACATGGTATGCTTGCCTTCATCGGACGGGGTATTGAGTATAGGAGCTAGCAGGTCATGTTAAAATTGTACAAGACTTTGGTTCGGCTGCATTTAAATACTGTGTACAGTTCTGGTCACTACATTACCAAAAGGATGTGGACACTTTGGAGAGGGTGCAGAGAAGGTTTACGAGGATATTGTCTGGTATGGAAGGTGCTAGCTATGAAGAGAGGTTGAATAGGTTAGCTTTGTTTTCATTAGAAAAAAAGGAGATAGTGGGGGGACCTGATTGAGGTCTACAAAATCATGAAGGGTATACACAGGGTAGACAGAGATAAGCTTTTTACCAAGATGAAGGATTCAATGGGCGGAAGTGAAGTCGGAGCGCAGAGGCTGTTGGGAAGGCGGGTGAGTGTTATTTAAGTAGGTATGTTCTAGGCCCCAGGTCCTACACAGTAGGGCCTCCCTCCCACCCTGAAGGGCTTATGCCCAAAACGTCGATTCTCCTGCTCCTTTGATGCTGCCTGACCCGCTACGCTTTTCCAGCAACACATTTTTCAGCTCCTCCCTCCCACCCTCCTCCTCTAACCTAAATTAATAGTCCACCGACTTGCAACAAAACACGGGGGTTGAGGGAAGTTTCTGTTGAGAAAAGAGCAAGTCGTTGGCTCAGGAATCTTCAACAAAAGTTGTGAGAAGTGATTATGCCACAGTTGAAGACATGACCGCCAAGCTGATTCAGTGTACTGCGTGCATGATGTGGGAGGTCACTGTACTTGATCCCAGCGCTCATTGAACTAGATCCCTGCAATCATTGTACTGGATCCCTCCGCTCATATAACTGTGGAAAGCGCGTACACATTCAGCTTCTGACAGAGCATACTGCAGCACTGAAGAAAGAACTAGATGACCTCAGGCTCAAATGAGAGAACGAGATCTTTCTGGACAGGACCTTCAGCGAGGTTATTACACCGAGCACACCAGAAGAGAGTAGAAGGGAGAAGACGATGAGGAAGGCAGAGATGAGACAAGTGCAAGAGACCCCGGAAGAACTACCTGTCAGGAACAGGTTCAAACTCTTGGAAACTGTAGAGACAGATGTCACTGCCAGTCCGTGAGGCGGTCAGGTCTGCCAATCAGACACTGGTGTGGAGGCAGAGACGAAAAGTCAGACATCACACAGATGATAGGGGACTCCATAGTGAGAGGGACTGAAAGGAGTTTCTGCGGCAACAGGCGGGATTTGAGGATGGTGTGTTGCCTACCTGGTGCCAGGATTAAGGACATCGCAGACAGAGTGCAGGAAATCCTCAAGGGCGAAGGTGAAGAGCCAGAGGTGGTGGTGCATGTCAGCACAAATGATGTCGGGAAGAAGAGGACGGACATTCTACAGCAGGACTTCGGAGAACTCTGAAGAAAGCTGGAAAGCAGGACGTCCAGGGTGGTTATCTCTGGTTTGCTTCCAGCTCCTCGGGCTGGAGAGGACAGGAACATGGAGATAATGGACTTGAATGTGTGGCTGGGGTACTGGTGCAGGAAGCAAGGATTTAAATTCTTGGATCACTGGGGTATGCTTAGCGGTAAGGATCAAATTATACAAGAGGGACGGGTTGCACCTTAATAGGTGGGGGACCAGCATTCTGGCAGATAGGTTTGCCACTGCAACACAGCTGCGTTTAAACTAAATAGCAGGGGGGGGGGGGACAAACTGGAATATTAAGAAGGAAGTCAAAGGGAAAGTTAGAACAAGAGAAGTCAAGAAAGACAATGGAATCAATGGAGCAGAAAACTCAAAAAAGGATCATGCTGTAAGGTCAAGTGAAATAGGGATTAATAGGAAGGGTGAGGGGAGTAACAAATTAAAAATATTATAAATGAATGCACGAAGCATTAGAAATAAGGTGGATAAGCTTGAGGCTCATTTGGAAATTGGCAGTTACGATGCTGTGGGGATAACGGAGACATGGCTTCAAGTGGACAGGGCCTGGGAAATGAATATTCAAGGCTATATGTGCTATCATAAGGACAGACTGACGGACAGAGGGGGTGGGGGTGGCCCTGTTGGTAAGGAATGATATTCAGTCCCTTGTGCGGGGGGGGACCTACAATCAGGGGATGTAGAGTCAGTATGGATAGAGCCGAGAAATTCTAAGGGTAGAAAGACCCTCATGGGAGTTATCCACAGGCCCCCAAAAAGTAACCTGGATGTAGTGTGTAAGTTGAATAAGGAGCTGAAATTGGCCTGTCGCAAAAATATTACTACAGTTGTTATGGGGGATTTCAACATGCAGGTAGACTGGGAGAATCAGGCTGGTACTGGACCCCAAGGAAGGGAGTTTGTGGAGTGCCTCCAAGATGGATTCTTAGAACAGCTTGTGCTGGAGCCTACCAGGGAGAAAGCAATTCTGGATCTGGTGTTGTGCAACGAACTGGATTTGATCAGGGACCTCGAAGTAAAGGAGCCATTAGGAGGTAGTGACCACAGTACAATAAGCTTTAATCTGCAGTTTGAAAGGGAGAGGGTAGAATCAGAAGTAACAATATTTCAGTTGAATAAGGGGAACTATGGAGCTATGAGGGAAGAGCTGGCCAAAGTTCAACGGTGCAATACCCTAGTAGGGATGGCAGTGGAACAACAATGGCAGTATTTCTGGGTATAATGCAGAAGATGCAGGATCAGTTCATTCCAAAAAGGAGGAAGGGGAGGCGGGGTGGCCATGGCTGACGAGGGAAGTTAAGGACCATGTAAAGACAAAAGGGGAAAAGTATAACATAACAAAGATGAATGGGAAATCGGTGGACTGGGAAGCTTTGAAAGAACAGCAGAGGATAACTAAAAAGGAAATACGCAAAGAAAAAATAAGGTACTAAGATAAACTGGCCAAAAATATAAAGGAGGATAGTAAAGGCTTTTTTAGGTATGTGAAAAGAAAAAAAATAGTTAAGACTAAAATTGAACCCTTGAAGACAGAAACTGGTGAATTTATTACAGGGAACAAAGAAATGGCAGAAGAGTTGAATTGGAACTTTAGATCTGTCTTCACTGGGGAAGACATGAGCAATCTCCCAGATGTAATAGTGGCCGAAGGACCTGAACTGAAGGGAATTTATATTAGGCAGGAAATGGTGTTGGAGAGACTGTTAGGTCTGAAGGCTGATAAGTCCCCAGGACCTGATGGTCTACATCCCAGGGTACTGAAGGAGGTGGCTCTAGAAATCATTGATGCGTTGGTGATCATTTTCCAATGTTCTATAGATTCAGGATCAGTTCCTGCAGATTGGAGGGTGGCTAATGTTGTCCCACTTTTTAAGAAAGGAGGGAGAGAGAAAACAGAATTTTGGACCAATTAGTCTGACCTCAATGGTGGGAAAAATACTGGAGTCAATTACAAAGGACGAAATTAGAACATAGAACATAGAAAAATACAGCGCAGTACAGGCTCTTTGGCCCTTGATGTTGCGCCGATCCAAGCCCACCTAACCTACACTAGCCCACTATCCTCCATATGCCTATCCAATGCCCGCTTAAATGCCCATAATGAGGGAGAGTCCACCACTGCTACTGGCAGGGCATTCCATGAACTCACGACTCGCTGAGTAAAGAATCTACCCCTAACATCTGTCCTATACCTACCACCCCTTAATTTAAAGCTATGCCCCCTCGTAATAGCTGACTCCATACATGGAAAAAGGTTCTCGTGGTCAACCCTATCTAAACCCCTAATCATCTTGTACACCTCTATCAAGTCACCCCTAAACTTTCTTTTCTCCAATGAAAACAGCCCCATGCCTCAGCCTTTCCTCATACGATCTTCCTACCATACCAGGCAACATCCTGGTAAACCTCCTCTGCACCCGTTCCAGTGCCTCCACATCCTTCCTATAGTATGGCGACCAAAACTGCACACAATACTCCAGATGCGGCCGCACCAGAGTCTTATACAACTGCAACATGACCTCAGGGCTCCGGAACTCAATTCCTCTACCAATAAAAGCCAGTACGCCATATGCCTTCTTCACCGCACTATTTACCTGGGTGGCAACTTTCAAAGATCTGTGTACATGGACACCAAGATCCCTCTGCTCATCCACACTACCAAGTATCCGACCATTAGCCCAGTACTCAGTCTTTTTGTTATTCTTCCCAAAGTGAATCACCTCACACTTAGCTACATTGAATTCCATTTGCCACCGTTCTGCCCAGCTCTGCAACTTATCTATATCCTGCTGTAACCTGACACATCCTTCCTCACTGTCAACAACTCCACCAACTTTCATATCATCCGCAAACTTGCTCACCCAACCTTCTCGCCCCTCCTCCAGGTCATTTATAAAAATGACAAACAGCAATGGTCCCAAAACAGATCCTTGCGGAACACCGCTAGTAACGGCACTCCAAGATGAACCTTTACCATCAACTACTACCCTCTGTCTTCTTCCAGCCAGCCAATTCCTAATCCAAACCTCCAACTCACCCTCAATGCCATACCTCCGTATTTTTTGCAGTAGCCTACCATGGGGAACCTTATCAAACTAAAATCCATGTACACCACATCTACCGCTTTACCCTCGTCTACCTCCTTAGTCACCTTCTCAAAGAATTCAATAAGATTTGTGAGGCACGACCTGCCCTTCACAAAACCATGCTGACTATCCTTGATCACATTATTCCTATCCAGATGTTCATAAATCCTATCCCTTACAATTCTCTCTAAGACTTTGCCCACAACAGAAGTGAGACTCACCGGCCTATAGTTACTAGGGTTATCCCTACTCCCCTTCTTGAACAAGGGAACCACATTTGCTTTCCTCCAGTCTACTGGCACTATTCCTGTAGATAATTACGACACATCTGGATAACAGTAACAGGATAGGTCAGAGTCAGCATGGATTTATGAAGGGGAAATCGTGCTTGACTAATCTTCTGGAATTTTCTGAGGATGTAACTCTGAAGATGGACAAGGGAGATCCAGTGGATGTAGTGTACCTGGACTTTCAGAAAACCTTTGATAAAGTCCTACATAGGAGGTTAGTGAGCAAAATTACGGCACATGGTATTAGGGGTAAAATACTGACACGGATTGAAAATTGGTTGGCTGACAGGAAACAAAGAGTAGTGATAAACGGCTCCCTTTCGGAATGGCAGGCGGTGACCAGTGGTTTGCCACAGTGCCGGACCGCAGCTTTTTACAATGTACATTAATGATATAGATGAAGGTATTAAAAGTAATATTAGGAAATTTGCTAATGACACAAAGCTGGGTGGCAGGGTGAAATGTGAGGAGGATGATAGGAGAATACAGGGTCACCTGGACAGGATAGGTGAGTTGACGGATGCATGGCAGATGCAGTTTAATGTGGATAAATGTGTGGTTGTCCACTTTGGTGGCAAGAACGGGAAGGCTGATTACTACCTAAACGGAGTCAAGTTAGGTAAAGGGGCAGTACAACGAGATCTAGGTGTTCTTGTACATCAGTCAATGAAAGCAAGCATGCAGGTACAGCAGGCAGTGAAGAAAGCTAATAGCATGCTGGCCTTCATAACAAGATGAATTGAGTATAGAAGCAAAGAGGTCCTTCTGCAGCTGTACAGGGCCCTAGTGAGACCGCACTTGGAATATTGTGCGCAGTTTTGGTTTCCAAATTTGAGGAAAGACATTCTGGCTATTGAGGGAGTGCAGCGTAGGTTCACGAGGTCAATTCTCAGAATGGCGGGACTATCTTACGCTGAAAGACTAGAGTGACTGAGCTTGTATATCCTTGAGTTTAGAAGGCTGAGAGGGGATCTGATTGAGACGTATAAGATTATTAAAGGATTGGACACTCTGGAGGCAGGAAGCATGTTTCTGCTGATGGGTGAGTCCCGAATCAGAGGACACAGTTTAAAAATAAGGGGTAGGCCACTTAGAACAGAGTTGAGGAGAAAATTCTTCACCCAGAGAGTGGTGGGTGTGTGGAATATTCTGCCCCAGAAGGCTGTGGAGGCCAAGTTTCTGGACACTTTCAAGAAAGAGTTGGATAGAGCTCTTAAGGATAGTGGAATCAAGGGTTATGGAGATAAGGCAGGAACAGGATATTGATTGAGGATGATCAGCCATGATCATAATGAATGGTGGTGCAGGCTCAAAGGGCAGAACGGCATGCTCCTGCACCTATTGTCTATTGTCTATTAACAAGAGGTCACGCTTTCAAGGTGAGAGATGAAACGTTTAAGGGGGATATACACAGCAAGTCCTTTACACCAAAGGGTGGTAGGTGCCTGGAACGCATTGCCAGCAGAGGTAGTAGAGGCAGGCACGGTAGATTCATTTAAGATGCATCTGGATAGATGCATGAGTAGGTGGGGAGCAGAGGGATACAGATGCTTAGGAATTGGGCGATAGGTTTAGAAAGTGGATTTTGATCGGCTCAGGCTTGGAGGGCCATAGGGTCTGTTCTTGGGCTGTAAATTTTCTTTCTTCTCTTAGATCAATGGAAGTGGTTGATAAAGTTTCCAAAGTAAGTAATAACCTTGAAGATGAGGAGTATTTTAGAATTTATCAAAGGAGGATTAAGAAACTGATAAAGAAAGTGAGAAAATAAGAATATAATCTATTAAGAAACATGAAAAAAGGGAGATATTGGCAAAGAGGGGTCTGCTGATGCTGGAGATGAGAGTGTGTTGCTAGAAAAGCACAGCAGGTCAGGCAGCATCCAAGGAGCAGGAGAATCGATGTTTAGGCCTGATGAAGGGCTCCAGCCCGAAACATCAATTTTCCTGCTCCTCTGATGCTGCCCGACCTGGTGTGCTTTTCCAGCAACACACTCTCAAAGACAAATATGGGTGCATTACAAATATACAGCAGAATTTATAATGTGAAATAAGGAAAAAGCAAAGAAAAGCTAAATAATTACTGTGTGTCCTTCTTCACAGGGGAGGAGAATACAATAAACCTGCCAAAAATACTAGAGATCCAGAAACTATTGAAAAGGGAAAGAAAATCATAAAAAATAGTATTGCTGAAAAAGTACATTTTTTGTAAACTTGTCCTGTACTCCAAGACAAATTGTGAGAAATTCCAATGTAGAGGGAAAACAACATTTATACTGTATGAGAGGGGAATGCTGATTATTGGAAAATGAATCCTCATTGTAAGAAGCATTGCCATAGAGAATGAACTAGCCAATGATTGCTAATTAACTGTTAAGCTTTCTTTAAATTTCAAACAAGGCTGCTGGTCTGTTGTCAAGGCATTACCCTAAGAAATAAACAGAGAAAAGGGAATGGCTGCCAACTACGTTGTTTTGCTGAAACACAGTATGTGCACATGCAGCTTTCAGTACATGCATGAGCAGACTAAGTCTAATTGACAAACAAACTAGGAGAAAGTGAGAACTGCGGATGCTGGAGATCAGAGTCAAAGGGTGTGATGCTGAAAAAGCACAGCTGGTCAGGCAGCATCCGAGGAGCAGGAGAGTTGACGCTTTGAGCATAAGCTCTTCATCAGGAATAATCCTAATGAAGAGCTTATGCTCGAAACATCAACTCTCCTGTCCCTCGAATACTGACTGACCAGCTGTGCTTTTCCAGCACCACACTCTTCGACTTTGACAAACAAACTGGTTGGCAGCGTTACACATTGTACACTCTGATTATGTAACTAAAGTTGTCCACTTGCCACATTACATCTGAAGTTGGGCACTGTTTTGAGACTTTTTCAACTGTATACTGGTTGGCTACATTGCTTGTTGCGTATTCTGTTTGATGTAGGGGTGTTCTGTTTGACATGATCCACCAGTCTTGGAGACAAACAATCCAGTCTTTGAGACTAACACCACGCGGGCACTGAAATTCATACACCATAAAACAGAGAACTTTAAAGCACAGAAAAGGCCCATCGGCCCTCGATGTTGCATAGACCTGTGAAACCAATCTGAAGCCCATCTAAACCTACACGAATCCATTCTCATCCATATGCCTATCCAATGACTATTTGAATGCCCTTAAAGTTGGCAAGTCTACTACTGTTGTAGGCAGTGCTTTCCACTCTGGTGTGGCCAGACATGGAGTATTGCATACAGTTCTGGTCACCGCATTATAGGAAGGATGTGGAAGTCTTGGAAAGGATGCAGAGGAGATTTACCAGGATGTTGCCTGGTATGGAGGGTAGGTCTTATGAGGAAAGGCTGAGGGACTGGAGGCTGTTTTTGTTAGAAGCAGTTTGAGGTGACTTTCTTCTGAGTAAAGAAACTACCTCTGACACCTGTCCTATATCTATCATCCCTTAACTTAAAGTTATGTCCCCTTGTGCTAGCCATCGCCATCTAAGGAAAAAGGCTCTCACTGTCCACCCTAACCCTCTGATTAAATTATAATGTTTCAATTAAGTCACCTCTCCACCTTCTTCTCTCTAACAAACACAGCCTCAAGTCCCTGAGCCTTTCCTCATACCAGGCAACATTCTAGTAAATCTCCTCTGCACCCTTTCCAACGCTTCCACATCCTTCCTATAATGCAGTGACCAGAACTGCAAGCAATGTTCCATGTGCAGCCGCACCAGAATTTTGGTCAGCTGAAGCATGACCTCATTGCTCCAAAACACAATCCCTCTACCAATAAAAGCTTAAACACCATATGCCTTAACAACCCGGTCAACCTGGGTGGCAACTTTTAAGGACCTATGTACATGGACACCAAGATCTCTCTGCTCATCTACACTACCAAGAATTTTACCTTTAGCCCAGTACCATGCATTCCTGTTACTCCTTCCAAAGTGAATCACCTCACACTTTTCCACATTAAACTCCATTTGCCACCTCTCAGCCCAGTTCTGCAGCCTATCTCTGTCCCTCTGTAACCTTTAACATCCTTCGTCACTATGCAAAATTATACCAACCTTAGTGTCATCTGTAAATTTACTAACCAATCCTTCTATTCCCTCATCCTGGTCATTTATAAAAATGACAAACAGCAGTTGACCCAAAACAGATCCTGGAGGTATACCACTAGTAACTGAACTCCAAAAATATTTCCCATTAACCACCACCCTCTTTCTTCTTTCAGCTAGTCAATTTCTGATCCAAACTGCTAAATCACCCTCAATCTCATGCCCCCGTATTTTGTGCTATAGCCTGGTGTGGGGAACCTAATCAAATGCCTTACTGAAATCCATATACACCACATCAACTGCTTTACCCTCATCCACCTGTTTGGTCACGTTCTCAAAGAACTCTAAGGTTTATGAGTCAACCTACCCTTCACAAAACGATGTTGACTATCGCTAATCAATTTATCCCTTTCTAGATGGTTATAAATCCTCTCTCATCACTCTTTCCAACAGTTCACCCACAACCAAAGTAAGGCTCACTGTTCTATAATTATCAGGATTGTCTCTACTCCCCTTCTTGAACAAGGGAATAACATTTGCTAATTCAAAATTTGTGCAAAGATTTGTAGCTCGGGTGCTCGTTGTTGTGGTTCTGTTCGCCGAGCTGGAAGTTTTTGTTGCAAACGTTTCGTCCCCTGGCTAGGCGACATCATCAGTGCTTGGGAGCCTCCTGCGAAGCGCTTCTTTGATGTTTCCTCCGGTGTTTATAGTGGTCTGTCCCTGCCGCTTCCGGTTGTCAGTTTCAGCTGTCCGCTGTAGTGGTTGGTATATTGGGTCCAGGTCGATGTGTTTGTTGATGGAGTTTGTGGATGAGTGCCATGCCTCTAGGAATTCCCTGGTTGTTCTCTGTCTGGCTTGCCCTATGATAGTAGTGTTGTCCCAGTCGAATTCATGTTGCTTGTTGTCTGCGTGTGTGGCTACTAAGGATAGCTGGTCGTGTCGTTTCGTGGCTAGTTGATGTTCATGTATGCGGATTGTTAGCTGTCTTCCTGTTTGTCCTATATAGTGTTTAGTGCAGTCCTTGCATGGTATTTTGTACACTACATTCGTCTTGCTCATGTTGGGTATCGGGTCCTTCGTTCTGGTGAGTTGTTGTCTGAGCGTGGCTGTTGGTTTGTGTGCCGTTATGAGTCCTAGGGGTTGCAGTAGTCTGGCAGTCAGTTCCGAGATGCTCCTGATGTATGGTAGTGTGGCTAGTCCTTTTGGTTGTGATATGTCCTCGTTCCGTGGTCTTTCTCTTAGGCATCTGCTGATGAAGTTGCGCGGGTATCCGTTTTTGGCGAATACCTTGTATAGGTGTTCCTCCTCTTCTTTTTGCAGTCCTGGTGTACTGCAGTGTGTTGTGGCCCTTTTGAATAGTGTCCTGATGCAGCTTCGTTTGTGTGTGTTGGGGTGGTTACTTTCATAGTTTAGGACTTGGTCTGTGTGTGTGGCTTTCCTGTATACCCTTGTAGTGAATTCTCCGTTCGGTGTTCTCTGTACCATCACGTCTAGGAATGGGAGTTGGCTATCCTTTTCTTCTTCTCTCGTGAATCGGATTCCTGTGAGTGTGGCGTTGATGATCCGGTGTGTTTTTTCTATTTCCGTGTTTTTAATGATTACAAACGTGTCATCGACATATCTGACCCGGAGTTTGGGTTGAATTTGTGGTAGGACTGTTTGTTCTAACCTTTGCATAACTGCCTCTGCTATGAGTCCCGAGATTGGTGATCCCATGGGTGTTCCGTTGATTTGTTCGTATATCTGGTTGTTGAATGTGAAGTGTGTTGTGAGGCACAAGTCCAGTAGTTTAAGTATGCCGTCTTTGTTGATAGGTTCAGCATCCTGTTTTCTGTTCTGTATGTCCAGTAGGTTGGCTATTGTTTCTCTGGCTAGGGTTTTGTCAATCGAAGTGAACAGTGCCGTCACGTCGAATGATATCATGGTTTCTTCTTTGTCTATGTGTATATTTCTGATGATGTCCAAGAATTCCTGTGTTGATTGTAGAGAGTGTTTGGATCCGCTGACCAGGTGTTTCAGTTTCTGTTGTAGTTCTTTGGCCAGTTTGTATGATGGTGTCCCTGGTAGTGATACTATGGGTCTGAGTGGGATGTCAGGTTTGTGTACTTTAGGTAATCCATAGAACCAGTCAACAATCCACAAGCCAGGGAAACAGTCCAGCAGAACGGATTCAGGATGATCCAGGTAATGATCACAGACGCGCACAACCGACTTCACAGATACAGACATGAAATTGCGCGCCAAAAGTAGTTAATTTCAAAAACCACGAACCAGGAATGGACCCGGACCATAGAACAGGCTGTCACCATAGGACAGAACAGGACTACACTCCGCAAAAAAACGGCACTAAAAGAAAAAATGGCCAAACTAACACACAACAAAGAGGACACTACAACTCACACCTGGGTTAAAAACCTCTCCCACAGACAGCTCACAGACACGGAAAGAACAATACTGGCCAAGGGGCTCAACTACAACCACAGGGACGCCAAGACAGCAAACTTCCTAGCAGCACTAGAAGGCACACTCAGGAACAATGGACTGACAGAAGAGACACAACAAACAGTGAGACAAACTGTCGTACCTATGATAATAAGGAAAAGACAAACACACAACTTCAACACCAAGGAGAGGGAAGCACTGAAATCACTAAGAAACGATAAGAACATAATCATACTACCAGCAGATAAAGGCAGAATGACGGTCATCCTCGATAAATCGGATTACATCCAAAAAGCACAACAACTACTTGAAGATACCAACACCTACCAAAAGAGGGAGTTTGACCCCACCCCACAGCTCACCAATAGGATAAATAACACACTAAGGAATCTACAAAAAAACGGACAGATAACCAGAGCTGACCTACAAAGAATGAAACCGGAAAGCAACAACACCCCCAGATTCTATGGATTACCTAAAGTACACAAACCAGACATCCCACTCAGACCCATAGTATCACTGCCAGGGACACCATCATACAAACTGGCCAAAGAACTACAACAGAAACTTGAAACACCTGGTCAGCGGATCCAAACACTCTATACAATCAACACAGGAATTCTTGGACATCATCAGAAATATACACATAGACAAAGAAGAAACCATGATATCATTCGACGTGACGGCACTGTTCACTTCGATTGACAAAACCCTAGCCAGAGAAACAATAGCCAACCTACTGGACATACAGAACAGAAAACAGGACGCTGAACCTATCAACAAAGACGGCATACTTAAACTACTGGACTTGTGCCTCACAACACACTTCACATTCAACAACCAGATATACGAACAAATCAACGGAACACCCATGGGATCACCAATCTCGGGACTCATAGCAGAGGCAGTTATGCAAAGGTTAGAACAAACAGTCCTACCACAAATTCAACCCAAACTCCGGGTCAGATATGTCGATGACACGTTTGTAATCATTAAAAACACGGAAATAGAAAAAACACACCGGATCATCAACGCCACACTCACAGGAATCCGATTCACGAGAGAAGAAGAAAAGGATAGCCAACTCCCATTCAGAGACGTGATGGGACAGAGAACACCGAACGGAGAATTCACTACAAGGGTATACAGGAAAGCCACACACACAGACCAAGTCCTAAACTATGAAAGTAACCACCCCAACACACACAAACGAAGCTGCATCAGGACACTATTCAAAAGGGCCACAACACACTGCAGTACACCAGGACTGCAAAAAGAAGAAGAGGAACACCTATACAAGGTATTCGCCAAAAACGGATACCCGCGCAACTTCATCAGCAGATGCCTAAGAGAAAGACCACAGAACGAGGACATATCACAACCAAAAGGACTAGCCACACTACCATACATCCGGAGCATCTCGGAACTGACTGCCAGACTACTGCGACCCCTAGGACTCATAACGGCACACAAAACAACAGCCACGCTCAGACAACAACTCACCAGAACGAAGGACCCGATACCCAACATGAGCAAGACGAATGTAGTGTACAAAATACCATGCAAGGACTGCACTAAACACTATATAGGACAAACAGGAAGACGGCTAACAATCCGCATACATGAACATCAACTAGCCACGAAACGACACGACCAGCTATCCTTAGTAGCCACGCACGCAGACAACAAGCAACATGAATTCGACTGGGACAACACTACTATCATAGGGCAAGCCAGACAGAGAACAGCCAGGGAATTCCTAGAGGCATGGCACTCATCCACAAACTCCATCAACAAACACATCGACCTGGACCTAATATACCAACCACTACAGCGGACAGCTGAAACTGACAACCGGAAGCGGCAGGGACAGACCACTTTAAACACCGGAGGAAACATCAAAGAAGCGCTTCGCAGGAGGCTCCCAAGCACTGATGATGTCGCCTAGCCAGGGGACGAAACGTTTGCAACAAAAACTTCCAGCTCGGCAAACAGAACCACAACAACATTTGCTAATCTCCAGGCACTATTCCTGTAGACAATGACTCGGCAATCTCCTCCCTGGCTTCCCAGAGAATCCCAAGAAAAATCACATCCGGCCCAGGGAATTGATCTATTTTTACACTTTCCAGAATTGCTAACCTCCCTGTGAACCTCAATCCCATCCAGTCTAGTAGCCCGTATCTCAGCATTCTCGACAACATTCTTTTTCCAGTATGAATACTGACAAAAAATATTTAGCGCTTCCTCTATCTCCTCTGACTCCACGCACAACTTCCCACTACTATCCTTGCTTGGCCCTAATCTTTCTCTAGTCATTCTTTTACCCCTTATATACAGAAAGGAAGCCAACAACTTGATCCTGTCTGCCAACAGCTTCTCATGTCCCCTCCTGGCTCCTCTTAGCTCTCTCTTTAGGTCTTTCCTGGCTGACATGTAACTCTAAGTGCCCTAACTGAGCCTTCACATCTCATCCTAACAAGCCTTCTTCTTCCTCTTGACAAGAGATTCAACTTCCTTCGTAAACCACTGCTCCTGCTTTTGACAACTTCCTCCCTGACTGACAGGTACATACTTATCAAGGACCCGCAGTAGCTGTTCCTTGAATAAGCTCCATATTTCAACTGCGCCCATCCCCTGCAGTTTCCTTCCCCATTCTATGCATCCTACATCTTGCCTAATCACATCATAATTGCCTTTCCCCCAGCTATAGCTCTTGCCCTGCGATATATATATATATCCCTTTTCATCACTAAAGTAAAGATTGTGGTCACTATCACCAAAGTTCTCACCTACCTCCAAATCTAACACCTGGCCAGGTTCATTACCCATTACCAAATCTAATGTGGCCTTGCCCCTTGTTGGTCTGAGTACACACAGTCAGGAAAACCTGCACACACTGGACGAAGACGGACCTATCTAAAGTACTTGAACTATAGTATTCCCAGTCAATACTTGGAAAATTAAAGACACCAAAACCACTACCCTGTTACTCTCACAACTATTGAGGATCATCTTTGCTATCCTTTCCTCTACATCTCTGGAACTATTCAGAGGCCTATAAAAAACTCCCAACAGGGTGATATCTCCTTTCCTGTTTCTAACCTCAGCCCATACTACCTCAGTAGACAAGTCCTCAAACGTCCTTTCTAAAACTCTAATACTGTCCTTGACTAACTGACACAGCACCCCCCCCCCCCCCCCCCCAACTTGACCAATTTCTCTGTTCTTACTGATACATCTAAATCCTGGAACCTACAATAACCATTCCTGTCCCTGCTCTACCCATGCCTCCGAAATGGCCACAACATCGAAATCCCAGATACCAACCTATGCTACAAGTTCACCCACTTTATTCCAGATGCTCCTGGCATTGAAATAGACACTTCAAACCAACTTCTTGCTTGCTGGTGCCTTCTTGTGACCTTGAAACCTTATTTCTCACCTCACTACTCTCAACCTCCTGTATACTCGAACTACAATTTAGGTTCCCATCCCCCTGCTGAATTAGTTTAAACCCACCCGAACACCATGAGCAAATTCTCCCCCCCAGGATACTGGTACCCCTCTGCTTCAGGTGAAGACCATCCTGTTTGTCCCACCTATCCCAGAATGAGCCCCAATTATCGAGGATTTCAAAAGCCTCCCTCCTGCACCATCCGTGTAGCCACATGTTCAACTCCTCTCTCTCCCTATTCTTTGCCTTGCTAGCATGTGGCACAGCCAACAAACCAAAGATAACAACTGTTCTAGCTCGAAGCTTCCATCTTAGCTCCCTGAATTTCTGCCTTACATCCCCATCTCTCTTCCTACCTGTGTTGTTGGTACCTACGTGGACTGGGATATGGGGCTGCTCCCCCTCAAAGATCCCGAAAACACAATCAAAAACATCACGAACCCTGGCACCTGGGAGGCAACACACCAACAGTGAATCTCCCTCATTCTCACAAAACCTCCTATCTGTTCCCCCCTTACTATGGAGTCCCCATATCACATGTGTGGCTACAGTGGTAGTTCATATATTGTTCACCATCTTTCAAAATTATATCGATTCTGGAACAGTATCAATATTAACAAGAAGGGAGTGCAAGAGAAAACAGGGGAACTATGGATCCGTTAATCAAATATCAGTAGAAAATACTAGTATCTGTTACAAATGAATTGATATTGGATACAGAAGATAATGATCTGACTGGGCAGGGATAATCTGAATTTATGAAAAAGAAATATAGTTTGTAAAGGAACTTTTAAGGGGCCACCAGGGGATATGGTGTATTTATACTTTCAAAAGGTTTTCAATTAGGTCCCACATGCGACCTCGTGAACAAAGTTTGAGCGGATGGGATAGCAGGTAAAATGTTGCCATAGTGTCAGAGAGCAGGGAGTAATAAATGGACCGTTCTTAGGTTGGCAGGCTGTGACTACTGAGTTACTTCAGCTATCCATACTTCACCGACTGACCGCAATCTATATCAATGATTTGGATGTGCTGACTAAAAGAAATATTTCCAAGTCTGTAAATGTTACAAAGTTTGTAGATGCTACAAAAGTGAAGTGGTAATATGAGTTGTAAGAAGAATATAAAGAAGCAAAATGATTTGAGCAGGCAGAATGAGTGAGCAGAACATGGCAGATGAAATTTGATGTGGATGAAACATGAGTTTTTCCAATTTGGAACACAGGAGGAAAAGGGGGCAGAGTTTTTGAAATGGTGAAAAATTGAGAGCATTGATGTCCAAAGAGACATTTGTGTCCTTGTACACAAGTCACTGAAAGGTAATATGCAGGTGCAGAAGGTAACTAGCATGATGGCCTTTGTCACAGGAGGAATTAAATACTGGAGGAAATGTGTCTTATTTCAATTATGTAGCAACTTGGTGAGACTGCATCTGGGTATTATGTGCAGTATTAGTCTCTTTATTTTGAGGAGGATAGCAGCCACCTTCGCTAGACTAATTCCTGGCATTGTGGGATTCTTCTGAGGAGAGATCAAGACGGGACCTGCATTCTCGAGAGTTTTAGAGGAATGAGAGGTGATCTCACTGAAACGTACTATAAATTATTCAAGGACGAGACAGCGTAAATGCAGGAAAATGGGGTTGACAAACTTATCAGCCATGATTGAATGGTGGAACAGACTTGATGGGTTAAGTGGTATAATTTCTGTTCCTATTCTTATGCAGATAGAGGTTTATGGGTTTGAGTTAGTGCGTGTGTGGGAGTAGATTAGGGGTTAGGTTAGGGTGGGCGTGTTCAAATTAAGCAACGAAGTGCCAGGTTTAGGAGCAAGGCCGAATTGGGATAGATATTTGTGTGGTGCAGGGACCACATGAAAATTTCCATCCAAGCCACACACCACCCTGACTTAAAACTATATTGCAGTTCCTTCATAGTTACTCAATTAAAACCCTGAAACTCCCTTTCTAACAGCTTTGTTGGAGCAGATTATGGATTGTAACATTAAAGGTGGCAGCTCACCACCATCTTCTCAAGGCCAATTAGGATGGACGATCAATGATAGGTAAAAACAAATCAATGATAGCCTAGACAGCAACAGCCAAATTCCATAAATGAATAAAAACTCTGCAGTGAACTCTTGGAATTCTTTATTTCAGAGGGCTTTGGAACCCAGTCATTGAGTATAATCAAGCAAAGGTCAACGCAGTTCCAGATACTAATGACATCAAGATAACACAGAAAATGGCTTTTTGAGGTACGTGATCAGCCACAATCTAAACTGGCAGGGCAGGTTTGAGGGGTTGAATGACCTGAATATTTCTAATATTTACTTGTAGGAAATTTCTGTTCAATGAGTACTATCTGGGCACTATCAGCATGCAGATGAAAACTGAAACTGTGCTATTAAATAAGGTTACTGAGGGCTAAAAGCTCCATGAGAAATTGGAGGGCAGCCTTTACTGTATGAGATTTCTTGAAGGTCCCTGCCCCCTACCAAAACCCCTCTGTGCGCTGGTAGAATAGTACTCAGTGTGTGGTTAAGCCTTCTGACAGATTTTAGTAATGTAAGCATAATCCAAACTCAAAAAAGTAAATTAAGACCTTTAGTAATAAGCTTTAAAGCTAACTATGTACCAATCCTAATCAAATAACACACTGCCTAACAACACGGAAGACCAACATACATAATTTGGGCATACCTGTACTTCCGTCAAATCCTCCCACTGCATACAGCAATCCATTCAGTACTGCTGCTCCCAGAGTGCTCCGCCTGTCCTGCATATTGGCATTGCTCATCCACTGGTCCTTGACTGGATCATATGAATCAACTGTTCTCACTCGTAATGAACCATTAAAACCTCCAACAGCATAAACTAACCCACCCATATACATCACACCTGCAAGAGACAGAAATGATCAAAATGTAAGTCAACTCTTGGATGATTAATGCACTTCTCTGTAGCAATCAACAGGCCTTTCACAGTACTTTGTGAAAGGCTGTATCAAAACACTACAATTTCATTTGATTATCCTCTTAATTATATTTTATTGTATCAAAGAGCCTCATTATGTTGTGGAACAAAACATTGATTCAGTTAAAGCTGTGGGTGGATTAGAAAGGAAAATCAACTTTGACTTCATTTCATTCTCTAGCCTTTTGTCAACAAAATTCAAAACTGCAGAGACAACTCGGCTTCCTCAGTCTATCATGTAAGGTATAAATAAATATTTTGCATTTCAGGTTTTAAGTAGTCTCAGAAATAAACAAAGTCAGATTAACTTCAAAATCAAGCTCGTGCATAAAAGATTACCTTGCTTATTTCATTCAAACGTCTACACTTTTTCCCCAGGAAGAGTAACTGGCCTCCTAATTAAACTGTGATCTTTGCCATAATCACAAATAGGCATGAAAGAATTTGTTAGCAAAATAATTAGGAGTTTAATACTTAACCAATTATTATATTAAACTGTACAGAAATCTGTGACTATGTCCTGTTTACACACTATCCCCTCTTTATCACAAATTGCGGGACACTTTGCACCACTTTATTGAACACCACATGGCAACACCAGCTCACCACCCATCTTTTGAAAGTTAAGGGATTGCTGCATTTACACAATAATTATAAGCAAGCTCAGGCTGGGTCCTTAAACATCATAAATCTCATCACTAAAAAGGTACCCAGGTTCCTGCAATGCCATTCAACCTCTATGGCAAAGAAATGGAACAGTTGAAACTGTGGCCTCATATTCATGGAATATAATTCTAAATTAATATTTGTCCTTTTTTTTTTATTTTTTCCTCCCATTTGTTTTCCCTCTGTACATGTAATCTTCCTTTCCTTCACTTGAATTTGTTTTGTACCTGATTTGAGTGTTAATCACCTCATTTTTCATCATTCCACTTGATCCTCTCATTCGCCAAGTTCCCAAAAATTCTACTACCAGCTCACACTTCCGTAAACATTTTGAGTGAAAGTGTCAAACAGTGCACACTCTAAATCTCAACTGTATTTGTCACCTTAGTTGTCGTTTTCAGCAATATCTCCCTCACATCCAAACCTGCATCAAGAGCAGGAGCCACTCAATCACATGTCAAGTTTCACCAGCACAAATCTTGTTAAAAAAAGAGATTCAATATTTTTCCTACGCATGCTCAAGAAAATCATCATTGAAGGGTCTTATCTTCTTGGATTTATATAACATGCTGAAAGCACCATCCACATGTATTAATAAAATTCTGAGGAGCTTATGTCCCCTGGCCAAAGTCAAGGGGGAAAAGATTTCACTTTATGCAGTACTTTTCACAATCACTAGCTGCCTAAAGTATGTTTTCGGACCAGTACGTACGGAATCTAAATCAGCTATAACACAGAAAAATATGAAAGACAACTTGCACACAGCAAGGTGCCAGAAACAATAATAAAATAATGATCAGATAATCTGTTTTAATATTGCTGGCCAAGGGCAAAATACTGCCAAGAATTTTTACATGCATCTGATGGGACAGATGGAAACTCAGTTCAGTGCTTCATCTAAAAGCTGGTACAGCAGTCCCTCAATATTTAACTGGAGTGTCTGTCAACCTAGATTTGTGTTCAAAGCCTTGGAGGGGAACTTAGGCAGGACTAACAACTTGGAACCGATTAAGGCAGACCTATGTAAATTATTTCTTCCTCCTTGAAGTTATATCAACTTGGAAATTAAATCACTGTATTAATCTCTGTGATGAAGGTCGTACCAGGCAGTAGCTCAGATTTGTGGTCATGTCTTGCAATTGCTCAGACCTTTCACTCTAGGTGTTAGGATATCATGTTGAGGTTGTATAGGACCTTAGAAGAGGCCTCATCAGAGTTCTGGTCTCCCTATTACAGGGAGGATGTTATTAAGCAGGAGAAGATTCAGAAGAGATTTACCAGGATTAGATTAGATTAGATTAGATTACTTAGTGTGGAAACTGGCCCTTCGGCCCAACAAGTCAACACTGACCTTCCAAAGAGTAACCCACCCAGATTCATTCCCCTACATTTACCCCTTCACCTAACACTACGGGCAATTTAGCATGGCCAACTCACCTAACCTGCACATTTTTGGTCTGGAGCACCCGGAGGAAATCCACGCAGACACGGGGAGAATGTGCAAACTCCACACAGACAGTTGCCCGAGGCGGGAATTGAACCCAGGTCTCTGGCGCCGTGAGGCAGCAGTGCTAACCACTGTGCCACCCTTAGGATGTTGCCAGAATTGGAGGATTTGAGTTATAAGGACAGGCTGGGACGTTTTTCACTGGATTGTAAGAACTTTATAAAATAACAAGTGATGTAGATAAGGTGAATGGCAGGTGTCTTTTCCCAAGAGTGGGAGATTTCAAGACTGGGGGGGTATTTGTAAGGTGAGAGGAGAAGGATTTAAAAAAGACATGAGGCAATTTTTTTTTATTTCAGCGAGTGGTTTCCATGTGGAATGAACTTCCAGAGAAAGTGTTGGATATGGGTACAGTTACAAATGTTTAAAAGATATTTAGCTAAGTACATGAATAAGAAATGTTTAAAGGGACATGGGCCAAGTGCAGGCAGGTGGGACTAGTTTAATTTGGGATTATACTCAGCATGGTTGGACCAAAGGGTCTGTTTTCATGCTGGATGACTCTAAAGTTTCAAAATTAAATACCTTGAATTGGTAATCAGGGGATAAATCTAAACTGCAACTATTTTAATGTAGTAACATTTAAGAATTAGTGCAGTATTTCCACAAACAAAATCTATAACAAAATTATAGCTGCACTATATGATCAGGAGTTCCATGTGTCAATAATTTCAGTTTACTTTTTGGCTATGTTTTGGCTCATGCAAATCAAAGAACCATTCAGAAAACTTAGGAGTTACGTGAGCTTTTCCATAAAGTTTGACCTACAAGCTCCAACTTTTAATATCTGTTACCAACACCATGTATTCCCAAGACTGTTGTACGATGAGATTTCCTGATGAAGTGCTCTTGCCCAAAATGTCAATTTTCCTGCTCCTTGGATACTGCCTGACCTGCTATGCTTTTCCAGCACCCCACTCTCAACTCTGATCTCCAGCATCTGCAGTCCTCACTTTCTCCTATGAGACTAAGGCAGATTTACAGACACTGTACCACAGACCTTAAGACTTGGTTTTAATTATGTTTCTTAGCTCCAAATAATGAGATTGTGGGTTTGGGATTTACTCTAGGCCTCGATCAATTAATCTAGGCTAAAATAAAAATTCAGTTCAATACTGAGGGAGCATTAACAAAACCTCTCCTCCTTCAAATATATTAATTGAGACACCAGCTTCTTTTCCTGGTAGCTGCAAAACTTCAAAGAGAAATAGATAGCAGACTTCCTGGCCAACATTCTATCCTCAGTTAGTAATTAAAAAATTGATTAACTAGTCATTCATTACTCTCCGGTAGTCGGGAGCAAAACCATTGTTATCCATCACAATACAACAATGACAACAGCCTGTGCACAGTATGTTTTGTGAAACATAGATGTACATACTTAGAAGTCAAATAAAGCAAGTTCTGTTTGTAATGGCACTACTATGACATCTTGATACACAACAAAAAAAAAATTTGTTGCAAAGCATTCTCAGCCTAGAAATCAAAAATAAATCAGTTCCTCTGACGAGGCTTTTACTATAATCAAAACAATCCAAGGTGCTTTACGGGAATGGTACCAGACAAATACTGGATAGAAGAACAAATAATAGTCAAGGTCAAGGAGATAAGCTTTCGGGGACATCACTAGGAATACTTTATACCCGACATCTAGATATCCAAAACTTAGTATTAATTAACATTTGTTTACCTGCTCTACAGCGCCGAGAGGGAAGCTCCGCAACTTGGTACCAACGTTCTTCTGCAAAATCATAGCACTCCACGCTCCGGATAGCTTTTGGTGCTTGGCCACCAACCACTACCAGCACCTGAAAGGTGAAATTGTGTTTCATTAAAGTTCTGCATGATACCTCAAGCAGAAGAAATCAATTGCTTCATTATTTTACTTATGTAAGGAACAAAAAAACTAAAGATCCAATACACCCATACTGTGAAAATGTGCTCTTCCCTCAACTAAACTCATGCAGTTATTCAAAAAGCAAAAGGAGGGATTAAAAAAAAGAGAGAAAAAAATCTCTCAATCAATTGTTAGAATGAGGAAAACACAATATGTTACATTATTTTGATATGTAGTCTAAATGGTTATTAATGAAACTTGCCTTAATATCCTGCCCTGATTTTGTCACAAAAATTTATATGGCTTTCTGTAATAGAAGATGCAAGCAGTTATATCATCAATTTAGCCAATCTGGCAATCTACAGTATTATGATTTGATTGACTCCTAGATAGTTCCTGTGCATGAAACTCAAAGAGGATGATATTTGGCTGACACACTTACAGCTGGAGTAAAGAAAAAGGGGATTTGGTAGCAAGAATGTTATGAAATCTGATCAGAATTGTGTGATTGTGGCAATAACTCATGTGTTTGATTGCACAACTACTGAGATATTGAGAATCACATACCTTTGGAAGGCTGACTGGCGTTCTTAATCTTGTTCTGGTTGTTTTCATTAATGCTCGTTGATCCGCTGGAAGCAAATGATACTTCATTGCTTCGATGAGGTAATCTTTGCATGCATTACTATTTTTAACCAATGTCTCCTCTTCCACTCTCTGTTAAACAAAACCAACAGTTTTTGATGCCATATGAGTGCTGCATAACATTTAGCACATTATTTTCAAAAGTGCTTTTCTCCTTTACCAGATAAAAATAGCTATCAATAATTGGTAACAAAAACAATACCAACTCTGGTTTTCCAAGAGAACAGATATTTCCTCTGTGTCACAGCTAATTAATACACTGATAGAGTGCTCTGTCTTGACCACATTGGCACTATTTTTAAGGTGATACATAAAAACAAAAGTGACTCTCTTAATTTAATCCCCAAATGTACGAGACAATGAGAAGGGGAACAAAATTTGCTGACTTTATTTTTTAAAAACTCAAACTGTACTATAAACAAATTCTGTCCAAATTATTCATAACTTTCTAAAATTATACCCACAGTGATTTGACCCTTCCAGACCATTTCCCTTCAGCACAGTAAGGGTTACCTGCACCAGGTATTCGCGTGTAAGGAGAGGTAGCCGGACGTTTTCCATCAATCGTGCCATATGCTCCTGCCGGGGCTCCTTATCATGTTTCACCCACGAGATGGCTGCTTCAAAAACCTGATTGAATTAATAATTGTTTAGTATGACTGTACATCCAATGCTTCATAGGATTTGCAATGGATATCTCTATAGCCTACTATAGGAATCTTAGGCCAGTGAGATTCAAACCATCCCATAGGAGGGGATGGGGGAGTACTTGTAATTGACCATCATGAACTTACTCCCTTTCCTTATCTGAACTAACTTCACTGGGTTGAGGTTGTAAGGTTGTTGTTTTATGGGTAACACATCTGCTATATTTACATTATGTAGAGCCAAAGACATTTATCTTGGCACAATCACTCAAATCAATTTATGAGTCTGTATTAGCTTCTTTAAGTCATGTCAATAGTTTTCTGGAAGAAATATTCCATCATGACTTTTAAGCTTCTGAGTATTATCCAATTTGATTACTGGAAGGCCAATTTGAATTTTTATTTTCAGTGTCATTTTCCAATTTTCTATTTTTATTGAATTATTTATTTAACTACTGTAAATACACTTTTCTCCTGACTATCCTTCCTTTCATAAACTCTAACATCTAAAGAACACAATTTTTCCCTCATATCTGGAGTACTCACTATATAAAAAAGAAACTCAATTATGTAAATTATGTAAAAAGTTCTAATGACCCTTGTTTTTAAGGTTTCCCCGGACACATTTAATAAAACCAATGCTTTGTTTCCAGTAACACCACTCTGGATTTTAGCTTCATTGTTTGTTGAGCATTTCAAATCTTTTTGGCCAACTTTAAAAGCTGCTTCTATTTTAAACTCCAAACCCTCTACGCCCCTATAAGGTAATGAGATCACAGACAAGGCTCACCCAAAAAGATTCAAGTCTAGAAACAAAACAGATACAGAATGCAACCAGTTCGAAGCACTATCCAGTTCCAGATGGACACAGATCAAACAATCATCTGGGATTAAATTTACAAGGTATACACTGAAAATTGGTAAAATGCAATGAAATTTCAACGCACATTTGTGAGCACTCATCAGCGTCTACTGACATCAAAGCATTCTAGTAACAGTAAACTCCTGAAAAAGAGAATGTGAAAGATTGAGGAATGAAAAGTAAAAGCACACACTGATGGGAGGCAGAGAAAGTAAGTAACATAAATTGTGTGTAATAATTATAGCAATACATTTTCAGACAATAATTACAGTTTACTGGGGTGGGGGGGCTCCCTGACTGACATGATGAAGCAGGTAGCAATTTCATGGATCTATATTGCTCTCTGTTTTTCACCCTATATATGAATGATTTGGATGAGGAAATACAGTTAGATAGAATTTACAGAAGACATCAAATTAGGAAGTGCATTGATTCGTGTAAATGGAAGCAGAGAGACACGGACTGAGTTAAATGTGGGGAAAGATAAATCAGAATTGATCTTACTGATGAGAGATTAGGAGCTGGCAATGAGAGCGGAATTTTGATATCTACATATTGAAATCACTACAAACATGTAGAAAGTGTGATTTAAAAGAAATAAAAGGAATCTTGGCCTTTACAATAACAGAGCTGTAATATAAAAGTTGAGGTAATATCTCAGTTGTTCAGAGCCTTTGTCAAATCCCATTTATTGCAGTGTATTCAGTTTTGGCACAGCACCACCAAGAATAAATTGACTGCAGGATAGAACACAGATTCATCAGCATTATGCCAGGACCATAGGAGCTAAATTATGCAAACAAGCAATGTAAATTTGGTAAGAATTACCTTTAGTTTAGAAAGTTAAGGGGGCAATTTAATAATGATATTTAATATAAAGTAATTCAATTATACATTTGCTCTTCATTTCTTTCCTGTGATGAAAAAGGAGCATTATTTTAAAATTAAAGTTAGGCCAGTCAGAACCGAAATCAGTAAAAAGCTTGTACACAAATGCTAACAGAATTTCAAAACACTGTCCCAGAAGGCTGTGGCTACTGGATTGTTTGCATGTTTCATGATAGGGATCAATAAGTTGTTAATGAATGATATTAAGAGATATGGAAGGAAGCAGAGCAATTACTGCAGACACAGATTAGTCATGATCTAGCTGAAAGCAAATCAGGCTTCAGAAGCTAAATGGTCTACACTAATGTCCCTAAACATCAATTTGCATTTATACATGCCATAAATATAGAAAATGCACAGAGGCACAAGGAAAAAAATTGTTTAATTAATTAAAGATAAAGAGGAGATTAGGAGTGATGATCAAAAACTAAGCCAAAATCATTGTGTTTTTAAAAATAGGAGAAGGAGTTGAAGGCACAAGGGGATTTTGAGAGAAAGCTCAATTATCCAGGCACCTAGGCAGTGGGAGGCATAAAAATGAAGCCAGATTCAGGTGCTTGTGGGTAGGAGAAAGAGAAGTTTACAGCAGCAGAGAATCTTGAGGATATGGGAGTTTGAATGCCATGGAGGAATTTTTATACACAAAACATTGCAAATGTTATTTTTAAAGCATTGAGAGATGTGAAATCACTCATCAAACTAGGCACATATTGTTCCTGGTAATGGTGAGTGCATAAACTTTTCGAGTGACAGATGCACTGAAGTAGTAGAAGTGGCAAATAATGATATCAAAGTGGAAAATCTTCGTGATCAATATAGTATGAGATTGGAAGATCACCCTGGTTTCCAAGCGATTGATCAGTTTTGTTCAATCTGAGACATTTGCTGGGGAAGAGAATGGAATCAGTGGTGAGTGCACAACATTTTTGCAGGTGTTTAAAAGATGACGACTTCAGCCAGTGCAATATTCAGATAGACGGCTCCATCCACCAAACTTTTACCCACTTTGTAGACTCTATCCTCCCCACAACTTGCTTTCTTTTTGCATTATCAGGCACTTGGTTCAATTTCAGCATGCAATTAATCCAGTTAATTAATATAAATCCTAAATAGTTGAAACTCCAATAATTCCATTGGTATTCCATTCATTACAGTTTGCCAATACAAAAATGATCTATTTATCCTGATCCTGTTTTTTTTTATTAATTATCTCACCCCCCATAATACCAATATATCATTCTCAACATCATGAGCTCTGAGCTTTGCAGCAATAATTTCTGTGGAACATTACAAATGCCTTTTAGAAATTCAAACACACTACATTAATTGGTGTACCCTTATCTACCCTGTTCGTTACAGCTTCAAAAATCTAATTGGGAGAGGCACAAGTTTCCTTTCACAACATCATGATTGCATTCTAATTTTCTAAACAACACTACTTTTTCAGTAACTGATTCTACTATTTTACAGGGGTAGGCTAACTGGCCTGTAGGTTCTTCTGCCCCCCTCCTTTCTGGAACAGAGGTGCTACATCTGCGATTTTCAAATTTGCTAGACCTTCCAGACTCTATGGAATTTTGTAACACTATACCAATGCATCTACTCATCTTTGGAGCTACTTCTTTTAAGACACCAGAATGTAAGTCATCAGGCCCAGGAGACTTGTCAGCCTTTAGTTCTATTACTTTTCTTTGCCTGTTTTCTCTCGTAATTATGGTTGTTCTAATTTCCACCCTCCCTTTTGGTTTTCTCTGGTTATTGTTGGCCTGCTTTTATGCTTGCTTGAAGTCTCTGCCATTTCCTGGTTTCCCATGAAGTTCCTAGTTTCACCCTCTGTGGCGCTGATGCTCACGTCAGCTTCGCTACTAAATAATTAAACGGTTACAAGTGAAACCAAGCAAGAGAAGACCCATTAAGTTCAATGACGGCCCAATGATGGCCTGATCAGTTGTGTTCAAGGGTGCAGATTGAGAATGCATGACAGTCACACAGAGTGATTCTGAATTTGGTCATGGTTCTTCCCAGGTTGAGAGACTGTTGGTGTTCAAACAGGAAGTCGTAGAAGAGCCAAACACAGATCTGCAAAGTGATAACTCTAAGATTCTCAGAGGAAAGAGAGGTTTATGTTGAGTGGTAACTTCTAGGGACAGTTATGACATTGAGAATGATGGCAAGCCCTTTAAGGAATGAGGAACATGAGTGGCTTGGTGCACAGCGTGTTTGTCATTCCTGGGACACAAGTACTGCTGGCAAGGTTAGTATATGTTGTTCATCCTTAATTACCAGTGAAAAAGGTGTTGGTGGGCTGTCTTCTTGAATCACTGCAGTCCATCTCACGTAGGATGCTGTACAGAAGAGTTCCAGAATTTCAAAACATGACAGCAAACAACAGGTAATATATCAAAGTCATGATGACAAGTACCTCAGAAGGGAATCAGTAGGTGGAAGCTTGTAGGTGGTAGCATTCCCATCCAGCTCTGGGTCTCATTTTTTAGGTAGTACAGGCCATGGGTTTGTAAAAAGCTGTCAAAGGCAGCTTGGTGAGTTACTGCAGCACATCTTGTACATGATACATACTGCTGCCATTGTGTGTCAATAATACTGAAACTATTTACTATTCCTACAAAAAGAGAGATTAGGAATGAAGTTCACTGCTCAGCAGTTTTTTGGAACTTATGTCAAGAGTGTAGGAGGTAATTCTTAAATGAGATCAGATGAGTTGGAAGGAAACGACCAGGGGGATTCGGTTAGATGCGTACGGGTAAGAAATGCAGTTGAACAAATAGTCTTTGTCTTGGTACTAAAATGTTCTTTCATATCTACAAGATATCTTAAAAGCATCATGTACCTTATTAATTATTCTATTAAGATTTTATTCTGTCGGAATACATGACAGAATATTGTAATAAAGTAAATATTTAGAAACAACAATAACCCATTAATCTTCTCTGGTGTTCTTTGAGGAACAAGTAATGCTCAAGGCATTAGAACTCTTGTCTGAATGCTGCCATAGGAGGTTTGTTAAGTTAAACTGAGCAGGCTTATTAATTGGGTATTGGCACGGATCCCCTGCCTGAAGGCCAGCCTTTGGTCTATTGCCTGCTGATATTTCTCCTTGAATTGATTTCTTGATCATTTCTGTCAGCAGCGGTTTGCCATTCTTTCACTCTCAAATGCAGGGTCAGAAAGCAGAAATTGTAACTGGAATTGAATTTGTGCTTTTAACGTTCTTCTGCCAATCTAAGGCCATTCCTACACAATTGGGGTCAGATCCAGTTAATTGTAAGCAGGTCCTGAAGGTTATGGGCAGCGTTCCCTCTGCGTGAAAAAGCTGCCCCTGAGGTCTCTTTTATAATCTTTCCTCTCTCACCCTAAACCTATGCCCTGTAGTTCTGGACTCCCCAAACCCAGGGAAAAGACTTTGTCTATTTATCCTATCCATGCCCCTCATAATTTTGTAAACCTCTATAAAGGTCACCCCTCAGCCTCCGACGCTCCAGGGAAAACAGCCCCAGACTGTTCAGCCTCTCCCTGTTGCTC
Organism: Chiloscyllium plagiosum; assembly: GCF_037043375.1. NCBI lineage: Eukaryota > Metazoa > Chordata > Chondrichthyes > Orectolobiformes > Hemiscylliidae > Chiloscyllium > Chiloscyllium plagiosum. The sequence goes on from NW_028270139.1 coordinate 19,167,207, forward strand.
AGATCCACCAACCCTGGCAACATCCTTGTAAATCTTTTCTGAACCCTTTCAAGTTTCACAACATCTTTCCGATAGAAAGGAGACCAGAATTGTACGCAATATTCCAACAATGGCCTAACCAATGTCCTGTACAGCCACAACATGACCCTCAACCCTCTGTACTCAATACTCTGACCAATAAAGGAAAGCATACCAAACGCCTTCTTCACTATCCTACAATTGCAACATTTAAGAGGCATTTCGATGGGTATATGAATAGGAAGGGTTTAGAGGATATGGGCCGGGTGCTGGCAGGTGGGACTAGATTGGGTTGGGATATCTGGTCGGCATGGACGGGTTGGACCGAAGGGTCTGTTTCCATGCTGTACATCTCTATGACTCCATAACATCAAACACCATACACGGAACCTTGGAACAACTGCACGAGCAGCTTACAATTGGATAGATGCAAAAGTAAATTTGTAGTTAATTAGCTTCTAAGTGAAATGGTCTTTGTTGAGGTTAGCAAGTACTTGCTTGTAATCCATAATTATATGAATAAAAATAAAATGTCTAAAACTTCGCTCCAGCTACATTCATCAACTGTATTTCTGGATAGTAACAAGGCAAGGAAAGGACCATCTCCAATAATAGAGGTTAACCCACCCTCTTCATAAGATTCTATGGCATTGTGGGGCAAAATCCTGGTCTTTGCTACCGACAGAAACATAACTGGACCAATCATACGTCAAGACTACAAGAGCCTAGGCATTCTTTGTGGAGTGGCTCACATCGCAACTCACCAAGCCCTTTACCATGTACAACATGCAAGCGAGGAGTGAGATGGAACATCATTTACTTGCTGCAGAGGCACAGCTGCAACACTAAGGCAGCTCAATATAATCCAGTCCACTTGATCATCGCACATACCACAAAGCACAGGAGCAACCTAGCATAGATTTTCTGTAGCATCTCTCAAATCTGTGAGCCTCATTACCAAGAAGCAAAAATACAACAGATGCATGGGAATAGCGAGACCTTCACATTCCCAAAGTCCTGCAGCAATCTGGTTTGGACATGGATCACAATTCATTCAATCAAAAGTTTGGAACTCTCAAACAACCTAGTTGAAGCACTTTCATCATGCTGTATATCTCCATGACTAAGTCAAGAAGGTGGTCCATCAATATCTTTGAGGAGGTACCTGTGTTGGATTGGGGTGGACAAAGTTAAAAATCGCATGCCAGGTTATAGCCCAACAGGTTTATTTGGAAGTACTAACTTTCGGAGCGCTGCTCCTTTGTCAGGTAGCTAGTGCGGCAGAATCATAGACACAGGATTTATAACACAAGATCATAGTGTCATGCAATCTATTGAACAAACCTAGATTGCTGTTAAGCCTTTCATCTTTTAGAAAGAATTTGTTGATTCATTAACATACAAATCCCAGAACTTCTTCCAAGTCACATTCTCGAGATTTTATATTAAAAAAAGTGACGTCTCAGCTCAGACAATGAATTAAAGGTGAGGTTAGAGTCTGTATGTATTGCAATCTTGAGTCAGGCTGGTACTATTTCCAAAGTAGGACTTTATGAAACTTCACATGGATTGACTGCCTGCAGATTGTATGCTTGTAGAGCAAATAGAATGTATCTGCAAATGCACATTCACCCCATAGACTGTGTGCACGCATGCATATAGAGAGAGAGAGAGAGAAAGAAAAAGTGTGAGAGAGAGAGAGAGAGAGAGAGAGAGAGAGAGAGAAAGAAAAAGTGTGTGAGAGAGAGAGAGAGAGAAAGTGAGAGAGAGAGAAAGTGTGTGAGAGAGAGAGAGAGAGAGCGAGAGAGCGTGCGCGCGCACGCGCATCTATAGGAGTGAGTGAGTGTGTGCTCATGAATGTAACGGAGTAGAAGCCTGTGAGAGGCTCTCAGAGGCTTCTACTCTGTCAAACACATATGCGCACTCTCTCTCTCTTTCTCTCCATGCATGCTCGTGCACACAGTATATTTTACTTTGCTCAAAAAGCACACAATCTGGAGGTAGTCAATCCATGTGACATTTTATAAATGTCTCCTTTGGAAATAGAACCAGTCTAACTCAAGTTTGGAATACATAGACTCTAACCTCACAACTTTAATGCATTGTCTGAGCTGAGTTGTCACTTGATTTTTATAAAACCTTAAGTTACTTGGGAATGTGGAGTTGAAAGAAGTTCTGGGATTTACATATTAAATGAATCAAAATCTGTAATCCATTCTAAAAGGTGAAAGCCTTAACAGCGATCTAGGTTTTGTTCAATACATCATAATAGGTGCATGACACTATGATCTTGTGCTATAAATTCTGTGTATTATGATTCTGTCGCATTAACTAACTGACGAAGAAACAGCGCTCCGAAAGCTAGTATTTCCAAATAAACCTGTTGCACCATAATCTGGTGTTGAGATTTTTAAACTTTATCAATATCTTCCCACAGCAATCACAAACTGATCTTGTGATCCCACATCCCTGGCATTATTTTTTCCCCCAAAAGAATGTGCCAATTTCTCATGTCCCTTTGGTAATATAAGCTCCAAGACAGAAAAAAAGATTGGGCTCAAATTTGTCTATTGCAAGTAACACTTCGGGTTATTCAGCACAGCTTCAGTGCTCCACCATTCTGCAGCTTCCCTTGTGGGCTCAAGTAAATTTATAAACTTCTGAAAGTGGAGGGAATTCTACCGACAGTTAGTACAGCAAGTCAGAAATTTTGCTGTTGATGTGGTGGTGGTGGTCAGGGGCTAGAATTAAAGATGACATATTTTGTATCATTATTACTGGTGGAAGGACTGAGTCTTTAAGGTAGTGCAGAGGTTGTTAATCAAAGAGGCTGTTTTGTCCTGTATAATGATGGCATTCTCGAGTGCTGTTAGAGCAGAATTTATCCAAGAAACTAGAAGATTTCCCACCACATTCCCAATTTGCACATTGTCAGTGGTGGAAAGATTTAGGGATCAAGAAGTGAATTACTTGCTGCAGAATAATCAGCCTCTGATCTCCTCTTGTAGCCATAATAATTCAGTGGCTAAAATATGGTGATTCCCCAGAACGACAGTGGCAGGATATTGGACAATGCCAAGTGTTATGATTAAGATGGGAGGAGTACAGCCTCTCTCCCACTACACCAATGGTCACAACATAGGTTTTAAAATGTTTACCCAATTACTGTATGGCTAATTATTTATTTTTTCTATATTAGGTTCAGGAAAGCACCATTAACCAAGTTTCTTTAGGAAACAAAAGAACCGATATACTTTGAAAACTGGGTCTAACTGGCAAAGATGCAAAAGTGATGAACAAATCTGAAATATAAAAGTCTAAATGTGTACCCTAAATAACTTAGCACAATTTCTTTTAAATAGCATTTTCTGCGCAGAGGTTAAGTTTTGGGGAAAACCCTTTGGCCATTAATTGTGAGCTCTTGAAGGAAAACAGGACTGAGCAAGAAATGTTCAAGATGGATGTTAGTTAATGGAGGAGAAAGTGAGGTCTGCAGATGCTGGAGATCAGAGCTGAAAATGTGTTGCTGGAACAGCGCAGCAGGTCAGGCAGCATCCAGGGAACAGGAGAATCGACGTTTCGGGCATAAGCCCTTCTTCAGGAAGAAGGGCTTATGCCCGAAACGTTGATTCTCCTGTTCCCTGGATGCTGCCTGACCTGCTGCGCTGTTCCAGCAACACATTTTCAGGGCTGTTAATTAATGTCCTGACAAACATAAACAGTCTCTCCTAACATAGGCAGTTGTCACTAGGACCTTGCAGACTCCGTTTATTCCGGAAACATTAAGAATTCTTTCAGAAGCTCTTCAGGTAAAAACAGCTGGATCAGTGTTTCAGTTATTACACTGGGGCCTCAAAAAGGTTTTCTTGGAAAGGCAGATGAGTTAGGGAGCTCTCTGTCTCAACATGATGTACTTCAAATGAACTCCAAGCATCATCCAAAACAAAAACTACTTCACAACAGCCATAAACCTCGGCATGTGATCACCAGTGAATGGCTTAAACCATGTAACTTCAAAAGTGTATTTACAAAAAAGAAGTCCTATTGTATCCTTTCAGTTTATTTTTTTAAAAAAAGTCCTTGTATCTCCTCAATCTTTTCAAATTAACTTGTGTCCACAATTCTTTAAAGAAAAATGCTTTTAAAAAAGTAAACAATGAAGCATTTTCATAACACAAAAATAAAACAAAGAACTGTGACTGCCAGAAATTTGAAACAAAAACAAATTGCTGGAGAAACTCAGCAGGTCTGACAGCATCTGAGAGAAGAAAGCAGAGTTAATATTTCATCAAAACAGGACAGATTCAGTTTTGATGAACAGCGAACAGACTCAAAACATTAACTTTGTTTTCTTCTCACAGGTGCTGCCAGACCTGCTGAGTTTCTCCAGCAATCTGTTTTTCTTCGTAACACAATGCCATTTTAAGGTCAGTGTGTTAACCTCTCCCCTGTTGGAGACCTTCACTCCCTAGTGCGTACCACCTTCAACCCAAGCCCGAATGCTGTCCAGATTTAGGGGCATGAGCATCTCCAATATCTAAAGGGGTTTTGAGCAAACATCCTGACCTCTGACCTGATGATGCAGGGAGGTCATCAATGAAGCAGCTGAAGGCAGCTGGACTTACAACAAGGAACTCGTGCAACAATACTTTGGGACTGAGATGACTGACCTCCAAAATCCACAACCATCTTACAGTACATGATTTCAGCACAAAGTATCAGGTAAATATTAAGTCACGATGAGGCAAAAAAAAAAATCATACATTCCAAATATGTAATTAGATTTTGGCAAGCAAGTACTACATCAAATCAACTAACTTGTTTAGGGTCATTTAGCAGAGCCTGGAGAACGAGTATTTCACTTGGTACGTAATACTGATGATCAAATTAGTTACTCAAGGTTGTGTATTCAGGTAGTATTGTTTATTTAAAGACTAGAATGTGTCAAAATTTCATATGCTAACAATTAAAAATATAAATCATCACACCAAGTCTCACCACAATTTAACTGTGAGTACTGAGTCACCATCAATTCTGTAACAAACAGTATTGCTACCTTGCACACTCAACGTGGGTCAGAGTCATTGGTCATTTAGCTACTCGAGTTATTTAGCTACTGGAGTTTCTCTGCCAATCACACAGTGGAAGAGGATAACAATCTACATTACTTACCCCAACCTCCCAAATTCTGCAAGTGTACAAGTTAATAAATCTGTGTGAAGTTTGCTTTCTTATGAATACCAAAGTTAAACCAAAACATAAATAAATTAAAATATTCACCTTTTATAGCTGAACACATAAGCATATTGCATAATATTCATATCCTGACAGCTGCTGTGCTGTCATAGCAACCATCAGCCTCCAACAAATTCCTAATTAGCAGCTCTACAGGACAACCAACCTACACAACACTTCAGAAAGTCACGCATGCATAGCAAAGGCAATTTACTTTATGAACCCAAGCAGCGCCATTTTATGGCGAGATATTTAAATCGAGTAAGCTAAATCCATCTACACAGTACTGATCTCTAATTTCAACTTGAAATTAATTTGTATGAAAGCTTTTCAAATAGACATGTTACCATTATTTTTGCTGATGACTTGCTATCTAAATGCTGCAGTCTTTTGTTTGGTAACAAACAGAATGCAATTCATAATTTTAGCTACTTTTATATTGCCACCATTTTAATTCCTGTTGAGATTGCTGCCCATTAGACAGCTTGAACATTTAAATTGCTGCATTGAATACCATTATCCTTAATGTAGACATGGAATTTGTCAATGTATTTATCTGTTCAATCATGAGGCACTTGTCTTTCTACAGGGTGTGCCTACAAATGCTGTTTCAGTCACTTGGTTATTGCCATTTCTGCAAAAATCACTGCTATTATCGACACCATAAAGTCATCCAGTTTCAGAATATTCAATGTGGTCCTGGTAAATATACTGCAACTATCTTCCCTAATGGAACAATACTATTGAGCTGAACACTGCATTTTGATCCTGAGCTACTCTAAGAGTTCTCATATTTTTGAGCTTGCTGAACAAAATGCTTTAAGTTGTTGTGGCATTATCCACATGCTGCCCACCTATATCTCAAGAAAAACAGGAGCCTGCAAGAGATGGATGCATAGGAACATAATCTAGATATAATGATATGGCTGTGTAAAGTTAATTCATTCCGGATGTTAAGACTATCAAGGTTTTTCTATTGTTTTTTCAGCTGGAACATTGTTCTTTTTCTTTAAACACTGAATATTTTAGATCAGTTTCCGAATAAAAGGTCCAATGCTCTACAGCTTCAAAATTAGCTGCTGAACATTACTATCCAAGTAAATCACGCAGAACTGAACAGAAATTCATGATTCACAGATTATTTTTAAATTACTGTAATCACTGTTTTGCTTTCACAAAATCTATTTTTGGTACTCAATCAACAGCAGAACATCACATTAAACCTCAAGCACGTTCATTACACAATGAAGCAAGAACTATGTAACAGCTTAACGTAGGAAAAGTTTACAGCACACTCTTCTGATCGACTTTTGTTCTGTTAATTATTAGTCCTACTCTTTTCAATGGCCAGTATTTTAAATTAAGAATAGAGGTAAAACTAACAGAAATCACCAGGACTATGGAGGGAGTTAGTCTGCAACTTCCAGCAGCCACAGAATGTATAGATAAACACACAAATTCAAACGTTGTTATCAGAGAACTTTGATCCTTCATTCAGCTCATGAGTACTGAGAGGCCTGGAAACAGTGGATATGGAGAAGACACTCCATTAGTAGGGGAGTATGAGAGACCCAAGGGCATAGCCTCAAAATGAAACCCTTTAGAACTGTGATGAGAAATAAGACGACAAAATTATGTACTCAGCATGAAACCACAAATCCTCATTCTAGGAGGAACCAAATACTGCGTGTGGTGGGTGTGCTGGTCGTGCGTGTATGTTGACAATTCAGATTAAGTCATCGGAATGTGAAAGTGACTGGACAATGATGCGTCTCCCGTCAGAACTGAATGGACAGTAATTGGGAGGGGCAGATATTCCACAAAGTGATCCCCGAGTCTGCATTTGGTTTCTCCAATATAGAGTAGGCCACTTTGGGTGCAGTGAATACAGTACAGAAGATTGCAGGAGATACAGGTGAGATGCTGTTTCACCTGGAAAGACTGTTTGGGCCCTTGGATGATGAGCAGGGAGGTGGTGACAGAGCAAGTGTTACATCTTCTGCAGTTAAGTGGCAGAGTGCCATGATGTTGGTGGTTGTGGAATGGATTAGGATGCCCCGGATGGAATGATCCCTGCAAAGTGCAGACAGGGGGAGTAAGGGGAAGATGTTTTTGGTGGTGGTGTTCTGCTGGAGTTGTCTGAAATGGCAGGGAATGATCCTTTGAATGCAGAGGCTGGAGGGGTGAAAGGCGAGGACAAGGGGAAACCGATCACACTGTTGAGAGTGATGGGAAGGGGCAAGGATAGAAGCATGGTTGTCTTTTCTAGTGCCTAGGTTGAAAACAGGTTGTCTATCCAGTTTCTCTTCTTTTAGATTAGATTAGATTACATTACAGTGTGGAAACAGGCCCTTCGGCCCTACAAGTCCACACCGACCCACCGAAGCGCAAACCACCCATACCCCTACATTTACCGCTTACCTAACACTACGGGCAATTTAGCATGGCCAATTCACCTGACCTGCACATCTTTGGACTGTGGGAGGAAACCGGAGCACCCGGAGGAAACCCACGCAGACACGGGGAGAACGTGCAAACTCCACACAGTCAGTTGCCTGAGGCGGGAATTGAACCTGGGTCTCTGGCGCTGTGAGGCAGCAGTGCTAACCACTGTGCCACCGTGCTGCCTTTGTTGAGACTTTGTAGCGATTGATACAACTGAATGGCTTACTGGGCCATTTCAGAGGGCCCATATTATTGTACCATATTATTGTGGATCAGGAGTCATAGGTAGGCCAGACCAGGTAAAGATAGCAGATTTCCTTCCCTGAAGGATATTTTGTTGCATTAGTGGTCAGGCAATTCAGGCTCTGAACACTTAGCTTCTTTAATAATGCATCCTCTCATCCCCTAACTTTTGCATTTTTTAAAACTGAGAGCTCGCTGCTTGAAAGTTGTCACTTTTATGTTTCCATCTATCTCCCGAAGCTCCATTATGCCCTATAAAGGGTCAGAAAGGCTCAATTATTGGTGAGACAGCCATTTCATATTTATCCATATTTAATCCTTTATTATGCTTTTCCAGTTATCAGATTTAAAGTTTATTGGCATCTAAGCATATCCTTTGCTACAATCAGATTATAGGTGATTCCAACCAGGCTTTCCCTCTTGTGTGTCTTTATTCTGGTCAGCCTTTCTCTTTGCTCTGATTGTAAGCGAAATGCATATAAACAATTTTTTTTTTACTTTTTATGAAAAGATATACCAAAATCTTTATCTCTGTTCTCCACAGATCATATCTTCTACTGTATCTGATTTCAGCCTTTGCTTGCTTTATTTCATATTTCTAATTGTTCCTGTTGTTTATGCCATTTAGCACAGAGCTCTGCAGCTTGCACCTCGAGACACCTTTCACCCCAACAAACTAAGCTGGATTTGAATCCTAAAAATGAAAGACTGTTCTCTGCCCATGTCCCATGTCCTGTGTTCTTGAAGCTTTTTTTTTCCCATTACACTCACTAGAACGATCTCTGAGCATCTCCAGTTCTGGTTTCTTGTGCAGCCCCATTTTTTAAAATTGGGGCATCAGAGATGGGCAGGCATTCAGCTAGCTAGCCCCCAAACTCTGGATTTCTCTCCTCAAATTCTTCATTCTGCCTCTCCACTCATCTTTGTGCCTTGATGAAGACATATTAAAAATCAGCCACTTAAAAGCTTAATGCTTATTTATGTGACGTACTATCATATTTCTCACCCATCCTACTAAACATTCTGGGACAATTTTACTGTGTTCAAGATACCATTCGCATGCAAGTCATCCTTGCAAAAGGAATATATTTTTGGTGATGTGAAAGCCTGATTTTGCTCGCTCAAGGGAACCCAAAACTAGACCCATAGGCTTGAGGTGAGAGGGGAAAGATTTAAAAGGGACCCGAAGACAATGTTTTCATGTAGCAGGTGGCGCGTGTATGGAATGAGCAGCCAGAGGAAGTGGTGAAGACTGGTACAATTGCAACATTTAAAAGTTATCTGGATGGGTATATGAATAGGAAGGGTTTAGAGGGATATGGACCAAGTGCTGGCAAATGGGACAAGATTAATTTAGGATATCTGGGTCAACATGGACGAGTTGAACCCAAAGTATTTGTTTCCATGCTGTACATCTCTGAGTCTATCATTGTCAAGTGGAGTATTCAAACTTAATTTGGACACAGCATAATAGACATACAATCAGAAAAGTAACTAGCATCTAACTCCACGAGATAATCACCATGTAAGCAACTTGAAGATCATCATTTCCATCTAACTTTGAAGCTCAGAGGACGTAGGTAGTTCATGACTTGGCTATAACACATTGGAAAATGCTCTCTATCGATCCCAGAGGGTTCGTACTTTTTCCTCAGGTACCACAAAGATGAAGACAGAAAAGTAACACCAAGTCTGGAAACAGAAACAGAAAATGCAACAAACCTCTGCAGGTCAGTCTATACCCATGGAGGGAGACCAAAAAGGTTAACATTCTTGGTATAACTGGATTGAACATGAAAAATGGACATGCACTGAAATAGAGCAATAGAACATAGAACAGTACAGCACAGGAACAGACCCTTCAGCCACTATGCTTTGCCCATCACGACAACAAATTAAACTAATCCCTTCTACCTGTCCTTGGCCCATATGCCTCTATTCCTTGCATATGTATGTGCTTATCTAAAAGCCCCTAACATACCTGTCTGGCAGCACATTCCAGACACCTACCACTCTTAAAAATCTTGCTCCTCATATCTCCTTTGAACTCCCCCACCTGACATTTCAATTCAGGGGAAATAGATTCTGACTGTCAACTCACATGGAAATATACAGACATGAGGGGGTGATTACATGGCAAATTCATCACCTTCACATCAGATGGTACAAAAAGGACAAATACATGACATGGTCAACCAACATTAGAGTAGATTAGGCAGTGGAACATGTGAAATAGAAGCCAAACAGAAAAGGGTGTTGACAATCCATTACAAGCTTCTCTTCAGTCCCACTCATTGAGTGCTGCTAAAAGGTCTGCACTTCCCCAAGTCCTAAGCTGTATTTTCCTCCAGTTAGATTTGAAAACTAATGTACCTCCCCCAGTTTATTATCCAGCACTTTTTCCTCTTGCTCTCTCTCTCTGGCCCACAAACTGCAAATGTGTTATAAACCAGAAACTTTTCAAAAGCTGCATTCCATGCCAAATTCCCACAAAAAGCAAAACATTTTTAGTTTTATTGTCCCTTTTGTCAATTGTAAATTGTAAGAATAGTTCCCTTTCTACAGAGTCAAACTAAATCATCGTGACACATGGTGTCAGTTCGTGCCAAGTTCTGCAGATTTTACATTTCCTGCCGAGAGATATGAAAAAGATAATCTAAAAATGCTGGCAGAAAAATAATCAGCACTGCTGTTACAACACTTCAGTACAGTATGTGGCTAACAGCTCTTCTGAACTCCATGATATCATTGCCAGACTATTGGTCAGTTACCATTACTCCTGCTTAAGAATGCCAAGAACTTTCAGATGACCACAAATAAAACAGAAATATCAGCAAACTAACACTTCACTTGCCAGTAGATCCCTTGTAATCATCATTTTCAGGCTGGGGCTAAGCAATATTCACAAGACAGGGTTTAGCCACCTTTTCTTGTTGTTCAACAGCATTACCATTGCTTAATTCACTGTCAACAACACTCCTGTGCACAAATACTATGACTACAAGAGCAGGTCAGAGGTTGGAAACAAGTAATCAATGTTTCCTGTAACTTATTTTGCCGTTGTGCGAATCTCTAAAGTCAGTGTGGTAGCGGCTTCCCGAAGCAGGAGCCATGTAATGTAACTATAAAAAAATACACAACATCAGACAAATTAGCAGGAAACTTGCCACCAGGATACATGAACACCAAACGACATGACCCACTGTCACTAGTTTCTATACATACAGATAAAGGAGGACACCACTTCGACTGGGACAACACACACATCCTACGACAGGCGAAACAAAGACACGCACAAGAATTCTTAGAGGCATGGCATTCTAACCAGAACTCCATCAATAAACATATCAATTTAGACCCTATCTACCTTCCCCTAAAAAAATATAATTGGAAATGACGTCACCCACCTTAAGAAACCAAGACTTGTAAATAGTGAGGTGGAACATACAGCGAAGAGGGTTACCTCAGATTTCAACAGAACCTGGACCAGATGGGCCAATGGGCTGAGAAGTGGCAGATGGAATTTAATTCAGATAAATGCGAGGTGCTGCATTTTGGGAAAGCAAATCTTAGCAGGACTTATACACTTAATGGTAAGGTCCTAGGGAGTGTTGCTGAACAAAGAGACCTTGGAGTGCAGGTTCATAGCTCCTTGAAAGTGGAGTCGCAGGTAGATAGGATAGTGAAGAAGGCGTTTGGTATGCTTTCCTTTCTTGGTCAGAGTATTGATTACAGGAGTTGGGAGATCATGTTGTGGCTGTACAGGACATTGGTGAGGCCACTGTTGGAATATTGCGTGCAATTCTGGTCTCCTTCCTATCGGAAAGATGTTGTGAAACTTGAAAGGGTTCAGAAAAGATTTACAAGGATGTTGCCAGGGTTGGAGGATCTGAGCTATAGGGAGAGGCTGAACAGGCTGGGGCCATTTTCCCTGGAGCGTCAGAGGCTGAGGGGTGACCTTATAGAGGTTTACAAAATTATGAGGGGCATGGATAGGTTAAATAGACAAAGTCTTTTCCCTGGGGTCGGGGAGTCCGGAAATAGAGGGCATAGGTTTAGGGTGAGAGAGGAAAGATATAAAAGAGACCTAAGGGGCAACTTTTTCATGCAGAAGGTGGTACGTGTATGGAATTAGCTGCCAGAGGATGTGGTGGAGGCTGGTATAATTGCAACATTTAAGAGGCATTTGGATGGGTATATGAATAGGAAGGGTTTGGAGGGATATGGGCCGGGTGCTGGCAGGTGGGACTAGATTGGGTTGGAATATCTGGTCGGCATGGACAGACTGGACTGAAGGGTCTGCTTCCAAGCTGTACATCTCTATGACTCTATACCACCAAAGCTTTACCGGAGACTCGCACTGATGATGTTACCTAATCATGTTGACGAAACATCTGAAAACAAACCTTCAAGTTCAGCGAGCTAACTTGCATACTTATCATCAACCTGAGCTACAAATCTTCTCAAAAATCGCTAGTTACTTCTTTCCTTTACTATTCCTTATTTCCATCCAAGCTGATTCTACATCAAGATCCTCAAAATCAAAATCATTTCTCACCTCTGTACTGAACTGATTATTTATTAATTGGAGTTACACCACTTCATTTGCCTTTCTTCTTGCCCTTCCAAATTGAGTATTCAGGGAGCAGCTATAGTTATTGGCTAACCATTTCTCTATAATTCTCATCAAAAACTCATTTAGCTTCATTTGAGCTATCAATTCATTTGTTATAAATACTGAGTATATTAAGATAAAGAACATTAAAATTGGTCATTTTACAATTTTCCCTCTTTTGACCTCTTTGATTTGATTTATCACTGTCACAGAATAGGAGGGACATGGGCCAGGTGCTGGCAGGTGGGACTAGATTAGGTTGAGATATCTGGTCGGTATTGACAAGTTGGACCGAAGGTCTGGTTCCGTGCTGTTCGCCTCTATGACTCTATGTATCTAGGTACAGTGAAGTTTTGCATGCAGTACAGGTAGATTATACCATCCATTAGGATAACAGAACAGAGTAAAGAATTCAATGTTACAGCTGCAGAAAAGGTGCACAAAGAGTAAGGTCAACATTAACTTTGAAATTCGAGGCCCATTCAGAGAATTAATTACAGCAGGGAAGAAGCTGTTCTTGAATCTGTTGGCTGTGTTTAAGCTTTTGTATCATCTACCCAACGGAAGAGATTATAACTGGGGAGGAGGAGTCTTTGATGATGTTGGCTGCCTTTTCAAGGCAGTGAGAAATAAAGATGGAGTCAACGAATGGAAGACTGGCTTGCATAATGGACTGGGCTGTGTCCACAACTCACAAACATCATTCATTTGAACATTATCCGTGTGTACTCTATCTTTGCCTGTCACATTCTGTTACTATTTCGCCACATTACTATCATGCCCAATTTCCTGATGAAGGGCTTATGCCTGAAACGGGATTCTCCTACTCCTCAAAAGCTGCCTGCCATGCTTTGCGTTTCCAGCGCCACACTTTTCGACTCAACAATGCCCAATTGTCATCGCTCTTTACGTGAACCATGTAAGGGAGTGGCATAATGGCAATGTCCCTCCAAACTGTAATCCAGAACACTTTGGAGCTAATATTCTGGGGTTATGGGTTCAAGTCCCAACATGATAGTGTAATTTGAATTCGGTTAAAATCAATCTGGGCGGAAAAGTAAGCCTAATTGCAACCATGTAACCACTTAATTGTCCTAGAAACCATCTGGTTTACTAATGCCCTACAAGGATGGAAATTGTCCATCTTATCTGAGTTCCAGACCCACAGCAATGTGGTTGATTCTTATCTACTCGCTGGGCAATTAGGAATGGCAAGATGTGCTTGTTTAGCCAGCAAAACACAAATACCACGAACAAATTAGAACAAAATACTTAGAGATAGCTCCTTCATCTGAACTCTGTCCAGTCAGGGGAAACAACATCTCAGCTTCTGCCCTGCTTAACCCAAATATGAAATCATCTTTCATTCTTTTAAATCCCAAAGAACGTAGACTCATTCTACCTAGTTGTTCATCCCGTAAACTTTCATTGCACTCCCTCTATGGAAATATGCACACAGTAATTTAGGTGTGGTCTAACCAAATTCCAGTACAATAGTTAAAAATCACACAACACCAGGTTACAGTCCAACAGGTTTATATGGAAGCACTAGCTTTCAGAGCACTGCCCCTTCATCAGAACAACCACCTGATGAACCTGTTGGACTATAACTTGGTATTGTGAGATTTTTAATTTTGTTCACCGTAGTTCAACACTGGCACCTCCAAATCACCAATATAATAGAAGCAAGACCGCTACCCTATACTCAAATTCTCTTGCAATAAGGGCTAAACACGCCATTAAGCTTCCTAATAGCTTGCTGTACCAGTGACTTATCAACAAGGACACAGAGGTCCTTTACCCATTTACACTTTCTAACCTCTTACTAACTAAGACATACAGTGTTCATCTGTTTCTCCGACCAAAGTGGATAACCTCACATTTTTCCACACTATATTCTATCTGTCAATGACGTCAGTGACCAAAGATGTTTTTGCATTAACTGTCCCTCCATGTCAATCAAATTACAATAAACTGTTGAACACTCGTTTTGAGGGTAGGATCTCAAAGTACAGGCAGAGTAGGATCTTCTACACATCACTTCTACAGTTTAAGAATATTTCAGCTTTATCGCATACAAAAAGGCTAGATTCACCAAGTTTGAGCTGGTTCCTACTGTTCCTGCTTCACATCCATCACCATTCTCAAATGAACATGACAGAATCAGTGTTTTGTGGGACCACTTAGCTCTGTTTATAGCCTCTTGATTTTGGTTTTCATCACGCAGACAACACTTTGTTTGGCTTATCCCTTAAGGCTCCAAAACATAAAATTGTTTTAAACAGCTTCGTCCCAAAATTGATTGGATTGAACTGCATTTCTAGGGAATGTTTCTTAAAGGACTGACACCTGCACATGAAGTTATAACTGCTCAAGAACAGAAAATGATTACCTTTTCCATTTAAAAATAAATACTACTTTTCATCAGTAGATTCCTCACTATATATAATTATTTTC
This sequence comes from Chiloscyllium plagiosum, assembly GCF_037043375.1. Taxonomy (NCBI): domain Eukaryota; kingdom Metazoa; phylum Chordata; class Chondrichthyes; order Orectolobiformes; family Hemiscylliidae; genus Chiloscyllium; species Chiloscyllium plagiosum. The sequence goes on from NW_028270139.1 coordinate 19,182,220, forward strand.
ACATATGAGCTGATTTCCCACCACTTAGTCATTATCTTACGCACAACTAACATCTTTTCACAGTCAACATTCACTATGTTTCGTCTAAAGCTAACACTGCACAAAACACTAGTGAACCTCCTACATGTCTCGCAACCTCAAGTATCACAACGGAACAGTGGCTCAGTGGTTAGCATTGCTGCCTCACAGCACCAGGGATCCAGGTTCAATTCCATCCTTGAGCAACTGTCTCTGGAGTTTGAATGCAGGGAAGGCGATCCAGAGACCCAGGTAATGTTCTGGGGACCCAGGTTCAAATCACACCATGGCAGATGGTGGAGTTTGAATCTAATAAAAATCTGGAACTAAGAATCTAAATGATGATTATGAATCCATTGTCGACTGATGGAAATAATCATCTGGTTCACTAATATCCTTCAGGGAAGGAAATTGACATCCTTACTTGGTCTAGCCTGTATGTGACTCCAGATCCACAGCAATACGGTTGACTCTAAACTGCCCTCTGGGAAGTTAGTGATGGGCAATAAATGTTGGCCGAGCCAGTGAGGTCCATGTCCCACAAATGAATGGCTTAAAAAAAAAATGTATTCATGACTGCATGGATTTCCTCCAGATGTTCCAGTTCCTTCCCACAGTCCAAAGATGTGCAGGTTATGGTTGATTGGCCATGCTAAATTGCACATAATGTCCAGGGCTGTGCAGGCTAGGTGGATTGGCCATGAGGAAATGCAGGTTTAAAGGGATAGGGGTAGGATGCTGTTCAGAAAGGTGGTGTGGACTCAATGGGCCATATGTCTGCTTCCACACTAAGGGATCTATTATTGGACGATCTACATATCCTCAAGCTTTCTAAAATGATATAAAATTAAAAAGAGTCAAATCTGACGCAAAGAAAAATGTTTATAATAATGATTAATGTGGTAATAATTTATAAAACATGACAGGAAAATCCAAAAATAATCATGTGATTAAGAAGTATTAAAATTATTCAAGTCCTTTGCAATATATCTGAATGAATTAAAAACGTATTTATGATAAATGAATGCTCATAATTGAATATTTATTTAATCATCAGTTCAAATTGTTAGAAAATGACGGATAGTTATGGGAAAACATTTGGTAAAGACAGAACATATGCCAGTCCACACTAAACACAGTTTGGTAACAGCTAGCAGGTGGGTTGAAAGTGAGGGAAAAGAGGCACATAGCCTGGAAAATGCCCTCCTCCTGTTGATATTTCACAGGCAGTGTTTTTTCACCATTGGGCAGACAACACACACACACACACACACACACACACACACACACACACACACACACACACACACACACACACACACACACACACACACACACACCTCTAATATATATAGATTCCAAAACAAAATTTCCTTTTTTTAAAAAAGAAAATCACAACAGCACCTCGGTTTGACCTTCAATTCTCATGCTGCTAAAACTTCTTTATTAACATGTTAAAGAAACGGAAACCAACGTAAGAAGTAAATTTCCAGTAAAGTTACTTTACATGTAGTTTTGACTGAACATGTGGAAATGAAAAAAAAAGGCAAGTGGGAGTACTCTACAACACAGCATTTCAGAAAATCTGTTGATTTACTAGACACTGACCTCTAGTAAATTGAGTACATAGATATTCATCGTGATTGTTTCGATTTGCTCCAAAGGCAAGTGATATTTGCATCCACTGTTTAGGAAACAAATATTAATCTAAATGAGCTGTTTGGCCTGTTGTATAAGGTTGTCATTCCCAGCAAAGGTACAGAAAGCACAGGAGTTCATTTCGGATGAAAGCTTACCAAATCAAAGTTAAAAATTACACAACCAAGTTATAGACCAACAGGTTTATTTGAAAGCACTAGCTTTTGGAGCGCTGCTCCTTCATCAGATGGTCAACCACCTTACAAAGGAGCAGTGTTCCGAAAGCTAGTGCTTCCAAATAATTGGACTATAACCTGGTGTTGTGGGATTAACTTTGTGCACTCCAGTCCAACACCGGCATCTCCAAATCATGACTTCCAAATCAAAGGCTGGTTTCCATAATTATTTGGTCCAGCTTTGAAATTTGGGGCCTTCCACAAAAAAAAGATATTAAAAAAGTCAACCTAAATATTTCAGTCAGCTTCCAACAATATATTAAAATCTTTCATAAAAAGATGGAGGTAGTGAGGAAGAGATTTTGGGGTCTGTGCCACATTTTCCAAGGTATAAATGTGGGCAAATAACTGGCTCAAAGTCTTGACCTTTCCCTATATCTGCTTGGTAAAAGATTAGATTAGATGACTTACAGTGTGGAAACAGGCCCTTCGGCCCAACAAGTCCACACCGCCCCGCCGAAGCGCAAACCACCCATACCCCTACATTTACCCCTTACCTAACACTACGGGCAATTTTAGCATGGCCAATTCACCTGACCGGCACATCTTTGGATTGTGGGAGGAAACCGGAGCACCCGGAGGAAACCCACGCAGACACGGGGAGAACATGCAAACTCCACACAGTCAGTCGCCTGAGGCGGGAATTGAACCCGGGTCTCTGGTGCTGTGAGGCAGCAGTGCTAACCACTGTGCCACCGTGCCACCCACAAAATGCACAAAAGCAGGAATGTATACCTATCAATCTTTATATCAATATAAAACATGGACATGAATCTTGATTTAACCAGACACTTAACATTTAAATCAATTTAAATCATGGGAAATCTTCCAATATTACTTTGTTGCTTTACCTTTTCTTCTGATGAAATCGTGAGCATGTCACTGGCTATCAAACTGCATACTTGATCTATACCAAGGTTGAGGAATTCCTCTCCCAGCACGACCTCTGAGAAATGCTGTTCTGTTCAAAGAAAAAAAAAAGTTTTTCACAAATTACTTTGATTTCAAAATCACTGTTCCTTAATACTAAAACTACCTTAAGATAAAAAAATAACTGCACAGAATCCAAAGTAAAGCAAAAGCAGGAAATGTTGAAAATGTGCAGCAAGTCGAACAGCATCTGTGGAGAAAAATTGAGTTCGTGAGATTAACAACCTAGTGTCAGAATCTTTCAACAGTTACTTGAGTCAGCAAAGGAAACATTTTACTGTGACAGTTCTGGCTGTGAAGAGCTGCATAGATTATGATTGTGATGTGTGATTACGGAAATATAATGCTGCAAGTGTGAATGCATCTAAAGGCATTGGTTTTGAAGTAACATTGTGACAAAGTTACAAAATCCTTAGAGGAATACACGGGTTATAGTTTCTTTACTATTTTATTTGTAAATAAGCTGCAGCTAACACACTTCTTGTGCTACAATATTTTCCGAGCAAAAATACTGCATTAAATCCTGGCTGTCTTACTTAGCTTACAACATAGTTTTGGTCTCGACTTTCAGGAGAAAGTCGATTGCCAAATGGCATGCCACACCATTTCTCCAGCCATTTCTATCTTTGCCTCCCTATAGCACGAACAAGGTTATCAGGTAATAACCAATGATAGAGGTTTAGATACTGATCATTATAGCATTTTATTTATGGGTCTTTTAAAGTCTTTTTCTCAACCACATTGTTTGTGGCATCAATCCTGAGAGGATGTCTTTAAAAGGCAAGCTATAAGAGGTGCAACAATCCATCGGAGGTTGCCGTGGAGGGGATTTCCCAAGTTTTGATCTTTACCATTGACACTTGTTAAATAGATCATTCAAAGTGAGGCTTTGTGAGCTAGAAACATGGTGCTTTAAGTTGCACTCTTTCACAATTTATACCATGATAATGAGGTTCCAATGAAAATCCCATCTGGTATTCCATTTGAACATGGATTTCACTACTCAAATAACCAACTCTATACTAGCATTGGGTTAGGGTTAGGATTAGGATTAGAATATATATTTATGTCTTCTGCCATTATCTTGAGTTTTACAAAGTGCCCAGTTATAACTTCCTTAACGATCAACTCTTAACAACTAACCACAACAAATGTGAGGCTAAGTGGCCTATACTTTCCTGCATTTCTCCCTTGAAGAGAGGAACTATATAACCCTTACAAGTAGTTTAAAGACTTCCTAGTCTAATGGAACTTTTCCAATATCTAATGAATTTTGAAAAATTAACACCAACACATCTACTACCTTTACTAGCTACCTCTTCTAAGATCCTATAATGAAGTCCATCAGGATCCAGAAACTGATGAAACCGCAGGTTCATCAGTTTGCTCAATTCTACCTTCCGAGTAATTATAATTTCACCAGATTCTATGAATCCTCCAACTTCCTAACTTACAAGTGTTACTGGAGTGTGTGCAAAGGTTCCAGCTTGCCTATCTGACAATGCCAAAACTATTCCTTCTCCCTGCTTCCTGGTAGCTAACCAATCTTCTATGCTTATCAATTTAAAAACAAAGTGCTGGAGAAACTTAGATCTAGCACATCTGTGGGGAGAGAAACAGTTAAAGTCTCAAGTCCAATGACACTTCTTTGGAACACTTTTGAAGAAGAGTCATTGCACTCTAAGCTTAACTTAGCCATTATCCCTTTAAAACCTTACAATGCATCAATAAGTCTAGGAACTTGTTAGCCTTTAGGTCTAATAGTTTCCCCAGTACCTATTCCCTGGTGATGGTGATTGTTCAACTTCCTCCCTTGTGATTTTTAAGTATCTTTGGGAAGTTTTCTTAGTTACCTGTAGAGAATGCAGACATGAAATACCTACTCAACATCACCACAATTTCTTTGCTTACCATCAGTAATCACTGGACTCGCCCGCTTGAAGACCATCACTCATTTCAGCTATTCTTCTCTTGTTTAAACACATGTTAGAAACGCTCATTTTAAGCTAGCTTTTTCATTCTACTTTAATTCCTCCTACTTTTTTGTTTTCAAGAGTGTTTCTTTGCTGATGCTTAAAACGTTTTGACCTACCACCAATGTTTGCAGAACTGTCTGGTGTTTCTTTAAATTTGATACTATTCTTAAGCTTCCTAATTTAACCATGGATGATTCATCCTTTAAAATAAAATCTCTTTTTCACCAGGTCAGACTTTTGCAAAGAGCTTTTAACCATCTCCTTAAAGGTATGCCACTCCATGTTGTTACATTTAAATCTAGTTTCCCAGCTCAACTTAATCAACTTGACCATCACTTCATTATAACACTTTTACCAAGGTTCACCTATTCCTATCATTGCAAAATATAAGAATCTTCAATTCTTCAGTATTAGCCAACAGTCACCTTTCGACCATGTCTATGTTACAGCCATTAAGACACAGTATATGTATGTAGTTCTATGCCACCAATTCATCCAATTTGTTATCAATGATTCATGCATTCAGATGCAAAGCTTTTAACTCCATTTTTGCAATCCCTTGCTTTGTCAGCTGGTTGACTCTTAAGGTTTTACACTCTCTCGCATGCTGCCCAACTTTAGCTAGTATTACCCATTCCGAGCCTGCTCTATTATTGATGTTTCTCTTGAATTTACCACATCACGTCACATGATCCTTTGCTTCTACAATTCAAAGCCCTCTCTACCAATCTAATTTCACAGTTCACAAGAACACTGGTCTGCATACAGTTCAGGTAAAGAGCAGCCCAACAGTATAGCTGCCATGCTCTCCAGAACTGGTTCCATTGCCCCATGAACTGAAACCTATTTCCCTCACACCTGTCTCTAAGCCATACCAATTTCCTAATCTTATTTCGCCAATGCCATCTTGCTTGTGACACAGCTAATAATCCAGAGATCATCATCTTTGACATCAGGTTTTTAAATTTAACCTCGAGCTGTTCATGCTCCCCAAGTAAAACATCTTTCCTATTCCAATGTACATCATCAGTACTTGTGTGGATCCTTCTAGAACTATTCTTCCTCTCGATGCAAACTGCATTCCATCCCTGAGCAGATGTTCTAAACCCTGGCATTGGGCATGTATCCAAGCAGACTGAACTCTCGTTTTCAGCTGCAGAGAACAGTGTCAATTTCTTGTACAAGCATTGCTTACTAATTTTGAGGTCAAAATTGCAAATCAATTTATCTAATTGTTTTGTGATTACCCAATGAGGAGGGACTGGTTTTGTTTGCTGCAGAGTCAACTGAAGCACACAGTCTTTCACTGGGATCTCTTAATTACCAGGTCGAATCTTACTAACCAACCTCTCAGACATCTTACTTGAAATGCTGAATGCCAAAATACCTCTCAAAGTTTTTAAAGCATTTAATTATGTATGTTGCAAGCAATTAAAATTCTGATTAATCTCAGCTCCTCGAAGCTTAACATAGATAAAAATGAGCTGGTACATCTCGTTAGTATCATGATTCAATTGGGGGGCATGCACCAATACTTGAGCCTCAATATTCCACAAGCCCAGCCCAATGTATCACTTCCCAATTACGCTACCAAGATGTTCAATTTGCCTGACTGTCTTTGAACCCTAGCCCTCCAATCGCAACAAGGACAGAACTCTCCCTGGTCCTCACCTTCCACCCCACCGACCCCCAGACCTTCATCAAAAGACCACAATTTCCCCTCCCACGTGGTTGATGATGCCCTCCAGGGCATCTCCTACCCTTCCTGCACCTCTGCCCTTGAACCCCACCCCTCCAATCGCAATAAGGACAAAACGCCTCGGTCCTCATCTTCCAGCCCACCAACCTCCTGTTCGAAAGCCTCCAGAAATGCTACCCTGGACAAAAAGTATTTCGCACAATGTTTCATCATGAACAGAAAAATAACATTTCAGTGTAAACAAACTTATTCTTGAACAAACGGACAACAAAAAAAAGGATCACAATTACACAAAGCCCAAACACACGCGAACATTCACAAATAAGACAGCTAAAAATGACTCAAAGATTATGGCAAGAAGATATAGACAGGGCAAGAGAAATTGGCAGTGCAAGAGTCCAGACCGTACAGATGGGACGCATCGTTCCTTGAAGTTTCTTAAGATTTAAGTGATTACTACAACTCAGTGGAGTAGTGTGCTCAAGTCAAGCCCCACTATACTCAGTTATGACAAAATCAATCATTTTTAAAAATATGCAAAATTCTTCAATTTAGTAGGCTTTTAGATCGCAGACCAGGTTTCTGCGCTTAGCAATGATTACTATTTATTAAAAGAGATTAGACACTAACTACAGGCTAACAATTATTAACTGTCAGCATATAACTCTACAAATTAAAATGCCAATCCTTTATCGACACCCCTTTGCATGTGTGTAAACACACACACACACACACAGGAAAGCAGTTCAGTGGTTCCTGTTCATGAGGGTCACTGAGCTGTTTATGATGATTCCTGTGCTGTTCAGAATGCTGCTTCTAAGTCATTTTTCTCCAGATGTTTCCATTGATTTGACTTATTCACATTTATAATGCCTTGACTTATTAATCAACAGTCACAACTTAAAGCAACTGCCAAATGCTAAAGTAAACTGATTTTCTTGAGGCATCAATTGGCTTTGTCTGCAGAAAATCGAGCGCACTTCTGATGGTCCCAAGTCTCCTTTATATCTTGGTCACAGCTCTAAGCTACTCAGCTACCTAAAAACCAGTCATAGAAATGTACAGCACAGAAAGAGTCCCTTCGGTCAATCTCGTCCATGTTGATCAGATATCCAAACCCAATCTAGTCCCACCTGCCAGCACCCACCCCAGATCCCTCCAAGCTCTTCCTATTCATACACCCATCCAGACGCCTTTTAAATGTTGCAAATGTACCAGTCTCCACTACTTCCTCTGGCAGCTCATTCCATACACGTACCACCCTCTGCGTGAAAGTATTGCCCCTTAAGTCTCTTTTATATCTTTCTCCTCTCACCCTAAACCTATGGCCTCTTGTTCTGGACTGCCCCACCCCAGGGAAAAGATTTGGTCTATATATCCTATCCATGCCCCTCATTAATTTATAAACCTCTAGAAGGTCACCCCTCAGCCTCCAACACTCCAGGGAAAACAGTCCCAGCTTATTCAACCTCTCCCCTGGCTCAAAACCTCCAACCCTGACAACATCCTTATAAATCATTTCTGAACCCTTTCAAGTTTCACAACATCTTTCTGATAGGAAGGAGACCAGAACTGCACGTAATATTCTAACATTGGCCTAACCAATCTCCTGCACAGCCGCAACATGACCTCCCAAACTCTGTACTCAATATTCTGACTAATAAAGGAAAAGCATACCAAACGCCTTATTCACTGTCCTACCTGCAATTCCACTTTCAAGGAGCTATGAACCTGCATTCCAAGTTCTCTTTGTTCAGCAACATTCCCTAGGACCTTACCATTAAGTGTACAAGTCCTGCTAAGATTTGCTTTCCCAAAATGCAGCACCTCACATTTATGTAAATTAAATTCCAACCGCCACTTCTCAGCCCGTTGTAATCTGAGGTAACCTCCTTCGCTGTCCACTACGGCTCCAATTTTGGTGTCATCTGTAAACTTACTAACGATACCTCTTATGCTCACATCCAAATCATTTGTATAAATGACGAAAAGTAGTGAACCCAGCACCGATCCTTGTGGCGCTCCACTGGTCACAGGCCTCCAATCTGAAAAACAAATCTCCACCACCACCCTCTGTCTTCTACCTTTGAGCCAGTTCTGTATCCAAATGGCTAGTTCTTCCTTTATTCCATGAGATCTAACCTTGCTAATCAGTCTCCCATGGGGAACCTTGTCAAACGCCTTACTGAAGTCCAAGCTCTGCACTCATCAATCCTTTTTGTTACTTCTTCAAAAAACTCAATCAAGTTTGTAAGACATGAATTCCCACGCACAAAGCCATGTTGACTATCTCTAATCAGTCATTCCCTTTCCAAATACATGTACATCCTGTCCCTCGGGATTCCCTCCAACAACTTGCCCAACAACATCAGGCTCACTGGTCTATAATTCCGTGGTTTATCCTTACCACCTGTCTTAAATAATGCTACCGCATTTGCCAACCTCCAGTCTTCTGGCACCTCTCCTGTGACGATCGATGATACAAATATCTCAGCATAGGGCCCAGCAATCACTTCCCTAGCTTCCCACAGAGTACTAGGGTACACCTGATCAGGTCCACTTTTATGCGTTTCAAGACATCTAATACTTCCTCCTCTGTAGGACAAACAGCTTTCAAGATGTCACCATGTATTTCCCCACATTCTATAATCTTCCATGTCCTTTTCCACAGTAAACACTGATACAAAATACTCGTTTAGTATCTGGCCCATCTGTTGGGGCTCCACACAAAGGCCGCCTTGCTTATCTTTGAGGGACCCTATTCTCTCCCTAGCTACCCTTTTGTCCTTAATGTATTTGTAAAAGCCCTTTGAATTCTCCTTAATTCTATTTGCCAAAGCTATCTCATGTCCCCTTTTTTGCCCTCCTGATTTCCCTCTTAAGTATACTCCAATTGCCTTTATACTCTAAGGATTCATTCGATCTCTGTCTATACCTGACACATACTTCCTTCTTTTTCTTAACCAAACCCTCAATTTCTTTAGTCATCCAGCATTCCCTATACCTACCAGCCTTTCCTTTCACCCTGACAGGAATATACTTTCTCTGGATTCTCTTTACCTCATTTTTGAAGGCTTCCCATTTTCCAGCCGTACTTTTACCTGCAAACATCTGCCCCAATTAGCTTTTGAAAGTTCTTGCCTAATACCATCAAAATTGGCCTTCCTCCAATTTAAAACTTCAACTTTTAGATCTAGTCTATCCTTTTCCATCACTATTTTAAAACTAATAGAATTATGGTCACTGGCCCCAAAGTGCTCCCCCACTGACACCTCAGTCACTTGCCCTGCCTTGTTTCCCAAGAGCAGGTCAAGTTTTGCACCTTCTCTAGTAGGTACATCCACATACTGAATCAGAAAATGCTCTTGTACACACTTAACAAATTCTCCTCCATCTAAACCCTTAACACTATGGCAGTCCCAGTCTATGTTTGCAAAGTTAAAATCCCCTACCATAACCACCCTATTATTCTTACAGATAACTGAGATCTCCTTACAAGTTTGTTTCCCTATGACTATTAGTGGGTCTATAATACAATCCCAATAAGGTGATCATCCCTTTCTTATTTCTCAGTTCCACCCAAATAACTTCCCTGGATGTATTTCCGGGAATATCCTCCCTCAGCACAACTGTAATGCTCTCCCTGATCAAAAATGCCACTCCCCCTCCTCTCTTGCCTCCCTTTCTATCCTTCCTGTAGCATTTGTATCCTGGAACATTAAGCTGCCAGTCCTGCCCATCCCTGAGCCATGTTTCCATAATTGCTATGATATCGCAGTCCCATGTTCCTAACCATGCCCTGAGTTCATCTGCCTTCCCTGTTAGGCCCCTTGCACTGAAATAAATGCAGTTTAATTTATTAGTCCTACCTTGTCCCTGCCTGCCCTGACTGTTTGACTCACTTCTGTTCTCAACTGTAGCAGTCTCAGATTGATCTCTTTCCTCACTATCTCCCCCACCCCACCCCCCCACTTTACTAGTTACTAGTTTAAATCCTCCCAAGCAGCTCTAGCCAATCTACCTGCCAGTATATTAGTCCCCTTCCAATTTAGGTGCAATCCGTCCTTCTTGTACAGGTCACTTCTACCCCAAAACAGCTTCCAACAAACCAAAAATGTGAATCCTTCTCCCATACACCATTTAATTGTTCATAAGCAGAAGACCTCTCTCATTCATAACTGGTCACTACTCAACAAATCCATCGGTCACTTGCTGCCAACAACCAAAGTTCTATCTGTACACAAGCCTTCTGCTCCAGTTCTTCTGTAACCTTATCCCACCACTCCTTAAAACAGCAACTATGTAAATGGTGTTTGCAATGAGTGGCATTATTTTCTTTCAGAAACATGCAGCAGTCTTTGCAATCCATTGTTTTAAAACAGCTCTTTTTCTCATTTCAGTGCACTATTAAGAAACACAAACAAAAAGACGTGGTCTTTATGGCAACAGTGACATGATGTCATCTGTAATGCTGGTCAGCTTTCAGTTCAATAGCTGATTTAGTGGATCTAGGTCATTTCTTGTATTAGAACTTGCCTTTTTCACTCTCAGGAGATAGTTGAAAATTGCTCCTTGTTTGCAAGCTTCTAGCACTCAAAAGGTCAGAACTAGAATCCATGGAAGGAATTGTTTGAAATACACAAAATCTGTTTATGGCCTCATTACTTCAGAATATTTGAAAAGATTATTTTTGCTGACATCATTGACACTACTTGCAAATGTAGTGGCCATCTTAGCTTGGCAACACACACATTTTCAGAAAATTAGAGTCATAGAGATGTACAGCATGGAACAGTCTAACTTGTCCATGCCGACCAGATACCCTAAATTAATCTAGTCCCATTTCCCAGCACTTGGCCCATATCCCTCTAAACCATTCTTAGTCATGTACCCATCCAAATGCCTTTTAAATATTGTAATTGTACCAGTCTCCATCACTTCCTCTGGCAGCTCATTCCATACATACACCACTCTCTGCATGAAAAAGTTGCCCCTTAATTCCCTTTTAAATCTTTCCCCCCTCACCCAAACCTATGCCCTCTAGTTCTGGACTCCCCCAACCCAAAGGAAAAGACCTTACCTATTTTACCGTATTCATGCCCCTCCTGATTTTATAAACATCTATCAGGTTGGCCCTCAGCATCCATGTTCCAGGGAGAACAGCCCTAGCCTATTCTGCCTCTCCCTATGGCTCAAACCCTCCATGCCTGGCAACATCTTTGGAAATTGGGGGAGGGAAAGTTATATTGCTATTAGACAGGAGCTGTGGAGTATAAATTGGGAACAATTGTTCTATAGGAAATGCACAACTGAAATGTGGAGACTGTTTAAGGAGCACTTGTGGAGAGAGTTAGATAACTTTGTCCCACTCAAACAGGCAAGGAATGCTAAGGTGAAGGAGCCTTGGATGACAAGAGAAGAGGAGCTTCTTGTCAAGAGGAAGAAGGAAGCAAGAGTCTGGCAAGCTTTAGAGGACTACAGGATAGCTAGGAAACAACTCAAAAATGAACTGAGAACTAGGAGGGGGCACGAAAAAGCCTTGGCAAAAAGGATTAGGGAAATCCAAAGGCACTCTATATTTACATGAGGAATAAGAGATGATCAGAGAGAGGGAAGGACCAATCAGGATTAGTGGAGGGAACTTGTGCCTGGGGTGTGAAGAGGTCGGGGAGGCCTTTAATGAGTTCTTTGCTTCTGTATTCACTAGAGAGAGGGACTTTGTTGATAGTGAGAACACCGTGGCCCAGGCTAATTGGTTGGAACAGACTGATATTAAGAAAGCGGATGTGCTAGAAATTTTGGAAAACATCAAGATAGATAAGTCCTCTGGGCCGGACCAGATATATCCAAGGTTACTACGGGAAGTGAGGAATGAGATTGCTGTGCCTCTGGTGATGATCTCTGTATCCTCACTCTCCATGGGAGTAGTACCGGATGATTGTAGTGAGGTGAATGTTGTTCCTCTGTTCAAGAAAGGAAACAGAGAAATCCCTGGGAATTACAGACTTGTAGTAAGCAAGGTACTGGAAAGGAATCTGAGAGATAGGATTTATTACTATTTGGAAAAACAGTTTAATTAAAAAGATAGTCAGCATGGCTTTATGAGGGGCAGGTCATGCCTCACAATCCTGGAGTTCTTTGAGGATGTGACGAGACAAGTTGATGAAGATCGAGCAGTGGATGTGGTGGAGATAGGCTTCAGTAAGGCATTTTATAAGGTTCTCCACAGTAGGCTTAGTCAGAAAGTTAGGAGGTATGGGATGCAGGGAAATTTGGGTGTCTGGATACAGAATTGGCTGGCCAAAAGACGACAGTGAGTGGTAGCAAATGGAAAGTATTCCGCCTGGAGGTCAGAGACCAGTGGTGTCCCGCAGGGATCTGTTCTTGGGCCTCTGCTCTTTGTAGTTTTCATAAATGAGTTGGATGAAGAAGTGTAACGGTGCGTTAGTAAGTTTGCCAACGATGATGTAGATAGTGTCGAGGGCTGTTGCAGACTACAACTAGACATTGACAGGATACAGACCTGGGCTGAGAAGTGGCACATGGAATTCAACCTGGCTAAATGCAAAATGATTCATTTTGGAAGGTCAAATTTGAATACTGAATACAGGGTTACAGATAGGAATCTCGGCAGTATGAAGGAACAGCAGGATCTTGGGGTCCACATATATAGAACCCTCAAAGTTGCCACCCAAGTTGATGGAGTTGTTAAGGCGGCATATAGTGTTTTGGCTTTCACTAACAAGGGGATTGACTTTAAGAGCCGCAACGTTTTGCTGCAGCTCTATAAAACCTGGTTAGACCACACTTGGAATATTGTGTCCAGTTTGGTCGTCTCATTATAGAAAGGATACAGATGCTTTCAAGAGGGTGCAGAGGAGATTTACCAGGACGCTGCCTGGATTGAGTGAGGTAGGGCTTTTCACACTGGGGAGAAGGAGAGAGATGACTTGATAGAGGTGTACAAGGTAATGATAGAGTGGATAGCCAGAAACATTTCCCCGGGACAGAAATGGCTGTCATGAGAGGGTCATGATTTTAAGGTGACTGAAGGAAGGTATAGGGGAGATGTCAGAAGTTAGTTCTTTACGCAGAGAGTGGTGGGTGCATGGAATGCACTGCCAGCGTTGGTAGTAGAGTCAGAGACATTAGGGACATTTAAGCGACTGCTGGATAAGCAAATAGATGGCAGTAAATTGAGGAGTATGTAGGTTAGGTCGAACTTAGATTAAGATAAATGCTAGACACAACATCGTGGGCCGAAGGACCTGTACCGTGCTGTACTTTTCTGAACCCTTTCAAGTTTCATAACATCCTTCCTAAAGGAGGGAGAGATCAGAATTGCACACAATATCCCAAAAGTGGTCTAACCAATATCTTGTACAGCCACAACATAACCTCCCAACTCCTATACTCAATGCTCTGATCAATAAAGGAAAGCACAGTCAATTTTCATTCCCATAGAGCCAGTTTAGTTTATGGGTCATTGCCTACTGGTATTGATGACACAGTCGTCAATTAAGGATAATGTATTCATGAACATCTCCATGTTTAAAATATTAAGTTAGGCTGCTGCACATTAATTTTGAATATTGTTCCTTTAATACCTTGGTAATTTGCCCGTTCCTGTAGCCCATCCAGGATCCTGAATATTTCCTGTCTCCCCACAGCTAAAAAATTCTTTGCTAAAGTGCAGCACAAGTATTTAAGAGATGACTTATTCTCATTTCACAAAAAATGTTGACATTAAAACTTTTTTTGAATTTATAGCTTTATTTTAAAGCTGTAAAATAGAAACCATGTAAATAACTGTTTGTCATAAATATAATGGCAAAGTTGGTTGCCTGAATGTAAACATTCACAAAACACCAAAATGTTGATCTGTATGAAATACAGTGGCTGAATATTGAATGTGTCTTCAGTCAGAATGAATTTTATTCAAGTATTTACTCTTACACAAAAGGGGTCAGATGGGTAATTGCAATATGCATTGACTGGAGATATGCCTGCCTCATTAAAACATATATATAGAAGGAAACAGATTCATGCATTACAAACATTTGGCTCTTCCCAATAAAATTTTAACATGAATAAACTGAGCAGGTTAGATAGCTCACTATTTTTAAAAAAACAAATCATGTGCAGTGGTAATATTAAACAGACAATAGTGTGGCTCTGAAAACACCATTTGTAAAGACAACAATCAGCAGGCACCAAAATGTGTGAAGAGAAATGTAAAAATTATAATTGTTAGCTGGTTGCATAGTAAATAAACCAACCCACTCAAAATCAGCAGAGGACTATTAATTTGCTAGAATGTAATTTGCAAGCAGCTGAAAAATGGAGAATGCAACTAAAAAAGGCATTACGTAAGCTCTTTCTGCAATATTTACTGGTTGCTAAGGGGACAGAGAGGAGAAAATCAACATCAATAGAGAACTCTGTTTCATGGCTGCTCCAGAACAATCAGTACCTTCAAACATTTTTCATTAATTCCAAGATATCTGTCCAGATTTACAAAGGTTTTCAGAATCAACCGTTGATTCACAAAAAGGAAATAAAATTACATTTTACCTGTTTATTGCAATATCAAAAAGAGTAGATTTTAAAAAAAAAACTTTTAAACCTTTGTTTTTATTTCAATTCTCAGTTTGCACCCAGAATACTAAACATTTTCTGTATCCTCCACTCATTCCAAAAAGGTTTACAAAAATCATTTAGTTTGTTTGTTCAAAAGTGTAACATAAGTAATTAAGAGTTGACGTATTTTCATGTTACATAAAAAAATGTCAACATAAATGTATTTTTAAAAGATGAAAATATTCACAGCACATCACAGCAGTACGTCCCCCCCTCCAAATTTCTTTATCCTTTACAGTTCCTACACAGAAAATTGCGTTTTAATCTTGGTCAAAAAGACTGGACACCCTCGCTGCAAGATATCACCATGGACACCATCCTCTTAACTTCTTGCTATTTCCTCAACCAAACAATATGGGAAACTATTCAGTTAAAACCATGACTAATGTTAAGCTAAGCAACTATGCTACTTAATAGATTCTTGTAACCTAGAAGTTGGCCTTGATAAACAGAATACTGGCCTGGCTGGATTTTAAGCCAAGTTCTAGAAACAAACAAAAATCATGTTGAACTCTTTCAATCAAGAAATTGTTAAAATAAAATTGCTCGTGAATACTATCAAATTCTCTCTCTCTCTCTCTCTCTCTCTTCTTCTCCTCCCCCCCCCCTAAGTTAGCATTCATGCATAATTGATTAGATTGACACAAATCTCATTGCGGATGCCAAAGGAAAAATTGCAATCAATTTATCAATTCAGCAAATAAATCACACTTACACTCTAAAGTGCTTTACACTCTAAAGTAATTTTACTTATGGAGAATTATATAAATTTGAATAATTAACTTTGAACGAAATAAGTTGAAGCATACTGTGGTACTCCGCAGCTTTCAAGCTGTAACCCAGTAAGCCTACATGGCAACAAATATACACATTATTAATCACAGTCTCCAACCATGCTAAAGACGCCAAGTCTAAGACATGATTTGGAGATGCCAGTGTTGGACTGGGGTGTACAAAGTTAAAAATCACAACATCAGGGTGAGAGTCCAACAGGTTTATTTGGAAGCGCTGCTCCTTCATCAGGTGGTTGTGGAGTATAAGATTGCAACGTACAAAAAGTTTACAGTGTGGTGTAACTGAAATTATATATTGAAAGAGACCTGGGATGTTTGTTAAGTCTCTCATCTGTTAGAATGACCATGTTAGTTTCAGTTCTTTCCTATGAAAATCGCAAAACATTTTTTTAAAAAGTTACATTCTCAAGTGAACTTCAACAATTGGTGTCATGTTGGCCCAGATAACATATCGAAGGTGTGAGCTTCCCTATGTGAGACTGTCTGTGCCACAATGGTCAGACTGATTCTAATCTAAAAAACAGATTTACAGAATCTTACATGGATTGCCAAATATTGCTAAATAACTTGGAAGAAGGCAACTAGATTAATTTTTATTTGTAAAATATTGCAAATTTTATTCAGACAGTTACAGAATTTGAAAACTAGAAAGGCCTTCTGAGCTTTTGAGGACAAAAACACTTTTTTGGGAGGATGATTTAGAAATGGACTATTAATTAACATAATATTTAGACACCTTTAACGAATCTGGCATGACAGTAAATTGTAATTAATATCTTTAATGTTACTTATTTCAGCTAGGACAAGCTGGATTGGTACAACTGACTTTGCACATCCCCTGCTCCAAATCAGGGGCCCAAACTATAAAATGTCTTAATGTGAACACCAGATGAGAAAATAAAACAAAGAACTCCAATGCTAAAGATCAGAAACAAACAAAAATGGAAGTAATTGCTGGCAAAGCTCAGCAGGTCTGGTAGCGTCTGACAAGAGAAAACAGAGTTAATGGTTCATGTCCAGGGTCTCTTCTTCACAATTTATGAAGGAGGATCACTGGACTCTAAACAGAAGACAAATGAGAAAAGGCTGGGCCCTGGTTATGATCAAGTAAATCTGTTCCAACAGCCCAGATTCACAAGGGAGATGCAAAGTTAAAAATCATACAATACCAGGTTATAGTCTAATAGGTTTACCTATTGGACTATAACCTGGGGTTGAGAGATTTTCAACTTTGTACACCCCAGTCCAACACCAGCATCTCCAAATCAAGGGAGATACAGCACGCTAGGCCATTCAGAACCAATATTCTGTGGGGTTTTTTTAAATAATCCAAATTAATCCCTTATCACCCCAATTACCTCATTTATCCTTCAGCACATCTTTTCAACTCCTTTTTCTCTCATGAACTTATCCAGTTTCCTTCTAAAGCACCTAAGCAATGTGCCTCAATCTCTATGCAGTATCATGTTTCACATTGTAACTACTTTCTGAAAAAAAAACACCTCCTCATTTCCCTACTGGATGTATTCGTTATCAACTTCTATGTTGCAGCATAGAAGCAACATACTAAGGGTATGGGAGATCTGAAGTAAAAACACGATGTACCGCAGAAACTAAGCTGGTCTACAGAAGTAGAGTCACGTCGGACTCAAAACATTAATCCTTGTTTCTTAGGGTTGTAAAATAGTAAATGGCTAATCGATAGGTGTTGACCTTTTTGGTAATGCAGTGTATCTAACATTTAAAATATTTTTAAAAATGTTGTAGGCAAGTGAGTTTTTTGGGAAAAGCATGAGTAATGTTTGAGGATATTATGCAAACTGTTGTGACAGTTATCCTGTAGATTTATGAGTTTTTGTCATTACTGAGTATAATTTAAAATGCAAAGCTGAAAAAAGTATTGGCATTTTGTTTTAAATAGATTTATTTATTTTAGATTTATTTGACATATTGTTACTTGTACCCAGCTACAGTGAAAAGTGGATATTGTCACCACATTCTGGCACCATCTTGAATTACAAAATAAAGTACTGAATAATCTGTATAAATTAATATTAAATTGATATTATTAAAACTGAAACAGCTTCAAAAGTTCATCTTTTCCTCTCCATAGACTAGTAACCACACCTGTTAATGTTTAAATGGATAATAAATATAACCGTAATAGTTTAAACTGGTACTTCTTTTAAAAAAAATCATCCCTACTGTTTCTCTCTCCAAAGATGCCACGAGACAGGCAGAGTATCCTCAGTATTTTCTGTTATTACATTTTATAAACTCTTGCTTTAAGTCATCCAACATGTGAAAACTCTCTCGAGTCAAAACTGTCCAAGTCAATCATAACTGTGTATATCTCATCAGGGTAAGCTCTAAGACTTGTCTATTCTACAACAAAATGTCTCAACCTGTTCAATTTTGTGCATCTGGAATAGGCAATAGAAGATAACAATCAATCCTGCAACTATTCCTAACAACTAGGAAAATTTGTGCGTGTGCAGTTTTCAAGTTCTTGCAGTCATTTCATCAAGCTGACCAGGCAAATACAAATTTTGGGTTTCTGCATCAATATGTAGTCTAGTATTCTCTAATATGTAGTACATACATAAAATAAATTCAACAAGTTACCTAAATGATGCATATTACATTAATTCTTGACTATTTAGTTGGTTTAAAAGACATTGAGCTGTTTTGAACAGTACTTGCCTGCATACTTGTTGGCTTGGTTCAAGAGTTCAGTGCAGGCATGCATATCAGCAAAAGCTCGAATCCCTAAACAATTAGAAGGATGAAGCTGGGACTCTAGGAAATCACAACAGGTCTTTCGCACATCCTGTAACTGCAGTAATCCTGCTGCTGGAAGTAATACCTGTTAAAAAATGGCAACACATTTCAATCTGTCACAAGGCATCAACATCCAAACAATTAAAGTTACTGCACATGTTGACAGGAAGAAATCACATGCTAAGAATCCCATAATTAGATGGCACAAATACAAGTTAAAAGATCTAAACTAGACTTTTCTTTTTGCTTGTTTACATTATAGGAATATAGAAACATAGGAATTATTAGCAGGAGCAGGCAATTCAGCCCTTCAAACCTGCTCTACTATTTAACATAATCATAACTGATCTTATCCTGGTCTCAACTCCACTCTCCTTTCTGCTCGCCATAACTCTATTTCGCATTTCGTCATAGACCTATGTATTTCTTTCTTGAATCTATTGGTTGATTCTGCTTCCACTGCACTCTGGGGCAGTGAGTTCTGCAGATTCACAGCCCGCAGAGAGTAGTAGTTTCTGCTCATCTCAGTTTTGAACATACTCTATATTCATGACCTCTTGTTCAAGACTGTTTCACAGGGGAAACAACTGTTCCAAGTCCAACTTCCCCTTTGACATTTTATACACTTCAATCAGAATCCCCCTCATTCTTCTGAGCACCAGTGAGTACAAGCCCAAACTAGTCAACCGCTCCTCATATGCCTTTTCATCCCTGGAATCAATGTGGTGAACCTCTTCTGAACTGCCTCAGTGTCACCATATCCTTCAAGTAAAGAGACCAAAATTAGGCATAATATTCCAGATGTGGTATCACCAACGCTTTATGTAATTATAACAACACTTCTTTACTTTTACAATCCAGTCCTTTTGCAACAAATGCCAGGATTCTATTTGCCTTTCTTACTATATGCTGCACCTGTATACCTACTTTCTATGATTCATAAACAAAGACACCCAGATCCCTCTACCCTGACACAGGTTGAAGCTGCTTCCTATTTTAATAATAATTTGCCCTTTTACGTTTCCGGCCAAAAGAAAAAACCTCTCACTAATCCACATTAAGCTCCATCTGCCAAATTCTGGTCCATTCTCCTGGCCGATCAGTGTCTATTGTAAACACTCTCTCTCTCTCTCTCTCTCATCACTGTCTTCTTTCCTACCTATTTTAGTATAAACCACAAATTTTGCTATGTTACAGTCCGTGCTTACTTATAGATCATTTACATAGAAATGACCACCGTGGCAGCCCCCAGTTACAATTTGCTATCCAGAGAAGGATCCATTTATCCGGACCCTCTGCTTTCTGTCAGTCAACTAGCCAATCCTCTATCCAAGCCGATATTCTACCTTTAATTCCCTGGGATCTCACCTCCTGGATCCGCCTTTTATGCAGCACCTGCCAAAAGCCTTCTGGAAGTCTAGATGTACCACATCCACTGGATCTCCAATATCCACCTTGCTGGTTACATGTTCAAAGGACACAAAGTTTGTCAAACAACTTGCTGATCATGAAACCATTCTGACACTGGTGAATTGAGCTTTGTTTTTCCACGTGTTCAGTTATCCCCTCCTTTATGACGGACACAAGCAACTTCCCCATTATAGTGGTCAAACTAACTAGTCTATAGTTGCCCAGTTTTTGCCTATCTTTATCTTGAATATTTCCAATCCATTGGTACATTTTCAGAATCCGGGGAATTTTGGAACATTACAACTAATGCATCAATTATTAGTGCTGCCATCTTCTTTAATACCCTAGAGTGCAGGCCATCAGGCCCTGGGGCCTTGTGTGCCTTTAATCCCATCAGTTCACTTAATACCTTCTCCCTCATTATAGCTATTTCAACACGAACCTCAGTAGTAACTGAAGTTTTGTGAAGAAACCATTATATTCCACTGCGAAAACGAGACAAAATACCAGTTTAATGCCTCCGCGATATGAGTTTCCCATTATTACCTCACCTATTTTATAATCTAAAACCCCAACATTTACTTTCACCATCCTCTTTTTTTAAAATATATATTTATAAAAGCTTTTGGTATCCGTGCTTAGGTTTTCAGTTAGTTTCCTTTTGTTGTTCATTTTGATTTTGTCTTTAGTAACCCTTTGCTGATGTTTCAAGTTCTCCTAACCCTCCAGTGTGCCACTAACGTTGCAGAATGAAATGCCAGAGTTACTGCCTTTATGTCATCCTAGACTTCCTTATTAAGCCATGGATGATTTTTCACCTTTTTACCATTCCTCTTCCTCTCAGGACTATACTTTAATTGAGAGGTATGAAGTTAGGGGAATTTTGCAAAGTTCACCTTCAAATTGGCCATTTTTGTTTTAAACATCCCAAGGAAGTCGCATTGCCGCTGTTTATTATTGTAATAAATGCTGCTTAAAGTTATCTGACGTCAGAATTAATGGATCTTTAATTTTTCCATATCCTATCAGTGGAACTTTAGAATTTGAGTTTACCAAGCAGCACAGAATATTCTCTGGAATATTTAAATCAAGCTGTAAGTTGGCTCATGAGTTAAGGACACCACTATGTGCAACAGTAAGATACATCAATCAGAACATCAACCTCAATTTGCATCTGTGATATGACTGCTCGCATTTAGGACAGCAAATGGGACACTACAATTAGTGCAAAACCTAGTCAGACATCCTATTCCTGAACACACAGGTGGGCAAAGTTGCCTCAGAACAGAATCAATCTTGATTGACAACCAGGACTCAAGTTCCTTACAGATCCAACAATTAGTCAGCAGCCTTTCAACACGCCAAATTAAAAAAAAACACTGCAGATGTAATTGGTCAAACAAAAACAGGAGGCACCATAAATAGATACGCCTGCCACAGTAGGAAGAATGTTCACCAGATTTATTCATGGGGTAGCAGTTTGTCATATGACGGAGGAAATTAGGTCAAATGGGCCTGTATTAGTTGTTTAGAATGAGTGGGAATTTTACTAGAATGTATATAATTCTGACAGTGCTGGTCATACTGGACGCAGGAATTATGTTCCCTCTGACAAGGGGCTCTAAAACAAAGGGGACACTAAGGATGTGTGGTCGTGCATTTCCGTCTGAGATGAGGAGAAATCCTTCACTCCAAAAAATGCTGTATCAGTGGAATTTTCTACTAGAGAAGTTTGTGGAGGTCACAACAGAAATAGATGGATGTCTAAAAGCTATAGTTGTCAAAAGACTTGAGGAGAGAGCCAATGTCAGAATTGAGATACAGGTTCAGCCATGATCATGTTAAATGATGGAAGCATCTGAATCCCTACTCTGTTTCTTTCAACCTTACCGCCTCGCAATGTTTTCACTATTCACTCTAATGGTTCACTTATTGCCTCAGCTTTATTTCCTTAACATCGATAACAATGAATTTCAAACTCTTGCACAATGCTGAACTCTTCTATTGTCACTTTCACCTCAGGTGATTGCTTCATTAGCCAGGAGTCTTACCTCAGCTCCAACTTCATCTGCCTTTTCTCCCACATTCAGAACTCTTATTCTGTCTGGATCCTCTCCCCTCTGTCCACATCTCGACAGCATTTCATCAGGAGCTGGCATGGTGACATGAGCCAACTCAATTTCTCTCACAGTCGAACCAATTTTCCTCTGAACATGTAGCACTCGTTCTCTCAGATCCAACATTTTCCTTGTCATTAGACCTACTGACAAAGATGGCGCTGTCGCAAGTGAAAATAAAATATTCCACATAGCAAATGATTAACACCAACTCTCTGATCATCTCATCCTTGCTTTTCCAGACCAAAATTCCACCATGGACTACAAATGCCAAGGCAGTCATTGACCACATCAACTCTCGACATCACTACCCAACCACAGTTCCACAGGCTTGCACTGCCCACTTCTACCTCATTCTCAAGATCCATAAACTGACCTGGTAGATCCATTGTTATAACTCACCTTTACCGTACAACACTGATTTCCTCCAATCTCAACTCCATTTCTTCTCCTTTTGTTCAGGTTCTTCCAACCTATACTCCCAACTTTTTTGATGACTTGCACCACCTTTGGTTTCCTGCCCTTAATGATGGCCCAAAGACTGTTCATGTATTTGAATGGAGGGCCAATTAGTTGCATCCACTACGACCCTCCTCAGCTGAACACCGAGAAAATTATTTTATTTCCAATTTCCCTCCACATAAAAGGTGGTGCCATTGCAACCTGTATTGATCCTGTCTTTTCTTGGGATATATAGAATATGCTTTATTCAATCCTACTCAGTTCCTCTCTGAAGCTGATAGTTGTATCAGAAAGTTAATCAAACAGTGCCGTACATTGTAGTTGACAGGACCAATGACAATATCCAGTACATTTTTCACAATTCTGTTCTCGATCCAGCTTCAATGTGACTTTTCCCCAAAATAACTTTCCCAGCCTTCCTCTTCCAAGGATTTGTATTCCAAAGTCAGTGTGCCCTCTCCACAAAACCCTGGTTCACTCAACTAGCCCCAAGACACCACTCTTTCCCTAAAGCACCTGCACATTTAGCTGAGAAGATACAACATATGCCCTTTTATCTCCTCCTTTCCAACGACCTCCAAGGGCTCAAATATGCCTTCCAAGTAAAACAGTGACAGACTTGCATTTCTTTCAATTTAGTGAACCGTATTCACTGTCCATGACACTGTCTAATCTAGATTAGGGACACCAAATTTATCTCAGGTGATCATTTAGCTTAGTGCCTCCATTCACTCCATGAACATGTCCCTGAAGTTCAAGACAATTTTACTTGTACTCCCCACTTTCACTGACCTCCTTTGCCCTTGGCCTCCTGTTGGTACTCAACAAAATCTCAAAGAACAGCACTTCATCCTTTCAATTACAATCTTTGGGACATAAGGATTCAATGCCTTTAGATCAAAATAGCATTTTAAAAAATATTTCCTCTGACTATGTCAGCAAATGTTCTGTTAGTTAAGTCATTACCACCTTCCATCCTAACATATATCTTACTTTCCCTGCTTTTTGCCTTTTCCTGTAGCTATACTTGCTTGCACGGGTCAGATCTCTAATGCATGTTTTCCAGTTCTGACAAAAGGTCAGAGAGCTGCAATATTAATGGTTTCTCTTGGCACCGATGCTGCCAGGCCTGAGTATTTTCAACATGTTTATACAGGTATTTCTAATAAAATAATCTGGGTAATTTGGAAGTATAAAGAGTTATCAAAGGTTTACAGAATGATTTACAGAAGTCTTTGAAAGCTCTGAGGGAGAGCTTAAGAGACAAACCTAATTGTTTAAATGGAATGTGTTTAAAAAACAGCATTAGTGACAATATTCACTTATCAAAGGCCTTGGTATCTAGCATGGTGGAATTGCAGAGAATTGAAGTGTGGAAGGTGTATGGTATGTACCCTGCTGTTGTGAGGAGATTAATAGCAGTGAGTTATTGACCTCCTTTATGGATAAATGGTCCTGTTCACTGAAGAGCTTCTCACATTCAAGCTACCTAGTATAGGTTCAAACTTCCATATTACTTATCCAAAACATTATCCTCTCAGACAAAAACAGAGAAGTACAGGTCGTTCTGCTCTAATGTGTGTTTCATTAACCCAAATTCACTATAA
Organism: Chiloscyllium plagiosum; assembly: GCF_037043375.1. NCBI lineage: Eukaryota > Metazoa > Chordata > Chondrichthyes > Orectolobiformes > Hemiscylliidae > Chiloscyllium > Chiloscyllium plagiosum. Next base: position 19,206,528 of record NW_028270139.1, read on the forward strand.
CACGATTGACCAACTGGGGACACTGTTTCAACGCGTGAACTTTTGAAATGTGTGTTGGCTCTAATGTGATTACATCACCAACACTAAGCGCTGTTTCTAAAGCTTGATTTTTCATTAACACAGGGTTGCACAAGTGAGCAACTTTTGCTTTACAAAAGAACTACCTGTACTTTATTAGCCAAGCCTTCAGCATTTCAGTGAAGGGTTGTGCAACCACAGAGAGATTGCAAGTCATCAGAAAACCTCAAGAGTCAGGACTGCGGAGTCCGACATTCAAGTCAGTTAACTTAAGAAAACAAAACAGTGGGGATAGAGTTGCAGCACACAGCATGCTGCCAGAAGCCTAACTGCTTTGTGCTGCATGTCAAGGCAATCAGCATATTCACACTGTTTGAGTGCTCTCAATATCTATCCACAGTACTGTTCACACTGTAACGTATTGCTTAATCTCAATTTCTCTAACAGGTTAATGTTCAAATCGTTGGTGATCACAACAGCCAACTAAAGCAGGTCTGCGCTAAATATCCAGGGAATAGCCATGACTTGTACATTCTGGACTACTCACAGGTACAGCCTCTTTCGAAAACCCTCAGCCCACACAAGAATGGTTGCTAGGCAACAAGGGATATCCTCTTCATCCTTATCTGATGGTACCTCTGAAATCGTCAGACAGCTGCCAGGAGATACACAGCACTCCTCACACTTCAGTGAGAGCCAATGTAGAACAGACCACAGACCTTCTGAAAAGGAGGTTCTGATTCCTGGATGGTCACACACTGCCATGCAGAAATATAAACCAGATGGGCTGTCCCACACAAAAGTGGTGTGGTGCGGCCTTCAAAATCTCAGTCACCAAAGTGGCATTATGCTGGCCAAGAAGATGCAGGAGCAAGAGGAAACCTGAATGAGGAAGACAAAGGTAAAGGCTCCTCAGACAGGCCAGGGAAAGAGAGAGACAGGTGGTGGTCTGTCAAGCCAGAGACAACCTTAATGCCACCCCCCCACCAGGGTGACTGAGCTAACTGAAGACATTTTCAGTCCCTGTTAGTATATTGTTTCCACAAATGGCAGTCAGCCCTCTGCTTACCTAAGAGGAGAAAGTGAGGTCTGCAGATGCTGGAGATCAGAGCTGGAAATGTGTTGCTGGAAAAGCGCAGCAGGTCAGGTAGCATCCAGGGAACAGGAGAATCGACGTTTCGGGCATAAGCCCTTCCTGAAGAAGGGCTTATGCCCGAAACGTCGATTCTCCTGTTCCCTGGATGCTGCCTGACCTGCTGCGCTTTTCCAGCAACACATTTCCAGCTCTGCTTACCTAAGGCTACTTTCCTCAATGGATGCAGCCCAAGATCCCAAATCTCTGCTAACTACTCTCTCAATACATCCACATTCAAAGATCCACACAAATGAACCTCTAGATCCCTTGGTCTTTCCCCACTCTTTAGAACCATAGGTAATAAATATTGCCTGCCCCATTCCTCTTGTCAAAATACATCACCTCACTCTTCTCTGAATAAAATTTCATCCCCACTTGTCTACCTCAACCACTAGCATATCGATGCATTTAGAAATATGTAATATAATCAAATAGAGCCAGCGTGGCGTCATGAAGGATAAAATATATGTCTGACAAATTTATCCAAATTCTTTTATGAGTTTAACATGCAGGATAGACAAAGGGGAAACAAGTGATGCAAGATCTTTGGATTTCCAAAACCCATTTGATAAGACACCACACTACTTAGTAAGAGCTCTGGTGTTGCAGTACTACAGATAGAGGTTTGGCCAACTAATTGAAGCCAAACAGGTGAGAAAAAAGGGCATTTTCAGGATGGCGACCTGTACCCAGTGCAGTTGACATGGATCAGTGATGGGGTCACAGTTATTTACAATACATACTAATGACTTGGATGAGGGAAATATTTGTATTATAACTAAGTTGGTGCATGGCAAAAAAAAAGTCAAGCAGTGACGATGACAGAGTCAGCAGAGAGATACTGACACAATGGGCAAAAACATAACAGATGGAATATTATGTGGTAAATTGAGAGGCACTTTGGCAGGAAGAAGGGGAGCCAAATATTATTAATTGTAAAAGTCTGCAACACAGAGAGAATCACAGGTCTGGTGCATTAATCACAAAAACCTAACATCCAGGTACAGCAGGTGACAGGGAAGGCAAATAGAATGTTGGCCCTCATTTCAGAGGGAATGGAGAGTAAAGAGGCCACCTTGCTAAAATTTTAAAAAAGTGATGATATTTTGGCATTGGAGACAGTCTGGAGAACATTCACTAGGTTAATGCTGGGCTGCAGGGATTGTCTTACAACAGGCCGGGTAGGTACAGCCTTGCTCTTGGAAGTGTAGAAGAGTGAACTGTGATCTTATTGAACCAAGATCCATGGGGGCCAGTCTAGGTAGATGCTGTTGCCACTTGTAAGAGTGTTCAAGACCAGAGAACATAATCACAGAGCAAGGTATCATCCATTTGAGGCAGATAAATAGGAATTTCTCCTCTCAGTCATGAATCTATGAAATTCTTTACAGCAGAGAGAAGGGGAGGTTGGGTCATTAAATATATTCCAGGCGGAGTTAGATTGATTTTTAAATCAATAAAGGGAATCAAAAGTTCATGGGGACAAGGCAGGAAAGTGGACCGGAGGAGTATCAGATCAACCATGAGCTAATTGAAGAAGGGCCTGTGCCCGAAACGTCGAATCTCCTGTTCCCTGGATGCTGCCTGACCTGCTGTGCTGTTCCAGCAATAAAATTTCAACTAATTGAAGGATGGAACAGATTCAATGGATTAAATGGCCTACTTCTGCTACTATGCCCTATGGTCTTATTCTCTGTTGCAACTAATTGACATCATCCTTACCGTCCACCATACCTCGAAGTTTGGTATCTTAAATTATTACTGTACTCTATATTCCAACATCAAAGTTAGCTGTACATCAAAAGACAGTGGTCTCCAGCACCAAACCTTGAGGAACCACTACTGTCAACCTTCCATCATCTGACAATAACTATATGTCACATCTAACTATTCTGCCCTTAAGCCAATGTTCTAACTAAGCTGACATTGACGGCCTTATTCCATTAACCTGAAATTTTGTTAAATAACCTGTTTTTGTGAAACGCTTCATTAAAATTCAGAGAATTTTCATTTCCCTCTCACCCTTCTCTACTATTTCAAAAATTCCAATTAGGTCAGATAACACGTGCATGGCTTTCACAAATCTGTTGGCTTTCCTTGATTAATTCATAGCTAGCCAAATGCATGTTGATTTTGTTTTCCTCATTATTGTTGCTAAAACCTGAGTCACCACTAATCTGAAACCAACCGGCCTGCAGTTATACAGAAATGCCCTCACACCTTCTTTCAAATAAAGTTGTCTGGCACATTTGCAAACCTCCAGTTTTCTTCCACCTCCCCTGAATCTAGACTGGAAGATTATGGCAAGCCCTTCCACCGTCTCCATCCTTCAGCAACCTGGGAAGCCAACCACCTAGATGGAGTGACTTATCCAACCAAAGCATGGATAGCCTTTTCAATACATCCCTCACCCTGGTCATAAACGTGATCATTTGTGCTTCTACAAATATGGTAATGTTTGCCATTCTTTTGGTATTATACTCATTAAGTACTCCAATCTTGCCCATCTCTCAGCCCACCTCTTTGTACCTAATATGCACCATCCACCACTTACTATTTTACAAACTGATAGCAGCCTTTTTTCCCTTTTATGACAAATGAATGTTTTTTTTTTTGGTTAAATTTCCTCTTCCCTTTACTGCATATTATATTGGCCAGGTTCTATCTTGGAGTTGTGAAAACACTGTCAGGTGGCTGATCCAGACCAATATTCCCAGTTTATTCTAGCAATGTACAATTAACTTATTCGAAGTTAATTATTTAGACTACAAGACCTAAAAACATATTCCTATCCTAAGCAAGCTAGCCTTTCATTGAAGCTTCAAAATAGACATTTCGCAGCTCTCAAAACATTAAATAAAAGTGCTGTTTAAATGCAGGAAGAAATATCAATTTGGTGGAACAACATGATGATTTATTGTGATGTAGTAGCATGTGGATTTACAACTGCAGACATTGTGCTAGTCTCACGCTAGCTGCAAGACTTTGGGGAAAAAACATTTTGCCACAGGGAGGAGGAAAGAAAATTAAAACCAAGTGAAATCAATGCGACTGTTAAGATTATCCCAGCAGCTCATGACACAATGCAATTGACAGAGTACAATTCACAGAACATCTCCTAAAATGGCATGTACTGCAGAAGACGACTCAAAAGAATGACAAAAGACAAGTTTTAAAAAGCGACAGAAAGGGCAAAATATATTTTTAAGCACATACATATAGCCACATTAATGGTTTCTCTCAAATTATCTATGCAAAGTTCAGAATCATGTGTAGCCATTTAGCATGATCATTGATTATGCAATAATTTTTGGTTCTTTTGCAGAATTTGTACGCCTGAGGACTGGCCAATACTCCAGGAAGCACACATTCCAACTTCACCGCAGGAGTAATAAAACAAGCTGGTTTTAGTAAAAAAAAAAATGGTGAAACAAAAAGCAAAGAACTGCAGGTGCAGGAAATCTGAATCAAAAACCAAAATAGCTGGAGAAACTCAGCAGGTCTCGCTACATCTCCTGAGAGAAAGCAGCATTAACTTCTCTGGTCCAGTGACCCTCTTCAGAATGTCTCCAATAAAATTGTGAAACTGTTGAATTATCATAAAACCCCAACTAATTCATTAAAACCCTTTAGGGAATGAAAGTTGCCATCTTTATTTGGGCTGATTTACACATTACTTCAACATGGTTGACAATATGCACTCAGCAAGCCACTCACTCAGTAACATCAAAATGGCTAATCCACAGCAACTCGAGGGGGTCCATGATGGCCTTCTTGGGCAAGTAAGGCTGGCCAATAAAGACTAATCTTCCAAACAACAGCCTCAACCCAAATACATGCTTCAAAAAAAAAAATATAATTTTGCATTTTATTTTCTTGTCAGCTTACCTAGAAATTAGATCAAAATAACTACCTGGATTATGTCGTCAGTGAAGGAAAAAGCCTCAAATGTTTATCTCACTGATAGCTGCCCACAAAATTTCTTCAGACTTTTCAGCAGAGATTTCTCTAATCTGGAATCTCAACCATGCACTTGAGTCTGTTAGCAAAACAAGCTAAGAGAGGCTCCTTGACCAAGGAGATTAAAGAATCCATTGAACCATGCAGAGTTTAAACTGGGAAGTATAAAGCAGAAAATGTAAATGGAATTTAAAAGGATGAATAGAGGAGAACATTAACAACTGGGAAAGAAAGAGGAGGTTGACAAAAATAAAAGCAACAGGCAAACAAAGGCAAAAACCATTATTCAAATCTCCAACATTGATCAACTTATTAAGCAATGAAACCTCACACAGTGATAGAAACAACATTTTTAAGGCCAGAGAAGTTAAGTGATAGGAATTATCAGCCTTTTAAAAGTTCATTTGTTCCTGAATGCACCAGTCTCATCTTTCTCGGAGATGTTTAGTAGGAATCTGGAGCAAAAAGTACATCAATACTGGCATAGGCATTACATGGCAAATGGCTACCTTCTGTGCCGTAATGACTATAACTTGACAGCATTGTATGTTTTTCACCGTCAAGGAAATGAGAAAGCTTCTGTTATAGCTAGAAAAAGGAGACAGTGTAATTCTGACTACAGTCTGCAGATTCCTACAATTGCTAGCCTCACTGCCATTATTAATTGCAAGTCGCAGCCATTGTGTCAAGTACTTCTGTGTGGAGTTTGCACATTCTCCCCGTGTCTACACAAGTTTCCTCAGGGTGCTCCGGTTTCCTCCCACAATCCAAAGATGTGGTCAGGTGAATTGGCCATGCTAAATTGCCCATAGTTTTAGGTGCATTAGTCAGAGGGAAATGGGTCTGGGTGGGTTACTCTTCGCAGGGTCAGTGTGGACTGGTTGGGCCGAAGGGCCCGTTTCCACACTGTAGGAAATCTAGTCTAATCTAATCTACCCAAAGAATGATAGAATAGAAAGAGTTTTCTCCTTCATACTAACACTTGACAGGACAATTCCAGACGTCGTAAATGATCAGGAATTAAGGTTTGTTATAGTGATGAGCTTCTGTTGTGGCCAAACAAAATCCCATGTCCTAATCAAGGAGCACATGCAGTTCTGATTACTCAATGATGATTTACTTACATGCCGAGAGAAGTGAGCAATAATTGATGAGAACAAGTGTGAAAGTGGGCGATGGGATAAACAAAATGACTGTGTGCTGTGAGGACACCATGTATATTTGTTGAAATACACCAAATCTCCCAGGATGAAGCTCAACACTGATAAACACAAGTGAAATTTTTGATTACCTGCCAAGACTATTCTTATTTGACAGGCAGCAGAAATTGAGATATTCCCCAAATTACTGTCCATCAAATAAAAAGGTATCTGTTTGTCCAACAGCACTCAACTACAGATATTTTCTAAACAACCTGTTCAGAGTTGTAATACACATCACCACCATAGGTGAGACTTGAACCCAGGCCACTTAAGGGGTGGCACAGTGGCTAGTACTGCTGCCTCACAGTGCCAGGGACCCAGGTTTGATTCCACTGTGGCGACTGTGTGGAGTGTGCACATTCTCCCCATGTCTGTGTGGGTTTCCTCCAGATGCTCCCATTCACTCTACAGTCCAAAGATATGCAGGTTAGGTGGATAGGTCACACTAAATTGCCCATAGTTGTCCAGAGATGTGCACATGAGGTGGATTAGCCATAGGAAATGCAGGGTTACAGGGATAGGGTAGAGGGAAGGGACAAGGTGGGATGCTCTTTGGAGGGTTGGTGTGGGCTCAATGGCCTGCCTCCACATTGTAGGGATTATGTAATTCTGACTCAGAGGCAAGGGCACCAGCACTCAACTTCATTTATTTTTAAACTTAACCTATTTGTCTAACCAACCTGTTCAGAGATGTTATTACACACCTCTGGAGCAGGCAAGATTGGAACCCAAGCTTCCCAATCCAGAGGTAGGGACACTACCATAAACATTACCACAAGAGGGCCCTAGCTCTCAACATCATTACCTTTCCCAGCAGAAGCAACCTTAAACCAATTAGCTAATTAACTGCTTCCTTATACTGCAATTCCAGCCAGCGGGTGTTCACCACTGTGACTGGTGAGCATCCGTTCGCTTGGATCTGTAGCAGGTTCACCAGCTAGAACCATAAAAGAAGTGGACACTTGAAGGGGTTAGGAGATCTGCTAAATGGACCAGCAGAAAGGCTGCTTTGTAGTTTACAAAAAAAAACATTTATGACAGCCTAAATCTCCATGATGTTATGAACCCGCAAAAATCTAGAGGGAGAATTGAGATTGCAATTTCTTTTTTCTTTCCTCCAATCCTCTCGATCAAAAGCTTTAGTCGATCAAGTCAGTATATCCCTTGAAGGGGCAGTGAGAAAGCAGAGAACCTTTTCATTCTATTTTTTCTTCAAAAGCTTTGCACATTTATTTAGAGATAAAATGTTTACTAGCTGTTTTATAAAGGATCCCAATGTTGGTAAATTAAAATTATCAAAGTTATTCAAAATGTAATTAAACCGTATTAATTTAATTGGTCATTACTATAGTAACTATGATTTAACAAAAATATTTATGTGGACACAAGAGGAAGGTTGAGGCAGTATTATCCTCCAAGATGATGGAAGCTTCCACATGCCTACGTGCGGATGTCCCAAGCCGACAAAATCTAGATTTGTACCAACTGCATAAATTTTCCACTCTGCTTAGCTCATTTTCCCCTTTACCAAAATACTGAAGCTGAGTGTAGCACCCCATCAGCTGGTTTACTATCAGGTTATGTCACAGCTGAGCCCAAGCCAGTTCTGTCCCAACATTCACCGCATCCTTAAAGCTGAACATATGGAAACACGGGTGCTTTACTGGCGGTGGTGGTTAACAGACGAAAGGTACCATAGGTGGTGGGAAAAGCTACAACCAAAAAGATTGCATGTGATAACATCCAGAAATGCTAAACCATTCACCCAACCCAGACTTCCCAATAGGACCAGAACATAAACTCTGGCTACTCTTTAATTTCTCTGCTACAGAAGCAACTGCTGACAACTGCACTGACCAACTGAAATCAGATAATTTAGCATTGATTTACAGTTTGCACATTATAGTTTGGACCCAAGCCACTCCAAAAGCACGTGAATTTGAGCTCATGCCTTTTTGAATTTGAATATAGCAGCCTAATTAAGGCGCAACCTTCATTTGTCCATCTCTTCAAATTAAGTAATACACTATTGTACACACTCTTACAGTCACATGACGAAAGTGAGTACTGCAGATGCTGGAGTTTAAAATTAAGATTAGAGTGGTGCTAGAAAAGCACATGTCAGGTAGCATCCGAGGAGCAAGAAAAATCGACATTGCGGGCAAAAGCGATTCCTGATGAGGGGCTTTTGTCTGAAACATAAATTTTCCTGCTCCTTGGATGCTGCCTGACCTGCTGTGCTTTTCTAGCACTATTCTAATCTTGACTCTTACATGCACATGTTTATACGTATACATAAAGAAAACTTAAAACAAAAGGCTTATCAAATAGCACAAGTCTGAAAATTGGTTTAAAGTTACACAGGCCTTACTATTATTAGACTGCAATTACTTTCGAAGTCCTGAAAAGATGAGGGTCTGCAATCTCATTGTAATGGTTGTCCGTTTAGTATTAAACATGACCTATTCACACAATACCTGTACATTCTCTTCTGTAACCTGAAGTTCAGCTGTGTAAACATAATCCACAAGAATGCTCAATGTCCAGCTGTCCACTTCCTTTATGCGAACTCTTTTTGCTTTGCTCTCGCTCATTTCACCTGAAAAACAAAAGTATGTCATATGTCCATCTTTCCATCTCACAATGTTAGAAAACCTTTGCATGTATAGGGCATATATAGCAATTATGTTTAAGTAAAATTTTAAACATTTTAAAATGTCCTTTACTCTACCACGATACATAACTTTTCAGACTTAGTCATATATTGAATGGCATTCTGTTGCTACCTTCACACAGCTTTTCAGTCTCATGGTTCCTACAGCGTGTCTCCTTCCACTTAAGGATCACACTTTCTACAAATCTGTGTTAGCCCATTCAACCCATCGAGTCTGCTCACCCATTCAATTGGAACATAACTGATCTGATGATCCTCTGTTCCACTTGCCTGCCTTTCCAGATAATCTTTGGTTCCCTTACTAATTTTGTTCAGTCTTGAATATAGTTAATGATCCTGCCTCCAACAGCCTTTGGAGGAAAAAAATTCCATAATTTCACTACCCTCAAATGAAACTCCTTCTAGTTTTGATTCTAATTGCCTCCACCTTACTCTGAGATTATGCACTCTGGTCCTAATATCTCTCAAGGCAAAACAACCTCTCCATGTCAGGGCCCTAAGAATCTTTTGTTTCAATAACATCACCTCAAATTCTCTAAACTCCGTGGAATACAGACTCAGCCTACTCAATCTCTTCTCAGAAGCCAATCCCTCCATATCCAGGATCAACCTAGTGAGCTCTTCTGGGCTGCCTGCAATGCCAGAACATAGAGTCATAGAGATGTACAGCATGGAAACAGACCCTTCAGTCCAACCCGTCCATGCCGACCAGATATCCTAACCCAATCTAGTCCCACCTGCCAGCAACCAGCCCAAAACCCTCCAAACCCTTCCTATTCATATAATCGATCCAGCAGCCTTTTAAATGTTGCAACAACCTTCCACCACTTCCTCTGGCAGCTCATTCCATATACGTACCACCCTCTGCGTGAAAATGTTGCCCCCTACGTCTCTTTTATATCTTTCCCCTCTCACCCTAAACCTATGCCCTCTAGTTCTGGACTCCGACCCCAGGGAAAAGACTTTGTCTATTTATCCTATCCATGCCCCTCATGATTTTGTAAACCTCTATAAAAGGTCACCCCTCAGCCTCCAACGCTCCGGGGAAAACAGCCCCAGATTGTTCAGCCTCTCCCTATAGCTCAAATCCTCCAACCCTGGCAGCATCCTTGTCAAGCTTTTCTGAACCCTTTCAAGTTTCACAATATCTTTCCGATAGGAAGGAGAGCAGAACTGCACACAATATTCCAACAGTGGCCGATCCAATACCCTGTACAGCAGCAACTTGACCTCCCAACTCCTGTACTCAATACTCTGACCAATAAAGGAAAGCATACCAAACGCCTTCTTTGGGACCAAAATGGGTCACAGTATTCCAGGCACGGTCTACCATGGTCTACTCCAGGCAATGTTTTGTATAGATTTAGCAAAACCTTCCTATTTTTCTACTCTCTACCCTTTGACATAAAGGCCATCAGTCCATTTTCTTCCCTATCACCAGCATCTAAAGTCAGTAGGTTGTTTTTGTGTTTCATGCATAAGAACCTCCAAATATTTTTAAAAAGCTTTTGTGGTCTATTGTGACATTATTTGTAGGTTTATCCTCAAAGTTTATATTCTCCCATTATCATTTGTTTGGTCATTTTGTTTTTGTTAGTTTTTAAAGGAGAAAGTGAGTTCTGCAGATGCTGGAGATCAGAGCTGAAAATGTGTTGCTGGAAAAACGCAGCAGGTCAGGCAGCATCCAGGGAACAGGAGAATCGACGTTTCGGGCATAAGCCCTTCTTCAGGAATGAGGAAAGTTTGTCCAGCAGGCTAAGATAAAAGGTAGGGAGGAGGGACTTGGGGACCTATCGCATTTCTGATGCCCCTCCCCCAAGTCCCTCCTCCCTACCTTTTATCTTAGCCTGCTGGACAAACTTTCCTCATTCCTGAAGAAGGGCTTATGCCCAAAACGTCGATTCTCCTGTTCCCTGGATGCTGCCTGACCTGCTGCGTTTTTCCAGCAACACATTTTCAGCTTTGTTAGTTTTTAAACCTCCCCAAATCCTTTGTCACAACACAGTCTTTGTCACATTGAATGAAAAAAACGTACAGTTTCACACGATCCTTAACTTCTCTGGTTAACCGTTGTTGGCTTATCCCATTTCTCACTGGGGTACATCTTTGTTGTGAGCCACAAACTATGTTCTTAAATGTTCATCGCTGTCCCTCCACCACTTTTGCTGCTAATTTTCATTCCAGTCCATTCCAATTCACTCTTATAAAGACTCTTTCTTTTTAGAACATAGGAACACAAGAACTCGGAGCAGGGGTAGACCACCTGGCCCTTCGAGCCTGCTCTACCATTCAATAAGATCATCGTTGATCTTTTCACAGTCTCAGCTCCACTTAACCGCCCTCTCTCCAGAACCCCTAATTCATTTACTGGTCAAAAATTCTCTCTCTTAGCTTTAAAAACATTTACTGAGGAAGCCTCAACTACTTCACTGGGCAGGGAAGTCCACTGATTCACAACCCTCTGGGTGAAGAAATTTTTTCTCAATTCAGTTCTAAATCTGCTCCCCCTAATTTTGAGGCTATGCACTCTTGTCCTAGTTTCGTCCGCCAGTGGAAACATAAAAACGTATAAAATTATGAAGGAAATAAATAAGATTCCCCCTCATTCCTCTAAATTGAAATGAATATAATCCCAGTCTACTCAGTCTCTCCTCGTAAGCCAACCTCTCCACTCTAGAATCAATCTACTTTTATATGAGATTAGATTCCCTACAGTGTGGAAACAAGCCCTTCGGCCCAACAAATCCACACCGACCCTCTAAAGAGCAACCAGCCTAGACCATTTCCCTCTGACTAACGCACCTAACACGATGGACAATTTAGCATGGCCAATTCACATCTTTGGACTGTGGGAGGAAACCGGAGCACCCGGAGGAAACCCATGCAGACACGGGGAGAATGTGCAAACTCCACACAGACAGTCGCCAGAGGCTGGAATCAAATCCAGGTCCTTGGTGCTGCGAGGCAGCAGTGCTAACTACTGAGTCACCATGTCACCCCCTCCCAGTGCCAGAACATCCTTTCTCAAATATGGAGACAAAATCTGCATGCAGTACTCCAGGTGTGGCCTCACCAGTACGCTATACAGCTGCAACATACCCTCCCTGCTTTTAAACTCATTTTGCTTTTTTTAATTACCTGTTGCATCTGCAGACCAAACTGCTGTAATTCATGCACATGGACATCCAAATCCCTCTGCTCAGCAGCATGCTGTAATTTTTTTTTAACCAATCAACCAATAGTCCTTTTTACTGTTATTCCTACCAAAATGAATGACTTCACATGTATTAATATTGTACTCCAGCTGTCAGACCTTTGCCCACTCAAAGTATTTATGTTCCTCTGCAACTTTACCCTATCCCTCATCTTAGTGTCATTCACAAACTTTGGCACTACATGTGGCCCCCAACCCAATCATCTGTGTAAATTGTGATTAACTGCAGTCCCAACACTGATCCCGGAGGCACAGCCACTAGCCACTAATTAGGCAAAAGTGAGGACTGCAGATGCTGGAGATTAGAGTCAATATAGTGGTGCTGGAAAAGCACAGGTCAGGCAGCATCCAAGGAGCAGGAGAATCGACGTTTCGGGCAAAAATCCTCATTCAGGAATAATTCCTGATAAAGGGGCTTTTGCCCGTAACATCGATTCTCCTGCTGCTCAGATGCTGCTGTGCTTTTCCAGCAACACACTAGTCACTGGCTATTGTGGTTGGCAATCACTCATTTATTCACATTCTTTGCTTATTTATTTGTGTTATCTTAATAAGGGTGGAGTGAAATGAAAAGGAACTTTTAAAACCAGGGATTTACAAGGATGGCAGCATGTTTTGAAAGCAATGAATTTGATACCTATTTTTAAAATCTTGTTTGCAGAGTTATGGGTTCCAGCAATGTGCAAAAGAGCTGGAACCAAGGGGTTGTTTACAACTGAAGCGGATTGATAATTGGTTGTTTCAACAAAAGCCCCTAATAAAGGTCCTCCACCTGCCAAAAACAAGGTGTGTGGTTATCAGGTAACTGAGCAGCTTGAGCTGTGAATAAGAGAGAGAAGCTAGTCAGGGCAGAACAGAAACCAGCAAGTCTGCAGAAGCCAGAAAAGCTCTTTTCACAGTTCCCTGTCATAGGAGACTATTCACCTGAAGAGAAGCAGCTTATTTATCCTTCAGCTGATGCTGCAAGTTGTGACTTTGAATTGACTTTAAGAGATATATTTTGTCCTAGTTTTCTTTTCGATGAAGGAAGGTTGAGGTAAAGATAAATGAGCAGTGTGATCAAAGCCAATAAAAAAAAAAGATTTAAATGTTGAAAAATAGAAGCAGCATGAATGGGTGGGGTCAAGCTCCCACAGAACCAAGATTCTTTAGCTTTGGCTTCCTACAGTTGGTGTCTTGATGCAAAAGCTCTTATTCCTCTCTCTCTGTTACAGCTAAAAGCTAGAGTTCTCTGTCTCACATGCAGTTCTAGCAGCAGCAGCAGCTGCAGCAATCTGTTTTACTGAAATGTAGTTGTTTCTGACCCAAGCTACTCCCTCTCAAAATGAATGCCAAAATTCTAACATATTATGGTCACTATCTTCTCAGGGATCCTTTAGTCAGGATCATTTGTTAAACCTGCTTTATTACATATCACCAGATTCAAAACAGCTTGATTCCTGGTCTATCAGAAAATGATCTGGTGACATTTCAATTTTTATGCAGTGAAGAGTTGAGACACTCAAACAGAGAATCCTTAGTTTAACATCAATTTGTTGGGAGTTTATTCATTTCAGATGAGTGAATAGTAGGGATCTGCAATTCAGTTTCACAATCCTGGATTAGAAAACTGAGAAATCAGTTAGGTTTGTCCATTCTGATTACTATATAGCAACTCTGGGTGGGAATGAAAACACACTGATTACAAGATGGCAACAATACAGCATGTTGATAAGCCCAAGCCAGATCAAATCAGCCTCCCTGTCCCTGTATTTGCAACACAGGAAATTTTAAAAAAGAACAATGTACTAATACTCTAACTTTAGCAGAGGAAAACTCAACAAGGCAGTTTAGTAAATGTCTATGATTTAATTCTTTTTTGAATACAGCTGTCACACAATCTCAAACAGAGACAATTACAGGATAAATTCCAAGAAAAATAAGAAATATAACTGACCAATTCATTAAAGCAGTTTCAATGATGCAAAGCATCACAGGCACATGGTTGATTGATCTTGGTTGATTTCTGAAGAGACTGATCAGTGCAAACACGATCTAAACAGGCTCAGATATATTCATGGAGTTCTTATAACTGGGATTCTACTCTTCTAATTTCCAATAAGTTGATAATGGGAGGATAGTTAGAGAGCATCCTGGAATCTTTCCACCAGCTTTCACAGCCACGTCCTGTCTAAAACCACACAAACTAGTTGGTCTCTCTCTGTTTTTCCCAGCTCAAATGGGATAAAGCTCTAACATTCTGGGCTAACCACTGCAATACAGCAGAATTGCTTTTCCCTTTTCAAATTTTCATTGTGCAGAAACGGTAACAGCATTTTGAAAGCACACATTTCACGACCTCCCACACATAACATCAATCAAATTATAGATAACTATTAGCACCTTTCTACACACTCAACATCCAGAGCTGCAACTGAATCTCAAATCAAAATTGCAAAACAGACCTGTTTAACTTCCAGAAAACAGTTCGAATTAAAATAAGTTTTGAAATTATGCTTATCCTCACCTGGAGGTTAAAAAATAAACTTGACTCTTCTCAATATACTTCTCGGTCTCCGCCCAACAAACTGCAAGGAATTCATGGATCTATTTGTCATTGAGGTAGAGACCAATCATGTTCCACTAACCCACAATCAAAATACTCTAATACTCCCATTGTCAACTTGCTCTAGTTTCTCTATCTCCTCTTTTGCCCTCTCTGTCTGAACTCATTATCACAAGACCTACCTCCAGTTCCTTCAATCCTATTCCCCCTCAACTACTCATCACCCAACATCCTCTCCTAATCCCCATGTTTGAGTACTATAACTAGTTGGTTCTCTGCCTTCAGATGCTCCTCCTTCTCTTTTATACTTGCTGTCATCAGCAGCTCCAAAATAAATATCATACCTGCAAACTACACTCCCATTTCATCTAGTGTCCTTCAAAATGTTGTCACCACCCAAATCTACGCGCTACTTTCCCAGAATTCCATGCTTGAATCCATTTAACTAGGTTTGCAGTAGCCATAAACAACATGCTGTTTGATCTGGAGGAAGGTTAAAACTATCCCTCCTTGTCTTTCTTGACACATCAGTAGCAGCGTTCCCTCACATTTTATTCTTTCTGTGCAGACCTCAAAGATCCATATATGGCAGTACCTTCTGGAAACAGAAGTCAATGCTGCGATCCCCAAAGGCAAGTCAATCATCTAGAGCAGCAACTTAGAGGGAAGGTTGGTCTGTGGCCTTATCAAACTGTCTAATAGCTAGTCTTTTAGATGCAGAAATTTCCATCAATTAAATATTACGAAGTCAAGTGTTTTAAGCTGCTTCTAACTTTGTTTCCTAACTACCGATTCAATCCCTGACAACTAAGATTATTTCAATTCATCTTTCACCTTGGTGTCATATTTAATCCTAAGGTAATCTTCTGGCCTAATACTCATGCATCGCTCAGTCTGCCTATTTCCACCACTGTAACACTGTCTGACCACCTGTCCCAACTCACGTGCTGTAAAAACACAATTCATGAATAGGCTGGGGCTTTGGAGGCTGAGGTTATCCCTTACAGAGGTTTATAAAATCATTAGAGACATGGAGAAGGTCAAGGTCTTTTTCTCAAGATGGGAGAGTCCAAAACTAGAGGGCATAGTTTTAAGGTGAGAGGGAAAAGATTCAAGATGGACTTGAGGGACAACATTTTCAAGCAGAGATGTATGGAATGAGCTGCAAGAGGTGGAGGAGCCTGGTTCAATTATAACATTTAAAGGGTATCTGGATGGGTATAGGAATAGGAAGGGTTCAGAGGGATAAGGGCCAAACGTTGGCAAATGGGACTAGGTCAGATTGGGATGTCTGGTCGGAGCAAACAAGTTGTACCAAAGGGTCTCCTAAAGACTCAGAGCCCAAAGTACCAGGGCACAACTAATTCATACCTCGTGAACCCCTGATATTCATCGACTAACAACGAAAGAGCATTCTTTCAGTCATTATAGCCCTAAGCTTTGAATATCCTCCCTACATCTATTTGCCTCTCTACTTTAGCTTCCTCCTTTAAAAGATTCCTTAAGACCGACCTCGATCATCTATCCTAATGTATTTCCTCATGTGGCTTGGTCTCAGGGTGACGAAGGGCTAATGCCTGAAACATCAACTTTCCTGCTCCACCCTTTTCAACTCTTGGTCTCACAATGTGTTTGGCGATGTTCCTGTAAAGTGTCTTGGATGTTTTATTATGCTAATAATACTGTAAAAATACATAAACTGTTCTTGTTGCTGGATCAACCTCAAATTCCCGTCTTTACAGGAGCATCATCTAATATTGGACACCACCTGGTTTACCTTCCCTCTTGTAACCTAAACAAACAATCTGAAACATCTGTTTTGTTTGTACATCTAATGACAAAACAGCACCAGAATAGCTTTAAAATAGCACAAAATACCAGATAATGCTGATATAGCTAAACAGTCATGTTTTCACACTGAAGTGACTGCTTGGTGTTATCATCACCATTACTGAATTCTGTGCCTAATTAAGAATACCTGCCAACATGACTTATCTTCTAAAAGAGACATGCAAAAACAATTGATTGTTTAAAGATAAACACAATTTCAAACACTAGTATTGCATAAACCAAATCCTGTGTGTCAAAAAAAAGTTAAATGACAGACTGATTTAACCTGATAAGTATTCATAATAATAAATGGTATCGAATAGACTTCAATCAACTTTACAATAATCATTGACAAAATGAATTAAGTGAGCACAGAATAAAATTTCAAATGATTCAGCCACACTAGGAAGTAATTAATATATTGCCCATATATTGTTACATTATACTACTACAACAGTAATATGGATTTTATTAACAAAGCTAAATTTATAAACTAAATTACATATATTCAATACATTTATTTTGTGCAGAGGTACACAGAGTCCCAACAACCAGTAACAAATTGGTGTTACAAATATTAAATTAAATCTCAGTGGAAATTGATTTAGTTTTATTTTCTCCCTTTCCCTTACTGCAGATCTTCTCATAAATCAACTGTGGAAAGTGACCACATGCCAGAGTCACTGAAGGCAACTCTCTTTTCAACTTTTCTTTGTCCGTTGTGAACAAACATTCATTCCTTACTCTGCATTTCCTCACTCTGCATTTCCTCCTGCAAGAGCACTGAGATCAAATACTCTGCATGCAATAAATAATAGCTCAGTGTTGTATTTCAAACATAGTGTAGCTTCAGGTGATAACATATTCATTTTGGTGTATATGTGCAACTGCAAGCATGCTGTGTCCAGCTTCACCTTACCAGCAGTTGGCACCCCCAGAATGGGGAAGGAAGTCAAACCATTGAGGGCTCCCACTCTCAAATATTCATGTGCTGAAGCACATAACAGAATTGATTCTGAAGGACATCTGAAGCAAGATCAAATGGTGACTCTTGTTGCTTCAGAGCCAGCTGTCAAACATGCAACAACATAGCCACTTCACTAACCGGTCTTCTACTTTTTCCTCCCTTTGAGGGAGCCTTAAATTCCATTTTGAGATCTCCCCAGCAAAAAGGCTGGAAATGTGTCGTGAAATGAACTCTTAGGGACAATTCTGTGGCCAGTTTAGGTTCTTGAGATCTACAATGAAATGTAGCAGTACGCCAATGAAAACTTCCTAAATACACTAACCAGGAGCACAATTTTTCCAACTTCTTAGATGGAATATAGCCCAAGAGTACAAGTCAGCAAACACCGCATACAGGCAGCAATGCTTTCTGTAACTAGCACCAAAATATATCCTTGAAAACAAAACAACTTTCCCGCAGAGGAGTATTCAATAATTCTTCAGTTGCAGTACTACAAACAAACAGCAGGTGACTTTTTTGGGGTACAGGCCATTCCTTGTTAAAAGTTGAGTAAACAGAAGATCGCAACTCACAGGACACCTAAAAACAGGAGCAATATTAAAAAGTAAAACAATTTAAAACTTCAATTCAGGACCCAATCTTTCAACTGGCAAACATAGAAGCCAGCAATAATAACCAATTTAACAGTCTCATCATTTGCTTGTGTTGGCTTTCTATATTCTGTTACGTATTGTGTAACAGAATTGTGTTGGATGTGTGTCGTGTATCATTCACCTTAGCAGTGTTTACTTCTGGAATGGGTGAAGGTAATCAAAACACTAAGAGTTCCTTTTAGGAATTGCTCACATTGCAAAGCACATTCAATAAGAACGGATTTCCAAGGGCATTATGGACAAGTTCAAACAGCCATATTTGCTGCTACCAAGACGATGCAACACAGCTGTTATACCGAATCATCTTCCAATTTTGCCTCCCTTTTTGAGATTGCTTTAAATCCCATCCCAGAATTTTCCCAACAATGAAGTTGAAAGTTTACCAAGACAGGATATCTTGGGTACACTCTGGTAGCCATGCGTGGCAGAGGCCAAAATTTCCAATCCGCAGCACCACACTTCTGACCAATCATTTTACTAACTACAGATATACGTAACTACTGGTTATACAATACCTGTAAACATTGCATGGAAGTATGGACTGCAAGCTGCCAAAACAACTCTGTGTGCTGAAATTTCAGTATCGTCAGCTACAAGTGTCACATCACATAAAAGGTTCTGACTGTAAGAGAACAGAGACACGTTTAATTGAAGAAAATATTCAGTACCAAATCTAACACAATATCCTTTTACTAACCACTAACATCACCGTTCTGCTTCCTAAAATTCAAAACGTTAACAGAGAGTAAGGGAAATTTGAGGCTGGGAACTGTCAGAGTTTTCTAGAAATGCTGTTATGATAACCTCGGATTGCAATCATGCTGGAGAAAGTTTTACTAAGTCAACTTGTAAAAGTGACAGACCGTGCACTATAACATATTCTTCCCACTCTTGAAGGGAAGACTCAATATTGAGCGCAAGTTAATTTGCTCTCTCTGTCCACTTCCTTCCCTGTGAAATGTGTCAATAATTGATGGTTGGAGTGAGTGAATTGGTCGGTCAGTCAGTCAGTCATCACACAGATTAGAGAGGTCCACTTCATAATCTCAAAAAAGGGAAGTTCCAAATCACAAAGGAATCTTGCTGTTACAACCCAAAATGATAACATTACATAATTCAATGTGGAGCACACTCTACTACACAATTTTCAAATCTTATTGAATGTCCAATAAAATAACAAGGAAAGCAGTATTGTCTATACCATGCACTTTTAAGAATTCTTGTTTTCATGGGTGAGAAAAAAAAAGAAAGGAATTAAAACATTACAAAGACATGTTTTCCCCAATAACGAGATCTCTATTTCTATTTTCATTTGCTCAGAACCAAATAAATTTCAGCCAACCTTGCCCAAGACTACATCAATTCTATCCTGAGACTATGTCCAGCATCCATGAAAAGGAACCTATCGAGTACATGTTAATCTATAAATAATTGTAGCCTTCATTGAGCATTTCACTAGTGGTAGCAACAGTAAACAGTTTATACGAATGACCAGTAAAATTATATAGAATATATAAGGAAGGCCCCAAGATTATAAAATGCTGAAAGAGATAGAGGTGTTATCTGTTCTAGTAACTGACATTGATCAATATAAAATTTCCAATCCCACAAAATAAAAAGATAATAAAACGTTGCAAATTGGTACCAATGCTAGTGGTTTAAAAATATTGCAGGCTTTTATTTGCCTGAAAAGTTTCAGTAAAACAAAAAGCCACATAAGTATTGTCAGTGATATACTGTTCTGGAGATATATTTTGACCTTACTTATATCAATAAAGAATTGAAACGGAGGTAAAAGTGACAAAGTGTGGCATCAAGGTACCCTAGAAAAAATGAAATCAAAGGAGGAGGGAGAAAACTTTCCACTGACTGCAGATATGCTCAGTACAAAGGAAAATGGCTATGTAGTGAAAGGTCAATATTCTCTGCTCTGGAAAATCACTAACAGTCCTAGTTCCAATCATCTTTGGCTATTTCATCAATGACTTTCTCTTCATATTAAAGGAAGGAATGTGATATTCATTGACAATTGCAGTCTTCAGTATGATTAGCAAATAATCAGTCCAAACCCACAAACAGCTAGACCTGGACAATATTCACACTTGGGCTGTTAAGTGGCAAGTGACATTCACGCAACATTAGTGTGAGGTAAAGATCACCTAATAAAGAAGAATGATTAACCACCTCCACCTTGACATTCAAAAGCATCATAAATTAACTCCCCATCATCAACATTGTGAAACAGAGCCTGTGTTGTGTCTATCGCGAGCAACCAGCCGTATAAATACTGGGGCTTTTGAGAGCAGATGAGAGACCAACTTCTGCGAGTCACTCCTGACTTCCTACAGTTTGTTCATGATCTAAAAGGAACTATGATGGAATACTCTCCATCTGCCTGGATAAGTGTAATTGCAATAATACTCACAGAACTCAACACCACCTAGGAATACCTCCATTAAACAGTTCAATAAGCTGGCTCACCACATCCTCCTGAAGGGCAACATATGTTCGTTTTGGCAGCAACATCCTTGTTCCATGAATGAATATAAAAGATTCAAGACTTTCAAATGACACAGGTCGTGGCTTATAATTAATGCAGAGTAGGACCACAACAAAATACAGGAAGAGGATTCATGCATTTCCAAAACAGGCCTGCAATTGATAAAATGGTTTGCAATATTGTGCAGTTCCAGATGCAAGTTATGAAAAGTGTGAAGGCATCAGAGAGATTGCATCAAAAATTCACAAGGTTAATTCCAGGCCTAAGGGGCTTCAGTTAGGAGGTTAGATTGGAGATATCGAGATAGTTTCCCTAAAGGGAAAGCTGAGCAATGATTTGATAATGGTATCCAAAATCAGGAGGGGGGTCTGAACAGAGTTAATAGGAAGAAACTCTTCCCACATATGAAAGGAAAGGATCAAGAATAAGAGGGCCCAAATGTAAAGTAATTTTAAAAAGCAGCAAAAGCAACACAAGAAAAAGGAATGGGGCTGGCACAGAGGCGCAGTGGTTAGCACTGCTGCCTCACAACGCCAGGGTTCGATACCCACCTCAGACAACGGTCTGTGTGGAGTTTGCACATACTCCCTTTGTCTGCATGGGTTTCCTCCGGGTGCTCCTGTTTCCTCCCACAATCCAAAATTGGGCAAATTAGGTGAACTGGCCATGCTAAATAGTGTTCAGGGGTGTATAGGTTAGGTGCATTAGTCAGGGGTAAATGTAGAGTAAAAGTTTGGGTGGGATACGCTTTGGAGGGTCAGCGTGGACCTGTTTCCAAACTGTAGGGTGTCTATAAAAAAAAACCTATACTGTATTACAACGGGGCTTGATAGACTAGACAGGTGTTTTCTCCTATGGATAAGGCCAGAACTAATAAAACTGTTGATTACTATCACCAATAGAAAATTCAGGAAAATGTTCTTTTTCAGATAAACACTTGGAGACAAAGAAAAAATTGCAGAGCTACTGGGAAGTAGGACTTACTTAGTTGTTTTTGCAGAGAGCTAGCACAGACGCAATGAGATGAATGACCTTCTGTGCTATGCAAAAAGCCAAAGAACAATGGAAGCTGGAAATCAGAAGCAAGAACAGAAAAAAAACCTTAGCAGGTCTGGCAACATTTATGTCAAGAAAGCAGAGCTAACATTGCAGGTCCAATGTCCCTTTTTCAGAATACTGGCCCAAAACATTTAACTCTGCTTTCTCTCCACAAATGTTGCAGGAGCTGCTGAGTTTTTCCAGCATTTTTTTGCTGTTTTTGTTCCTTCTGTGCTATCAAAATTTAAAGATTCTACCAGAATAGCAGGAACACAGAACTCAAGATCCACATTACATCATGCAATAACCAAACAGCATAGAGTTTGAAAGTAAAGCTTGTTAAATATGTAAGAAAAGAGATGATGTTGATGGTGATAGATGAAAAAGGGCAAAAGAAGGCTTACGTGCAGTATAAATACTGCTTAGACTTTTTGGGGGCTGAATAGCTTGTTCTGTGCTTTAAAAGTTATGACAATTATTATTAATAGGCCAGTAGGAAGGTGAATCCAAGTTCTGCAAACCAGTACAAATTAAAAATAAATTGAAACCCAATTCCTAATCTGTAGCAAACGAAAAAAAAAGGTAAATCATATTACTGAGCAATATTATTTACTTGGCCACTGCTAGGATGCCAAATATCACCACAAAATGGCAGATAAAGTCCCTCAATTCCCTAGGTCAGTTCCTAACCATCACTGATTTGTCATGGTGGAGCTGCAAGGCAGCAACAAGAGAACAGGCAACTGAAAACAGACATGTCTGGGTCTGCTATTGTGCACCTAGCAATGGGTTGTTAAAATAGTGGCAGGTGATCTTTAGTGAGAAAGATTTTTTCAAAAAACTGCAATGACTTTCCTGTTCTCTCTCTCTCACTCTCTTCGGGTAGTATGCCCCAAGAGGACACTGGCAACCATGGGCCTTTACTGGATTAGTCCTTACTATGGTTGGCATGCTCTTCTGCTATCAGTTTGACCAGAAAACTAATCTATTCTTATTGCATGCTAATACACATAATGGAATGATTTACAGGCAGATAATCAGCCTATTTGGCCTTGTTACTAACACAACCTTCATGGTTACGTGAAAGTAGACTTGAACCCTAGAGGTTCTGGTCCACAGGTAGAGGTGATTTGGACTTTGTTAGTCATTAAAACATTTGCTGCAAACCCAGTGATGCTAAAATGGACATACAGAGACCTACCTTCTCAGTTCATTCATAACTTTAAAAGCATTTTTCATGTGGCGAGGATTCACAGTCACTGGACATTGTTTCTCAGAAACATCATCCTTTAGATCATGGTGTTTATGTTGGCATAATTTTGTGCACCTGTAAACAAAGATTAGAATTAAATATCGATCAGGAGAGGTTGTAACAGATAAAGTTATTTCAATTAGCCTTAATCCCATTAAATCAGCCAACAATTGGTGGTCAAGCAATTAAATTGGAATCATATGCATTTATATCAGGCAACTGTGGTCCAGCTTAGTTTAATTTGTAATGAAAAATTATTTA
This sequence comes from Chiloscyllium plagiosum, assembly GCF_037043375.1. Taxonomy (NCBI): domain Eukaryota; kingdom Metazoa; phylum Chordata; class Chondrichthyes; order Orectolobiformes; family Hemiscylliidae; genus Chiloscyllium; species Chiloscyllium plagiosum. The sequence continues at coordinate 19,229,777 of NW_028270139.1, forward strand.
AAATATATTTTTAAAAAGTCTAAGAAATTATTATACCAAAGTAAACCAGCATAACCAAATGTCTGGCATTAACTTTACAAAAGGCCACTAAAAATATAATTTCACCAAAATTACAGCCACAGTCTGACCAAGTTAACATTATCCAATGTCACTAGAAATCGTTTGTATCATGATAAACAGTCAGAACCCTAAAGAACTGTTGACACTTTTAGCCCACAATTCCAAAAAGTGTTTCTTTTTAAAGAGGAGGACAGCTACAGAGATAGAGTGACAAGTATAAATTCAGAGGCTAGCTATTAAAAATTCTTTATGGGACTAATGGGGATGCAAGACATAAAAGGTGTCAACAAAACTTCAAACAGGCTGGACTGTGATCGCAAACTCAAAAACATAATTAGGAGCTAACAAACCACTGCTCAATAGCAAGCCACCCTCTGCAGATTACAACAGAAACCGCAGACACATTTCTTTCATTTGTCCATTTTAAAGAATACACAAAAAGAGAGGGGTTAAAAAGCCAGTTGCAATTTTACAGGAGTGGATTTGTGGGACTGAATACCCTGTGTAGCAGACTGTGAAGATCACAGTTAAAGAATATTACCTTGTCACCCCTGTACGGCAATTAAAGAGCATCGCTCACTGAGCGTAAAAGTCAGCTAGCTCACAGGACAACAAAAGGGAGACTGTCCTTCACAGAGTTCTACAAGTCATCTTTTAAAAAAAAAAATTAGGATAAAGAAACTTCAATCAACCTACAAAACAAAGAATCTCAAATGTCAAATGTTCAGTGTTGATGGTACAGGGTAAACTGTACTGCAACGGCCACAACGTTCAACTACCTACAATGATTCACAAATAATTTAGAACTTATCCACGGTACAATTGCAAAAGGTTTAAAAGACATTTGGAGGAACACATGGGGCGGGCACGATGACTCAGTGGTTAGCACTGCTGCATCACAGCACCAGGGTCCCAGGTTCAATTCTGGCCTCAGGCGACTGCCTGTGTGGAGTTTGCACATTCTCCCCGTGTCTGCGTGGGTTTCCTCCGGGTGCTCCGGTTTCCTCACACAGTCACAAAGATGTGCAGGTGAATTGGTCATGCTAAATTGCCCATAGTGATAGATGCATTAGTCAGAGGGAAATGGGACTGGGCAGGTTACTCTTCAGACGGTCAGTATGGACTTGTTGGGCTGAAGGGCCTGTTTCCACACTGTAAGGAAATCTAATCTAATGAATAGAAAATGTTTGGAAGGATATAGGCCAGGAGCAGGCAGGTGGGACTAAATTAGTTTGGGATCATGTTTGACATGGACTGTTTGGACCACAGGGTTTGTTTCCGTGCTGTATGATTCAATGACTCCACATGTTTTTTTAAAGAGAACATTTTATCATTTTGGGTTCAACTTTTATTCCTAAACTTCAAGTGTGTGTACTGCATTACCAATTCTTATTTAGTGTTAAGTAATTAGTCAAAGCTCATTGTTCATTAACTCAAGAAAGCCTAGTCAAATTGCCTCCTTTGAAAACACAAGTTATTTTGGGTATGGGAGAAGGGTATCCACAATGGAAGGGATCCTTTTTAAATTGGCCATACTACCAACCAAAGGTGATGGTAGTAATAAAGTAAGGAGAAGTAATAATGAAGGAAACCAGTTCATCCCTCCTCATCCAGAAACTTAACAGTTTGGATTACCCTACCGGGAATGGAAACAAATCGGGCAACTTCACCCAAGGACCGACTTTCAATAATTTAATTTAAGGCTTTAACATTCTTAGTACCTGACATATACCGAATTAAAGATATTATGAAGTTACTGATAGTGATTTAAACAGGACATTGCATTCAAGAATGAATTAGATTGAATGACTAGATTGGGTTGGGATATCTGGTCAGCATGTACAAGTTGGACCGACAGGTCTGTTTCCATGCTGTACATCTCCATGATTCTATGGTCGGTCACTATAATATACTTACATGTGAAAGGAGGAAGTGCAAATGTTACAATGAAAAGTTTGTACTGCAGCAGTAGCTGAGTCAGCAAACCCTCAAATATAGGACCAGTGACACTACAAATTTCTAGCTTACATTTGGTACAATTCTTGTGGAGACTAATAGTTTGGAAAATGAGAGATAAATTTCCCAGAAACTGATAAGAAACCCAGCACAAGATTTCACATTTTAAAGATGTTGAGGATTATTATAATCCCATCTGACGACAATACAAGTCAGATCAGACAGCGCAACCTGGTTTAACAAACTTAAGTTTACTTTTGCAATGTATTTAAGGTCAATGAAAATATTCATAAAAGTCTGCTAATGTGCTTTTAATAAAGTAACATAAAAGTTTATCACATGCAAAAACAAAAGGAAAAACCACTAAACACTAAGTAGCATCTAGAAGGTACACTTAAAATGCCAGGCGTAGTAGGCTATGTACCAAGTGCAGATAAATGACATTAGTGAGATTTGGAGTTTGTTGGTCAGCATAGACATATTGGGCAAAGTGTCTGTTTCTGTGCTGTATAATTATGCATTGTACCTCACAAGAACTAGTTGAAATGGTCTTATTACAAACAACAGAAATAGATATTCAAGCATCTTATCCCTATCAAACCTCAGTGAAGGAACTCAATAAAAACCTAAAGAACTGCAGATGCTGTAAATCAGAAACAAAAACAGAAGTTGCTAGAAAAGCTCAACAGATCTGGCAGCATCTGTGAAAAGCAATCAGAGTTAACGTTTAAGTCCAGTGACCCTTCCTCAGAACTGATGGTAGCTAGGAAAATGTTGGTTTGTGCGCAAAGACAGAGTTGGAGGAAGGAGTAAGGAGTAAACAATAGGTGGGCTTAGAGCCCAGAGAGAGAGAAGAACAGTTGGACAGATAAAGGAGTGAATAATGATCTGGCTAGGAGGGTGAATAGCTGTTAGTGGAGACGGTTAGTGACTAATAATAGGTAGTGTGTAATGGCAGACAATGTGATAACAAGGCCTGTTGTGTGGGGTAGGGAACTAGGACATGGGCTCTAAAATTATTGAAGTCAATATTGAGTCTGGAGGGCTGCAGTGTCCCCAACCAGAAAATGAGGTGTTGTTCTTCCAGCTAGCGCTGAGCTTCGATAGAACACTGCAAGAAGCTGGAGACAGAAATGTTGGCCAGGGAACAGGGTGATGTGTTAAAGTGCAGGCAACTGGAAGCTCAAGGTCTTTTTTTTTTTAAAACAGGCAGAATGTAGATGTTCTGTGAAGTGGTCACCCAGTCTATGTTTTGTTTCCCCAATGTCGCAGTGACTACACTGAGCAGCAAATGCAGTAGATTAGACCAGGTGAAAGTAAGGGGGGAGGGGGGAAAAGGAGAGGGGGGGGGTGGAAACTGGAAGCGAAATCAATGAACATTTCCAATTCCAGACATGAAGGTAGTACACCAATGATATCATTATTATATTGGAGAAAGTTGTGGGTAGGGGCCAGAATATGACCAGAACAAGGCAAATTCCACATACCCCACAAAGAGATTTGCATAACTGGGGCCCCAGCAAGTTCCCATGGCCACCCCACTGCTCTGAAGAAAATGAGTAGAGTTAAAAGAGAAGTTGTTGAGGGCAAGGACAAGCTTAGCCAAGCGGAGAGGAGTGGTGGTGGATGGGGACGGTTCAGGCCTGTTTCAGGAAGACACGGAAATCCCCGAGACCATCCTGGTGGGGGAAATGGACGTGCAAAAAGATTTGCATATCTGTGGTAAAAGATGCGGCCGCAGCCCGCAAACTGAAATTCCAAAACTGGCATGAAGTGTCAGGACAATCGTGGATGTACATGGGCAGGGACCGGACCAGAGGAGAAAAGAATAGTCAAGGTAGGAAGAGATGAGTTTTGTAGGGCAGGAGCAGGCTTAAAGAATGCAAACTTGCTAACCATGCTTTTGATATTCTCAAAAATATACAACAACAAGCAACAGTGGAACCAGCACCAATCCCTGTGGAACACCACTGGTCATAGGCTTCCAGTCCAAACACAACCCTCTACCACCACTCTCATTTGTGGATTTTCAGAAATAAGTAGAAGCAAGCTGTGGGGCAGGGCCAGGGGAATGAGGGAGAGGGACAGACACACAATTTTCTCCCACCCCAGAAACTACCTGTTCTCCCAGTCAAAACGCAGTTTAAACTTGAAGTGAACTAATCCACTAGGAACTGCAGTCACTAAGATAGGACTTTTGAATTGATAAATCAGAGATATGTTTCAAGTGAATCAGCCACTCCTCACTTCTTAGAAACCAGTAAACCCATCACTTTTGAACAGCTCTCTTCTGCTTAGAAGAGACCCCAATGATCCAAAAATCTAAATCTTTGCCTCCTGCAACATCTCCTCAGCCACTCATTTATCTGTCCTAATTTCCTGTTTCTACCTTGACTAACAGATGACACTGAAAGTAATCCAGAGATTACTACACTTGAGGTCCTGCTTTTAAACCACCTACCTAACTTCCTATATGCTCTCCAAAACCTCATCCCTTTCCCTATGTCATTTGTATCAATGTGTATAATGACTTCCAGCTGCTCACTCTCCCTTTGGGCAATTTGCAGCAACTGATCTGCAGCATCCTTGACTTTGGCACTAGGGAGGCAACACACCATCCTGAATCAGGTGCCAGAAGATTGGAGAGTGGCTAATGTTGTGCCTTTAAGAAAGACTGCAAAGAGAAGCCTGGGAACTATAGACCAGTGTGTCGGACGTCTGTGGTGGGCAAGTTGTTGGAGGGGACTTCGAGATAGGATCTACATGCATTTGGAGAGACAAGGTCTGATTAGGGGATAGGCAGCATGGCCTGATTAGGGATAATTCAGCACGGCTTTGTGCATGGGGAATAGTGTCTCACTAACACGATTCAGTTTTATTTTCAGGATGTGACCAAGAAGGTAAGTGAGGGCTGAGCGTTAGGTGTTGTTTACATGGATTTTAAGGCCTTTGACAAGGTTCTATAAAAGGTAGACTGATTAGTAAAGATCAATTACTTGAGATTCTGGAGAGCTTGCCAATTGGATACAAAATCAGTTTGACGGTAGGAGACAGAGGGTGGTGGTGGAGGGTTGTTTTCAGACTGGAGGAGGTCTGTGACCAGCAGTATTCTACAGGGATTGGTGCTGGGTCCACTGTTATTTGTCATTATATATTTTTATGAGAATATAGGAAGCATGGTTAGCAAGTTTGCAGATGACACCAAAATTGGTGGTATAGTGGACAGTGAAGAGGGTTACCTAAGATTACAAAGGGATCATGATCAATTGGGCCAACGGGCCAAGGAGTGGCAAATGGAGCTCCATTTCGATAAATACATGGTGTTCCATTTTGGTAAAAGAGAAGGGCAGAACTTAACAGTTAATGGCAGGGCCCTGAGGAGCTAGATTAGGGATTCAGGAACAAAGTTCATTAAAAGTTGCATCTCAGGTCGACAAAGTGGTAAAGAAAGCATTTGGCATACTTGCCTTCATTACTCAGACCACTGAGTATAAGAGTTGAGACATCACGTTGCAGTTGTACAAGATGTTGGTGAGGCCACTTTTGGAGTATTGTGTGGTAGTTCTGTTTGTGCTGTTATAGGAAGGATCTCATTAATTTGGAAAGGGTGCAGAAATGATTTACTAACAAGTTACCAGGACAGAGAGTTTGAATTATAAGGAGAGGCTGAATAAACTGGGACTTTATTCCCTGGAACATAGGAGGTTGAGGGGAGATCTTATAAAGGTTTCTAAAATCATGAGCTGCATAGATCAGGTGAATAGCAAAGGTCTTTTCCGTAGGGTGTTAGGGTTCAAAACGAAAGCGCATTAATTTTAATGTCGATTCTCCTGCTCCTCGGTTGCTGCCTGACCAGCTGTGCTTTTCCAGCACCACACTCTGACTCTGATCTCCAGTCCTCACTTTCTCCCAGCATTAATTTTAATGTGAGAGGAAAAACATTTAAGAGGGACCTGAGGGGTAACTTTTTCACACACAAGATGATTCATATGTGGAATGAACTGCCAGAGGAAATGGTAGCTGCAGGTACAGTTACAACATTTAGAACTCATTTGGACAAGTATGGGAAAAGGAAAGGTTGAGAGAGATATTGGCCACACACAGACAAATGGGACTAGTTCAGTTTGGGAAACTTGGTCAGTATGGATGACTTGGACAGAAGGGTCTGTTTCCATGCTGAATGAGTCTATGACTCAGGGGAAGCACCCAGAGAAAAACATCTGGGCAACACGAGGTCTGGCCAGCTGAAGGATCATCATTCCGACATCAGAACCAGGAAGCAAAGACCACTGAACTGACTTTTCAGTTTTTCTACCTCCGCCAAAATGTACTTTCCCCAGAATATACACAAGGGTGCAGAATGTAAAGGGATTAAGGTTTTAAATTGTAATGTTACACGTTAATGGTTTATATCTACTTAACCGTGGCTATAGTCTAATTACTTGTAATAAACAAGTAATAACTCTTGTTTAATACAGAAATCTGATCTGTATTTTCTATCAACCTTGGTCTGAAAGTCAGGTAAATTGGGGGTACTGTGAACACTTGTAAAAATAGTTAACGTTTGGCAATACTCTGGGAGTAACAGCACTACTTACATCACAGTTCTCTGGTCGATTTAACAGTCCCTTTAAGATAACTGTACAGCAACATTTGCACAATTGTTGAAGAGAACATTGGATGTGCAGCTTGTTACAAAACTTAGAAGGCACCCTATTTTTCAACAATAACAACAGCATCACACAAGCAAAATTCAAATAATTTAATAGCTACATTCAGAATCTCAAAGTTACAGCTTGGAGTCATTTCAAGAGTATTTTTTAAAAATGAGAGTGAAGTCACTATCTGTCAAAATCAGATGACATGAAATTCCAGTTATATCAAAGTGATACAACTTCCCAGCTGGCAGAATAGGAACACTTGTTAAACTGAAATTGTACAGCGGTTGCAGCCAAACTTGTCACATGATTAGCTGAGAAATAATTTGTCTTTTAGTTCTGTCACTGTCTCTCACTTGCTTTTCAGAGTCTGGTGTCTTCAAACCACAGCATAACGTAGATAGTTGTTTTCATTTAATAAGGAATAAGAAACAGCTCTTCTCATCTTTAACAAAAAGTAAAGCTGAACTTGGGGGGGGGGGGGGGGGAAAAGAGAGGAGGAAAGAGAAAACCACAAAAGATTATCTCATGATGCTTGCAGTTGACACTTCTCATCACCAGTCAGGTGATAGTTATAGAATAGCAATCACTGGAGGGAATTACCAAGCTATTACACGGTCAGAGACATTTACACACAATATCAAACAGCATCTGGACTGCATATTTGAACATAGCATATAAAGCCATTTGTAGCTTTTATCTTGCACATTTTTTAATTCATACATGGGATGAGGGTGTCACTGGCTTGGCCAGAATTTATTGCCCATCCCTAAATACCCAGTTAAGAGTCAACCACATTGTAGTGGATTTCTAGATTAAACCAGGTAAGGACAGCAGTTACCTTCCCTAAAAATGACATGAGTGAACCAGATGAGTTTTTCTGACAATTGACAATGGTTTTATGGTATTAGAATCTTAAATTCCCGATTTTTACTGAATTCAAATTCCACGAACTGCCATGACAGGATTCGAACCTAGCTCACCAGAACCTGTATTCCCGGTTTATAATGCTAGTTTATAAAACTAGCGAGATCAGCCAGACCACATGATTGCTTTGTGGAATGCCTCTGCTCTGCTCGTAGGAGTGACCCTGATCTTCCCATTGCTTACCATTTCAATAACGCAGCTTACTAATATTTCTGTCCTTGACCTGCTTCAGTGATCCAATGAAGCTCAACGTAAGCTGAAGGAACAGCACCTCATTTTCCACTGAGGCGCTCTACAACCTCAAGGACTCAATGCAGAATTTCACAAGTTAAGAGTATGACCTCTCACCTTTACTTACTTCCATTGCCCACCCTCCCCTGAAACGTGTCTTATTGGCTTTGCTCTTAGCAGAGCTGACTCATTTTCTCTTTTCATAGCCATTATTTACACCCCTCTATTACTTTTATTAGCATTAACACTGCCTTGTTTTTCCTCGTAGGCACCTTCACGCTATGTTCCTCTTGCTCCTCCTCTACTTGTTCAATAGCACCAAAGAAAGCTATTGTATAGATCTTTTAGTTCCAGAGGAGAATCATACTGGATTCAGAATGTTTCAAAACAGATCCAGTCTGTTTTGCTTTCTTGCACCTAACACTGTTTTTATTTCAGACTTCCAACATCCGTAGTATTTTGCTTTTATTAGAATATTTTGACAGTTAGTTCCAATGAAATGGACAAAAAACATTAAGTGTCACAACTCTGAAAGTTGTATAAAGCTATATCCAAGATGGATGTCAGGAGGTGGTTCTTTTCCCAAAGTACAATGATTCTTTGGAACAGGCTGCCACCTAGTGAGGTGGGCACCAATTCAGTGAATTGTTTCAAGCAGCAGCGAGACCTATTTCTAGTTGTGGTGGACTTCCCCGCTTACAAAAAGGGAATAAATTCATCAAAAACTTCCAAACACCTAACTGGGGCAGACCAGGAGCTTTCTAGATTTTTTACTCCACAGTGGCCTGGGTTTTTTCTTTAAATTTTTCGCAGGAGTCACATGGTTTTGAATGGGATCAATAACATCGAGGTACATGTGACACAATATAATAGAATCTGTAGTTCACTCTGAAGCAAGGGTTTTAAATTTTAATAAGGGAAATGATGAAGGAATGAGGCACAAATTGGCCAAGTTGGATTGGGAATTAGATTAAAAGGCATGACTGTCCACAGACAATGGACAGTCTTTAAAGAACTATTACATGACTTAGAGATATACTAGACAAAGCTAATTCTGCAGGTTCCAGAAATCTGGGGAACAAAAGTGCTGGAGAAACTCTGGTAGCAAAAGAGAAGTTGAGAGATGATTGATACTGGACTCCCATCATTAACTCCCGTTTCACTTTCATGCATGGTCTTGAATCAGTCCAGCAATCCACTACAGCGGGTGAACTCAGTATATCCTAGCTTCTTTGCCATGGCAACTTCTCTTTTTCCGGAGAATTGAGCTGGAGATAGGCAAACTCTCTGCTTGGGCTGCCTTGAACCACATTGTCAGAGCTTCCTCCAACAAAACTTGGGATGATCAGCCATACTCATTGACCCACCTACTGGAGAGAATGTCTGCTCAAAACTGTTCTGAGTTGTTTGCCTTCTGTTATGTAATGATGGACAAGCTTGATAGTGGAATTCCCCACTTATTCGTAATGTCTGCTTTTCCCTTCAGAGCGAATGGAAAATTGTAGCATATCAATTTCACCCTCTCTTGTTTCAACCAAGGTGGCAGAAGGGCACATTGCTCTAGTCCCCCTCTTCCAGAGGTCACAATGTAAAACAAAAATATTATATTCAAGTCCTGATGTGGTCAATCATGTGCTCTCTCTATATTAGACTTTGATTAAGATGTCTGGTGTCTGTATGTGAGAGAATGTAAATAACCCAAAAGACAGATGTTTACTTCAAGGTGAAAGCAACACAGATGTTTCTCTGCATAGATTCACTACAAAACAAAAGACAATTTCAAGCCAGTGGTGCTTATTCTTGAAGACAAAGATGATTAAAGCATAGAGTTTTCTGTAGTCTACCAATCTGGGGCTCATGTGCATCTGGTCAATTTGTACAATCATGCACTGCTGTCTAAACAGACATAGCTTGCTCAAGAGTTACAGTATTGAGAAGTTCCTTCAGTCACCATTCAAGAAGAGCATCAATCAGGTTTCACATTGAACTCAGCACAAATGAGATACTGACCCAGGAGACATGAGCAGTGCAGCTTATTCTGGAGCATGCTTTCTTTAAGACAGAAGGAGTGTGAGGGGGAGAGCAAGCTATTACACAGGATTGCCATACACTATAGAGAGGTGTGAGAGTGGGGAAAAATAAAGGGACTGAACCAGCCCCATCCACCATCCAGCTCTCCACACCACCAGGGCATTTTCTAGTGCAAGAGCAGAAGGTAGAACACCTAGTTGGTTAACTCCTCCCTCCTCACTAAGACCACAGACACCTCTCCAGGTAGAGCAGTGATTTACCTGTACTTCACTCAATCTAGTCTACTGTATTCACTACTCACAATGTGGCCTCCTCTAAACTGGCGAGACAAAACACAGACTGACCAACCACTTTGTAGCACACTTATGTTCTGTCCCTAAAAATGACCCTGAATTTCCAGTTACCAGCCACTTCAATACACCCATTTTCTCTGGCCAACATCTGTCTCAGGACTGCTGCAGGGCACCAGGAAGTCTCAGCACTAACTGGAAGAAGAGCATCTCATTTTATGCTTGGGGACCCAGAAGGCTTCAGAATTTGATAGAGAGTTGAACGATTTTAGGATCTGAACACCACCTTCAATGTCCTTTACTCACTCCCCAGACCCTGTCGTCACATGGGCTGCCTTCAACACAGCTGACCCATTTTCACTTATCATCCCCATTAGCAGTTCTTCTTTCTGCCTGGTTTACCATATCAATCCCATTGCCTGCCACCTGCCTTTCTTTCCTCTGTGCTCCATTTCCACCTATCGCTTTCCCCTTATCCACACCCCAAACCCCACCCAAGTCTTCAGCATTTATACCAGTTTTTCCTAGCTATCAGCAGTTTTAAAGAAGGGTCACCAGACCCAAAATATTAATTCTGTTTTCCCGGTACACATGCTGCCACACCAGCTGACTTTCTCCAGCAATTTATTTTGTGTTTCAGATTTCCCCAGCATCTGCAGCTCTTTGCTTTATTTTAGCAATGAAACATAATAGTGTTCAAGCAACCAACACTAGCAAATATCTGGAACCATGAGATTTTCAGGAACTTGAACTTTTAACCAAAAAGAAAACATTCCATGCAGCTCCAAAATCCTCCAACTTCAAGTTCACAAAAACTAAAAACAAAGCATCTTCATTACTCTTACTGGTTGAACCATACTCTCAAAGAACTGTCAGCGCACTTCGATCCACCCATTCAGCTCAGTGGTCGGCACAGTCACATAATTTTGAAATTATTTCACTTGCCAGCGCTCAACCAAAAAAGGTTTGGTTAGCCAGAATCAACCTTTCAGAACTGAGTAATTATGGACATTGCTTGATAGTGTTGTTAACTTGTTGGTGGGTATGGTTTGACACTAACAAAACCGTGTGTCATCAGAGTTTGATTCATTAAAATTTCACCAGATACCCAACCCATCACATTGTGAAGGTGGGCTACATGATCTTTACTGATCAGTCATTGCGATATGTTTAATTTTAAGATACAACATGCTGATGATTACTGAAAAATTCTACAGTCAGCCCAAAGACTTGTGGTAGCATCGCAACTTTCATGACCACCATGCAGTCTCTGTTGCAATATAGGAACCACAGCAACCAACCCTGCACAGCAAACATGTAATGTGGTATTCAGCCTTATTGATGTTGGTTACGGAATAAATGTTGGACAGGATGTCTGGCCCAATTCTGCTGTTGTTCCTTTACATCACCAGTGGACAGACACTGCTTCAAAAGATGACATTTCTTCCTGTGCAATACTCTAGCAACTGTACTGAAGTCTCAACCTAGATTGTGCATTCAACAAAACGATTAACAATGAAGGCAAATTTTATTTTTTTTGCTATTCAGTCCAACATTGAAGTGTTGTCACAAGGTATGTGCTGCATGCTATGTACGTTTTTTACAACACAAAAATCATTTTGGTATAATATACTTCTTGGACAAACAAACACTTATTTTATCTTTGGCTATGCCCACTAATTCACTTCAATGCTACAGTTAGAAACACTCCCTCCAAACAATTCAAGTGTCAAAAAACAAAATCTAAAACTGTGCTACGATCTGATTTCCACAATACAAGTGAATATGTTACAAATTTTCATGCATTCATTCTTAAGCTGTACCAATTTCCTAGCAACCCTAGACTGTCACATCCAACCAACCTGGCAGGTCGCTGAATTGTGGATCTGTAATTTAGTTCAATGTTTTACATAATAAGTGCAAATTCACAAAGATTAAAAAGGGGCAAATGGCACGTCACAGTTGTAAATCCTTAGTCATAAAGCAGCTTAAATATTAATCTTTTCCCAAATTTATCCCCAATATTCTTAAAATCTTCACTTGTAGATCGCCAATGGAAATATCAAAATCTCTCATTATGAAGATTAATTCAATAATTGATCATGATAACAAAGAAAAAGAGAAGATGAAAAGAAATCAGAATAAAAATGGTAAAACACTACTGATCAGGTCTAATACATGACCATATGTGAATTGTATACCTTCTTTGCTTTCAATTACTGAATTTCTTTCCCTTGAATATGCCCCAATTGCTTAGCTTATTCCTCAAAGAAAAACACTACTTACAGTCCTCGTCCATTTTTTTTGTTCCTTTGAAATGATGAAATAGTAGTTGGAGAAGAGCATATTTAAAAGCTAATTTATAATCCAGCAACGCCCTCCTCTACCTGGTTGAAACTGCTCTTACATAAGCAATTGCTTATTTGATTCCATTTACTTCTTTCAAATATGAACAACAATTTTGTCACTATATTGCACCTCTAATGAAATGAAAATGCCAAAGCAGTTCAGAGGAGCATTATAAAATAAAAATCGGATAATGAGATACAAGGAAATTGAGGTCAGTCGCCAAAACTTTGAACAAAGTAACCAGTTTTAAGGGACTTCCAAAGAAAGAGACAGAGTAACACAAGATTTGGGAAGGAAGCGAAGTCTTGGTTGCTTAAAATGCAGCCCAAAGTGGTGCAGCAATTGAAATCAAAGTTCAAGACTAGAATACTTCAAAAGTTTGACTGAAGGAGATTATGGCAGAAAAGGGAACGGGGGGGCGGGGGGCGCAAAGCCATAAAGAGATAAGATTTTTAACTTTAAGGCACTCAACTCAGACTTTAATATCGGTCAGTGAGTACAGTGGCAATGGGTGAATGTCACTTGGTGTAAGTTTGAAAATTAGCAACATAGGTTTGGATGACTTCAACTTGCCACATGGTAGAGGTCAATCAGGAGCATATTGAATCAGTCAAGATGGCAGGCGACAAACACAGGCATGAGGGGTTCAGCAACAGATCAGCTAGACAGGCAGAATCAGGCGACATCACCAAGGTAGAAACATATGGTCTTGCAATTCCTTTCCTAAAAGCACAATGGGGGTACATGCCAAAAGACTGACTGCAGTCAGTTAAGAAAGGATGCTCACCATCACCTAAAGGACAATTAACTTTGGGAAATAAATGATGTCTTTTCCAGCAATGCTCACATAAATGGAAAACAAAAACCACGAAGGCTGCAACCATTCTAGTTTCTTCTTAGTTGGTTGCCAGGGAGACAGATAATCACCTTCAATATTCTCAATATTTAGTTCAAAGAGATTTCTGCTCATCTCGTATTGCTGTCTCGATTGTCAAACTGACATGCAAAGAGTTGAAAGAGAAGTGAGATGGTGGTGAGATAGAGCAGGATGCAATCAGTATATATGGAAAAGGACACAGTATTTGGAGGCTCTCAACAAGGGTGTAAGTGAGACAGGAGGCAGCCAAGGACAGATCTTGGGGGGACAGGGGGTGGAAATCACTGGCGAGTGCAAGAGCAGAGAGAGCAGCATCCATTGATCATTCTCTATTTATGCATACACAAAATGAAGCCAGACAAGTACAGCATAGAAGGGTAAGAGGAGGATAATGTGGTCAATCACTGACAAAGTCAGAGATGATAGTTTACCTTTGTACAGCCATAAAGAAAATTGTTTGTAATTTTATAATATTCGAGAAAAATATTGTTATGTGAACCCACATGGATCTTTTGATCATGTATGGAAAAATTATTAATTCAAGCCCAATTCCGGCCTCTTGATCTACCGTTTTCTTCAAAACATACGATGCAGTTTCCTACACTCCACCCAAAATGGAAAAATGTCATCAACTTGGCATCCAATTTCCACCCCTCATTCTGTTCTACGCCATTCCTTTTTTTTAAAAAAAGAAAACTTTCTTCCCTTCCTCAACTTCTCCATCACCACTACTGAAGTTAGTGCTGTAAGCCCACTGACTCCTATCAATGCCTTGACTAAACTTCCTTATACCACACATCTCGGAAGGAACCCACTCCGTTCTCCCACTTTCTTTTCTGTAATGTCATGCAATGACAATGCCACCTGTTTTACCCACGTTTCCAATGATTCTCTTCCTCCCACTCAGGATTCTCCGCCACCATTGCTGGCATAGCTTTCAACCTTAATCATCCCAATTCTCTCACTTCAGGTCTGTAGTTTTGCTTTCACTACTTACACTCCTTCTCAAAATCACAATAAAAGGTTCCTTGGATGATGTTCCACCCAACCTCCACACTCATCTTGTCTTTCCCATGTTATTCTATCAAACACATGTCCCCTATTCCATTTCACCATTACGAAGAAACGGTTCTGCTTGTTATGCCCTGGTTCAAACGCCTTCTTTTCCTACTCAGAGTACATTTCCACACAAGTGCGGGAAATACAAAGTTGCCTCTTTTACATCCTCGGTCTCCACCTTCAAAGGCCCCAAACAACCCTTCCAGATGAAACTGTAATATACTTATTCTTCCTTTAATTCAGCATACTGTACTCCCTACTCACAATGCAGGTCTCTACACTGGGGAGACAAACCCAGATTAGATTGGCCATTGTGCAGATTATGGAATAGGGGACATGTGTTTGATAGAATAACATGGGAAAGACAAGATGAGTGTGGAGGTTGGGTGGAACATCATCCAAGGAACCTTTTATTGTGATTTTGAGAAGGAGTGCAGTACACAAGAGGGATCCTGAGTCACCTGTCACTTTAATTTCCAGCCCCAGTAGCATGACCCCATAGCCACAGAAAATGGGGAAATACTAAATGAATATTTTGCATCAGTATTTACTATGGAAAATGATATGGAAGATATAAACTGTAGGGAGATAGATGGTAACATCTTGCAAAATGTCCAGATTACGGAAGAGGTAGTGCTGGATGCCTTGAAAAGGTTAAAAAGTGGATAAATCCCCAGGACCTGATCGGTTGTACCTGAGAACTCTGTGGGAAGCTAGAGAAGTGATTGCTGGGCCTCTTACTGAGATATTTGTATCATCGGTAATCACGTGAGATACTGGAAGACTGGAGGTTGGCAAACGCGGTAAAGACAAGCCAGGGAACTATAGACCAGTGAGCCTGACCTCAGGTGTGGGCAAGGTGTTGGAGAGAATCCCGAGGGCCAGGATATACATGTATTTGGAAAGGCAAGGACTGATTCGGATAGTCAACATGGCTTTGTGAGTGGGAAATCATGTCTCACAAACTTGATTGAGTTTTTTGAAGTAACAAAGAAGATTGATGAGGGCAGAGCAGTTGACGTGATCTATATGGACTTCAGTAAGGTGTTCGACAAGGTTCCCCATGGGAGACTGATTAGCAAGGTTAGATCTCATGGAATACAGGAAGAACTAGCCATTTGGATACAGAACTGGCTCAAAAGAAGAAGACAAAGGGTGGTGGTAGAGGGTTGTTTTTCAGACTGGAGGCCTGTGACCACTGGAGTGCCACAAGGATCGGTGCTGGGTTCTCTACTTTTTGTCATTTACATAAATGATTTGGATGCGAGCATAAGAGGTATAGTTAGTAAGTTTGCAGATGACACCAAAATTGAAGGTGTAGTGGACAGCAAAGAGGGTTACCTCAGATTACAACAGGATCTGGACCAGATGGGCCAATGGGCTGAGAAGTGGCAGATGGAGTTTAATTCAGATAAATGCGAGGTGCTGCATATTGGAAAATCAAATCTTAGCAGGACTTGTACACTTAATGGTAAGGTCCTAGGGAGTGTTGCTGAACAAAGAGACCTTGGAATGCAGGTTCATAGCTCCTTGAAAGTGGAGTCGCAGGTAGATAGGATAGTGAAGGTGGTGTTTGGTATGCTTTCCTTTATGGGTCAGAGTACTGAGTACAGGAGTTGGGAGGTCATGTTGCGGCTGTACAGGACATTGGTTCGGCCACTGTTGGAATATTGCGTGCAATTCTGGTCTCCTTCCTATCGGAATAATGTTGTGAAACCTGAAAGGGTTCGGAAAATATTTACAAGGATGTTGCCAGGGTTGGAGGATTTGAGCTATAGGGAGAGGCTGAACAGGCTGGGGTTGTTTTCCCTGCAGCGGAGGCTGAGGGGTGTCCTTATAGAGATTTACAAAATTATGAGGGGTATGGATAGGATAAATAGACAAAGTCTTTTCCCTGGGGTCAGGGAGTCCAGAACGAGAGGGCATAGGTTTAGGGTGAGAGGGGAAAGATATAAAAGAGACCTAAGGGGCAACGTTTTCATCCAGAGGGTGGTACGTGTATGGAATGAGCTGCCAGAGGATGTGGTGGAGGCTGGTACAATTGCAACATTTAAAAGGCATTTGGACGGCTTTATGAATAGGAAGGGTTTGCAGGGATATGGGCCGGGTGCTGGCAGGTGGGACTAGATTGGGTTGGGATGTCTGGTCGGCATGGACGGGTTGGACCGAAGGGTCTGCTTACATGCTGTACATCTCTATGACTCTATGACTCTCACCTTTCTGCACTGTTCCAATGAAGCTGAACATACATCGAAGAGTAACACATCTCTTGTTTAGATTTCACAGCTTTCTCGAGTCAACGTAGAGTTCAACAATTTCAGATCAGAACATGTATCCACGTTTTCCAAACACCAGGTTAGGTGTTGATTCTCCAGTTCCATGTCATCTTTAGATCAATCATTTGTCTCCTTAAATTGTTCAAATACCATCCCCTTTTCACTACTATTCTGCAATTTGATTCTTCCTGCCTGCCACCCTCTTAATCCCTCCACCTTCTTATCTGTAACATCTATAAAGGTCATCAACATAACATAGGTAAAAACAAGGACTGCAGATGCTGGAAACAAGAGTCTAGATTAGACTGGCGCAGGAAAAGCACAGCAGGTCAGGCAGCATCCGAGGAGCAGGAAATCGACGTTTCAGGCAAAAGCCCTTCATCAGGAATAGAGGCAGGGTGCCTGCAGCGTGGAGAGATAAATGAGAGGGGGGGGGGGGGGGAAAGGAGCATAGATTACAGTAGGTGAATAGGGGTGGGGATGGAGGTGATAGGTCAGAGAGTGACACGGTTGAAGAGCTTCAGGGCAGAGGAAATGACCTGGGGGTTGCAATGAGACAGAGACACTCAGATTCTTGTAGGGAGAGGAGGAGAGAGAAAAAAAAAATCAACATAACATGTCAATCGTGTTTCCCTCGTCCCACATGTCACAAGATCTGGGGAAGGTTTCTAGCATTTTATTTTTCATTCCCAGCATCTATATTATTTTTTCCTTCAAAGTTAATTGTTACTTGTGGTCAATCTAAAAAATGCCTCATTGGTCTAATACCATAACTATAGAGATCCAGGGCAAAGAAAAAAGTTAAAATTACTGGTGACACTCAGGAAGCAGTTGTTTCTTTAGTTCTATTTACCCGAATACTTACCTGAATATTTAACACAGAAAGACACAATATTTCTTGATGATTTAACACACAAATATTTAGACTTAGCACAGTTAAGTCACAAGCAAGTTAATGAGGACATAGAACATTAAGAATATTAAAATAATCTAACCTGTCAAGATACCCCTTGTAATCCTTTTTGGCAAACTTTCACTAAACCATGCATTCACAAAAAATGCTTTTACTATTTAAATGTCAACTGATGTTTAACAGGTCACCCAGAAGCTCTACATAAACAAAACTAAAATTCACTGCACTCGAGGTGGTGGAAGAACACAGGCCAAAATGTACCTTCACCTAGTCTTCCAGCATTCCAACATGACCATTCTATCCATGACAACCTGGTCCATTCTTCAATTGCCCCCAACACCTTCTTGGACAAGTGGAGGCGATGGCCCAGTGTTAGACTATTAATCTAGAAACTCAGTTAATGCTTTGGGGACCTTGGTTCAATTGGTAAAATTTGAATTCCAGATTCTTTATAGAATTAAGAGCATTATGATGACCCATTGCCAAATTTCAGGAAAACCTCTGGTTCACTAATGTCCTTAATAGAAGGAAATCTGCCATCCTTACCTGGTCTGGCCTATACTTGACTCCAGACCTACAGAAAATGGCTGACTTTTAAATACCCTCTGGGCAATTAGGAATGAGCAATAAATGCTGGCTGGACCAGGGATGCCCACATCCCATGAGTGAATAAAAAAAGTGGAGATTTAACATCTGCCATTTTCCAACCATCCCAGACCCCTAACATTACTTCCAAGTTGAACTATGAAGTATGTACAATTCTTTAAACTGAGTTTATTGTATCGTCCACTCTAGTTTCTCTCCTGTTGAACAGGAGAGAAACTAAACACTCTGTGCCTAATAGAACTTCGTGCTGCATTTTGGAAAGGCAAATCAGAGCAGGATTTACACACTTTATGGTAAGGTCCGAGAGAGTATTGCTGAACAGAGAGACTTGCAATGCAGGTTCATAGTTTCTTGAAAGTAGAGGTGCAGATAGATAGGACGTGATGGTGGTGTTTGGCATGCTTCATTTTATTGGTCAGAGCATTGAGTTAGGAGGTCATATTGCAACTGTACAGGATATTGGTTAGGCCACTTTTGGAATACTGCGTGCATTTCTGGTCTCCTTCCTATCAGAAGGATTGTGAAATTTGAAAGGGTTCAGAAAAGATTTACAAGGATGTTGCCAGAGTTGGAGGATTTGGACTAAAGGGAGTGGCTGAATAGGCTGGGACTGTTTTCCCGGGGAGTGTCAGAGGCTGGGGGAGAGACCTTATAGAGGTTTATAAAATCATGAGAGGCATAGATAGGGTGAATAGACAAGGTCTTTTCACGGTGATGGGGGAGTCCAGATCTAGAGGGCACAAGTTTAGGGTGAGAGAGGAAAAATTTAAAAGGGAGCTAAGAGCAACTTTTTCCACGCAGAGGGTGGTGCGTATATGGAATGAATTGCCAGAGGAAGTGGTGGAGGCTGGCACAATTGCAACATTTAAAAGGCATCTGGATGAATATTTGAATAGGAAGGGATTAGAGGGATATGGGTCAAGTGCTGGCAAGTGGTGCTGGATTAGCTTAGGATATCCAATCAGCATGGACATGTTGGACTGAAGGGTCTGTTTCCCTGCTGTACAGCTCTATGTCTCTATGTCTTGGTCTCAAGCCTGGTCCTGAAATATCATTTGCTTATTTTAACTCTCCTTACTTCTTCCAATCCGACAGTTCCACAACCAGCATCTTTTAACTTTCTAGTGGCCTAAAGCAAAGCCTATGTGATTCTACCTGTTGTTATGTAGTTTTCGACTTTTAGGCTATGCATCAAGTGCAATATAACCACAATGACCTGCAGCTGCACTTGAATTTCCATCGGGCTAATTAGATCAGCTGGACACTTTAGAAGGTTGGTATTTAATTCTTTGAGGTAACAAGAAAATAATGGACTCCACTTGCTCTCTCAAAACTTTAAAAAAATTAATTGTGTTGGAATAGAATATGTGCAGAGCATCTTCATTTCAAACACAATACAGTAAAACCTGGGTGGGTGGCTTATCTGTGCATCACTGATTCTAATATTAGTACAGTGGCAGTATGTATGTATTCCATTTAGTATGAAAACGCTCTCAAATACTATACAAGCACCAGATTGCTGGACAGAAACAACGCTGCAGCTAAACGCCAACTTCGCAGCTCACTTTGGGAAAATGGGTTTAATTTTCCAAGGACTCTCTCTCTTTTACACCTCCATCCCAGCACCACTAACCCCACACAAACACACTCTCAAAAGCAAATTTTTAAATTTTGAAGGTTAGCAGTGTTTTAACCGTTCCCCCTTTCAGGGAGTGGGAATTTGTCATAGTGCCTACTCAAATTTAAATGTTAAGTGTACCAGCCTGATGAGTTGCGCCTGATTCATGACGTCGTCGCCTTAAACCCACTCCATAATTTGTGCACATATTGCAGGGAAAATCCTCCACACAGATTCACATTATCCACTAGGTTGGAAGTTAAACCAAGACTTTATCCATGTAACAGAACAAAATTACAATGGATTGGTACTCACTGTATTGGTACTCCCTGGTTAGTCAAAACCTGAAATACTATTGTAGTTCTGGGCATCATACCTTAGGAAAGGTACATTGGCCTTGCATGGGGTGCAGTGATGATTTATGAGAATGCTACTTGAACTCCCAGGGGCAAACTATGATGAAAGTTTACAGAATCATGAGTGGATTCTTTGGAATTCAGACGGTAATGGGGCAATTTAATCAAAATTTCCAGGAAATTAAAGAGAAACAAATAGTGTAAATAAAGATAAATAATCTGCTGATTGGAAGAGCCCTGTTGTTTCTTGCTCTGTTTGCACATGGCACAGATGCCCAATGAAGAACACTGCACTGGATCAGACAACCAATGGACAAGTTTATGCTCAACAGCCCAAACAAAATGTCCATGGGCAACTATCAATATAGTCAAAAGCAAGCACCACTCCTTCACCTCTGACCACTGAAGTTCAAATTCTTTTCAAATAACATGTAGATCATTGGTCTTCCAACATTCCTCAAATGACCACTATTAAAACAGGTCAGTTCCTAGTCTTATTGTTCGTTGCGGGAATCGTATCCTGGACAGATGGCTGCTGCGTTTGTCCAAAGCCCTGATTGCATGTAATACATTGCTAGATGCCCGAGAAATACGATGGCTGCAGCTTTGGTCCTTATTTTACCAAGTGTAAAGATTTTTCACTTTCATAGTTGGAAGAGGTCTCGGACCAACAGTCATTTCTTGCTCATCTGCAATTTGCATGTGTTTTATACTGTATCCTCAGTGTGGGCTGCTCAAGCACTGACTATGGGATGCTTGTAAGAATTGTAGGTGACAGTTTTTATACATTTTCAAAATAAATATATGGTGTATCCATTTCTAAAATGGCTGCTCTGGCAGAATTGTGAACAACTTTCTCACACACAAAAAAAAAACTACTGTGCAAATCCTTGCTTTATTTTTACTTTGAACAGCAGAAGAATGAAACCAAATTTTTATACAATACGCTTCATAGAGGGCTTTATTAAGAAAGCAGGTATTAATGAGCTGAGAGAATGGAACATACGGAATCTAACAAAACAAAAACAAATTTCCCTGGATGCTGCAAAGCTGAGGTGCGATAAAGAAAACAGCAAGGTGCTGGAAAGACTCAACAAGTTAGGCAGCATCTGTGGAGAGAGAAAATATTCAGGTCAATTGCCATTTTCAAACAAGGCAGGAGTGGGTCGAGGAAAGCATAAACAGAGTAGAAGGTGGGGAACACAAACAAACAGATGAAAAATAGATCGGGGTTATAATCAGAAAGATTGTAGATCATTGGCGGTCTCTCATAGAAGAGGAGGACTCTTCCATTCTCAGTGGAGTCCATATATGGCTTTATAGACTTAGATGGCCACTGCAGGCTGTGTTACACTTGGGGTAGAAGGTGGTCACAAAAAAGAGTGGATGGGGCTTTGGTGTGGCAGCGCACTCTTTTCACTGTTTTCATCTGGTTTCTGCTTTCTCCCCCTGACGGCAAGTCTCGATGTGCTTGCAGCCTTGCCTGATGCTCCTCCTCCACTTTGTATGGTTTTGGGCCAATGATTCCCAAGTCTCTGTGGGAATGCTGCACTTTGCCAGTGAGGCCTTGAGGATATCACTGAAGCACTTACTCTGTCCAGTTGGGGCTCACCTGCTGTTTCAAAGCTGGGAGTGGAGCACCTGCTTGGGGAGAATTAGGCTATTGAGTTGGACAATCAGACATGATCGTGAAGAATGGCAGAGTAGGCTCAAAGGGCCAAATGGCCTCCTCCTGCTCCTACCTTATGTATCAGTACTAGATCTCTTCATCAGTAGCTGCTTTGGCTGACAGGATACTCCTGAGGTAAAGGAAGTGATCAACATTCTTGAAAGTCTCCCCAAAGAACTTGATGTGGTGGTTTGCTCCATAACGCCAGGCCAGCTTGGTGGAGGACCTCCATCTTCTAGATGTTCAGGGTGACACCAATGCTCTCATTTGCCTTCGTAAAAGGTGCTAACAATAGTCTGGAGTACATCCTCTGCGATTGCACATATGCAAGATTGTACATTAACAAGTCAATAGACAACATTGTTGTTCCTTGACATTACATTGGAACATTGCAGCCAAACGGTTTGAGTACAAATGGAGCAGACAATTGAAACGGCAGGCAATTAGAAGCTCACTGTCGCACCTATGCACTTAACGGAGTTATTTTACAAAACAATCATCCAATTCTGATTAGGTGTCCGTCATGTAGAAGAGATCACATTTTAAGCAGTGAAAATATTATACCAGAAAGCACAGTTGAATCAATTTCAACTGGAAGGAGTGTATAGGGCCCTGGATAGTGAGGAGGGTGAAGTATGAGGATAGATGCTGTATCTCCACCACTTTTCTGAGAAGGTGTCTCGAGAAGGGGACAGAGTATTGGGGGTGATTGAGTAATGGACCTGTGTGTCAGAAAGAACAGTCCCTAAGAAATGCTAAAAAGAAATGGGAGGGATAGGTACATGCGATGGTGGTATGTTAGAAACGGCAGGTGATCTGTTAAATGCAGAAGTTACTGGGATGCAAGGTGAAGACAAGGGAGAGGGTTTCATGGTTCTGGGGAAATGGAAATAGGGTGAGAAATAAAATGAGCTAACTCAAGGCCCTGTCAACTACAGTGAGGGCAAATTCCCAGGTGAGAAAACAAACATGCCAGTGTGCAAGGCTACATTAGTAGAACAGATGCAATGTAGACAGGGAAACTGGGAGATTGAATTTTTAAAAAAGCATGCTTGCAGGAGATGTGGTGTGAGGAAAGGTCGTCAAGGGAGTTAATGGGCTGATTGTGAATTATTGTGATTATCGCCATTTCTATGGTAAGGCTGAGAAGTCAAGGAAGAGAAGACTCAGAGATAAGCAAGGTAAGGGCAAGAAGTTTGGAAATTGAAGGGACAATTCATTAAATTTTCCAGTTCTGACCAAGAGCAGGAAACAGCACCAACAGTCAGTGTGCTAGGATAGGGGAAGTGAATGAGGGATTTAAAGTAGGACTGGAACAAACAATGTTCCACATTCCCCACAAAATAAGTCAAGCAGAGCCAGCAGGAGAGCAGAATAGAATTCCTACGGTGCGAAAACAGATCCTTCGGCCCAACAAGTCCACACCAACCCTCCAAAACGTAACCCACCCAGACCCATTTGCCTACTCTATAACTCTATTTACCCCTGACAATGCACCTAACCTATACACATCCCTGAACACTATGGGCAACTAGCATGGCCAATTCACCTAGCCTGCATATCTTTGGACCGTGGGAGGAAGCCGGAATACC
Source organism: Chiloscyllium plagiosum (assembly GCF_037043375.1). Classification (NCBI taxonomy): domain Eukaryota; kingdom Metazoa; phylum Chordata; class Chondrichthyes; order Orectolobiformes; family Hemiscylliidae; genus Chiloscyllium; species Chiloscyllium plagiosum. The sequence continues at coordinate 19,253,245 of NW_028270139.1, forward strand.
CAGAGGAAACCCACGCAGACACAGGGAGAATGTGCTAATTCCACACAGACAGCTGGAATCAAGCCCAGGTCTCTGGCGCTGTGAGGCAGCAGTGCTAACCACGGAGCCACTATTCGGAGAAATTAAACAATTTCTCACATGACTCTGCTCAATGTGAGAAATGTTCATTCAGGTGGAAGAAGAGAGTGTTGGATCGAGACTGGCTCAACGTAACAGGACTTCCTGTATTCAACTAAGGCAAGAACGCCAAATGCTGCCATCATCACCCTAGATACTTGTAACATCATTTTCAAGGAACTATGTACCTTCATCCCTATGTGTTTGTGTTCAACAACATTCCCCAGGGCTCTACCATTAATTGTGTAAATCCTGCCCTGGTTTGCCTTAATAAAGTGCAACACCTTACATTTATCTGAATTAAACTCCATCTGCCATTCCTCGGCCCACTGACCCAGTTGATCAAGATTCCATTGTACTCTTAAGACAACCTTCTTCGCAATCCACAAACCACCAATTTTGGTGTCATCTGCAAACATACTAACTATGCCACCTAAACTGTAGTCCAAATCATTTATATAACTGATGATCAACCATGGACCCAGCACCAATCCTTGTGGTGCATTGCTGGTCACAGGTCTCCAAGCTGAACAACAACCTACAATCACCACCCTCTGTCTCCTACCATCAACCCACTTTTGAATCCATTTGGCAAGCTCTCCCTGTAGACATCTTCCACTCTGCCTTCATCTGTCTTCTTGGTTAAAAAATTAAATACTTTGACAGACATGACTGCCCATGCACAAAGCCATGCTGACTATCCCTAATTATTTCTTGTCTTTTTAAATGAAGATCCTGTCTCCTATTTGTTTAGGGTCTCGTGTATCTCCTGTAGCTTCAAACATAGACAATCTCAATAATCTTTCAGGGGCCCTATTCCCTAGCTACTCTTTTGCTTTTAGTGTACTTACAGAATCTCTGAATTCTCCTTTACCTTATCACTTGTCTATGCTACCCCTCAATTACTACAAAGAATACAGCATTAGATTCCATATTGTTATAAAGTTGGAATCTAAAATATTAATTTATCGTGTTATTAATTGGGCATATATCCTTAATCTTTTGGAAAGAGCGCCGCCGCCTCACAGCGCCAAGGACCGGGGTTCAATTCCAGCCTCAGGTGACTGCCTGTGTGGAGTTTGCACATTCTCCTCTTGTCTGCATGGGTTTCCTCCGGGTGCTCCAGTTGCCTCCCACAATTCAAACATATGCCAGTTAGGTGAACTGGCCATGCTAAATTGCCCATAGTGTTTAAGGATATGTAGGTTAGATACATTAGCCTGGGGTAAATGTAGAGTAGGAGAAAGTGAGGACTGCAGGTGCTGGAGATCAGAGCTGAAAGTGTTGCTGGAAAAGCGCAGCAGGTCAGGCAGCATCCAAGCAGCAGGAGAAATCAACGTTTCTGTAAATGTAGAGTAGTAGAGGAATGGGTCTGGTTGGATTACTCCTCGAAGGGTCAGTATGGATCTGTTGGGCCAAAGGGCCTGTTTCCACGCTGTAGGGATTCTATGATTCTATAATATAAAACCAGAGAGCTGCTGGGTCACCACAGTAATGGTTGGAAATTTAGACAAATTGGATGTCTGCTGTAGAGAGGACACAGTGAAAGTCAGGAAAATGGAAACTGCGAAAGTAGCAAAGGACATCAGAAAGATCATGATTGAAGGTGGCAAGAGATAGCAAGGGAGGGGAGAGGAAAAAACATCACAGAAAGAATTGAGTTCTATGGGGAAAAAGAAACAGATTGGAGAACAGATCTCTAAAGACGAGGACGACAGTGACCATCTTAGAAAAAAAATTGGTTTGATGTTCAATGTTGTTATCATTATCCAATCGGAACAGCATCTCTTTCAATAAAAACTTTTCTGATTTAACATAAAATGTCAACAATGTACTCTCAGTTTTGGACATCAGATATCGGTAATGGGTCTGCTATTCCCAGAGACGTCTTCACTGTTTCCATCTTGTCCGATTACCATTTCTTTTCCCTTGTACGATCATCCCACGTCGTTCAATTCTCCTGCCCACCAACCCACCACATACCTTCGATTTTGTATTTTGTTCTCTTCCCTTATTTAAAAATTGTTTCATCTTTAAGGAGTGGCAGTTCAGATGAAGAATCACTGACTTGAATGTTAACGGTTGTTTCTCCTTCCGGAGATGCTGCTTGACTTGCTGAGAATTTCTAGCACTTTCCAAGTAAAGTCGGTTAAGTTTGGGGTGAAGTCACCCTTTTTGGAAAAACAGAAAAGAACTAGGATATTGACATGGTTAATATAGGCAGTGGTCCCATGCCTTTCAGACATGTTCAAAGGCCAGTTTGGCAGACAGTGAAATCGGAATTCAATAAAATCTGGAATTAAAAATTAGCCTCATGTTGGCCGTGCAACCAATATAGTTTCAAAAAAAAAAAACCCTACCTAGCGCAAAAATGTCTTTCAGGGAAGGAAATCTGCCATCCTTACAGTGAACCAGCCAAGCAAGCCTCTCAGTTGTATCAAACCACTACAAAGTCTAAAGAAAGGAATGAAACTGGACACACAACCTGGCATCATACTCAATATCAAAAACAGCAAATCAGACCCGGTTGAACTTGCAAAGTATTCCTAGCTTTCTGATAAAATAGGGAGTGCTATCCCAAAAACTAATTAAGCAACTGCCTGACAATCATACTCATGGAATGATACCTTATAGATAAAGACCCCAGTCACCAGCATCACCATCCCTGGGACAGAAAGTACCCAACAGCAGTACAGAAAAACACCAGAAGTGACAACATGATGATATAAAGTTAGGAGGAAGTTTCCCCAAAGGAGTTCTCAACATTGGCTCCAGATCCCATGAAGTCGAATGCATCTGGTAAAAGGGTGGATACTGATATCACCTGATTATCATAAACCACCTCGAATGAGTATTCTCCATGTTGAACACCATTGGCAAGGGCATAGAATGTACTCCGGGGGTAAAACAGAGTAGCTCAGTAGCACTACTACTGATCATGCTGGACGCATCCTAAAAGGACATAGCTGGGTCTGTTTCAGGTGGTTAGGAAACCAATATGAGGGAAAGACTTACCTGACCTTATTCTCACCAATCTGTCACAAATGTATCTGCCCAGACCAGTGCCCATGGCAGTGACTACTGTACATTCTTTATGGAGAACAAGTCTACCTCACAGCAGCAGAATTCTATTTAACCATAATCTTAACCTCACTCTTAGCATAATCACCCAATTCAACTATTTTCAAATCTTGAAGCGGTGTCATCAGTGCCGACTCATCTCTCCAAAAAAAAACACAGTTCAAAAGAAACAACTTTGCAACTATGGTCCCATCCTGAGACACCGAACGTCTTTTACCAATGCCTCAGTTACCATTCTACACCTGCCACCTGCTTGAATAGAGGATCTCTTCCAGACTTGCCAGAACCAATTCCCAGATAATGACCTCATTAACATCCAATTTCAGCTATCTATTTAAAAGACAAAACCCAGCATTGCCTCTATTGGGCCTTGCTTGTTACTTTTTCCCTGGCCACAAGAATGCTTTTCCAGGTGATGGAGAGATATTGAATAAAATTACTTGCACAATGGTGTTTTCAGCAAGTTCCTGCATTTAGACACACAGGTGCTAAACACAACACTCCTCCCAGGGTTGCTTTGTCTGTAGGAACCCTCTTACCAAGGATCAGCCTGCAATTAACCTTCAGGCCAGCCCTCACAAACAAAAAGGGTGGTTTGATTGATTCTTTTCAGTTTACCGCAAATTGTACTAAAGCAAGCAAGGTGTTTTCAGCTCAGTACCAAAATTTAAAAAAAACAGAAGTAAAAATAATGAGAAAAAAAACAGGGAGGATTCTAATATGTTCACTATCACGATCAATCCAGGAAAGCAATCCTGGTTCAACAAAAGAAGCGGGAAGGCATGCCAGAAATAGCATCAGGCATACCTAAATGTGAGGTACCATCCTGGTGAAGCTACTCAAGATTAGTTTTGCAAGTATTCACAGCCAAGTGATTCCACCTACAACAAACCAGATCGAGGCTTTACAGTCCTGCACATCCACTTGTGAATGGCGGTGGGAAATTAAACAACCGACACAATGTGGTTCCACAAATATCCACATCCTCAATAATGGGGGCTCCCAGCACATTAGTGCAAGAGTAGTTTGATGCATTTGCCTCCATCTTCAGGCAAAACTGTGGATTATCCATCTCAGCCCGTTACCAAGCTCCCAGCATCACAGCTCCCAGTCTGATTCATTCCATGTGATTTTAAGAAATAACTAAAAGGTAATGGAAATGAAGAAGCCTGGACTACATTCCACACATGCTCCAGAACTAGCTCTGCCCGAGCTGTACTGCTACAATATACACTTACCCTACTGCGTGGGAAACAGATTCACCTGCACCTCCACCCACATCATCTACTGCATCCGCTGCAGCCGGTGTGGCCTCCTCTATATTGGGGAGACAGGCCGCCTACTTGCGGAGCGATTCAGAGAGCACCTCTGGGCCACCCGGACGAACCAACCCAACCAACCTGTAGCACAGCATTTCAACTCCCCCTCCCACTCCACCGAGGATATGCAGGTCATTGGACTCATCCACCGCCAAACCACAACAACCCGACGGTCGGAGGAGGAGCGTCTTATCTTCCGACTGGGAACCCTCCAATCGCAGGGGATGAACTTGGACTTCACCAGTTTCTTCATCCCCCCTCCCCCCACCTTGTCTCAGCCGGATCCCTCCAGCCCGGCACCGCCTTCCTGACCTGCAGTCTTCTTCTTGACCTCTCCGCCTCCATCCTACTCCGACCTATCACCCTCACCTTGACCTCTTTCCACCTATCACATTTCCAACGCCCCTCCTCCAAGTCCCTCCTCCCTACCTTTTATCTTCTCCTGCTGAACACTCTCTGCTCATTCCTGAAGAAGGGCCTGTGCCCGAAATGTCAAATCTCCTGTTCCCTGGATGCTGCCTGACCTGCTGTGCTGTTCCAGCAATAAAGTTTCAACTTTGATCTCCAGCATCTGCAGACCTCACTTTCTCCTGTGCACAAAAAACATGACCAATACAACCTGGTCAATTATCACCCTAACAATATAATCTTGATCATCAGACACAGTGCTATCAACCAGCAACTTTTTATTTGCTGCTTCGGCCAGCATTCATTGCAGGTGCCAAATGGCCCAGAGGGCAATTAAAAGTCAGCCAATTTAAGGAGGATCTGAAGTTAGATGTAGGCCAGACCAGATAAGGATGGCAGTTTCCTTCCTAAAAGACATTAGTGAACCAGACTGGTTTTTCCAATAACGGTTGACAATTCGACTCAATTCTAGATTTTTTATTGAATATAAATTCCATTATCTGCAGTGACAGGATTCAAACTCAGGTTCCCAGAATATTACCTGGGTTCTGAATTATCAGTCCAATTATAAGACCAGTCGGCCATTGCCTCGATTAAGACAGATTTAGCACAATAGGTGCCATTGACAAAATTCAGGTTCTGAAGTAGTCTCTATCCATGTGCAACAAGGCCAGGACAGCATACTTGCTTGAGCTGATAAGGTGCAAGTAACATTCACACCACATAAGTGTCAGACAAATGACCACCATCCCTGGTCATTCACGTATTGCAATACCATCAATGAATCCCCACTATTAGCATTAAAGTTGACCAGAAACTGAACTGGACACAAATACTGTAGCTAAGAATTCTGTGGTAATCAACTTACTCATGTCTTCTAAAAGCCTGCCCATCACCTACAAGTCACGAGTGTGTTGGAATACTCCCCATTTGTCTGGATGGGTGAAGATCCATAAACACTCAAGAATCGTGAAACCATACAGCACTTGGCACACGAGCCATCACCTTTAACTTTGACATAAGAACATAAGAAATAGGAGCAGGAGTAGGCCATCTGGCCCCCCAACCCTGCTCTACCATTCAATAAGATCATGGATCATCTTTTCATGGACCCAGCTCCACTTATTTGCCCACTCACTATAACCTTCAAATTGCGTTACTGTTCAAAAATCTAACTTTGCCTTAAAATATTCAACAAGGTAGCTTCAACTGCTTCGCTGGGCAAGGAATTCTACAGATTCACAACCCTTTGGGTGAATAAGCTCCTCAACTCGATCCATCATCCTTTTTACCATTATGGCGGCAGCATTTTCCATCAGTGCAATACAGCACAACACCTAAACCCCTTCAACAGCATCTTCCAAAAGTACAACTTCACCCACCTAGAAGGACAAGGGCAGCAGATACATAGGATCACAACCACCCTGCAAGTTCCCCTCCAAGCCATTCTGTCTTGGAACGATATCATCATGCCTTCACTGTCGTGGATCAAAAACCTGGTATTCCCTTTCTACTCTTAAAATGACCCAAAATTAGGTTAAACAACCCTGATTGAGGAAGGGGGGGGGGGGCGCACTTCCTTTCTAAAAGCCCCATGGGTGGCCCCACACATTGAGGGCTGCAATAAGGAGGTAGCTCATTGCCACCTTTCCAGGGCAGTTAGGAATAGGGAACAGGGAACAAATGCCAGGGCGATTTTTCTTTTTGTTCCTGAAATGCCTGGTTTATTTCACTTCCCCAGAAAAAACAGAAAGAAAACAAATTCTTCCAAACAAGTTTTGCAGAATTGTTTCAAACCTTGACACAATATACCCCTATTAGAATATTTCATGCAATCGATGTCACAAAATTAATAGGTCCAGACTTATATTTGTTACTGGTCTCCAATACACACATTTTGAGGCAGGTTATGGAGGGCCAATCAATTCAAATTCCAAAAACTGGAACAAGGGATGGTGGGAATGTGCATCATTCAACATCTACACACACCTACATCCAGGATCAATGGGCAAAAATGTCAAACAGAAACCTATTCAATTTTTGCTTCTGGCTATACGAAAGTCACTAAAATGACTTGTAGCGTTGACCTATAATTTAGGGGTAAAGATCAGCTGACTCAATCTAGAAGTCAAACCGCAGGCATTAACTATATACAACACAATATCGTGCATTTACCCACTGAATCATTCAGGGCATTGTTATCTGGCTCAGTTGACGGAGAAAAATCAGACTATAAAACAAATCATTTGTATATTACCTTTACCAAATAACCAAGGTAAATATAGGCAGCAATTAAAACAAAACACACATAATGCAGAGACTCTTTACAAAGATAATATTAAATCTGCCACGTAAAATCTAGCCTTAGCACTAGGAATTAGTGAAGATCACACACTTTAGAGTTATACAGATATATGCTTCTTGCTCCCTAATTCATCACCTCAATTGCATCTAACAGTTCAAATATTATATTGTTCAAAATACCCCCAATGGACATAACTAAGTTCAGAAGAGCAAAAGTCATTTAACAGGTGTTACTTTCCCTCCACGATTTAAAATCAACAGTACAAACAAACCATATGCCCACCATTGTGCCATGCTGAAATTTACAATGGAAGCTCGAAACGCAGAAGCATTAAAATTTAACATTAAACACAGAAATCCCACAAGTCGGAATACATAATCGTGTCATTTATGCAGTGGTTACTGTACAAAAAGGATGCTCACATCTTTTCCAAAAACGTACAGCATACATTTTTCAAGGGTTTGTTTTATTGTACGCGTGAAACGATTTTACAGCTGAAATAAAACCTAGCTCAACACGATTTCCTACATTTAATGTACCTTTCAACCAAAAATAACAGCAACTACATATGCATCAGAACATTCACTATAGAAACAACTATCGGACATTCGTGGACAGGTGTTCAAATCTCTGTCCCCAAACTAAAAACAAATTTATACCAATAGACATTTGTTACGACCGAATATGCACCTCTATCTACTCTTTTGCATGTACTTCAATTGCAGCATTTCTGAATTGCATTGCCATTTGCTATTTTTTTAAAAAAAACTCAAGCTTGTGCTTCCCTGGACCCCACTTCGGTGCATTGGAAAAACTCGCTTGTCCAGAATGACAAGCCGGTTCTCGTCTGGCTGGAGAGAGAGAGAGAGAGAGAGTGGAGAGGCTGCAAGCGTGACCCAGTCCCAGACCCTCCCCCGCCACCCGACAAGCCGGGTTGTCCCTCCTTGGCTGGAGATTCCCTCCCCCCCACACCACCCGCCAACCCAACCCAGGCTGTGACTGGAGTCACACACTCACATTTGCTGTATCTCCATTGTGTCCTCCGCCTGTTGCCGACTGCGCAGGGTGAGCTCGGCGCGCTGCACCATTCCACTCTAGAGGCGCGTGGGACGCCTCCCCGTGCCCCGCGCGCGCTCCATTGTCTGGCGCCGTCGCCCGGGCGGTCGCTGGGGCAACGCCGGCCGCTGCTCCGACTGCCTCAGCCTGACTCTGAGGGGAGAGGAGTGGGGGGGGCAAACCGGAGAGGCGGGCGCTTCCTTCAAACTACCTCCTCCTCCTCCAACACCCCACAATGCTCCTCGCCTCTCCTCTCCTCCTCCTATTCCACCCCCCTAACCGAAAGCATCCAGTTGCCTTCCAATTCCAACTTTTATTCCGCTCCCACTCTCCAAAGTGATATTTACCAGGTAATGCTGTACCAGGAGCTCCCCCTGCCTTGGAGGACCTGCCTTGGAGGACCTGCAGGAAGCAGCCCTGATATGGCAATTACAAGGGAAGTGTGGCAGTGTATCAAAAGCTTGCCTCCAGGTTACCTTTTGGCAGTGAGTGCTGAACCGCACTTCATATTTAAAACCAGGTACTTTGCAACAAACTGCAACATTTCTGTAATTACGTATTAAAAAAAAGACACAAGTGCACATTTAAAGTGAAACCAGAACTGCTCGTCAGGGTTTGTGCAACATCAGCTTCACACAACGCGCTTTTTTTTTAGTTGCTTGGTTGTTGCTGAACGTCGACACTGTTTCCGTAGCAACTATTTTATTGATTCTGTTGACAACAGTAACTTGCATTTCTATAGTGCCTGTAGCATAGAAACGCGTTGCAACATGTTTTACATAATGGTGTCGAATAAATGTTGACGCTGCCTAGCCACAAAATGAGATACTAGGTCATTTAATCTAGCACTTGGCAAAAGAAACAGGTTTTAAGTAGAAAATTTAAAGAGATAGTATGTTAGAAGGATTTCCAGATTTTAGGGCCTCAGCAGTAAAAATACTGCCATTCCTAACAAGAGTAGAACAATTGGCGATGCATATGAGGCTAGAACAGAAGAAGCTTCTAGGGCTACTGAGGTTTCGGGGATAAGAGCCGAGGTTACAATGAAGGTGCTGACATCTCAACCTTCACTAGGGCATGGTAACCCTTCTAGTGATTGTAACAAGGTCAGAAAGTTAGATCTAATAGAATATGAGTTCACTGATTGGGGCTGTTATCCTGGTCAAATCAGGGATTGCTGGATGACAGGAATAAACAGGGGTGTCGCACATCATTGCCCTTTGATGTGAAAGGCACTGCTTTCACTGGCTATTTGGGTGTTTTCTTTTCTTCCTGGTGGTGGAAATTGAATAAAGATTCGTGCACCTTGTGTCTTTCACTGTATCTCATGAAAAATAAAAAAAACAAAAAATAGATAAATGGGTGTCACACATCATTGCCCTTTGATGTGAAGGACACTGCTCGTCACTGGCCACTAGGGTGTTTCTTTCTTCCTGGTGGTGAAAATTGAATAAAGATTTGTACACCTGGTGTCTTTCACTGTGTCTCACACCTGTACATACACGACATGATGCTGGAGAAAAATAAGCACTACCACTGTCAGGCGGAAGTGTTGGGGAGAGAAGAAAAAGAAAAAAAATTTTTAAAAAGGAGACAGTGCAGGAGAGGGAGAGAGAGAGAACCTGCACAGTTACCGCCTTTGCTGTTTTGAATTCATGTATCGCTGGACATCGGAGTACGTCTGGAAAAATTAACAAACAGCGAAATTCACAACTAATCTTGGAGGAACCTGTTTGGGCAAAGTTCACAGCACAGAATCAGACAAGTTCATCGTTGTTTTAAGTGTGTCCGACAGAAAGGCTACAGTAGTGAGTAGAGTGGGTTCTTTCTTGATTATATGTTTTTGGAGATATGTCTCTTGATTAAACTTAAAATATAAGCCATAACTATTAATTTAACCTGGGGCAGTGTTTTGTAGAAGAATAAGATGGTGTTATTTTCTGGGTCTGTAGATTGTGAAGGAGCAAAAATGGACTTTAGTACAGTGATATGTACTTCCTGTCAGATGTGGGAGTATAAGGAGAGTTTAAGGGTTACTGCGGATTATAACTACCATAAATGCTGTTGGATGCGAATCTTATCTAATGGATCAGTGGGAGAGGCAGTTAGAAGCAATGAGGAATTTGCAACAGCAACAGTATGTGATGAATGGCAGTTATAGGAAGGGGTGGAAAGTCTCAGATACAATCACATAGATGGGTTAACCCCAGGAAAGATAAGAGAGGTAGGCACCGAGTGCAGGAGTCTTTTGTGGATATACCCATTTCAAACATGTATATTGTTTGGGAAAATGTAGGGGTGATGGATCCTCAGGGGAACGTAGCACAAACAGCCAAGTTTCTGGTATTAAGACTGGCTCTAATGCAACGAGGTTCGAAAGATCAATTGCGTTCAGGGATTCTATAGGCCGAGGTACTGACAGACATTTCTGTGGCCAGCAGCGAAAAAGGAAAATGGTGTGTTGCTTCCCTGGTACCAGAATCAAGGATGTCATCAGAGAGGGTGCAGAATGTTCTCACGGGAAAGAGGGGCCTACAAGAGGTCATTGTCTACATTGGAACCAATGACATAGGAAGGGAAAAGGTTGAGATTCTGAAGGGAGATTACAGAGTTAGGCAGAAATTTAAAAAGGAGGTCCTCGAGAGTAGTAATACCTGGATTATTCCCAGTGCTACGAAGTCATGAGGGCAGGAATAGGAGGATAGAGCAGATGAATGCATGGCTGAGGAGCTGCTGTATGGGAGAAGGATTCACATTTTTGGATCATTGGAATCTCTTTTGGGGTAGAAGTGACCTGTACAAGAAGGGCGGATTGCATCTAAATTGGTAAGGGACTAATATATGGGCAGGGAAATTTGCTAGAGCTGCTCGGAAGGATTTAAACTAGTAAGGTGGTTGGGGGGGACCCAGGGAGATAGTGAGGTAAGAGATCAATCTGAGACTGGTACAGTTGAGAACAGAAGCGAGTCAAACAGGCAGGGACAAGGTAGGACTAATAAATTAAATGGCATTTATTTCAATGCAAGGGGTCTTAACAGGGAAGGCAGATGAACTTATGGCAGGGTTAGGAATATGGGACTGGGATATCATAGCAATTACAGAAACATGGCTCAAGAATGGGCAGGACTGGCAGCTTAATGTTCCAGGATACAAATGCTACGGGAAGGATAGAAAAGGAGGCAAGAGAAGATGAGGAGTGGCATTTTTGATAAGGGATAGCATTGCAGTTGTACTTAGGGAGGATGTTCCCGGAAATACATCCAGGGAAGTTATTTGGGTGGAACTGAGAAATAAGAAAGGGATGATCACCTTATTGGGATTGTATTATAGATCCCCTAATAGTCAGAGGGAAATTGAGAAACAAACTTATAAGGAGATCTCAGCTATCTGTAAGAATAATAGGGTGGTTATGGTAGGGGATTTTAACTTTCCAGATATAGACTGGGACTACCACAGTGTTAAGGGTTTAGATGGAGAGGAATTTGTTAAGTGCATACAGGACAACTTTCTGATTCAGTATGTGGATGTACCTACTAGAGAAGGTGCAAAACTTGACCTACTCTTGGGAAATAAGGCAGGGCAGGTGACTGAGGTGTCAGTGAGGAAGCACTTTGGGGCCAGCAACCATAATTCTATTAGATTTAAAATATTGATGGAAAAGGATAGACCAGATCTAAAAGTTGAAGTTCCAAATTGGAGAAAGGCCAATTTTGATGGTATTAGTTCGAAAGCTGATTGGGGGCAGATGTTTGCAGGTAAAGGGACAGCTGGAAAATGGGATGCCTTCAGAAATGAGATAATGAGAAGCCAGAGAAAGTATATTCCTGTCAGGGTGAAAGGAAAGGCTGGTAGGTATAGGGAATGCTGGATGACTAAAGAAATTGAGGGTTTGATTAAGAAAAAGAAGGTAAGGTATAGACAGGATAGATCGAGTGAATCCTTAGAAGAGTATAAAGGAAGTAGGAATATACTTAAGAGGGCAATCAGGAGGGCAAAAAGGGGACATGAGATAGCTTTGGCAAATAGAATTAAGGAGAATCCAAAGGGTTTTTACAAACACATTAAGGACAAAAGGAGAGAATAGGGCCCCTCGAAGATCAACAAGGCGGCCTTTGTGTGGGGTCGCAGAAAATGGGGGAGATACTAAATGAATATTTTGCATCAGTATTTACTGTGGAAAAGGATATGGAAGATATAGACTGTAGGGAAATAGATGGTGACATCTTGCAAAATGTTCAGATTACAGAGGAGGAGGAGCTGGATGTCTTGAAATGGTAACGGTGGATAAATCCCCAGGACCTGATCTGTGGGAAACTAGAGAAGTGATTGCTGGGCCTCTTGCTGAGATATTTATATCATTGATACTCACAGATGAGGTGCCAGAAGACTGGAGGTTGGCAAACGTGGTGCCACTGTTTAAGAAGGGTGGTAAGGACAATTCAGGGAACTATAGACCAGTGAGCCTGACCTCAGTGGTGGGCAAGTTGTTGGAGGGAATCCTGAGGGACAGGATGTACATTTATTTGGAAAGTGAAGGGCTGATTCGGGATAGTCAACATGGCTTTGTGTGTGGGAAATCATGTCTCACAAACAATCTTGATTGAGTTTTTTGAAGAAGTAACAAAGAGGATTGATGAGGGCAGAGCAGTAGATGTGATCTATATGGACTTCAGTAAGGCATTCGAAATGGTTCCCTATGGGAGACTGATTAACAAGGTTAGATCTCATGGAATACAGGGAGAACTAGCCATTTGGATACAGAACTGGCTCAAAGATAGAAGATAGAGGGTGGTGGTGGTGGAGGGTTGTTTTTCAGACTGGAGGCCTTTGACCAGTGGAGTGCCACAAGGATCGGTGCTGGGTCCTCTACTTTTTGTCATTTGCATACATGAGTTGGATGCGAGCATAAGAGGTACAGTTAGTAAGTTTGCAGATGACACCAAAATTGGAGGTGTAGTGGACAGCAAAGAGGGTTACCTCAGATTACAACAGGATCTGGACCAGATGGGCCAATGGGCTGAGAAGTGGCAAATGGAGTTTAATTCAGATAAATGCGATGTGCTACATTTTGGGAAAGCAACTCTTAGCAGGACTTATACACTTAATGGTAAGGTCCTAGGGAGTGTTGCTGAACAAAGAGACCTTGGAGTGCATGTTCATAGCTCCTTGAAAGTGGAGTCACAGGTAGATAGGATAGTGAAAAAGGCGTTTGGAATGCTTCCTTTTATCGGTCAGAGTATTGAGTACACTAGGTGGACATCACGTTGCGGTTTCCAGGATATTGGTTAGGCTACTTTTGGAATATTGCGTGCAATTCTGGTCTCCTTCCTATCAGAAGAATGCTGTAAAACTTGAAAGGGTTCAGAAAAGATTTACAAGGATGTTGCCAGGGTTGGAGGATTTGAGCTTTCGGGAGAGGCTGAACAGGCTGGGGTTGTTTTCCCTGGAGCGTCGGAGGCTGAGGGGTGACCTTATAGAGGTTTACAAAATTATGAGGGGCATGGATAGGATAAATAGACAAAGTCTTTTCCCTGGGGTTGGGGAGTCCAGAACTAGGGGGCATAGGTTTAGGGTAAGAGGGGAAAGATATAAAAGAGACCTAAGGGGCAACATTTTCACACAGAGGGTGGTATGTGTATGGAATGAGCTGCCAGAGGATGTGGTGGAGGCTGATACAATTGCAACATTTAAGAGGCATTTGGATGGGTATATGAATAGGAAGGGTTTGGAGGGATATGGGCCGGGTGCTGGCAGGTGGGACTAGATTGGGTTGGGATATCTGGTCGGCATGGACGGGTTGGACCGAAGGGTCTGTTTCCGTGCTGTACATCTCTATGACTCTATGACTTGGGTGTTTCCTTTCTTCCTGGTGGTGGGAATTGAATAAAGATTTGTACACCTGTTGTCTTTCAATGTGTATCATACTCGCACACAAACAATAAAAATTAAAAAAGAAAATATAACCAGGGGATTTAGAATCTCCTCAGTCAAATATAAAAAAGAAGAAAAAAATAAACAAGCGTGTCTTTCTTAAAAACCTTCTCCTCTGTTTCTGGTTGCACTTCAGTCCCATGCTTCTGATCTTTTGGCACTCGGTGGAGAGGGCATGGTTGGTCAGAGGACCTCCTCGTGTATCTGCTCCTGGGCCTGGCCAAACTGGCCATAAAACAGGTCCAGGCAGCGGGCCGTGGAGGGAGCCATTATGGATGTTTGCCAGCCCTTCCATGATTACGTTCGAGCCTGGGTGTCCCTGAAAAAGAGCACGCAGTGTCTACCAAAACCCTCAGGATTTTCAGGGAAAGGTGGGCACCGCATGGAGTGGAGTGTATTATTTCCCCCTCCAACTCTACTTTGATTTAATCCCTGCCCTCCCCATCACTATCCGATCACACAGCATTGCCCTCTGAGAAGGTCACTGCTTGTCACTGGACATTCGGGTGTTTCCTGTTTTCCTGATGATGGAATATTAATAAAGATTTGCACATTTGTTGTTTTTCACTTTGTCCGACACCTGCACACACAAAGAAAAAAATAATAAACTGGAGTGTCTTTCTTAAAAACCTTCTCCTCTGTTTTTGGTTGCACTTCAGCCCCACGCTTCTGATCTTTTGGCACTCGGTACAGAGGAGGGAGGTTTAGTCCCACTTCCATGGTTATAGAACATAGAACATAGAACAGTACAGCACAGAACAGGCCCTTCAGCCCACGATGTTGTGCCGACCACTGATCCTCATGTATGCACCCTCAAACTTCTGTGACCATATGCATGTCCAGGAGTCTCTTAAATGTCCCCAATGACCTTGCTTCCACAACTGCTGCTGGCAACGCATTCCATGCTCTCACAACTATCTGAAGCCCTCCCTCCTCCACCAGCTGCGCAGCCATGTGTTAAGCTGCGCCCACTCCCGTTATGTTCGAGCCCAGGTGTCCCTGGAGAGAGAGCACACAGTGTCCACCAACACCCTTGAGCTGTTCAGGGAGAGGTGGGCCCCGCAGGGAGTGGAGTGTTTTATTTCCCCCTCCAACTCTTGTTTGATTTAATCTCTGCCCTCCCATTCACTTTTTTGATCATACAGCATTGCCCTTTGTTAAGAAGGGCTTGTCACTGGCCACTCTAGTGTTTCCTTTTTTCCTGATAATGGAGTGTCACACTTTGCTCACTGACAGCTGGCTCTGAGGAAGCTGAACCAGTGTCAAATCCTTTGTAAATAAAGGGTGACTTGGAGACAGGATACCAGCCTCTGTGGAGTTATTTCAACCCTCAGGTTAAACTTACCACCAGTCATCTCTCTAAAGAGAGAACAGCTCTATGGCTTTCTGGGATTATGGTGAATTCACCTTTCATCACAGAAAGAGATAGGCAAGTCCACGAATTAGACTTTTAACATTAAAGCAATACTGGACTGAGAGTCAATATCAATCAGCTATCACAGTGGCATGGTTAAATAAGGGACTTCATATGAGTTAGGATATGGGCAACAATGCATTACTAGGAACATAGCAGAAGTAGACCCTACAGTCCCTTAATTTCAGCCTCAACTCCACTTGCCCTCCAGTTCCCTCTTACCTTCATTTCTGAGAGGTTAAAAATATGTTTATCTAAGCCTTAAATATATCCAGTAATGGAACATTCACATCTTTCCTGAGTGAAAATTCCAAAGATTTACAACTCTTTGAATGGATTGTAAATACCTGACACCCAAGTATTAAGTCTTGCAGCATTCCTCTAACCATAATCTGTAAGCCTGAAAATTCCCATTTATCTATTTTTTCTGCTTGCTATCTGTTCACCGTTCATGCATCTATGCAAATATATTATCCCCAATTCTGTGGCTCCTTGTCTTGTATGTTAAATTGTTGTGCGACATTTACTGAATGCCTTTTCAAAATCTAAGTATACTACATGTATTAATAGTTGAAACTTTATTGCTGGAACAGCACAGCAGGTCAGGCAGCATCCAGGGAACAGGAGATTCGACGTTTCGGGCACAGGCCCGTGCCCGAAACGTCGAATCTCCTGTTCCCTGGATGCTGCCTGACCTGCTGTGCTGTTCCAGCAATAAAGTTTCAACTTTGATCTCCAGCATCTACAGACCTCACTTTCTCCTACATGTATTAATACCCCATTGTCTATTCTACTACTTCCATCCTCAAAAACTCCAATGATTTTATCAAACTTGATTTCTCTTATAGAATGCCATATTGACTTTCCCTGATCATGGTAATTCTACTTTCATGAAGTGCATTGATAAAGCTTCCTTAAAAAAAGATTTCAGCAATTTCCTGATGTCCAATTTCAGACTAACTGACCAATCGTTCTGTTTCTTCTCTCTCCTTTCTTTCTTGAATTGCAGAATTATAGTTTCTAAATTTCAGCCCATTCAGACTGCTCTACAATCTCGGGAATTTTGCATAATCCTAACCAATGCATCTGATATCTCAGCAGCTACCACTTTTAGAACCTTAGGTTGTAACCATCAGGTACTGGGGATTTTATGCCTCAATATTTTTTCTCTGCTGGTATCAATTATTTTAAGATCTTCACTCTTTTTAGCCTTTTGGTTATCCTTCTGCTATGTAATTTGTGTTAGTACACTGTGAAGACAAAATAAAATATGTTTATTATATCTGCCACTTTCCCTTTCCCTCTGACAATTTCACCCATCTCTGCCACTAAGTAGCCAACAGTCACTTTAACTTCTCTCATTTTTGTACTTAGAAAAGCTCTTGCAATCTGTTTTTGCTATCGAGTACTTCCTCCCATGTGCTATTATTCACATTTTATTAACTTGTTGGGTTTCCTTTGCTGATACAATTGAATAACATCCTTGGTTAGTTTACTGCAACTCATCATTTGTGGAATTAAAACAAAGCTCCAGGTTCAACATGTTTTAAAATAAAGCCTGTGGTTTTTGAGGAGTCATCAAGAAGCTTCTCACAGAGCTGTATCTAATTTGCCATATCAATGCTATTTGCTGGTTTCATGGTTGATTATCTAACAATTACTAACATTGTCTTGCAAGTTTATTTGGAAAATGTATTTGAACTGGCACAGAAAAATTGTCAAACATTGCAATACTAGCGGTACAAGGAGGGTAGCATCCTTTCACAAATCTCTGTTTATTGTTTTGTGCAGAGGAAGAGTGGATTTGGACATAGCCATTGAAAACAAATGAACTGTATATCTTCCATGGTGGCCTGTAACTTCAAAAATGGGAAATACTACAGTTGGTTACAGAAATAAAAATTTTACTGTTTGAATTTCAAGACAGGGTTCAAAGCTACTAAAAACCCAATGGGGTCAAAAATACTTACTTCCGCTCCTATTGCTTGCTTGAACTTTGAGAGTATTATTGCAACCATCTCATCCCCAAAAGGCAAAGGATTAATCAACACAGTGATGTTCATGGAGCTTTTATTGCTGCCGCTATCTCCGAGATCCAAACTGGTTCTGTCAGTGACCACAAAAAAGATACTGCTTCTGAACTTAGGCCTGTCAGATCATTTGCAACAATGAAATATCTATCAGCACTTAGGGCAATCCCTGAGCTTTTAATGATTAATGTTTAGCGGACTGGAGGTCAAAAATAGACCACATCTGCAGGAACACCACATACGAAACTCTGGATGCCCAATGCTGCCTTCGTACTGATAGCCACCTTTATATGCAGCTGTATCAAGCTGTATGTAGACCATTGGTATGCAAACACCAAGTAGCAATACATACTGACGTTCTACCTGTTCCTATAATCGTAAAGGATAGGTCTGGCCTTGTGGCCATGGAATGTTTCAAGTTGTCGAACTGTTCTGTATCACCTGTCCATCATGGAAAAATTTGCAAAAAGCAACATCTTTGACCACTATGTCCATCAGGAAGTGGTCAGCACATAATGTCCTCAAGACCCTGCAGGTAAAGGAGAGATTTGATACTGTTGGTAGGTTGCCTGAGCAGACTGTCAAAGTCACTTGCCAGAATGCCTCATCACCAGAACTTTCCAACAAGCAACTAGACATAGCTTGGAGGTGAAAAAGGCACTACCCATCGGATCTTTCATGTACACCGACCAACACATCTGCCACCACACTCTGCCCTTGAAGCGACCTTGCTGGCAAACAGACTGTCACACATCTCCTTCTGGAATGTGCCTTTGCAAAGGTCTGGAGGGAGATGAATAATTTTTGTCATCTCCAGCAGCTTTGTGTGGCAGAATTCTGTGCTGGATGGGCTGTTCTGTGGGAGACATATCAAGACAAACATCAACTGCACCTAGAGGACATCGGTGAAAGATGCTCTTTGATTTTGCCCAAAACGTGTTGGTCTCACATCTCACAAAATATGATAATAGTCTATTATGTTTGAGGTCCCCTCATTGCCTAAATGAGAACGTAATTACTGGTAGCTTCTTTTCATGACTAGAAAATGCCTTTTGTTGCAACTGAATTAAAACTCTAACAAGGAATGTCAAAATTCCACTATATTTTATACAAAGTCTGGTCTGAACTGCTTTTGGATCTTACTAATAGCAAATTTAGAAATAAGGTAGATATTTACAAAAACATAGTAGATCTAGTTCATATCTTACTGATGCACTGTCAAATATTGGGAGTTTGCAAACAAAAAGTAACTCTATTACATGGAAATGACCTGCTCAAAGAAAAACCTATATAAATTCCACCTGCACGCATTGGTATTGTAGCTTCGCTAGCTTGGCATCACATTTTAGTGTACATCCTGCTCTTGGCATACTTTCCAGCACTTTCCTGTAGTGAATACACACAAACTGATTACTAAGGAGCTGAAGCTTACATTTTTTGGCAAAGTCCAAGTTACGCTGAGATTTTTGAAGTATTTTTTGAGGCCTAGTGTATTTTTTTGTCATAGTTTACCAAACTCTGTGTATTAATTACCTATAATGTCCTATGTCATCTCTCAAATCTGATTTCCAGCCTATCATACCACCTGCAATTCCACAACAACTCGCCCCTCAGCAGATATCCGCTGAAAATGTGGCATTGCTTGCATCCTCAGCATCTTTAAAAGGCTACTGTGCACCGAGACAAGCAGTGGCATTCCAAAACTGCCCTACTGGTCATGAATCAAAACATGGTGGAGATAGGAAGATGGCACCATAATTCTCCAACAGGGACCTGGAGGTGTAGGTTTATGGTGCGGTCCACAGGATAATAGTCCTTAGAGAACCTATATTTTAGCCATGCCAACCATCACGACACACTGTTCCCCTGGTCAAGTCAAGGTTATGAATGTTGAACATCTTCCTGAAGTTCATTGGAAAGCATCATTTACTATCATCTCACACCCTTACATCTGGAGTTGCCCCTTTCACAATTATTGTTCCCTCTGCTTCCTCTTGTGGGATATAAATGAATTAATGTTATTTCTGCAAGTATAAATTCTGATACAGAACAGGAATAAGAAAATACATATTCAGCAAAAAGAAAGGATATGTGAGCATGAGACATGAATACAGAACAATGGTGGATATATGGGCAAACAGGAAAACATCTGTTCTCCTCGCTTGTGCAGAGACACAGGAACAAACCCTAATTAAAGAGGTCAAAGTGGCCTCTGGATGGAAATAGATGCTGATAGAAGAAAAGATATGCCTAATCAATAATCTATAATAGACTGACGTCAAACACCCTTATGGGAGTCAGAGATAAGAGTTTGTCACGGACAAAACAGGATAAACAGAAGTTGTGGGATAAGTCTTAAGGAAATGAGTGACGTAAGCGAAGCAGGGAACAAACAATGGAATAAGGAAAAATATGGGGATTCAAACTGTATAAATTTTGAGAGTTTGTTGGATTTGGTGTGCATTTTGTCATTACCTTACCTGGTAATGAGACAGGGCACCCACCTATAGGTGTATAAATAAATGGCGGATTCAGATATTTGTCTCGGACTGAAATTATTAAAGTGAGTGAGCTTTTGTTTCTCACAATTGGGGGCTCGTCCGGGATTTTCTTCCATCACCGGGGGGAGTGGCTGGCCTTGGACACTGGGAAGACGCGTCCCGTTCCCCATTGAGGAGCGGTCTCGTGTCCCGGTTTGGTCTGCTCCCTTGGGTGACTGATGTGAATCCTATAAGAGAGACATCTGAATCAGACAGTGATAGGAGCTCGATAGAAAATACAGTGACAAAAGGGGCCAGGCAACTCTGTGCACAGACCAAGGTAAGAAAATTGACTTTTAAGTATTGCCTTGGTGGCCGGGATTGAGTTTTAGTAGTTAATAAGGGACTAACGAAGGAACTCAATATGGCTTGCGCTTTGGGTAAGAAAAAAGCCTCCGGGGAAACAAAGTAAGGAAAAGGCAATGGAAATGGAGGCGGGGTCCCTTACAACATTCCTCCGGAAAGTCCTTTGGGCAGGATGTTGTGGAAATTGGCAAAATAATACTTGTGCAAGGGAGAAAGATGATTAAATATTGTTGCTTTGTATGGACTAAGGACTCCATTCTTCGTCCCGCTGTCTTCTGGCCAAAGTACAGATCGGACGAAGACTGGTTTTGTGAATATCTGAGTTTATATGTCAATGTGCGAAAGAGAGAGAGAGAGAGAGAGTGTGAGAGAGAGAGAGTGTGAGAGAGAGAGAGAGAGAATGAAAAGAGCTGTACAGCTGGTAGGAAGTTTAACCCTTTGTGATTTGGTTTGAGTGAACATTTGTTTGTTGGTGATTGAATGTTTGTGTTTTATTCCCTGGAGCTTGAGTTCCAGGACTGTTTTGAATCTGATTTTGTTATGGAAACTTAACATGATTTCTTTTAAGGTTAAGGATTCTATTGTGATTATGAAAAAAAAAAGGAATGATAACTCCTGTTCTTTTTACAGATCATGACTGCCTTACTATCAGTTTCTAACTAATCTCTTTTATCTTTACATAAAAGCGATTTATGGAGGACAGTTGAAGTTTCAGTTCAACATTAGATTGTAGTAAAAGCAAAATTCTATGGTTAATATCTGTGACCTTGGATTCAGCCATTGTTCATGCATTAGAAGTTTTTTTTTTAAAAAAAACTTGAGTAGACAAATTCTTTTAAGGCAAGTTCTGATTATTTTACGACCTATAGTATTGTAATTGAGCAATGATTGGCCAGGACTATTTAGGAAAACTAATTCTGGATCTAAATTAAAGGACTAACACTGGGTAATTACAGTGAATTGCAAAATTGGGAACTGTATGCATTTTGCATTTTAACTATTAAATACTGAAGAAATGAACGTAAATATATATAAATATATTTATAAGTTAGGAACAGGCTTTGAAGGTTAGTCAAGCATGAATTGATGAATTGGTGTTTGAAGTTATGGGGAGCTAGAAATATTGCAATATTTCTTTAAAAAAAAGAAAAAGGGGAAAAACGTAACGACTTATCCCCTTTGGGAGGTGCCCACAGGGGACAAAGAGATTGGGTTTGTAAGTGCCCACTCACCAGTGGGGAGGTCAGAACATTTAAAAAGGAAATGGAGGTCCTGGTTGAGGATCCGGTGGGGTTGTCTGAACAAATTGATCAATCTTTGGGGCCCAGTCTGTATACCTGGGCTGAATTAATGTCTATTTTGAATATATTATTTACTGGGGAGGAAAGGGGACGTTGTCTGTGAGCGACAATATCCTATTTCCATAGAAGGTAAACGGGGACTGCAGCCAGTAATTGAGGGACTGATTAGAGATGGTTTGTTGGAGCCATGTATGTCTCCTTATAATACCCCAATTCTACCAGTGCGGAAATCTGATGGAACTTATCGATTGGTGCAGGATTTGAGAACATTAAATCGAATAGTACAAATCAGGCACCCAGTAGTGCCAAACCCCTACATGTTATTAAGTAAGATCCCTCATGATCACAAATGGTTTAGTGTGATAGATTTAAAGGATGCCTTTTGGGCTTGTCCCTTGGCGGAGGAAAGATTTGGGACTATCCCCCTATGAAATCTTATTTGAATTACCTTATCTGGGAACACAGGGAGAATTGCCAATTCCCGAAACTAAAGATTTGTTTTTAAAGAAGTATATACTGGGCTTGTCCTCCTCTTTATCTTTCCTCAGAAAACAGGGTCTATTGGCACAGACTCCGCCCCTTGAATTTGCTGTTTATCCCATCCGGCCAGGAGATTGGGTCTTAATAAAATCATGGACAGAGACTAAGCTGCAGCCAGACTGGGAAGGGCCGTACCAGGCTCTTTTGACTACCGAAACGGCAATAAGGATGGCGGAAAAAGGCTGGACTCATTATACTCGAATCAAAGGGCCAGTGGACCCTCCAGTTGAGGAAGAATTCTGGACAGCCGAATCAACGCAAGACCCGCTGAAACTCAGACTAAAGAGACTTTGAGTAATTGACTATACAGTGGCGACGCGAGCGCGGGATTATTTCTGTAAGATTGTATATTAAGCCTTTTTGTGTTCTAGCATAATGATCAGAATACTGGGAATGCTTAGAGTTATGATGCTAGCCCTCTTGGTATTAGGATTTTGTCACATATCATTTTCATATGTATTATTAATGGTTCCTGAGTCTGACAATCCACAAGTAATAGACACTGATATATGTAGCTTAGTAAATTGTGGGAATGTAGCTAATCAGAGACAATACCGCAACTCAGAGATACATCTTAAGTCCTATGGGGATGGCCTCGGGGATGGTACCTGGTATAATGGTCTTGTCACAATACACCGGGCCCCCTTCCGACCAGCACGCGATTGTCCCAATAAAAAGTGTAACCCCATATATTTAACGATAAGAAAAACCACATGGCACGGAGCGGTTTTGGGAGGTGGCACTTATGAGGTACAAGTAATGAAACATTTGGGATTGAAATGAAAGCAAATGGGAAGGAGTTTGTGGGCTGTTGTTTTCGAATTAGCATAGGACAGGGAAAATGGGTAGAATTACTGGGTAATGAGATACAACCTTTCACCCCTCCCAATGATCCTACAGTAGTAAAAATTATAGAGGTAAAGGATTTGAAACAGACCATCGAGATAGAGACTGGGTACGGGGATGCAAATGCCTGGGTTGAATGGGTAAAGTATACTGTAAAAAGTCTGAACAAAAGCAATTGCTATGCATGTGCCTCCGGTAGGCCAGTGGCCCAGGTGGTTCCCTTTCCGCTCGGGTGGAAGCGAGACAGGAAGGGCATGAAATGTATGATAGCCCTGTATCAGGATGAGACTGCATGGAATGATAGGAATTGTACCTCCCTATCTCTGATGTTCCCTCCCTTGGAGGAGAAAGATGCAAAAGTTCCCCCCACATTTTCCGCTGCAGTTGGAAATCACACGTCATGTGTGCACAGGCGAGGTACGAGTTGGTCGAGAGATTTGGGGGAGCTGAAATTATGTACAGAGATTAAGAATGTTACCGAAACGGAGAAGGGAGGGAACTACTCAGCATTAAAGGTTCCCCGAGCGGATCTGTGGTGGTACTGTGGAGGAAAAATATTGAGACCCACCCTACCTCCGGAAAAGAAAGGGATATGCGCAATTGTACAATTGGCAATTCCATTTACCTTGGCATTTGAGAAGGAAAAGATAGTAGGGAAAAAGGGAAGGGGTAAGAGATTACTGTTAGATACTTCTTTTGATGACAGGATTTATCTTGATTCAGTAGGAGTCCCTAGGGGAGTACCTGAATTCAAAGCTCGTAACCAGATTGCAGCAGGCTTTGAGTCAGCTCTCTTTTGGTGGGTAACAATTAATAAAAATGTAGACTGGATAAATTACATTTTTTATAATCAACAGCGATTTATAAAATTATACGAGAGAGGCGGTTAAAGGAATATCAGAACAGCTTGATGCGACAAGTAGGATAGCATGGGAAAATAGAATAGCCCTTGATATGATTTTAGCAGAGAAAGGGGGTGGTGGTTTTTATCCTTACTTCCCTGATAGTAGTAGTCGGGGTATTGGTGGCCATTGGCTGTTGTGTCATACCCTGTATACGAGGACTCACCCAGAGGCTGATTGAAACAGCCTTTATGAAACGAATCCCCCTGAGGGGAATCAGACAGAGCAACTTTATCAACTAAATAATAAGGAAATGAGTGAGACTAAGATGGATGAAATCTCTGAAATGATGCTTGCGAATTTTGGGAACAATGTTTAAAAAAAGAAAGAGACAAAAATGCAGAAGATAACAGATAGTAATGAAAAGAAAAAGGGGAAATTGTGGGATATAAATGAATTAATGTTATTTCTGCAAGTATAAATTCTGATACAGAACAGGAATAAGAAAATACATATTCAGCAAAAAGAAAGGATATGTGAGCATGAGACATGAATACAGAACAATGGTGGATATATGGGCAAACAGGAAAACATCTGTTCTCCTCGCTTGTGCAGAGACACAGGAACAAACCCTAATTAAAGAGGTCAAAGTGGCCTCTGGATGGAAATAGATGCTGATAGAAGAAAAGATATGCCTAATCAATAATCTATAATAGACTGACGTCAAACACCCTTATGGGAGTCAGAGATAAGAGTTTGTCACGGACAAAACAGGATAAACAGAAGTTGTGGGATAAGTCTTAAGGAAATGAGTGACGTAAGCGAAGCAGGGAACAAACAATGGAATAAGGAAAAATATGGGGATTCAAACTGTATAAATTTTGAGAGTTTGTTGGATTTGGTGTGCATTTTGTCATTACCTTACCTGGTAATGAGACAGGGCACCCACCTATAGGTGTATAAATAAATGGCGGATTCAGATATTTGTCTCGGACTGAAATTATTAAAGTGAGTGAGCTTTTGTTTCTCACACTCTTATCCCCATAATTGCCTCTCCAATCCACCCTTCACTTTCAGTGAACAAAACATCAGGATTGACTGTGTTCTGTCAAGCTATGTTAGAAGGACAGTTCCAACCAATGAGTGACTAGACTCCTGATCTCTGATCTGTGTGCAGCTCTCCAAAAGAGTATTAGCACTGATTCCCTGACTGCTCATACCAGCCCTGCAGGACTGACCCATTCCACAGAATTGTTTGGTTTAAGCACAGAAGCAAATAGCAGTGTAAGCTGCTGGCACATGTAGTTGTGACACTGATGTAATAAAGTGCTGTACAGCTATGTCCCACCCCTTGACTGATCACTGCTGACATCCATGACAAGCTACCCGGCTTTATGTCTGCACTAAAAGGCAAGGCAAAACGAAGTACTGTGAACTTGTAAGTTGTGAATCTGGCAGCAAAGCACAAAAATGCAAGGCAAGGTAAAGATGCTGTAAGCATCCACTTAGGTACAAAGTGAGTGAGCACTAAGAAAGCAAGAGAAGAGTTCTGAGATGCACCCTTCTGCAATGCATTAAATGGGTTGTGCAACATTGACATGGATAACCATATTCCAGTGAATCAGAGCTGGGCCATGATGATGTGGTGAGGCTAGTACATGGTCAATGCCAAACCCCACATTTAAAGGATGCAGGCAATGGATACCTATGGAGATGTTGAGGACTGCTGGCCACAGTGGCAACCTAGAAGAGCAAGCAATGAGCTGGAATAGCTAGGTGCCCACTTTGGCTTTCAAGTCAGGGATTATTGTCATTTAGTTTCTCTCTGCTGCATGGGAGAGTTGCAAATTGCATATAAATGAGGTAAGAATAGGTTATAATGTTAATGCATGCAAATAGACCTCTTGCTGCTCACTAACAAGATTCTAGTCTCACTGTTCAAACCTTGGGTACAAAATCAGACTTTTCTTTCTCAATGTGAAATATTTAATTTTTCAGATTTCACTATATTTTCCCAACTGACTCACCATTGCAAATGTTGTTCAGGAGCTGGGAGAATTCTGCCCAGGATATTGGTACGATACTGAAGACATCAGTGACCGGTTTAGCATCTTTCTAAAAACTCATACTCTCCTTTTATATCAATGTTACTGTCTCATCTTTCA
The DNA here is from genome assembly GCF_037043375.1 of Chiloscyllium plagiosum. Lineage (NCBI taxonomy): Eukaryota > Metazoa > Chordata > Chondrichthyes > Orectolobiformes > Hemiscylliidae > Chiloscyllium > Chiloscyllium plagiosum. The sequence goes on from NW_028270139.1 coordinate 19,279,446, forward strand.
CAAAATAAATTATATCATTTCCATTGGAATATTCAGTCACTAATGAGCAGCAAACATTTCAGAAAGTGGAGCTGAGGCAGAATATCAGCCATCATTGTACTAAATGATCAAACAGGCTAAAGAGGCCATTTTACCTGCTCCTCCTCTTGTTTTTATATTGTTAAAATAACATTTTGGGGTACAGTAGGGGAGGAATTGGAGACATGACATGTTTAAAAGGAACAAGTGGCTTTGATGATTTCAAGATGTTTTTACCAGTGGCTGCTTTTCTTGACTGTCTGTGAATGTATTGTAGATAATTGTTAGAGATTTATTGCCATGATTCGTCAACAACTCCATCATTGCTGTAACTATCAGAATTGTAGAATGTACATTATATACATTCACCATGCAAAATCCTATGGTTTCTGCAGTTAAGATTTGCAATTTTATTTAAACGATTTTGGATTTGCATTGCCTCTATAATACCAAAGACAAAGCATAACAAAAATACAGGGATTATTAAACATTTCAAATTAGTTGCTAATTTTTGTTTTCATATAAAATATATTTCCCACCATGCGTTAAATAGAACTGAGAGAGAAATCCCATAATTGCCACTTATACAAGCATGTGAATAAGGAGCTGGAGGAAGCCACTCAACCCCTGGAGCTTCTCCATTCTAAGTATGGTTCAGTGAGGCTCTTTATTTCTTTCCTATTGGGAAAATACTACATACTTCATGAATTTAGCATCTCAACAGCATCTAAGGGAAAGATGTTAATGCAGCAAAAATGTACACTGAAGTTTCACCTCAGTTTTACACCTGAATAACACTGGAGCTAAATGTCCTCTAATTCTTTGCAAATAATGCTCGATTGTGTCTGACAATGTCAATTTCATGTAACTGAATGTTAGAGATCTATGCACTCAAATTTCCATTTCTAATGTTGAGTCTAGTTGTAACTAAACAGCTCCTAGAGAAATCTGGCATTACAGCTTGCGGAGCCTGGGCTTCCCCTGAACCACTGACAGCTGCTCCCTCCTAAACAGTATGAAAAAAAAGTGAAAGCTGGGTCTTTGAATTCATTCAAGGAAAGATAGGTTTTTGATAGACAAGGGAATCAAGGGTTATGCGAGTCAGACAGGAAAGTGAAGTTGAAACCATAACCAGATCAGCAATGATCCCATTGAAAGGCAGAACAGGCTCAAAGGATTAAATGACCTATTTCTGCTCCTCAATCCTATCTTTCTGTGTAGAATGTTCCCATACATTCAAAGCTGTTTCCCATGTTCCTCAACCTACTGCTTTAGCATAATGCCAACATTCCCTTATCACCAATTTGCAAGGTGGATCACAGAAGTCTAGTTAAATATTATGCCAAGTGTAGAGTTCAGTTGCAAATCCACCCATACCACAGCTGTACAAACCTATTCACAAAGTACAGGAGCTTTGAATGAACACGAAGTGCTCCAACATGGAAATCAAGACAGCCAGCACACATAAATTACATTAGAAACAAATGACAAGCCATTCTTAAACGTTAAGATAGAAATTTGAATAAATGGCCTAAAATAAAAGGTTGTCTCTCCTGCAAGACCTTCATTAATTGTATGTGCTCTTTTCGTGGCACTGCTGCTATTAAGGTCTAAAATGAGCTTTCAAGATGGCACTGAGACAGGGTGACTCTTTGTGAGTTCTCTACAGCAGATCTTATTCTCATATGCCTTAGAATTGTTACACACTTCTCTGTTCAATCTGTTTGTCCTTGTATGTTATGATCTGCCTATACTGCATACAAAACAAAACTTTTCACTGTACTTAGGTACTGTGACAACAATAAGCCAATCAATCAATCGGTTTCAATCCCTGTGCCCAAGATGCATCTTCAGCAGTACCCAAAGTACTGAAGGCCACAAGGAAATCCTAAGTGTTCAGAGCAAGTTTGCAAAAATACTCTCACTGTACCCTCACTGACAGGCCAGAAAAATTAATTATAAAACCCAGCTGAACTTTACTGATGATTTGTAAGAGTTTAACATTATTCCTTTTGCTTTTATACTCCATATCCTTATAAATAAGTTAAAATATCAACGTAATGTCTTTTATATCTTTATCAATTTAACCTACTTTTAAAGTTTTATGAAAGTGAGCCCTTGAGATTTTATTCTTCTTTGACTTTGCACAATATCTTTATGATAAAATTTAAAGCTATGTTCTATAACATAAACTATATAACTACCAAAGAGATCAATGATTATCAAAAAAAAATCGGTATTTAAAGAGTTCCTATAAATAGAAAATATTTTCTAACTTGCTATTCAGCATTCATCTGTAATATTTTTAAACTTCAATGTTGTACATCTTCTACAATGAAGTGGAGCAAACCTCTAATTACCATCCTACCTCCACCCCACTGAATTAGGATTGCCTTGCTCTCCACGATTACCTCTAGCTTCAAGTGTAGAGATTCATTGCAGTATCAAACTGGTCTATTTGAGTAAGAGTTATCTCATCCTTGATGTTGACAAATAATATGGTACTGGCAGCATCATTCAGTGAAAGTACAGATTGGGAATGAGAGACAATCACACCAATCTGATGTGTTCTCTTCTAAAGGAGAAATTTTGATACACTTGGCATAGCAATTAATTAGTGGAATCAATGTTTTTGTTGATAATAGCTTCATTTGTTGCTTTCCATTTTCGGCTTATATCATTGCATTGGCAGTAAGAGGACACTGCTGTCATCGTGGCAGTTACCAAAAAGTGTCACTGGAAGATGACTTCCCTCAGTCCTGTTTGGTCCCAAATTAAAACTGATATTGTCTCTAATGCCACAAACAAATGTTGTCCTCTTTACTAATGACTCTTACAGAATAATCTTAAATCTAATTTAGAAAGATCTTCATAAATTAATACTTAACATACAGCCAGAATTATGTCCCATTATGCTAAGTGCTCTGTTTTTTGGTTCAAATTGAATTAAATGAAAACTACAACTTAGATACAAAAACTCAAATGCTTTTCCTTTGCTACCCACTTTGAGGATTTTGTTTCCATAGGGTAATATCAGCTGACTTTGCAGAGTATTGATAAAGAAATCTAGATGTTGCAATCTGCTGCAGGGTCTTCACAACCTGAAATGTTAGGTTTAGCTTCTTTCCAAAGCTGCTGCCTGAACTGCTGGGGGAAGGAAAGGGTATGAGAAATTATTTTCTAATTACAGAATTTTAAACTATAATCTTGGGGCTGAATTTCCAATATTCTTCATAACTTGGGAAGGAAGAGCTGTTGATACAATGAAATCAATACAAGTGTTATTAACATCAACTTTGAAGAGATTTCACTGCTCTTCCACTGGAGAAATGACAAATTTGCAGTAAAATGCCCCCAGGAAAGTCATCTCATGTCTCCAACTTATTAGACCAGCCTGAGTTGAATTACCTCACTTGAAGTGGCATCCACAAAAAAAAGTGAATGTAAATCTCATGTATATTCAAATTTCTTCCAACAAATAATAATAGATATTGCCACACTTCAGAGAGATTATTCATAAATACATTTACCTTTACATTTTATAACCAAGTCTAAAGATGCCTCCAAGACATCTGCTCTGTTGCAAATCATAAGGCCATCCCTATTTAGTGCAAAGTTGTCAAGTTCCACTCACTAGGACCAAGGTTTAAAGAATTGACCATTTTGATGTATTTTTCTCAACATGTTTTAAAGTGAGCTTACTTGATGTTTCATACTGCACTGTGCAGTACCAAGCCATCTAATTCACAATATTCACCCAATTTAAAAAAAATTTGATGAGAAACTGCTAGTCAGGAATCGAAACACTTAGGGCTGAATTTTACAAAGAATCAGCAGTGTCAATTTTGGGGCATTTCTTGGACGGTTTCCCTCCACGACCTCTAGTAAGTTATTCCATGCAATTCTCTGCTGCTCACCTTATTATGCATGTACCACACGTATATGGTACTGTGTTCATGCTATCATGTGCTCACCCAGAGTGGAAGCGATCACTGCTGCTGGGACCATTGGGGATTCCTGCCACCGCATTATGTTTAAAGCCCAACTATGCACCAGGTCAAATGCTGCCAGCCAGTAATGGTCGTTCACAGTAAAACTGGCATAAACTTCTAAGATGTGATACAAATAATTAAAGATGACATGTACATTGACCAAATGGAATCCTTTCCTATTGATTAAATCATATGAGATATGGCATGGTGCTATCTACAGTGTGTTTAAAATCTATCACATCTTGCACCTTAGATAAGCCAGCTATGTTGGCAAAGCCTACTACTCAGGCCACATTGTTGACCTCACATCGGAGAAGTGAGATGAAGCGGTGTGATCTTGCATTGGTAACAGCCATGAAACATTTGTGGGTTAGCAATTGAGAAATCCCTCACAGGACTCAGTGGATTCTTGGAAGCACTTGTTGCATTAAAAAGTGTAGCTGTTACCTTGATGGCCGCCAGAATAGAATCAGATCACAAGTCCTGCTCAGGCATGTGACACAGTCCTGTTATGGTGTCCCGGAACATCGTCAACATCTTATCGCACTACATCTTACCAATCTGAAGGAAATGGCATCAAGGATTCTTGGCCTTCTATACCTATTCTACACCTTAAGGGGGCCTTCTGTTGGGGCTTCTTAATGTGGATGCTGTTCAGTCACCACTGAACGTGCTGCTGGTTCTGGGCTTCCTGGCAAATTTATTGCTGCTCAATTCCTTTGTGCCTTTGTTGTGTATCAGCCCCAGCAATGATAAACATTTGCTGTGGCTGGACCCATTGGTAATGATCCCAATGACCCTCTGTGGGAAATATCAGAAACTGAGCTTCCTTTGTAATGAAAGCAGTCAATGTTTGCATCACACATAAATGACCACTTACCACAGTGTGCAACAGAGTAGGACATGGAGGACTCTGACAAGAAGGGCCATGGGATGCCCATACATGGAACCTTAGCTTGTAAACTTTATTCCAATGAATGCAACAGCAGCCGTGTCTCACAAGAATATAAGTGACTGTAAGTCTGGTAGTATTACTGAAAAATGTTCTCCCATCTCCTGCATAACCCAAGAAAGGTGGAATTGCATATAAGAGCACATTGCCGAATACTTACAGATCAAGGTGAGAAGACATCTGCTCCACGACCTTGTGCAGCTTATGAGACCTTTGTGGTTTGTAGCGCACAGTTCACACTTTAAAGATTGATTGATTGCGTCTGCTGCACAGAGATAATTATGATTAAATGTGATGATGGCTTCTGGCCAGGATTTATATTCAGTGTAGTTGGTCACTGCAAGTGGTTCACATGCAGAATTCTATGATTAAAATACCTTTAACTTGGCTGCAGGGATGATACAGGAGGGAAGGTTTTGGATTCTCAGAAAATTGGACCTCTTTCTGGGGACGGTGGGACCTCTACAAACAGAATGGTCTTCACCTGAACCAGACGGGTACCAAAATCCTGGGGGGGGGAAGATTTGCTAATGCTCTTCCGGGGGGTGGTTTAAACTAATACAGCATGGGGGTGGGAACCTGAATTGTAGTTCCAGTGTACAGGAGGTTGAGGGTAATGAGGTCAGGGATAGGTTTACAGGTCGTAGGAGGGCACCTGCAATCAGGATGTTGGTTTGAAATGTGTGCGCTTCAATGCCAGGAGCATCCAGAATAAGGTGAGTGAACGTGCAGCATAAGTTGGTACCTGGGATTTCGATGTGGTGGCCATTTCAGAGATATGGCTAGAGGAGGGACAGGAATGGTTGTTGCAGACTCTAGGATTTAGATGTTTCAGCAAGAACAGACATGATGATTAAAGGGATGGGTGGCATTGTAAATCAAGAGTAGTATTACAGCAGCTGAAATAACATTTGAGGACTCATCCACTGAGATAGTTTGGGCTGAGTTTGGAAAACAGGAAAGAAGAGATCACCCTGTTGGGAGTTTTCAATAAGCCTCCGAATTGTTACAGGGATGTAGAGGAAAGGATAGCAAAGATGATTCCCAATAGGAGCACCATTAACAGGGTAGTTGTTATGGGGGACTTTAACTTCCCCAATATCGACTTGAAATACTATAGTTCAAGTAGTTTAGATGGGTCAGTTTTTGTTCAATGTGTGCAGGAAGGTTTTCTGACACAGTGTGTAGATAGGCCAACAAGGGGAGATGCCATATTGGATTTGGTACTGGGAAATGAGCCCGGCCAGATGTTGGACTTGGAGGTGGGTGACCACTTTGGCGATAGTGACCATAATTCGATTATGTTTACAATAGCAATGGACAGGGATAGGTATATACCACAGGGAAAGATGTATAACTTGGGGAAAAGCAATTATGATGCGATTAGGCAAGACTTAGGATGCATAGGATGGGGAAGGAAACTGCAGGGGATGGACACACTTGAAATATGGAGCTTATTTAATGAACAGCTACTGTGGGTCCTTGATAAGTGTATACCTATCAGGCAGTGAGGTACTGGTCGAGAGAAGGAGCCATGGTTTACTAAAGAAGTTGAAGCTCTTGTCAAGAGGAAGAAGGTGGCTTATGTGAGAATGAGGCATGAAGACTCAGTTAGGGGTCTTGAGAGTTATGTTTGCCAGAAAAGATCTAAAGGGGAGTCTAAGAAGAGCCAGATGACATGAGAAATTGTTGGCAGATAGGATCAAGGAAAACACTGAGGCCTCCAATAGCTATAACGGGCATAAAAGTAAGATCAGGGCCAATCAAAGATAGTAGTGGAAAGTTTGTGTCGAATCTGAGGGCATAGAGGAAGTGCTTAATGAATACTTTTCATCAGTATTCACATTGGAAAAGTGCAATGTTAGTGAGAATATGAAGATACAGGCTAGAAGATTAAATGGGATTGAGGTTGACAAAGAGGAGGTTTTAGCAATTCTGAAAGATCTGAAAATAGATAAAACCTGGGCTGGATGGGATTTATCCTCAGATTCTTGGGGAAGCCAGGAAGGAGACTGCAGAGGCTTTGGCTTCGATCTTTATGACATAATTGTCGACAGGAGTAGTGCCAGAAGACTGGAGGATAGCAAATGTTGTTCCCTTGTTTAAGAAGGGGAGTCAGGACAACCCTAGTAATTATAGGCCAGTGAGCCTTACTTCGGTTGTGGGTAAGGTGTTGGAAAAGGTTATAAGAGATAGGATTTATAATCATCTGGAAAGGAATAATTTGATTAGGGATAATCAACACTGTTTTGTGAAGGTAGGTCATGCCTCACAAACCTTTTTGAGTTCTTCAAGAAGGTGGATGAAGGTAAAGCAGTTGATGTGATGTATATGGGGACTTCAGTAAGGCATTTAATTAGGTTCCACATGGTAGGCTATTACACAAAATATAGAGTTTCGCGATTGGAGATGATTTAGCTGTATGGATCAGAAATTGGCTAACTGAAAGAAGACAGAGAGTGGTGGTTGGTGGGAAATGTTCATCTTGGAGCTCAGTTACCAGTGATGTGCCACAAGGATCTATTCTGGAGCCACTGCAGTTTGTCATTTTTATAAATGATCTGGATGTGGGCATAGAAGGATGGGTTAGTAAATTTGTGGATGACATTAAGGTAAGCAGAGTTGTGGATAGTGCCAAAGGATGTTGTGGGTTACAGAGGGACACAGATAAGATACAGAGCTGGGCTGAGAAGTGCCAAATGGAGTTTAATGTGGAAGATGGAGTTTAATGTGAGGTAGTTCAATTCGGAAGAAGTAACAGGAATGCAGAGTACTGGGCTAATGGTAAAATTCTTGGCAGTGTAGATGAACAGAGAGATCTCGGTGTCCTGGCGCATAAATCCCTGAAAGTTGCCACTCAGGTTGATAGGGTGTGAAGAAGGCATATGGTGTTATTGATAGGGGGATTGAGTTTCGGAGCCATGAGGTCATGGTGCAGCTGTATAAAACTTTGGTACGGCTGCACTTGGAGTATTGCGTACAGCTCTGGTCACTGCATTGTAGGAAGGATATGAAAGCTTTGGAAAGGGTTCAGAGGAGATTTACTAAGATGTTGCCTGGTATGGAAGGAAGGCCTTATGAGGAAAGGCTGAGGGAACCAAGGCTGTTTTCATTGGAAAGAAGAAGGTTGAGAGGTGACTTAATCGAGACATAAAAGATAATCAGTAGGGTAGACAGTGAGAGCCTTTTTCCTTGGACGATGAAGGCTAACACGAGGGGACATAGCTTTAAATTGAGGGGTGATAGATTTAGGACAGATATTGGAGGTAGTTTCTTCACTCAGAGAGCAGTAGGGTCATGGAACAAAAGTAGTAGACTCACCAACATTAAGGACATTTAAATGGGCATTGGACATACATATGGATAATAATGGAATGGTGTAGGTTAGTTGGGCATCAGATTATTTTCACAGGTCGGCGCAACATTGAGGGCCGAAGGGCCTGTACTGTGCTGCAAGGTTCTATGTTCGAACTCATACTGTATAAGTGCCTGATTAATGCATTTGTCGTTTGAAGGACCTCATGTTGCTCACAATTAGAGCCCACATCTTCAGGCAGAGAAAAACTGTTAATCTACTCACTCTGGGTGCAGCAGCAGCCAGCCATTTTTCATTTCCATTGTGTACATGTAATTCATGGAGGTAACACAGGTAACGCCAAATGATGTAAGGCACAATTTGAGTCTATCAATCTAGATGCTGCTCCCAAATGCTAATGTCTCTTTCTTCCGCGTTCCTGTCAACATAACAGGTGTGATTTCCACACATTCCCACCCAAGTCTTTGATTTAAGTCTTCAGCTTCCCACATTATCACCTGAACTCCAGGCCTTCAATCCTTACAAACGACTTCCCCAACTTCAGTGAACAGAAAATGAGGATTAACCATGGTCTACATCACTGACAAACTTGGAAGGATAGCTGTGACCAATGAGTCACCAAACTCCTCACTGATCTCTGTGAAGCTCCCGGACTGATTTACTGCTAATCCCCAGACTGGTTAGACTGGACCTTCGCCAATCACCAGACTGCAATGATATGGACTGTCTGACCCTGAATGCCCTAGTGGCTGACAGGCCATATCCAAACTCTGGATTGTGATTAGATGATGTCCTTGACTGACTGCGGCACAATTCACCACTGACAACAGTCTCCCTTGACTTGACTTTGAGACAAGGCAAATTCATTATGCTTGATGTGTGTGCTGCTGTTGTGATATTGATGTAGCATTGTGCCATACAGAAACAAGATCACCCCCTTGAACAATTGCTGCTGGCAACTATGAAAATATGCCTAGCTTTTTTATTTGCATTACAATGCAAAATAAGACAGACTGCTGTGATCCTCTAAGTTCTGAATGATGCAACATTGCAGAATTGCAATGAAGGTGTCAGTAAGCATTGAACAGATAATAATTTATCTATTATAAATTAGATGGAAACGTTCCATGATGATGTAGTGAGGATGGTGCATACCTGATGCCGATCTCTGTGGATGAGGTGCACAGGCTGTCTGTGGAGTGCGCCCTGAAGTGTTGAGAAAAGTTGAGCTGGATGGACGCCTGGAGAAGCAAATGTCAAGCTAGATATGCCACATGTCCACTTTGGCTTTCGTGTTGGGAATTGTCACCATCCAATTTCTCCTCAATGCCTGGGAAAATAGCAACTTGCATATACTAAAGTCCTTTAGGGAAGGAAACTGCCATTCCTTACCTGATCTGACCTACTTGTGACTCCAGAACCACAGCAATGTGGTTGACCCTTAACTGCCCTCTGGGCAACCAGGTAAGGACAATAAATGCTGACATAGCCGGCGACACCACATTCTGTAAATAAATGTTTAAAAATGAGATGAGAATTGGTAATAATGTGATGCTAATGCACGAAAATATCCTATTGCTACTCATTGAAAAGATATTGGGTGGCAAATCAATTTTTTCAACAGTGAGAATCTCATTTTTCCCATCTCGCAATATTTTTCAACTGACTCACCATTGGCTGCTTTGGTCTAGGGTGGGAAAATTCTGCCTCCAGTCTGGAGCTACCTGAACAGCAGGATGATTCTCCCATTGAGGGTAATTTCATCATCAACTGAATAAGACAACATGCCAGAGATCATTATACTGACAGCAATTTCCGAAAATAAAATTTGGTAGCATTATTGTTTACCACCTGGTGAGTTTTTCACCAGCTCATTAGTTTATTGAAACTGCAGCTAACAGTTTTAGCTCACAATGTAGCACCTGTTTTAGTTTAAATGCTTTATGTCATATTTTAATGTTTCATGCTATTTCATTGCTACTTAAAATGCAGTCAGCAACAATTTTTAAAACCAAGCTGGGATGGTGTAAAAATAGCCAGGTGGCAATCTTATTAGTAATATACTGCTTTTCTGCTAGCAGGTAAAACAATTCTTTCATTTTCATTTATCAGATGTCTCATCATTATATGGCCTTTCTTAATGGAAAAAGTTAAAAATAAGTTGGAAAAATTGTCTTGAAGCCATGGAGAACACAACTGTAAAATTTAAAATATTCTTTGCTAACTTTAAAAAATGTCTCATTGATTATGAAATTCTGCTTCAGAAGGAAGCAAGCCACTGTATCAGTTATAATATTCCATCCTGAGCCTCTGAATATTATATATTCAATATTTAATTAACTGAATTCAAATTCCAAGGGAGCTGGGATTTGAACTCATGTTTCCAGAACTGCAATCGTAATTATTCATTCCCAGACCACCAACAAATTGTGGCAGCAATGCACTACAGAAATACACCATGTTCCCTTGACACTGCTTTCTGAACCTGCAACCTCCAAGTCATAGAAGGACCAGGGCAGCAGATGCAGGAGAAAACACTTACACCTGCAAACTCCCTTCAAAAGCTACACATCATCCTGACTTGGAACTGTCTCACTGTTCCTTCACTGTGTCTGGATCAAGGTCCTGGAACTCTCTTCTTAACAACACTGTGGGTGTACCGACACTACATAGACTGCAGCCTTTAAGAAAGTACCTCACCACTACCTTCTCAAGGAAAGGCAATAAATGTTGACCTTTTTAGTGATGCTCACACCCAAGAAAGAACAAAAATGAAATTCTGTTTCTAGTAGGTTGTTAGTCATCCTTCCATTGCTTCACAATGTCCTTTAAAACAAATAAAAGGATTGAAAAGCAACAATTAACAGAAGAAGAAAACTGTGTGGGTAGTCCTTTTAATTTAGTTGTGTGAAAGACACTCAGTCATACTGACTATCTCAATCTTAGGAGTAAACATAGCTCCAGACCTTTAACAGGATTTGTAGTTTGCCTTCATGATCACAAATGTCACTCTTAACCTGGGAGTGTAGGAGGAAAAGCACGCAAATTTATTTCATCACCATCACAACTGGCGAGGCATTTTCAAACTAGCACTTGTTCATCACCATTTAGCACATACAGAAAGGCATTGGAACAGATTACAATGTCTACACAGTTGGTTTCTGTTCAGAAACATGGATAATGGGAGGGGAAGAGCCTATGAGACTGAAAGGGAAAAAAATGGAACATATTTTGTAACATCAGAATTAACATCACTGGTTATATTTCTACTGCTGACTCTCCTTCTGTGTGATTGCCTGCCAATATTTATCAGTAGCTATCTGTCTGTACATGTACCTCACTCTTTCTTTCTCTCTTTCTCTTTTTTATTAACTATATTTCCGAGACAAATTCTTGATCATCGTAATAAATGTCTATCTGTCAATCTCTATCAGTCTCTTTATCTGTAGGACTGACTCTCTCTGTAACTGTGTAAACTCTTAACTATGTATATCTTATCTGCTTCTCTCTTTGTTACTACATTAATTTCATTCTCTGTGTATCTCCTTTTTAACTAATTCAGGATCAACTTGCAATGCAAAGATAACCTCTGGCTTCTCTTCTCAATTACAAACTGCTTTTTGGAATACCTTACCCCCACCACACTGAACTCCAACAGTAAGTGCAAGGACTTCATGGACTTGTCATTGGGACCAGCTACGGAAATAGTGTCTAGATTTCGCAGTAGCATTTGATAAGATATCACATGAAAGATTACTTGACAAGATAAAAGCATAAGGCTGTGGTAGTGTATGTGCATTGTGCGCATGTGTGTAGTGGTGAGCAAGTAAATATATTAGTTTGGAGGATTGGTTAGTGTGGGAAAAGATTTGCTAACCCACGATAGGCCCACAAAAGCAAAATTGGCCAAACTGTACCAGAACACCCAGAATTCCTGAGCAACTCACAAGCTGGATCAGACAGCACACAGACAAGGGAATACACTGTAAGCTCCCATGGACATGACAGAGCACCACAGATATGTCAAAGCCCTAAGGGCAGTTTCACAACCCAGCAATACCAAAGCCACACAAAGAGCAGGACAGACAGACAAGCACCAGCAAAGGACATGCTGCAGGAACAAGACAACGGAAGTATCTCACCACTTTAGAAGAGACTTTAACACCTACCTGTGGAGATGAATGGAACCATGATACTGTCAGGATGTTGCATTGTGTGAAGGAACAGGACATTCATCCGATTAAACTGTTTTCCAATTAGCACCCTTGTAACTAAATTACTCCATTTCCAGAAACATTGTAGTTTCCCATTTCTTAATCAGTGTCATTGTGCAGCATTACTATAAAACTGGTCTCAGCCTCAGCTCTGGGAGGAGAAATCTGATCTACCTGTGCAGACTGTCAGTTCTGTGTCAGCCTAGTCAATTTCTTGTCCAGCAATATCGCTTGCAATAAATTGTTTGTCAATTTCACTTCAAGCTGTGTTTTGTGATCTCTAACCTATTGGGCAAATTTCTCCGACAGCTAACAAGAAATCGAGAGTCGACATAAATGATTCATTTTCTAATGGAAAACAGATAACAAGTAGTCCAACAAAAATCATTGTTTGGGCATCAACTGCTAAAAATATCTCTAACTTAAGCATCAACCAAACTTATACAAGCATATAATTAATATCAGGATGCTTCTATCACAGTTGTAGAGAAGGTATGCGTTCAAATTCAACTAGTCCAGAGGTGAGCCAGAGTGGGAAGAGGTAATGGCCCAGTGGTATTATAACTAGACTATTAATCCAGAGATCTTCGTAATGATCTTGGGGATCTGGGTTTGACTCTCATAATGGCAGATGATAGAATTTGGATTCAATTAAAAATCTGGAATAAAGAGTCTCAGGATGACCAATGGTGATTGTGAGGAAAACCCAACTGGTTCACTAATGGCAAGGAAACAGCCATTCTTACCTGGTTTGGCCTACATTTGATTCCAGACCCACAATGTGTTTGACTCTTAACTCCCCTCTGGATGTGGGCAATAAATGCTGACTAAGCCACTGATACCCACATCCCATAAATAAATTTAAAAAGGGTGGGTTAAAACATTTCTATGGTGGGTAGTCTGAAGGTCCTTGTGGTACAGTGTTAGTGTCCCTATTTGCTATCTGGGACTCTTGCCTAAAAAGGAGGTAGAGATAAGAAAATAAATTGTGAAGAGGTGTAAAGGTGTATGGATATTTTAAATGAGTGAGACAAGATTTGACAATGAAGTACAATGTTAGATAATGCAAACATGGTCCATTTTGGAAAAAAGAATAGAAAAATAATATATTATTTAAGTTGAGTTAGACTGTAGAAATCTGAGGTACAGAAAAATCCAGGCATCCTACTAACTGCAATATGCAGGAACAGCAAGTAACTAGAAAGGCAAATAGAATTTTGTACTATTGCAAGGATAATAGAATATAAAAGTAGGAATGTTTTTGCTGCAGCGTACAGGATATTGATGAGATAACATTTGGAGTCTCCTTATTTAAGAAATGACATAATTGCATTAGAAGCAGTTCAAAAATCAGTTCTCAACGGATTCCTGGGTTGACAAGATTAACATTATGAGGAAAGGATGGATATGTTGGACCCATATCCATTGGAGTGAATGAGAGGTGATCCTATTGAATAATATTAGGTCCTGAGGGGATGTGACAAGGTAGCTACACGTACAGATGCCTCCCCTGCAAAAGAGACTTGACATTGGGTGAAATATCCTGCCAACTCATTCCAACCTGATGTTCCAACATCCACCCTTTCCTCCTTCAACTAATTTGCCAACTCACTGAATATTTATTTACCTGAGTACAGGAGGAAAACTATAGTTCTATTTCTTAAAGTTCTATATTGAAAACTATTGAGAAACTATTTATTTATATATAAAAACACATCTTGACAGTTTTTTTGACAAACTTGATACTAACAGTTCTAAAGAGTTAATGTACCCTTGAGGCACAATAGTCTCTACTGTTAATAATCCCAAAGGATAAATTACTTTAGCATTCCTGATCGTCACTCCAATCCATAAAATGTCCCAGGACCATTATCGATAGGAAGGCCATATTCCTCCAAACAGGTCTCCTAGCTATCCAAATTAATCCAGAAAGTTCAGACCATACATTTAGCACATTTAACATTCATGCTCTGGGTTCCACACTGCAGGGATGCCAAACTCCCATTTCAATGGAGGTTACTGATAAGTTAAATGGCCAGCTGCCTCCATGAAATGTGCATGCACATCCACTCCCACTCCAGTGAAAATGGGAAGCAATGTTTTTGGGGGTGTGACTGGTTATTTCAGGGTATTTTTACCATTACAGAGAGCTTTGCCATCCTGGTGGAAATTTAGATCGAACGATTTCCTATTTAAGACAAGTGAGGAGACGGTCCTCTCTGAGTTTATCTTGTCCTGCTCTCTTCAATTTTTTCCCACCAAGTGCAGGTCACTCAACTTCCTTTCCTGGCCCACCTGCAAGAAAATATTGCCAGAGTTTTCATTTCCTCAGGTCCATTTCCCATCACTTTGAATCTGCCATCACAACCCCTCATAAGAAAACTATCCCTGAAAAATCTGACCTTGCAAACTATCTCCTTTTTATTTTAAAAATTACTTTATTCATAAAAAGAACTTTATATACATACATAGTCACTGAAGCAATTCAGTTCTATACAACAGCAAATGAAGAAGCCAAAAGACATTGGGGTTTGACGCTATCTTATAAACAAACCAAAAGTGTTTCTTTCTTGTACAAGGCTATTGATAAAGTACAGATTTGAGACAGTCCAGGGAATTCCTTATGAACTCAATCCTTAAGCCTCTCTTTGGTAGACTGGAATAAAAAAAACTCTTACAGTTTAGTTTAATTTTAATCATCCCCTTCATTTACTAATAGCATCACTGTTACAACATAATACTGATACTTATAAGCTAAACTAATTGGGTTCTAATAACCCAGGAGAGTAGACCATCAGCTCTTCAAGAACCCTGGCAGGCTACTCCGTTGTACTATCACAAACTATCGTTATACACAAGTTTACAAAGGCTGTACTGTCACAAACACAAAAAGTTAACAAAAGCACTGCATGTTCTGAACTAGACAGATAATAGTGAAGGTCAATAATTCGGGACAGAAGTTAATTGATAGATTTTTTTTTGAGTTCAGAATCAAACATTGTTATTAATTTCACAAAGGAACAGCCGTGAATGTTATCACTCGGTGCCCTGTTTATACAGATTCACTGATGTTAAGGCAAATGTTCTTAATAGTCTTATCCTCCCTGCCTGTCTATTTTCTAGTGTGCAGCAAATGTGTTCTATAACTCAACATTACATGTTAGTCTAAATGGCTAAGGACAAGTTTTAAGGCTATAAACTTTCTCACTATATTTACAAACATTTGAGGCGTTCTTTTCACACTGCGCCTTGGCAACAGCTGCCCCAAGCTTTAGTGCGTCCCTCAGAACGTAGACCTGGATCTTGGAATGCACCAGGCTGCAACACTCCATCGAGGTTAACTACTTGCTTTTGTTTTAGGGCAGACCAAAAAGCATCTTTCACTGTGTTGTTGGCCCTCTAGGCACACGACGTTTGTCTTGGTGTGCGTTCGTACAGCAGACAGTAGAACACACAGAGTCCTGCATCATGGAGCAGGTCAGAATTAACAGTTTTTATAGAAAAATATACTTTATTCGTAGAAAGAAATCTTTGGTAAACGTACAGTCAATGGAGCCATTCAGATCGATATTCTCTTTACTTATAGGGAACAAATTAAGTCTTTCATGTTCACCGTACACTATATTTACAGTTGGCATTTAGCTTAGGCATCAGCAGGACCCAGTTACTTAATGAACTCCCATTATTCTTTGGCAGAAGGACTTTACACGGTGGTCTTTCCCCACTGCACCTTGGCAGCAGCTGCCTCAAGCTTTAGGAAAGCCAACGTGGAGACACATCGTGTGGAAGATTTAATGCAACGCACGATAATGCAGGCAATTTTGAAGTTAATAAGTTAGTCATGTCTATTCATCAACACTCCTGTCACTGGGGGGGACTGTCTGCATCCCCATGGTGTGGATGAACTGTTCGACCCTCTCAGGGCTGAGGTAGCTGTCCAGTTCCTCCCTGGGGCCATTTTCCCGGTCTAGTGTCATCAGGGTGAGAACAAGGTCAGCAGAGTCCAGTTGTGAGTCTGACAGAGGGACTGTTAGAGGATGGCAACTCTCAGTTGCCTGGAGCTGTCGGTTAGTGGGGACCCCCTGGTTGAGTGGAGGCTGAGCTTTAACAGTCCCCTCAGAGGTTCGGGATTACTTCTCTCTCTTTCCCCAGTGGTGCTCTGCTTCTTTTTCTGATGATGGACGTCCTTCCACCCTTCTTTGCCATCAGAGGAGCTGCTGGTGTCATCCTCATGTAGCTTTCTCTTTCCACTTTGCTGTGAGGCTTTGGTGGAGAGGGTCTGGCAGGCTTTCCTTTTCTTGTTGTATTTCAACGTTATTCACTCCTCCACCTCCTTGCTTTCCATCTCTTCCATTGATTCCATCTGTTCAGCTGGAGGTTGGGTCAGTTGCTGTGCCTCCAAATGGTGACAGTCTGTTCCACTCCAGCCTGTCCTCCTTTCTGGGTGTCTCTTGTCTCAGTTCCCTTGCTAGATGATGGTGCCTCACTGATCTTTTGGGGTCCACGGTTCACATTGCCACCTCCGGCCAACTGAGCATACGTGGCACACCACCACGATGGGCAGGCCTTGTCCATGTGGCCTGCTTCCCCACACAGGTTACAGCTTCTGGACTCCTTGTAGTCTTTGGTCAGGTGACCATCCTCTTTGCAGTTCCTACAGACAATCACTTTACAGTCTGCGAACGTGTGCCCTGCCCTCCCGCAGATTCGGCACACTCTAGGCTGCCCTGCATATGCCAGGTAGCTTCTATTCCCTCCAACTGGAGCTGGAGGGTGGGCAGAGGATGTTCCCACTAGTGACCATCTTCAGAGTCACCTGAACCTGCCTTTTACTGGTCCAGATTCTAAATGGGTCTGTAACGACAGTGCTGACTCTTCTAAGCTGTACGTACCATCCCAGGAAGATCAGGACATCTGCTGCTGAGAAGTGTGGGTTGTACATCACAATTGTAACAGCCCCGGCTCCTCAGTGGCACTGCAGACAAGATGGAGAAGAAAAAAAAACCTTCTTTCTCCTCACTTACCTTCAGGAGATGCTCTCATTGCTTCATGTTCCCGAGAGTCACACCAAAACATCTACTATAGGGGAAATCCTGCAGGCAGTAGATGTCTGCTGCTTGGAACCCACAGCAATCTAATAAGATCCTCTTTAGGAAAATGATGCGATCGACCAGTGTGCCTTCTTCAGTCACCCTGATTCTGTTCCGGACTCCCTTGCCTGGGTCACGGGTAGCTGCTGAGACCATTGTTCCAGTTGGCTTTTCCCTGAATTGGCATTAGGCCGAAGCCAGCATGAAGATCCACAAGAGCAGGTCAGCTCAACCAACGACTCTCCAATGTCCAATCACAATCCAGCGATGATTCCAATAGCTCTGATGACTCACAAGCAGACACCCGTTCTGATAAGAACAGACACTTGATCTTAACAAAAGGCCAAGCAGCTCAGAACTTTGTTTTATTTCAAAAATTTATTTTATTCATAGAAAATAAATCTTTTGTACATGGACAGTTAATGAACCTGTTCTGATCTATACTCTTTTTACTTACAGACAACAAATTAAGTCTTTCATGTCCACCATACTCTATAGATAGCCTCTTGGCATTTAGCTGAAGCAACAGTAGTGTCCAATTATTGAATGGGCCCCCCTTATTCTTCGGCAGAAGGATCTTGCACGGTGGTCTTTTCCCACCACGCCTTGGCAGCAGCTGCCCCAAGCTTCAGCGCATCCCTCAGCACAGTCCTGGACCTTGGAATGTGCCAGTCGGGGTTAACTCCTTCACCTGGAAGACCAGCAAGTTTCGGGCAGACCCCAAACAGTGTCTTTTACCGAGTTGATGATCCTCCAGGCAGAGTTGATGTTTGTCTCGGTGTGCGTCCTGGTGAACAGACTGTAGAGCACGGCGTCCCACATCACAGAGCAGTTTGGGACAAACCTCGACAAACACCACTGGATTTCTCTCCAGACTTCCTTTGCATTGGCACATTCCAGAAGGAGATGTGTGACAATCTTGGCCCATCCACAGCCACAAGCAGCTCAGAACTATTTTTTTTCAAAAATATACTTTATTCATAGAAAATAAATCGTTTGTACATGGACCATTAATGAACTCATGCCAATCTATACTCTTTTTACTTACAGATGACAAATTAAGTCTTTGATGTCCACCAATACTCAGAAAGCAGATCAGAACTATTACTCCTAATGAACTTCCCTTTCTTCCGAAATTCATAACTGAATATTTCCAATCAGGTTTCTACGCTTGCCATCCCATTAACAGTACACTGGAGAAAGTGAGGTCTGCAGATGCTGGAGATCAAAGTTGAAACTTTATTGCTGGAACAGCACAGCAGGTCAGGCAGCATCCAGGGAACAGGAGATTCGACGTTTCGGGCACAGGCCCTTCTTCCTGAAGAAGGGCCTGTGCCCGAAACGTCGAATCTCCTGTTCCCTGGATGCTGCCTGACCTGCTGTGCTGTTCCAGCAATAAAGTTTCAACATTAACAGTACACTACCTATCACTGTGTACATGGTAAACCATGCCACTTTATCGTCTTGTTTTGTCTGTAGCCTTTGACATGAATAACCATACCATCTTTCTCTAATGCCTTTCTTCCTTCCTTCAAATGGACAAAATTGCCCACAACTAGTTCCAACTTTATTTATCAAGTCATAGTCAGTGAATCCCCTCCTTTGACTTGTCTCTTGCTTAAGTACCATTACTTCTGGAGTTCCTCAAGATGCAGCATTGGTTTCTACCCATTTCAAATCTACATGCTTGCCCCTGACAGCAGCATCAGAAAACACAGTGCCAGGTTATATATATATAGACAATATCCAGCTTAATTCACTACCACCTCCCTTAACCCTTTCACTGTCTCTGATTTATCAGACTACTCATTTGATGTAGATTTCTGAATGGGCTTAAATTTCCTCCAAGTATTGGGATGACTGGTCATCAACTTCAATCCCCTTGCAGACTGCGATCACTAACCACAGACTCCAATGCTCCCTCTATCATTATCAAACGTTAAACTGGATTATTTGCAACTTTAGAGTCATATTTGATCCCAAGATGAGCTTCCAACTACATATCAATTCAATCATTTACATAGCATACTTTCATCTCTGTAACATTACCCTTCTCCATCCTACTTTAGCTTATCTACTGCTGAAATATGCATTCATGCCCTTCTTACCCCTGCATCTAATCACCCTCATATTGTATTGGATGGCTTCCCATCTTCCTCAAACTTGACTTAATCCAAAGCTACCCATCTCCTAACTTACACATAGATTACATTCCCTACAGAACGGAAACGGGCTATTTGGCCCAACAAATCCGCACCGGCCCTCTGAAGAGTAACCTACCCAGACCATTCCCCAAGCCAATATTAAACGCTGACTAATGCACCTAACACTATGGGCAATTTAGCACGGCCAATTCACCTGACCTGCACATCTTTGGATTGTGGGAGGAAACTGCAGTACCTGGAGGAAAAATATGCAGACATGGGGTGAGGTGAATGTGTGAACTCCACACAGACAGTCGCCCAAGGTGGGATCTGAACCTGGGTCTCTGGCGCTGTGAGGAAGCAGTGCTAACCACTGAGCCACCGAAACTTAGACCCGTTCACCCAGCAACCCTATGTTTGCTGACAGCATTCCCTTGAAATTTTTTGCTGGCTGCATCAGGCTCTGAGGTCCATTCATGACAGTGATTCCCAGAGCCAGAAGTAAATGTGCCATTGATGTGCCAACATCGATTCCTGATAAAGGGCTTAGGCCTGAAACATTGATTCTCCTCGGATGCTGCCTGATCTGCTGTATTTTTCCAGTGCCAAACTTTTCAAGGTGCCAATACAAATTATCATACACAGAACTTTTGAATGGCTGCTCTAGGTCCAGTAATGCCTCAATTTTGAAAGCTCTCCAGGGTTTTGCCCTTCCTATCTCTAAAACCTCAAAGCCCCTGAGATTTCTGTAGTCTTGCAGATTTTTGATCTTATTCAGTCCACCAATGGCACCAATGCCTTCAGCTGTCTTGGATCTTAACTCTGAAATTCACTTCCTGAATCTCCCCAGCTCCCTATAATGCTTCTTGAAGACTTTGCTTAAAACTTATCTCTTTAACCAAACTTTTAGTTAGCTGTCCTATTCTGTTTTCTAATGGCTTGGTATCAGCATTTGTATGATTCTCACTCAAGTGTAACATCTGGAAATGCTTTTCTATGTATAATCCATTATAAAGATAAGAGTTGCTGTTGTCACTCTCTGTTTTTAAGCTTTTTGTTCCTAAGGCTGCAACCTTATAGAGTCATAGAGAAACCCTTCGGTCCAATTCGCTCATGCCGACCAGGTATCTCAACCCAATCTAGTCCCATCTGCCAGCACCCAGCCCATATCTCCCCAAATGCTTCCTATTCATATACCCATCCAGATGCCTTTTAAATGTTGCAATTATATCAGCCTCCGTCACTTCCTCTGGCAGCTCATTCCATACACCCTCTGCGTGAAAACGTTTCCCCTTAGGTCTCTTTTATATCTTTACCCTCTCACCCGAAACCTATGCCCTCTAGTTCTGGACTCCCACACCCCAGGGAAAATACTTTGTCTATTTACCCTTTCCATGCCCCTCATGATTTTATAAACCTCTATAAGGTCACTCCTCAGCCTCCGACGCTCCAAGGAAAACAGCCCTAGCCTATTCAACCTCTCCCCATAGCTCAAATCCTCTAACCCTGGCAACATGCTTGTAAATCTTTTCTGAACCCTTTCAAATTTCACAACATCCTTCCGATATTACATGCAATATTCCAACAGTGGCCTAACCAATGTTCTGGACAGCTGCAACATGTCCTCCCAACTCCTGTACTCAATACTCTGACCAAGAAAGGAAAGCATACCAAACGCCTTCTTCACTATCCTATCTACCTGTGACTCCGCTTTCAAGGAGCTATGAACCTGCACTCAAAGGCCTCTTTGTATAGCAACACACCCTAGGACTTTACCTCAAAAATGTGGATCCAGTAATCAAGTGGGAAACCTAGAAAGCTTAAGCATAACCATCATTGACTTTCAATGCAGTCACTGTTAGAATGTGTGAGGTTAACAAGCCAAGCTATTTTAGGTGATCCATTCATATTAAACAGCTGGGTTACTGAAGAGTTTTTAGAATCACTTAGCAAAAGATAGCTGATTGTCACAGGCAAGAACATTCCTGATGAAGGGTTTATATCTGAAACATTGGTTCTCCTGCTCCTCCTGCTGTCTGACATGCTGTGCTTTTCCAGCACCACACTCTTGACACTGGTTTCCAGTATCTGCAGTCCTCACTTTCTTCTCCTGATTGCCACAGGTAAGAACAATGGGCGGCACGGGGTTTCCTCCGGGTGCTCCGGTTTCCTCCCACAGTCCAAAAATGTGCAGGTTAGGTGAATTGGCCATGCTAAATTGCCTATAGTGTTAGGTGAAGGGGTAAATGTAGGGGAATGGGTCTGGGTGGGCTGCTCTTCAGAGAGTCGGTGTAGACTTGTTGGGCCGAAGGGCCTGTTTCCATACTGTAAGTAATCTAATGGGCGGCACGGTGGCGCAGTGGTTAGCACTGCTGCCTCGCAGCGCCAGAGACTCGGGTTCAATTCACGACTCAGGCGACTGACTGTGTGGAGTTTGCACGTTCTCCCCGTGTCTGCGTGGGTTTCCCCCGGGTGCTCCGGTTTCCTCCCACAGTCCAAAGATGTGCAGGTTAGGTGAATTGGCCATACTAAATTGCCCGTAATGTTAGGTAAGGGGTAAATGCAGGGGTATGGGTGGCTTTCGCTTCGGCGGGTCGGTGTGGACTTGTTGGGCCGAAGGGCCTGTTTCCACACTGTAATCTAATCTAATCTAAAAAAACATGGCTATGAACACAGCAGAGCTGTTTATGTAAATCAAGGTTCAGCCATGACTTGGTTGGAACCCTATAAACAAGAGGAGGGCACTATCTCTTATAAAGGCTACAATAATGGAAGCCTCACAGGAGCCATTAATGAGATTGCCATATGCATCCAGTACAAATTGTGCCCCTTTATTTTGCCACAACTGCATCTGACAACTACATCGAAGTTTGAAATCAGAAGATTATAACTTTAGTTGACATCTCTGTAATTGTGCAATGGGTTTTGGATGTTAGCTAATGATTGGATTAGTACGTCTTAATAGTTTTAGAGTTGAAATAAGGGATTTCAAAAGGGGAGATTGTGTGACCTTAATTGTATCATTGTTATCTATACCTGTACTTTCTATGTAAGGCTCTGTACAATGGTAAATAATAAATAGTGCACTTGGAAATGTTGAATGTTTAACATCTTTTGCAACAACTCTTTACATTAGGAAAAGTCAGTCCAAGATCAACTACCTGTACCTCAACTATTTTACTTCCATGTTTCCATTCAATTAACAGCAGGGGGCGCAATATTGCCAATGAGATGACTGACTCTTCTGATAAACATTAAACAAATTAATCAGTCCCTGTTGGGGTGCTGTAATGAAACTAAAATCTAAATTAATCTAAAATGAAACTAAACAGTTAAAGGAAACTTACAGATCTGCAACAGAAATTTATTGAATTATGGGCAGCAGGGTGACACAGTGGTTAGCACTGCTGCCTCACAGCGCCAGAGCTCCGGATTCAATTCCCGCCTCAGGCAACTGTCTGTGTGGAGTTTGCACATTTTCCCCGTGTCTGCATGGGTTTCCTCCGGGTGCTCCGGTTTCCTCCCACAGTCCAAAAATGTGCAGGTTAGGTGAATTGGCCATGCTAAATTGCCTATAGTGTTAGGTGAAGGGGTAAATGTAGGGGAATGGGTCTGGGTGGGCTGCTCTTCAGAGAGTCGGTGTAGACTTGTTGGGCCGAAGGGCCTGTTTCCATACTGTAAGTAATCTAATCTAAAATAAAAAAAAGTAATGTAATCTAAAATACATTGAAATGGCAGTTCCAGGAATGATGATGCACCCAAATCACTTATGGAGACAACCAGTCTCTGAAAGCCCCCAACATATTCTAACCTCAAGTATGTAAAAGCACAAGGTGCTAATTGAAGTTATTAGAGCTGGGAAAAAGTGAAGAAGGCGAAAGACAAAAAGGAGATGTTGAATGGCTACATCCCATTTTATCGATAGTTCACTAAATGTGCTGTATAGAGCTGTGAGTGATGGAAGCAAGCGTGAAGGAAAGATCAAGAGGTTTAGGAGGTTGCCAAGGATATAGGCAGTAGTAATGGAGTGGCATGATCCTAGATGCACTCCAGGAAGGGTCTTCAATCTCTACCCCCTTATTGCTGATGAAGGGCTTATGCCCAAAACATCAATTCTCCTGCTCCTCAGATGCTGCTTGACTTGCTGTGCTTTTCCAGCACCACACTCTCTACTCTGATCTCCAGCATCTGCAGTCATCACTTTCACCTAAACATGAGGAAAGTCAAGACATTATGACTATGACTCTATATACCTACACCCTGCTATACATATCAGCCCACCTCCACATTGTACCTTTCTAAGAGGCTGCAGCATATTACTTCCCATACCCACTCTCCTCATAGCTGCATGTTTCCTAGCAACCACCCAGTAATTCTGCTTCCAACATCAAAGATATCAGGAAGGTTGGTCTGCCATGGAACAAAAACTTAGTAGTAACTGGCCAAAAAACTTTTATATACACCTGTATAATGACCTTTTTGCACTTAACATACCAGCTGCACACTATTGGATTTTTCAAATATTCCTGGGTGATCCCTATGCGTCCCAACTCCTTGTGCATACAGTTGATGACACCCCTGCATCTGTGGGAATTTAGCCAGAGCTGCAAATACAAGTGTCCACTCATTCTAACTGGCATCATCACAGGCAAAATTGATGTAATTGATGATTCAGGAGAAATAGACCTTTATGATGCATTTGTGGGCCACCAACGAGATTCTACAAATATCCCCAGCAGGCAAAGAGAAACGGCTGTTAAGTGTATTTCATCAGTCCTCATGTAAAGGGCACAAATAGCATTCTAAAATTACTAAATAATTACAGAGCTATCGCTAGAGAAAAAGTATTCAGGAAATTAATGGGACTAAAGGCCATTAAGTCTAAGACTCTCTTGTTTTCCTTTCACTTTAATATACTGCTCAGTTTCTCCAGAACACTCTCTCTGTGTTTCTGTCTAATATACTGTGTCCTGGATAAACAGCAGTACATTAGAGAGAGAAAAAAATCAGGGAGAGAGTGTGTTTCCCGGAGAAACTGAACAGTATATTAGAGAGAAAAAACAGACAGACAGAGTGCCCTGGAGAAACTGAACAGTATGTTAGACAGAAAATACAGAGAGAGTGGGCCCTGGAGAAACTGAGCAGCATATTGGAGAGAAAAGACAGAGTTTGTCCTGGAGAAACAGCAGTATATTAGAGAGGAAGAAAGGGAGAAACTGTGCAGTATATCATAGAGTGAGAGCGTGTGTCCTGGAGAAACTGAGTACTGTATTAGAGAGAAAATACAGACAGAGTGTCCTGCAGAAAGTGAGCAGAGAGAGAGAGAGAGAGAATGTATCCTGGAGAAACAGCATTCTCTCTCTGTTTTTTCTCTCAAATACACCACTCAGTTTCTCCAGGGCGCTCTCTGCCTGTCTGTCTGTATTTTCACACGAATATACTGCTCAGTTTCTCCAGGACACACAGTCTCTCTCTAATACAATGGTCAGTTCCTCCAGGGCATTCTCTGTTTGTATTTTCTCTCTAATACGTTGCTCAGTTTCTCCAGGACACACTTACTCCATCTGTCTGTCTGTCTTTCCTCTCTAATAACTTGCTCTGTTTCTCCAGGTCACACTCTCTGTATTTTCTCTCTAATATATTGCTGTTTCTCCAGGACAAACTCTGTCTTTTCTCTCCAATATGGTGCTGGCATATTGGCATAGAAAACATTATGGCACAGACAGGGAACACAGGGGGCTAACACCTTCAACATCTTAACACCTTTTCTGGGCTGACACCAATTGTTACAGTTAACCTGAGAACGTTACTTTTTTTTTTAAAGTTTTGTAATTTTGGATGGACCACACTCTACCACAAACCCACAGACAAACTCACAATGCTACACTTCTCCAGCTTTCACCCAAAACATTAAAACAGCCATCCCCTGTGGACAAGCCCTACGCGTACACCGGATCTGTTCAGATGAGGAGAAATGTGACAGACACTTGGAAGTACTCAGCGATGCCCTCATAAGAACGGAGTACGATGCTCAACTCAATCGGCCATCAGTTCTGACGTGCCACAGCAAGGAACCGTAATGACCTCCTCTGGAGACAGACACGTGCTGCAACCTACAGGGTACCCTTCGTTGTTCAGTACTTCCCAGAAGCTGAAAAATTATGCCATGTTCTTCGTAACCTGCAATACATTATCAATGAGGATAAGCACCTTGCCCACACCTTCACTGCTTGGCTTTAAACAACCGTCAAACCTCAAACAGATCATTGTTCATAGCAAACTGCGCAGCTTGCAGGACAACTCCACACAACCCTGTCACGGGAGAGGTTGCAAAACGTGTCAGAGTGGATATGGATATCACCGTTACACCGAATTTATGTAAGACTCTGTTATCTCACCTTTTAAGATTAGAATTAATCTAAACATTATGGCACTGACAGAGAACACAGGAGATTAACACCTTCAACATATTTTGGGTTAGTGGTGCTGGAAGTGCACAGCAGTTCAGGCAGCATCCGGGGAGCAGCAAAATCGATGTTTCAGGCAAAAGCCCTTCATCAGGAATAAAGGCAGAGAGCCTGAAGCGTGGAGAGATAAGCTAGAGGGTGGGGGTGGGGAGAAAGTAGCATAGAGTTCAATAGGTGAGTGGGGGAGAAGGGATGAAGGTGATAGGTCAGGGAGGAGGATGGAGTGGATAGGTGGAAAAGAAGATAGGCAGGTAGGACAAGTCATAGGGACAGTGCTGAGCTGGAAGTTTGGAACTAGGGTGAGGTGGGGGAAGGGGAAATGAGGAAACTGTTGAAGTCCACATTGATGCCCTTGGGTTGAAGTGTTCCGAGGCGGAAGATAAGGCGTTCTTCCTCCAGGCATCTGGTGGTGAGGGAGCGGCGGTGAAGGAGGCCCAGGACCTTCATGTCCTCGGCAGAGTGGGAGGGGGAGTTGAAATGTTGGACCGGAGGGCGGTGTGGTTGATTGGTGCGGGTGTCCCAGAGATGTTCCCTAAAGCGCTTTGCTAGGAGGCGTCCAGTCTCCCCAATGTAGAGGAGACCGCATCGGGAGCAACGGATACAATAAATGATATTAGTGGATGTGCAGGTAAAACTTTGATGGATGTGGAAGGCTCCCTTAGGGCCTTGGATGGAGGTGAGGGAGGAGGTGTGGGCGCAGGTTTTGCAGTTCCTGCGGTGGCAGGGTAAGATGCCAAGATGGGAGGGTGGGTTGTAGGGGGGCGTGGACCTGACCAGGTAGTCACGGAGGGAACAGTCTTTGCGAAAGGGGTGGGGAAGACGACCGATTTGACACTGACATTTTTTTACAAACCCACCGACTCCCACAGCTACCTGGATTACACCTCTTCCCCTCTACCTCTTGCAAAAATGCCATCCCGTATTCCCAATTCCTCCATCTCCGCCGTATCTGCTCCCAGGAGGACCAGTTCCACCACAGAACACACCAGATGGCCTCCTTTTTTTAGACACCGTAATTTCCCTTCCCACGTGGTTAAAGATGCCCTCCAACGCATCTTGTCCACATCCCGCACCTCCGCCCTCAGACCTCACCCCTCCAACCGTAACAAGGACAGAATGCCTCTGGTGCTCACCTTCCACCCTACCAACTTTCGCATAAACCAAATCAAACGCCGACATTTCCACCACCTCCAAAAAGACCCCAACACCAGGGATATATTTCCCTCCCCACACCTTTCCACCTTCCGCAAATACCGTTCCCTCCGTGACTACCTGGTCAGGTCCTCGCCCCCCTATAACCCACCCTCCCATCCTGGCACCTTCCCCTGCCACCGCAAGAATTGCAAAACCTGCACCCACACCTCCTCCCTCACTTCCATCCAAGGTCCTAAAGGAGCCTTCCACATCCATCAACGTTTTACCTGCACATTCACATTGGGAGCAACGGATGCAAAAAATGATATTTAATTTTTTGCATCCGTTGCTCCCAATGCAGTCTCCTCTACATTGGGGAGGCTGGACGCCTCCTAGCAGAGCGCTTTAGGGAACATCTCCAGGACACCCGCATCAATCAACCACACCACCCTATGGCACAACATTTCAACTCCCCCTCCCACTCTGCCGAGGACATGGAGGTCCTGGGCCTCCTTCACCGCTGCTCCCTCACCACCAGACGCCTGGAGGAAGAACGCCTCATCTTCCACCTCGGAACACTTCAACCCCAGGGCATCAATGTGGACTTCAACAGTTTCCACATTTCCCCTTCCCCCACCTCACCCTAGTTCCAAACTTCCAGCTCAGCACTGTCCCCATGACTTGTCCTACCTGCCTAGCTTCTTTTCCACCTATCCACTCCACCCTCCTCCCTGACCTATCACCTTCATCTCCCCCACCCCACTCACCTATTGTACTCTATTCTTTTTTTTTCCACACTACCACTTAAGTGCGGTAGTGCTTATTTTATCCCCAGCACCCATGGTGTGTGTGTGCAGGTGTGAGACACAGTGGAAGACACAAAGTGCACCAATCTTTATTCAAATTCCATCACCAGGAAGATAGGAAAACACCCGGGTGGCCAGTGACAAACACTGCCACCTATTGTACTCTATGCTACTCTATCCCCACCCCCACCCTCCTCTGGCTTATCTCTCCACGCTTCAAGCTCTCTGCCTTTATTCCTGATGAAGGGCTTTTGCCCAAAACGTCGATTTTGCTGCTCCTCGGATGCTGCCTGAACTGCTGTGCTCTTCCAGCACCATTAATCCAAAATCTGGTTTCCAGCATCTGCAGTCATTGTTTTTACCTTCAACATATTGTATAGCTAACACCAGTTGTTACAGTAAACCTGAGAATGCAACTTTTTAGAAAAAAAGTTTTGTGATTTACATGTGAAAGAAGTGAAACTATCATGGTATTCGAACAGATGAAAGACTCCACAAACAATCAAGGTATTTTTCCATGTATAATTTCAGTTGCATCACACTGTAACCTTTTGCTATAAATTCTGTCTTACAATTGTGTCCTCCACTACTACCTGACGAAGGAGCAGCGCTCCAAAAGCTAGTGTGCTTCCAATTAAACTTGTTGGACTATAACCTGGTGTTGTGTGATTTTTAAGTTCTCTCTAATACACTGCTCAATTTCTCCAGGACACACTCTCCCTGTCTATCTGTATCTTCTCTCTGACACACTGCTCAGTTTCTCCAGGACACACTCTCCCTGTCTATCTGCATCTTCTCTCTGACACACTGCTCAGTTTCTCCAGGACACACTCTCCCTGTCTATCTGCATCTTCTCTCTGACACACTGCTCAGTTTCTCCAGGACACACTCTCCCTGTCTATCTGCATCTTCTCTCTGACACACTGCTCAGTTTCTCCAGGACACACTCTCCCTGTCTATCTGCATCTTCTCTCTGACACACTGCTCAGTTTCTCCAGGACACACTCTCCCTGTCTATCTGCATCTTCTCTCTGACACACTGCTCAGTTTCTCCAGGACACACTCTCCCTGTCTATCTGCATCTTCTCTCTGACACACTGCTCAGTTTCTCCAGGACACACTCTCCCTGTCTATCTGCATCTTCTCTCTGACACACTGCTCAGTTTCTCCAGGACACTCTCTCCCTGTCTATCTGTATTTTCTCTCTGACACACTGCTCAGTTTCTCCAGGACACTCTCTCCCTGTCTATCTGCATCTTCTCTCTGACACACTGCTCAGTTTCTCCAGGACACACTCTCCCTGTCTATCTGCATCTTCTCTCTGACACACTGCTCAGTTTCTCCAGGACACACTCTCCCTGTCTATCTGCATCTTCTCTCTGACACACTGCTCAGTTTCTCCAGGACACACTCTCCCTGTCTATCTGCATCTTCTCTCTGACACACTGCTCAGTTTCTCCAGGACACTCTCTCCCTGTCTATCTGTATTTTCTCTCTGACACACTGCTCAGTTTCTCCAGGACACTCTCTCCCTGTCTATCTGCATCTTCTCTCTGACACACTGCTCAGTTTCTCCAGGACACACTCTCCCTATCTGTATTTTCTCTCTGACACACTGCTCAGTTTCTCCAGGACACACTGTCTCTCTGTCTCTGTCTCTGTCTGTCAGGTGGTCTCTCCCTCCACGTGCGCAGGTGGTTTGCAGCTCGAGGCTGGGGAAGAATTTAAGTGCGGAACCTAGAGCCGCAGCCACTGAGAGGTCGGGACGGGATTGTGTGACGGACGAGTAACGCACGGGGGGGGTGGCGTCGGTGTGGAGCCTGTGACGGCGGGCTCAGTTAACTCCACCTCGTTCTTTGGTGTTTCTCTATTTTTCTCGCGCCTACCGCTCAGGATGAACTCGGAGCCGAGGCAGCGGCAGGAGGTGAGTCAGCAGCGGGCAAATTCCGTTTTAACTCACGGCTTCGCTGCATCTGCCCCGGAGGATGTCAGAGCGGGGCGACTGTCAATCACTGCCCACGAGCTCCGCCCCCTCCCCGTTGTGGACATGGTCTTGTGGGCAGCTGGACTTAACCAAGTCATTGCTAATGCTTTGGTTTTTTTTCCTCCCCGTTTTTCAATACGCGTGAAGAAAATTTGCAAAGCTTTTCTTTTAGGTATATAAAGCCATACGAATGTATCTTAAGGACTATATCCCATGCATCCTTTTTGGTATCGAAAGAGAATTTGCTGGAGAAGCTCAGAGCTGATTTCTGAAGAAGGCTCACTGGACCTGAAAGCTTTAACTCTCCTTCCTCTCCACAGATGATGGTGAGGAGGAGCCGCTGTTGGACTGGGGTGGACAAAGTTTAAAAGTCACACAACCTGTTGTGCGATTTTTAACTTTGTCCACAAATGATGCCAGACCTGCTGAGTTTTTCCAGCTATTTCTGCTTTTGTTTCAAATTTCCCGCATCCGCAGTTCTTTGTTTTATTACATCACCCTATTTAGCAACTTCAGGAAGTGTTCTGTCTGGTGTTTCGAGCTGATTTTCAAATAAAATCATGTTCCTCAGGTTTTCAACATGATTTATCGTTTGTTTTCGTGTGCAGCTGAACCCAGTCCATGATGAAACTGAAAGTATGACTGCATCCAACATTCCCCAACGAAATGGGGATAGCCCAAATTCGGCTAATCCAGTTGGTCAGTTCTCTGCTAGAAGCTTATGGATTGTCTCCTTTTTTATTAGCCACAGTGTATCCCTCTGTGTGGCAGGAGCTCAAGCAAAATTTGATATATTTAAGCAACAGTTTGTCAAATATATACACTGAGAAGAGAGTGCGGTTTGTGAAATAAATTTCAGAACTAAGCAGCTGGTCACATGGCTACAAATGATGATGAATAAATCAAAATTGAGAATGAATAGTAGCTTGAATTTTAGAAGCAGAGACTGAGATTACTGGTGAAATTTGTACTTTGTTACAATTGTAAATTTTAGTAGAAGTAGTAGGCAAGCAGATCTTGCTGTGAATTAGATAATGGCAGTGGAGACAAGAAGTAAATGATTTTGTAGGTAATATGGTCGAATTAGCCTTTTTCTTATTCATTTGTGGAATTTGGTTGTTGCTGGCTGGCCAGTATTTATTGTCCACCCCTAGTTACCTTTGAGATGTGATTTGTAACTGGGAATTATTTCAATATTTCAGCTGGACAAAAACCTAATTTGGAGGGTATGAAACATGGAATTAAAACACAGAACAATACAGTACAGGAACAGGCCCTTTAGTGCTCATTGTTGTGCTGAACATGATTCCATATTAAACTAATCTTTCTGCCAGCTTTTGGTCCATATCCCTCCATTCTGGGGAAAACAAATCTGACTGTCAACCCTATCTATGCATCTCATAATTTGACAGACTTCTATCAAATTTCCCCTCTGCCTTTGCTCCAGATAAAACCAGCTGAGTTTTTCTAGCCTCTTCTTATAGCTCATACCATCTAATTTAGGCAGCATTCTAGTAAACCTCTTCTGTGCCCTCCAAAGCCTCCACATCCTTCCTGTAATGTGGTGACCAGAATTGAACACAATGCTCTGCTCTAAATGTGGTCTAACCAACGTCTTAAAAACCACAACATGGTATCCTGACTTGTACTCAGTGCCCTGATCAGTAAAGGCAACCATGCCATAAACTGTCTTTACCACTCTATCTACTTATGGCCACATTCAGGGAGCTATAGACTTGAATCCCAAGATCTCTCTGTACATCAATGTTGTTCAGGGTCCTGCCATTAGCTGTATTAACCGGAACTCCATTAACAAACATATCGATTTGGCCCCCATTTACCAACCTCAGAAAAAGAACCAGGAGTGACATCACCCATCACAACAGACCAAGACAGATAAATAGGAAGCAGGACAGAACACCAGCGCTTCATTGGAAGCTCACTGGTGATGTTACCTTGCATGATGTTAAAATATCTGACAACAAATCTACCAGCTCAACGAGCAAACTTACAACCTGGTCTATTAAATAAAAAATTTACATCTGGCAGCAGCTGCTTAACATGTCCAAAATATGTTGTTAACTAATTGTTGTTATTTCCTTTGATTCCTGGATCTGAATTCCCAACCATGTGCTAAAAAACAGACTTTTTTAGGCTGCTGTTAATCCTTGGGAAATTCTTTTTCAAAGAAAAAGAACGATGGCCACTGAGTCTATTATCAGTGAGAAGAGGAGGTTGAAGTGAGGCCTTGCTTTATTGCTGGCAGTTTCTCACCTACTCTCCATTCTCTTGTAATTTGAAATGAAAGAGGTTAGTTAGTCCCATTATTGTGTGCCCATTTACAATTAACCTGGAGTGTAACACTCTTAGAAAAGTAATAGTGTATATCTGTTTAGGATGTAAGACTTGCATTCCATTGAAAATGAAGGAACAACTGAGAGAACACAAGTAGTTTGAGCCAGTGATTCACTAAACTGACGCGCAACAAATCAGTTTTGCATGAATTTTGCTCTTTGGAACTTCTAAAAAATTTATTTTTCTTTTTAAATTTATCCCAACTATCTCTTGAAATACTGACTTTATTTTGAGTGGCTTCCAAATGATTTTTCTCATAATATTGATACTGTAGAGTTCGGGAAAAGTAAAGTCTTACACCAATATAACGAGGTGCTCACCCTCTTGGTTAATGATCAATTTCTGGGGCGTTATTTAAAAGGTGCACCTTACACAGCTTACGATTGAGTAACAGAAAATGGTTTCTTCAAGGAAAGTAGAACCAACCGACTCCCACAACTACCTGGACTACACCTCCTCCCATCCTGCCCCCTGTAAAAACGCCATCCCATTCTCCCAATTCCTTCGTCTCCGCCGCATCTGCTCCCAGGAGGACCAGTTCAAAATACGTACAACACAGATGGCCTCCTTCTTCAAGGACCGCAATTTCCCCCCCGAAGTGGTCCACCGCATCTCCTCCACTTCCCGCTCCTCCGCCCTTGAGCCCCGCCCCTCCAACCGCCACCAGGACAGAACCCCACTGGTCCTCACCTACCACCCCACCAATCTCCATGTACAGCGCATCATCCGCCGTCACTTCCGCCACCTCCAAACAGACCCCAGCACCAAGGATATATTTCCCTCCCCTCCCCTATCAGCTTTCCGTAGAGACCACTCCCTCCGCGACTCCCTTGTCAGATCCACACCCCCCACCGACCCAACCTCCACTCCCGGCACCTTCCCTTGCAACCGCAGGAGGTGCAACACTTGCGCCCACACCTCCCCCCTCACTTCTCTCCAAGGCCCCAAAGGAAACTTCCATATCCGCCACAGATTCACCTGCACCTCCACCCACATCATCTACTGCATCCGCTGCAGCCGGTGTGGCCTCCTCTATATTGGGGAGACAGGCCGCCTACTTGCGGAGCGATTCAGAGAGCACCTCTGGGCCACCCGGACGAACCAACCCAACCACCCTGTAGCACAGCATTTCAACTCCCCCTCCCACTCCACCGAGGATATGCAGGTCATTGGACTCATCCACCGCCAAACCACAACAACGCGACGGTCGGAGGAGGAGCGTCTTATCTTCCGACTGGGAACCCTCCAACCACAGGGGATGAACTTGGACTTCACCAGTTTCTTCATCCCCCCCTCCCCCCACCTTGTCTCAGCCGAATCCCTCCAGCCCGGCACCGCCTTCCTGACCTGCAGTCTTCTTCTTGACCTCTCCGCCTCCATCCTACTCCGACCTATCACCCTCACCTTGACCTCTTTCCACCTATCACATTTCCAACTCCCCTCCTCCAAGTCCCTCCTCCCTACCTTTTATCTTCTCCTGCTGAACACTCTCTGCTCATTCCTGAAGAAGGGCCTGTGCCCGAAATGTCGAATCTCCTGTTCCCTGGATGCTGCCTGACCTGCTGTGCTGTTCCAGCAATAAAGTTTTAACAGAAAATGGTAGAAATGTTCAACAAGTATCTCTGCAATGGTTGAGTGACCAGAAACGTTAACATTTGCAAAGAAGTTTTTGTTATACATAGGAAAATGGAAAGGTAAACACAAAACATGGTAAGACATGAAATTTTAAATGGGAGAGGAACAAGATATTGCTAAAGTAGTGATATCAAAAGATGGTGGAATAGTTTAATGTGATGGCAAGATTTTTTTTTTATTCACTTAGAGTCATAGAGATGTACAGCATGGAAACAGACCCTTCGGTCCAACCCGTCCATGCCGACCAGCTATCCTGACCAGATATCCCAACCCAATCTCATCCCACCTGCCAGTACCTGGCCCATATCCCTCCAAACCCTTCCTATTCATATACCCAACAGATGCCTTTTAAATGTTGCAATTGTACTAGCCTCCACAACATCCTCTGGCAGCTCATTCCATATCCGTACCACCCTCTATGTGAAAAAGATGCCCCTTAAGTCTCTTTTATATCTTTCTCCTCTCACCCTAAACCTATGCCCTCTAGTTCTGGACTCCCTGACCCCAGGGAAAAGACTTTGTCTATTTATCCTATCCATGCCCCTCATTATTTTATAAACCTCCTATAAAGGCACCCCTCAGCCTCTGACGCTCCAGGGAAAACAGCCCTAGCCTATTCGCTCTCGCTCTCGCTCTCGCTCTCGCTCTCGCTCTCGCTCTCGCTCTCGCTCTCGCTCTCGCTCTCGCTCTCGCTCTCGCTCTCGCTCTCGCTCTCGCTCTCGCTCTCTAACCCTGGCAATATCCTTGTAAATCTTTTCTGAACCCTTTCAAGTTTCACAACATCTTTCCGACAGGAAGGAGACCAGAATTGCATGCAATATTCCAACAGTGGCCTAATCAATGTCCTGTACAACTGCAACATGATCTCCCAACTCCTGTACTCAATACTCTGACCAATAAAGGAAAGCATGCCAAATGCCGCCTTCACTATCCTATCTATCTGCGACTCCACTTTCAAGGAGCTATGGACCTGCACTCCAAGGTCTCTTTGTTCGCAACACTCCCTAGGACCTTACCATTAAGTGTATAAGTCTTGCAAAGATTTGCTTTTCCAAAATGCAGCACCTTGTATTCATCTAAATTAAACTCCATCTGCCACTTCTCAGCCCATTGACCCATCTGATCAAGATCCCGTTGTAATCTGAGGTAACCTTCTTTGCTGTCCATGACACCTCCAATTTTGGTGTTATCTGCAAACTTACTAACTGTACCTCTTATGCTTGCATCCAACTCATTTATGCAAATGACAAAAAGTAGAGGACCCAGCACCGATCCTTGTGGCACTCCACTGGTCACAGGCTTCCAGTCTGGAAAATAACCCTCCACCACCACCCTCTATCTTCTACCTTTGAGCCAGTTCTGTATCCAAATGGCTAGCTCTCCCTGTGTTCCTTGAAATCTAGCAGGTCAGGCAGCATCCAAGGAGCAGGAAAATCGATGTTTCGGGCATGAGCCCTTCTTCAGGCATTCTTCGTTCCTGAAGAAGGGCTCATGCCCGAAACGTCAATTCTCCTGCTCCTTGGATGCTGCCTGACCTGCTGCGCTTTTCCAGCAACACATTTTCAGCTCTGATCTCCAGCATCTGCAGTCCTCACTTTTTTCCTTGAAATCTAACCATGCTCACCAGTCTCCCATGGGGAACCTTGTCGAATGCCTTACTGAAGTCCATGTAGATCACATCTACAGCTCTGCCCTCATCAATCCGCTTTGTTACTTGTTGGCCAGCATTTATTACGCATCCGTAATTGCACTTGAGGTGGTGGTGTACAGCCACCTTGACCTGCTGTCGTCCATCTGCTGTAGGTTGACCCACTGGGGTGGGAATTCTGTGATTCTGACCCAGCGATGGTGAAAGAACAGTGATATTTCCAAGTCCGAATGGTGAGAGCTTGGAGGGGAATTTGCAGGTGGTGCTATTCTCATGTATCTGCTGCCCTTGACCTTCTAGAAAGAAGTGGTTGGGGTTTTGAGTGATGCTGTCTCAGGAATTTTGGTGAACTTCTACAGTGCATCTTGTAGACAGTACACACTGTTGCATAAATGGAGGGGGAGTGGATGCTTACGAATGTGGTGCCAGTCAGTGGGTTGCTTTGTCCTAAATGGTGTCAAGATTCTTGTCCTGTTGGAGGTGCCATCCACCCAGACAAGTGGGAAGTATTCCAGCACATTCCTGATTTATGCTTTGTAGTTGGTGGACAGGTGTTGGGACTCAGGAGGTGAGTTATTCACCACGGTACTTCTTGTGTCTGACCTGCACTTGTAACCACTGTATTTACATGGCAAGTCAATTGAGTTTCTTGTCAAATTTATAACCCCAGGATGTTGACAGTGGGGATTTCTTAACAGTAACACTATTAAATGTCAAAGGATAATGGTTAGAATGACTTATATTGGAGATGGTCATTGCCCGGCTTGTGTTAGCATAAATGTTAGTTGTCATTTGTCAGTCCAAGCCTGAAAATTGTTGAATTTTGTTGCATGTGAATGTGGACTGCTTCAGTATCTGAGGAGTCATGAATGGTGCTGAAGCTTGCACAAACATCGGTGACTGTCCCCAGTTCAGATCTAATGGAGGGAAAGTCTTTTGAAGGAGCTGAAGATGGTTTGACCTAGTTCACTACTCTGAAGGGCTCCTGCTAAGATGTCCTGAGCTGAGATGAGTAACCTTAAATCACCACAGCCAAGTTTGGCTTCAACCAGTGGACAGTTTGTCCCTCCTCCCAATTCCGAAATGTAAACTGTGCAAGATGACATATGGAACAAATCCTGTGTCCGAATAGGACAAAACAGCAGCATTGTTTTGCAACAGACGGTCCACAACCTTGAGTTTAAATTAAAAGTATAAGATGTTGGAAATACTAGTCAGGCAACTTCTGCAGAGAGATAGTGTTAGTATCTACTGTAAGCTTGTTGACTTTCTATCTGGACTGGAAAAAGTTAGAAATGTAACAGGCTTTAAGTAGTTGAAAGATTGGAGATAGAAAAGAACAAACAGAGGGTAAAAGACTGGAGAGATTAAATGACAAAAGGGTTGGTGGTGCAAGGTAAAGAGACTGGAATAAGAAGTTAATTATGTGCCTAAAGGTGTGAATGACAGTACAGCTGCCAACAGGGTAAAACTTCCAAAGAATATAGAAACCATTGGGAGCCAAGGTTACAGTCCAAAATTGTTCATCTCCTGTTGAATCTGGAAAACTTTAAGTGCCTAATCAAAAAGATTAGGCACTTTCGAGCTTCCTTGATTGTGGAAGAAAGGCAAGGTGGTGATCTCAGGATTGCTATCAGTGCCATATGTAGAAATAGCAGGAATTAACAAATGAATATGCGGCTGAAAGATGGTGCAAGAAGGAGGGTTGGGTTGCAGGTGCATGGGGCACTGGGACTGATTCCGGAGAAGAAGGGACCAGCACAAATTGAGTGAGTTACACCTGGGCAGGATGGGGACTGATGCCCTGAGGGAGTATTTGCTAAAGGATATTTACTTGGATCTTACCTGGTATGGAGGGAAGGTGTTATGAGGAAAGGCTGAGGGACTTGAAACTGTTTTCGTTAGAGAAGAAGGTTGACAGGTGACTTAATTGAGACATATATCTAACCTTCTGATTAAATTATGATGGGTAGTGAGACCCTTTTTTCTCAGATAGTGATGGCTAGCATGAGGGGACATAGCTTTACATTGAAGGGTGATAGATATAGGTCAGATTTCGGAGGTAGTTTCTTCACTCAAGTTGGCGAGTCTACTACTGTTGCAGACAGTGCGTTCCACTCCCCTACTACTAAGAGCATTTAAATGGTCATTGGATAGGCATATGGATGAAAATGGAATAGTGTAGGATAGATAGGCTTCAGATTGGTTCCACAGTTTGACGCAACATTGCATGTTCTATGTTCTAGAGTGGTTTTGGAGGTTTTAAACCAAAATGATGGGGCAACGGGAACCTATGCAAGGAGTCTGAGAAAGGGGAATAGAGCAAAGAACAAAAGACTGGGGAATAAGAGAAGTGATGGTTAGAGAAATCCAAGGCCAGGATCAAACAAGACCACAGTGAAAATAGTAGAAATAGGGCAACTAACAATAAAAAGAAAAGGCCACAAGCATTGTGCATTAATGTGCCAAGCATTGGCAATAAAGTGGATGAATTAATTGTGTAAATAAGTAAAAGCAGGTATGATATAATCAGGATTATGGAAACGGAGCAGTAGGGTGACTAGAGATGGGAACTGAACATCTACAAGATTCTGTATTTAGGAAGGACAAACTAAAATGAAAAGATGGTGGAGTTGTACACCACCTGGCTAAAGGAAAATTTTAATGCAGTAGTGAGGAAGAGTTTTATCTCTGACCATGTGGAATCTGAAGAGCTGAGAAATACCAAAAGGCAAAATATATTGGTTGTTGTAGATCTACCCCCAAATGTAGGAGTGATTTTGGGATTGGCATTAAACAGGAAGTTAGAGATACATGCAACAGTGGAATATCTGAAATTATGGGTAACTTTAATATGCATATAGATTGGACAAATCAAATCAAACTGTACTGTAGAGAAGGAATTCCTGGAGTGTATTCACGATGGTTTTCTCAACCAATATGTTGTGACACCAACTATAGCCAGGGTATAGTAATATTTGGCAATCTAGTTGTGACACCCCTTGGGATAATATGATAGAATTCTTCATCAAGCTGGAGAGTAATGCAGTTGATTCTGAGACTATGATCCTGAATCTAAATAGAGGAAACTACAATAGTATGAGATACAAGTTGGCTATGATGGAGTGGGAGATTTTACTTAGAAGGATGATGGTGGAAAGACAATAGCAAACATTCAAATGACAGGCAGTGACTAGTGGGGTATTATAAGGATCAGTGTTTGAACCTCTAGCTAGTCGCAATGCATATTAATAATTTACATGAAGAAACTAAATATATTCCAGATTTGCAGATGATACAAAACTGGGTGGGAGGGTGAACTGTGAGGAGGATGCAGAGATACTTCAGTGTGATTATTTCAAGCTCAGTGAGTGGGCAGATCCATATAATGTGGAAGAATGAGGTTAACCACTTCAGTAGTAAAAACAGGAAGGTGGATTGTTATCTAGATGACTATAAATTGTAAAAAGGGAATGTGCAATAAGACCTGGGTGTCCTCCTATACCAATGGCTGAAAGTAAGCATGCATGTGTAGCAGGCAGTAAAAACAACAAATGGTATGTTGCTCTTCATAACGAAAGGTTTTGAGTATAGGAACGAGGATGACTTGCTGAAATTGTACAGGACCTCTTTTTTTGTGAGACCACGCCTCAAATATTGTGTGCAGTTCTGATCTTAACTGAGGAAGGAGGTCCTTGCTATAGACTGAGTGCAGCAAAGGTTTACCAGACTGATTCGTGGAATGGCAGCTCTGTGGCTGAAGTGGTTAGGATTATATTTGCTGGAGTTTCATAGAAACCTATAAAGTTTCGAAAGGATCAAACAGTAGATGCAAGAAGGATGTTACCAATAGTGGGGAATCCAGAATTGGGTGTCACTGTCTGAGGATACATAGGAAACCATTTAGGACTGAGATGAGAAATTTCTTCACCCAAGGAGTGGCCAGCCTGTGAAATCACAACCATAGAAAGCAGTCAAGACCAAAACATTTCATGATTTCCAAGAAGAATTTGATCATCGTATTTGAGGCTGAAGGGATCAAAGGACATGGGGTCGGGGGCAAAGCAGGAACAGATTGAGTTGGATGATCAGAGTGAATGTGGAGCACGCTTGAAGGATCGAATGGTTTCCTCCTATATTCTATGTTTCTGTATAATACTGGCAGCTGCTGTTAGTAATAAAATAGATGTAACTGTAGTTGTATTGATTGGAAATTGAGACCGACGGGCTGGAGGGGAAATGGAATGCAATGAAAATGAATAAAGCAGAGGCAAGTTAAAATGGTGTCAGGAAGAAGAGCAGAACTCCTTGGTGACAGTGAATAAATCATTACAAAAACGAAATACTGCAGATGCTAGAAACTGCTGTAAATACCAGCAGGCAAGGCACCATTCTGGCATTCATTCATCACTCTTGTTTTATGCCAGCAGTATCTTTCACTTTGGTTTTCTGCACACCTTCACATTTTGTAATGCTTAATTAGAAAATGTTAGTATTTGCTGCTGAACCTTTGGTTTGATCTCCAGTGCTGAAAAGTGTTCACCAATCCACAGCGAATTATTCCCAAATTTGATGTAACTAACCATCTCTAACTTGATTTTTAAAAGTTGAGCTATTTATCTCTGATCTACATGCTGTTTATATCTTAGATCAGCTTTTTAAATGAAAGATGGTTATTTAATAAAAGAAAAACTATGAATTTCCACAGTTTGAAGCAAGATTTTTTTTTAATTGTACAAGTATCAATAAAGCAAACACTAATTTAGCTTTGCGTCTGCTGCAGTGTGTTTTAACACTTTTTTTTATATATGTAGCAAAGAAACTGAGTTAATCTCTAATAGTAATAACCTATAATATTTAACAAAATACACTATAAACTAACAATTTACAGTATAAATCTAGTCAACTATGTGCTTTAACTTAACTCTAGATGATCAGGAACCACCACACTAGATCTTGGCCTTGATACATGTGGCAATGACTATCTGGTCTTCTCTTGGGGTTGTCTTTTCTTCATGGTTGATCTCGAATTACAGCTCCTCAGGGTGGTGTTGTAGTGATTCTATACTTTAGAAGTCTCCTTGCCCTTTTTGGAGGATCTTAAGCATCCTCTAATAGATCAATCGGGGCTCAATCACCCTGATTAATCGGATCCAACCAGACTTTGATATGTCAACGGCAGGGTGGTCCTTGAGCATCCATTTGTGGAGGTGTTGGGCACATGCAGGTCAGGTAGTCATAGAACATAGAACATTACAGTGCAGTACAGGCCCTTCGGCCCTCAATGTTGCGCCGCCCTGTCATACTAATCTGAAACCCATCCCACCTACACTTTCCATGTATGTCCATATGCCTGTCCAATGATGACTTAAATGCACTTAAACTTGGCAAATCTACTACTGTTGCAGGCAAAGCATTCCATATCCTTACTACTCTGAGTAAAGAAACTACCTCTGACATCTGTCTTATACCTATCTCCCCTCACTTTAAAGTTGTTCCCTCGTGTTTGCCATTCCCATACTTGGAAAAAGGCTCTCCCTGTCCACCCTATCTCACCCTCTGATTATCTTGTATGTCTCTATTAAGTCCCCTCTCAACCTTCTTCTTCTCTCTAACGAGAACAGCCTCGAGGCCCTCAGCCTTTCCTCATAAGACATTCCTTCCATACCAGGCAACATCCTAGTAAATCTCCTCTGCACCCTTTCCAAAGCTTCCACATCCTTCTAATGTGGTGACCAGAACTGTACACAATACTCCAAGTGTGGCTGTACCAGAGCTTTGTACAGCTGCAGCATAACCTCCTCGTTCTAGAACTCAATCCCTCTATTAATAAAGGCCAAAACACTGTGTACCTTCTTAACAACCCTGTCAGTCTGGGTGGCAACTTTCAGGGATCTGTGTACATGGACACCGAGATCTCTCTGCTCACCTGCACTCCCAAGAGTCTTGCCATTAGCCCAGTACTTTGTATTCCGATTACTCCGTCCAAAGTGTATCAC
The DNA here is from genome assembly GCF_037043375.1 of Chiloscyllium plagiosum. Lineage (NCBI taxonomy): Eukaryota > Metazoa > Chordata > Chondrichthyes > Orectolobiformes > Hemiscylliidae > Chiloscyllium > Chiloscyllium plagiosum. The sequence continues at coordinate 19,321,200 of NW_028270139.1, forward strand.
CTCACACTTGTCCACATTAAACTCCATTTGCCACCTCTCAGCCCAGCTCTGCATCCTATCTATGTCTCTCTGCAACCTACTACATGCTTCATCACTATCCATAACTCCACCGACCTTAGTGTCGTCTGCAAATTTGCTAACCCACCCTTCTAAGCCCTCATCCAGGTCATTTATAAAAATGACGAACAGCAGTGGACCCAACACCAACCCTTGCAGTATGCCGCTAGTAACTGGACACCAAGATGAACATGTTCCATCAACTACAACCTTCTGTTTTCTTTCAGCAAGCCAATTACTGATCCAAACTGCTATGTCTCCCACAATCCCATTCCTCCGCATTTTGTATAATAGCCTACTGTGGGGAACCTTATCAAACACCTTGCTGAAATCTATATACACCACATCAACTGGTTTACTCTCATCTACCTGTTTGGTCACTTTGTCAAAAAACTCAATAAGATTAGTTAGCACGACCTACCCTTCACAAAGCCAAGCTGACTGTCCCTGATCAGATTATTCTTTTCTAGATGGTTATAAATCCTATCTTTTATAACCTTTTCCAACACTTTACCAACAACTGAAGTGAGTCTCACTGGTCTGTAATTACCAGGGTTGTCTCTACTACCCTTTTTGAACAAGGGAACCGCATTTGCTATCCTCCAGTCCTCAGGCACTATTCCTGTAGACAATGATGATTTGAAGATCAATGCCAAAGGCTTGGCAATCTCTTCCCTTGCTTCCCAGAGGATCCTAGGATAGATCCCATCTGGCCCAGGGGACTTGTCTATTTTCACACTCTGCAGTATTTCTAATACCTCTTCCTTATGAACCTCAATCTCTTCTAGTCTAGATGCAAGTATCTCTGTATCTTCATCGCCAACATTTTTCATTTTCTATAGTGAACACTGTCGAAAAATGTTTATTTAGTGCTTCCCCAATGTCCTCTGACTCCACACACAACTTCCCACTATTATCCTTGATTGGTCCTAATTTAACTCTCATCATTCTTTTTATTCCTGACATACCTATGGAAAGCCTTAGGGTTAACCCTGATCCTATCCGCCAACAGCTTCTCATGTCTCCTCCTGGCTCTTCTGAGCTCTCTTTTTAGGTCTTTCCTGACTTCCTTGTAACCCTCAAGTGCCCTAAATGAGTTTTCACATTTTGTCCGAACATAAGCCGCCGCCTCCTTCTTCTTGACCAGAGATTCCACTTCCTTAGTAAACCACGGCTCACGCGTTCTATATCTTCCTCCCTACCTGACAGGTACATACTTATCTAGGACATCCAGGAGCTTTTCCTTGAATAAGCTCCACATTTTTAATGTGCTCATCCCCTGCAGTTTCCTTCCCCATTCTACGCTTCCTAAATCTTTCCTAATTGCATCGTAGTTTCCCTCTTCCCCAGCTGTAACTCTTGCTTGGTGGAGTACACCTATCCCTTTTCCATCACTAAAGTAAACCTGACTGAATTGTGATTGCTGTCTCCAAAGTGCTCACCTAGTTCCAAATCTAACGCCTGGCCAGGCTCGTTACCCAGTACTAAATCTAAAGTGGCTTTGCCCCTTGTAGGCCTGTCTACATACTGTGTCAGGAAGCCCTCCTGCACACACTGGACAAAAACTGACCCGTCTGTAGTACTCGTACTGTAGTGATCCCAGTCAATATTTGGATAGTTGAAGTCCCCCATGACAACTACCCTGCCTCTATCACTCCTATCGAGAATCATCTTTGCTATCCTTTCCTCTACATCTCTGGGACTATTCAGGGGCCTATAGAAAACTCCCAGCATGGTGACTTCTCCTCCTTTCCTGTTTCTAACCTCAGCCCATACTACCTCAGTTAACATCCTTTCTACAACTGTAATATTGTTCCTGATCAACAATGCCACACCTTTTTTTCTTCCCCCCCCCCCCCTTACCATCTTCTCTGTTCTTACTGAAACATCTGAATCCTAGAACCTGCAACAGCCATTCCTGTCCCTGCTCTATCCATGTCTCCGTAATGGCTACAACATCGAAGTCCCAGGTACCAACCCACACTGCCAGGTCACCCACTTTATACTTTATTTCGGATGCTCCTCGCGTTGAAGTACACACACTTCAAACCAGGTTCTCGCTTGCCAGTGTCAGATACTTGATTTTGAAACTCCCGACTCTCATCCTCTTCTGTACCTGTCCTACAATTTTGGTTCCCACCCCCCTACTGTATTAGTTTAAATCCACCTTAATAGCTTTAGCGGATTTTCCACCCAGGATATTGTTACCCCTCTGGTTTAGATGAAGACCATCCTGCTTGTAGAGGTCCCACCTAACCCAGAAAGAGCTCCAATTATCCTAAAACTCAAAACCCTCCCTCCTGCACCATCCCTGTAGCCACGTGTTCAACTCCTTTCTCTCTCCCTATTCCTCACCTCACTAGCACGTGGCACAGGCAGAAAACCAGAGCAAACAACTAGCTCCCTGAATTTCTGCCTCCAGTCCCCATCTCTCTTCTGACCTATGTCGTTGGTGCCAATGTGGACCACAACTTGGGGCTGCTCTCTTTCCCCCCCCCCCCCCAATCAGAGATATCACAGACTCTGGTACCCAGGAGGCAACACCCAACTGTGAGTCTCTCTCGTCCCCACAGAACCTCCTTTCTGCCCCCCTAACTATTGAGTCCCCAATGACTACTGCTCTGCTTCTCTTTTCCCCCTCCCCTTCTGAGCGGCATGTGCCCCACTGCTTTCCCATGGTAAGTCATCATCCCCCCCCCCCCCCCGCTAACAATATCCAAAATGGTATACTTATTGTTGACGGGAATGGCCACAGGGGATCCCTGCACTGCCTACCGGTTCCCTTTCTGTCCCCTAACTGTCACCCATCTGTCTTTTTCTTTTATCTGGGGAGTGACTACCTCTCTAAGTCCTGTCAATAACCCCCTCTGCCTCCCGAATGATCTGAAGTTCATCCAGCTCCAGTTCCCTAACGCGGTTTTCGAGGAGCTGGTGTTGGATGCACTTCCCACAGATGTAGTCAGCAGGGACACCAGTGGTGACCCTTACTTCCCACATTCTGCAGGAGGAACATTCCACTGCCCTAAACTCCATTCCCACTATTCTAACTCCCGAAGTGACTATTTTAAAAAAGAGGATTAGGAAATAATCTAGTTACCTTACCTTGTCAATCTGGCTCCCACAACTTTTTTTAGGTTAGAGGAGGAGGATGGGTGGCAGACACTACCCGAGTAATGTCTCGGGTAACGCAACCACGCAAATATAAACTGTTCTACTTGCCCTTCCCAGAAGTCCTTTGGCCTGAAGGTAAGAAGTTTAAATATACTTACCGGCCTTCCCGACAATCACCTCGCACCAACGTCCCCTCCTCCTGGCTCCCACCTCTCACTGCTCCGAAGTGGACCGTTGGCCTGAAGTCCTTTCCAAATAATAGTGTGAGGCACTCCTGTCTGATAAGCAACTGTTTCTGATTGTCTTGGGTATATCAATCAAGTCAATTCCGTTGCATTCAAATGTAAGTGCATTGTATGGACTGTAGCTGTTAGGTCAGTTGTATACTGTCTGTCTGCAGCTGCAGCCTGTCTGGATTCTGCAGCATGTTTATTCCAGAGTCTTTGAGCACAGTCAATTTGGTCAAGGCTTGTCTCAAATTCTCAGCATGCCTCATTTATTGTCCAGTTTTCATTAATCCATCACTTTGAGTGGCCTGTCTGGCCACATTCTATACTCCTTAAGATGCAGAAGCAACATGAGCTAAACGTGAATGAATAGGCAATTTGTAGTTGAAATATAAGTTTAAATAAAACTAAGGCAGATCTTACAAATTTGGCTCAGGGATCCATGAGATTTTGGCAATTTCACTTGGTCACAAAGTCCTTTTTAAACCCTGTCTTCCTCAGGAGGAACTTCAGTTCCTCTCCTTTTTAGATTAGATTACTTAGTGTGGAAACAGGCCCTTCGGCCCAACAAGTCCACACTGACCCACCGAAGCATAACCCACCCAGACCCACTCCCCTACGTTTACCCTTTCACCTAACACTACAGGCAATTTAGCATGGCCAATTCACCTAACCTGCACACTTTTTGGATTGTGGGAGGAAACCGGAGCACCCGGAAGAAACCCACGCAGACACGGGGAGAATGTACAAACTCCACACAGTTAGTCGCCTGAGGCGGGAATTGAACCCGGGTCTCTGGTGCTGTGAGGCAACAGTGCTAACCGCTGTGCCACCGTGCCGCCCACAGGGGGGGGGGGGGGGGGGGGAGAGGTGCCGCCTTCTCGGAGTTAATTTGATTCCTGGCTGACAGCAGCATATAACCAATGTCAATTCCATCAGCGTAGTCTTCATCACAGTGACTCACAGCTGTTGCATCTACTTGTCTTGGTGCTATAAGTCCACTAAGCAGCTCAGTAATGTTTTTAGCTCCTGAATCTGGACTGCTGGTTTAGCTTGCTTATAGTACTAAAGGGAAATGTCCATTTAATATCTTTTTAAACACGTCATTTTCTTAAGTTTTTTTTTTTTGCTTTTCAAACTTCTGTTTGTTTTGGTTTCTTGAGAAACTGAGTATGAGTTTTTTTTTCAATTTTGTTTCTATATTACATTTTTTCTCTTTTTTTAATTTACTGTTTTAGTCAGAGTCTGCCTCAAAAAAATGTTGAAACCACAAATCTCCTCACATTGCTAACTATTTTAGAAATTAATCCATAAAATATTTGTTTTAAAAATCCTTGTGTGACTATTAAGTAGTAGTCGAGTTTATTGCCTGTATAAACTGTGTATAATAATGTGTTGCAGACCTGCAACACCTGCTTGGTCTTTCAGTAAAACTGTATCATAATTGTACTTCTGCCATACACTCCCTTCACTAATTTTTTTTTCTTTTCTGGTACAAATCAGAAAGATTGTAATAGATTTTCAACTCCATCATTTAGTTTGACAACCTAATGGGAAATAAACTAAACCAATCTATAATTTTCCAACAAATATGCCTGCCTTGATCAAAAATATAGCCCGAGATTCATAGCTAGCCTTGAGTGCTTGAGATATCTTCAAGAACTTTACAGCCAGTTGAATTTCGGAGTAGCTTAATGGGAATTTTCCATGTCGGGCTGCAGTGATGTTGTTCACCTGTCCGAAGGAGCTAATCACTTATTTAATTTTCAGAGAGCAAATCGGGAAATTAAAAAAATGAAATTTTTGAAAATGTTTAAAATGTACCGGTCTTAATTTTATACACCTAATAGAAGCTGCAATGCCATGAAGGTGATGAATTATTGTGGACCAACCTTTTTTTGCCAATAAACCTAGTAATTAATTAAAACCTTTTTAAAAAGGGCAGCTTAGTTCAACAATTGCATTACTCCAATCACTGACTTTTAATGATCCATTACACCACCTCTGAACCTTTTTTGGGGGGCTTTTATAGTATGATATGGGAGCTGGAAAGGAATTGGGTGACAAATGAGCAACTTCATGATTTTATCTCTTGATCTGTTCTTGATCCAAATCCTGCAGTCCAATTGAAAGAGGTAATGACATTGTATGCTAACCATTTGCCATTTTAAAACGCATAATTTCAAGATTAGGGTTTTTTATTTTTATAAACAATTGCACCTACCTAAAACTTGTTTGTGAATACTTATTTGATTTGCGTTTTTCCTCTTTTTTTCTCTCTCTCTTCCACTTCCCCCACCACCACCAAAAAGGCAGAATTTTGACTTTGTTTTTTGTCTGGTATTATTTCTGTCAATAGAAGGAGCTGTTACTATAGTTGCAATTCCCTAAGTGCCAATGATTTCAGAGGATGCAATAACGCGATTCAAAGTCTGACTTTACTTACTTTGTAGTTTGTACTTCTAGTTTGTACTTTCCCGGAATGGTTGACGATTTCATTAGATAACTATCGAATTTTTACAAGATAGACAATTGAAACAGCGAATAATAAATTGGATTTATTGTCACGTGTACCAAGACACAGTGAAAAGCTTTATCTTGCGAGCAATACAGGCAGATCAGAGTTAAGTAGCTTGTTGTTTTAAAATTCTTGTTTTTAAAAAAAAAACTTCAGAAATTACTTTTTCAACTGCAGAATCTGAAATGCGTATTTGGCTGAATTTTTAATTGTATCAGCGTGTCCATCTAAATATTTTGACAAGCTAGAAAACTAATTTACTTACCACAGAGTTTCCATCATTGATTTATAGTTTTACCTGAATTCTGAGTGTCTGTTGTGCCTTGAATTTGAAGATCATGTGAACATATTTTTGTCCTCCCTCAGCAGTCTATACGCTAGAATTATTCAGTTTGAAATTCTGAGCAGCTGATCTGTTCCCTTCAGAATGGTTTAAATGTAAAAATCGAGAAGTCCTTTTGTCTTCTGAGATGTTTAAATGCAAGCCAATTTGTATCGGAGGATCTATCATTGTACTGTTAATCTGTTGACAAGCTACTTGTGCCTGTGTCTTCACACTGCCAAAGAAAGGAATTTGTACCCTAATGAGCTGGGCCTGGTGTATAATGCATTTACTATCCACCTGGGTTCCTTTCATCAGGGAAGTATTTGTGCTGTGTGTGAGGAATGATGTGGGAAAACAGGATATGAAGGTTTTACCGTTAAATGTCTCCTTTTGTGCGGTTAAGTCAAAAAGTTGAAGGTGTGTTTATTACAGACTATCAATGCCGAACATGATTACTCTAACTTGTGTCAGCAAACATCCTGCCGATGCTGTTGGACAAAGGATGTAGTCAGGTGTTTCCAGTATTTTTTTTCTCATGCGTCATTTGTTTTTTTTTCCAGAACTTCTTCACTGATGCAACCCAAAGTGTGGAAGAGGATCCACTAATAGACCATTCCCTTCTTTATGGCGATGCTCTAGTTGGTGAAATGCGAGCTCATTTCAAAGGTGTGCCAACAGTCTGTTGGGGAATTCTGTTAGCATTTCTGCATGTGAGTGTTAGATTTCCTACACAGGAACCTCTCTGAATAGAGATTATTTGACTTGTAGTATAGTGCAGTATTGGTTTCCTTAGTGTGTAATGCTATATTGAAAACTCCACAAAGTAATAATTTTTCATATTTGCTACTTTTACTAGAATATTCTGATGACATAATATCTTTTGAAAATAGATTAAAATTTATTTTATATAGTAAATGACAGTTTATATTCAGTTCATTAAAGTGAGTTTTCTTTTAGCACTGTAGTTGCTTTGTATTTTATTGGATGAATAAATGAAACTACCCAATTTTTAATCTTTTTTAATAAAAAAAAGCAGAATTGTCAGTGTACATAGTATATGTTTGGTGGTACAGACCAATGGGCTGTAGTGCTCTTCTATAATGAATGATTCCATGATTCTTCTAAAATGGACATGTTATTGACAGAATAATTCCTCTATCAGCTATATGATCTTCAACACAATATGTACGGCAACATTTCTTCAATAGAAAATTTAATAAAAGCCTTTTCTGTTTCTGGATTTTAAAGGTATATATGTTTTAAAAATTTATGGTACTGTTTTAAAAACTGTTTCACCCCATAAACTCAAATCTTAATTCTGTAATTTCCTGCAATCTTTTGACCATGACCTAGCTCAGCCTACAGCCATACTAGTCTGAAAATGCCCAATCTTATCTGATCTCGGAAGCTAAGCAGAATCAGGCCTGGTTAGTACTTGGATGGGAGACCGCCTGGGAATACCAGGTGCAATAGGCTTTGGGGCAGCACGGTGGCTCAGTGGTTAGCACTGCTGCCTCACAGCACCAGGGTCCCAGGTTCAATTCCAGACTTGGGTGACTGCCTGTCTGTGTGGAGTTTGCACATTCTCCCTGTGTCTGCTGGGTTTCCTCTGGGTGCTCTGGTTTCCTCCCTCACGCCAAAGATGTGCAGGTCAGGTGAATTAGCTGTGCTAAATTGCCCATAGTATTAGATACGTTAGTCAGAAGGAAATGGGTCTGAGTGGGTTACTCTTTGAAGGGTCTTGTTGGGCTGAAAGGCCTGTTTTCACACTGTAGGGAATCTAATCTAATCTACCTTACGCTCAGGGCCATGGGTTTGAGGCCCATGCTGGGCACCTTCGTTTTGAGTGGCACAATAGCTTAGTGGTTAACATTGCTGCCGCACAGTGCGAGGGAGCTGGGTTTGATTCTACCCTCTGGCAACTGTCTATGTGGCGTTTGCACGTTCTCCCCGTGCCTGCATGGGTTTCCACCGGCTGCTGCAATGTTCTCCCAGACTCCAAAGTTGTGCAAGTTAGACAGATTGGTCATGCTAAATTTTATGTAATGTTCAGGGACTTGCAGGCTAGATGGATTAGCCAACAGGTGTATAGAGGTAGGGGGATAGGTCTGGGTGGGATGCTGTTTGATATGGACAGTTGAACTAAATGGCCTGTTTCCACACTGTAGGGATTCTAATTTTTGATTTCATTACACAACGCCAGGTTATAGTCCAACAGCTACCTAATGAAGGAACAGCACTCTGAAAGCTTGTACTTTCAAATAAACCAGTTGGACAATAACCTGATGTTGTGATTTTTTTTTTTTAAACTTTGTCCACCGCAGTCCAACACCAGCACCTCCACATAATTAGATTTGATTTAACGTCCTGAATTAAGGTTGACTTGCATATGAAATAATAAACCTGAGGTTGTTGAAAAATGATTTTGTAAACCATTTTTATGTGACCTAAGTATCCATCGTCATCTTCAAAAAACCAGGAAGCCATTATCAGAAACATGAATCTGCAATTTAATAGAATCAATCAAGACAGTGTAGAGGCAGGCCATTCAGTCCATTGAGCCCACAGTGACCCTCCCCTCCACAGTTCCTATAAACCCTGCATTTCCCAACTTGTAACCTTTTGAAGCCAATTTTGCCTTTTGACATGCACAATGTGTTCCAAGTATTATTAAATACAGTCATGGATGAAGGCATTCACTTTCATTTTGAAATGAAACCCACATGGGCATTCCTGAAGAAGGGCTCATGCCCGAAACGTCAATTCTCCTGCTCCTTGGATGCTGCCTGACCTGCTGCACTTTTCCAGCAACACATTTTCAGCTCATGCTCTTGAGTCATAAACTCTCCCTATAAATGAATACAAGATCACAGGAGTTTAGATAAGAAACACCTCCGATCTATTTCTATGATAGTGAACTTGTGCAATTAAACCATATATGCAAAACTAAAGCATCATGTGGATTCATTGATTTTTAACAAAATAAATTTGCTTTGCTATCAAGTTCTTTTTTACCTTTTTTTATTAATGGAATATCTGTCTTTGTTCTAGGTTACTTTTGTAGTTCTGGCATTCCTTTTAGTCTTCCTGTGTGAAACACCAGCTGACCTTTGCAGAAGTGTCCTTGGGTCCTTCAGTGCTGTGGCAATTATAACAATTACAAAAGTTATCCTTTCGGTTATCTATGCTGTCTTTGAATATTACTTGCAAGTACAGCATTCCAAGTTCAGGGCAAGAGGCTATCTGGAATTGTACCGCTCCATTAGGCATCTAAAGCGTCTACCGTTACTCATTCATTCTGCAGGTGAGGAAATAATTGCAAGGATAAGGGTGATTGGGATGTCTGAAGTTTTTCAGAGGATAAAGTTACGTAAATCTGAAAATCACAAGTTTCTCTTGGATGAGAATACTGGCAATGCTTTGAAAGGTAGTACAGTGGAAACTCGATTATCCGAATGAGATGGGCGGGCACTATTTCGTTCAGATAATCGATTATTCGGAAAATCGATTAAATGCCTTTCCCCTGGGGCTCGGCGTTTTAATGTCTGCTCCCCATTCAGGAGACTGCAGCAACACACAGCATACGGGACACCGCTCCTCTCTCGTTTCTCCCCCCAATCCGGTCCAAACCGGTGGCACAGTGGTTAGCGCTGCTGCCTCACAGCACCAGAGACCCGGGTTCAATTCCTGCCTCAGGCGACTGACTGTGTGGAGTTTGCACGTTCTCCCCGTGTCTGCGTGGGTTTCCTCTGGGTGCTCCGGTTTCCTCCCACAGTCCAAAGATGTGCAGGTTAGGTGAATTGGCCATGCTAAATTGCCCGTAGTGTTAGGTAAGGGGTAAATGTAGGGGTATGGGTGGGTTGCGCTTCGGCGGGTCGGTGTGGACTTGTTGGGCTGAAGGGCCTGTTTCCACACTGTAATGTAATGTAATCTAATCTAATCTAAACCCATCCCCCAGCACAAAGCGTGCGAGGCCATAGAGAGAGAGAGAGAGCGCGCGGGAAGTCCGTCATATGGAGACGGTGCCTGTTTAATCACTAAACAAAAGACACGATCACTGCTGGAAACACTCCTTTGTAATGTTTCTATTGGGACCTCGAGATCTCCTTCGGATAATCCTACTTTTGGATAATTGATATTCGGATAATCGAGTTTCCTCTAACTAGTAATGCACCTCTGACTGTAAGCTAACTTGTTTCTGGAGGAGATGCAACAAAAAGAATGTTGCTAATATGCTGAGCTGGAAAGAGATTTGCTACCAGTAATCTTGCACCTATTTTCAGCAGTTTTGAGGCGCTGGCCTTCAAAATATAATGAATCTCCACATCAAGCCCAATACATACATAAATGTACTTCCAGGGTATGGTGCAAAAACTTTGCAGACTACTCCATTGGCATAAACGGCATAGTTACTTCAACTCTTTAAAAACGTCTTCTGACATTACAGAACAGTTTGATATACTTATTGCAGTTTTTTTACTCTCTCTCCTTTTTAAAAGATACTTGACAGCATTTTTGTTACTGACGATTGCTATTGTAGAACTGAATCTTTGCTTTTTTTTGTCAAAGTCATACATTGCTGAGAACAAGGTGGTGCATATTAAGCCAAAGCCAGTCAAGAAGTACATATTGTCTTCTATAAACTTTGCACAGTTCAAAAAAGCCGTTTCCATTTTGTACCTGTATATAATGCTATTTTAATTTTCCAAATCGAATTGCATTAATTTCTAAAGGGCTAATAACAATATTAGTTTCATATGTGGCAGTGGTCTAAGGTAATGTAAAAATAATATTAAACAATATCCACCTCTTTGCTACCAGCCTTATTTGGTCCTCCTACTTGTGCTTTGTTCATAACCAGCTAGGTAAATGCAAAAAGTCACCATGTGTTCTGAATTGGCCTTTTGTGCAATTCTCCAACATAAACAAGATATTTAAGAGCCAAATAATGTAACTTTTATGCAAGATATTAGCTGCTTGTGTGTCCACTGCTACCTTAGAGTGACAGCATGATTCACAATTTTTGAAATTATTCTTGCAGCCTGGATTCTCTGATGTCGCTTCGTTTTTTTTCCCCCAAATCAAAGTACTGGATGCACTCAGGTTTTTTTAGCATCTCTGTAAAGCGAAACAGTTAATGGGCTGAATCTTTCAGAAATCAGTCACATGTCATTTTTGGCAAGTTCAATGGACGGTTTTTGAGTTTCCCCATGATATTGTCCCAAACACTATATTTTCCCACTTGCCATAGACTGAATCCCCAATGCTATAAATCAAGCCCAGTCGTGCACCTGGGTCAAGCTTTAGAAGTCTGGAATTGCCTCCCACAGTGTGGAAAGGCCATTCAGTCCATCAGCTCTGCACCTACCTTCTGAACAGCTTCCCACCCTATCCCAGCAACCATACACTTTCCATGGCTAAAAGGAGAAAGTGAGGTCTGCAGATGCTGGAGATCAAAGTTGAAACTTTATTGCTGGAACAACACAGCAGGTCAGGCAGCATCCAGGGAACAGGAGATTCGACGTTTCGGGCACAGGCCCTTCTTCAGGAATGAGCAGAGAGTGTTCAGCAGGAGAAGATAAAAGGTAGGGAGGAGGGACTTGGAGGAGGGGCGTTGGAAATGTGATAGGTGGAAAGAGGTCAAGGTGAGGGTGATAGGTCGGAGTAGGATGGAGGCGGAGAGGTCAAGAAGAAGACTGCAGGTCAGGAAGGCGGTGCCGGGCTGGAGGGATTCGGCTGAGACAAGGTGGGGGGAGGGGGGGATGAAGAAACTGGTGAAGTCCAAGTTCATCCCCTGTGGTTGGAGGGTTCCCAGTCGGAAGATAAGACGCTCCTCCTCCGACCGTCGCGTTGTTGTGGTTTGGCGGTGGATGAGTCCAATGACCTGCATATCCTCGGTGGAGTGGGAGGGGGAGTTGAAATGCTGTGCTACAGGGTGGTTGGGTTGGTTCGTCCGGGTGGCCCAGAGGTGCTCCTGACCTGCTGTGCTGTTCCAGCAATAAAGTTTCAACTTTCCATGGCTAACCCACCCAGCATGCACATTGCTAGACTTTACAGGGCAATTTTAGCATAGCCAATCCACCTAACCTGCACTTCACTGGACTGTGGAAGAAAACGGAGCAACTGGAGGAAACCCACACAGACACAGGGAATACAGACAGTCCCCCAAGGCTAGAATTGAACCCATGTCCCTGATGCTGTGAGGCAACTGTGCTAACCACTGAACCACTGTGCCTCACAATGCCTTTCCAGATAGTTAATGACCTAGACCTAGGTGTACAGGACACAGTTACAAAATTTATGGTGATACAAAATTTGGAAACTTTATAAATTGTGAAGGGAATAGTGTATAGATTCTTTTGAAGTTCTACAGGGTTCAATGCAGTGAAGTGCAAGGTGACATTTTTAATAGGAAATACACGGAGAGACAAGATAAAATGAAGGGTACAACACTGTCTGAACAGGGGAATCTGGTGCCTATGTAGATAAAACATTAAGGATTACAGGACCAGTTAAAAGACCAGTTAATAAAGTGTATAATACCTAAATTCTATCAGTTGGGGCATAGAATATATGAACAGGGAGGTTATACAACTTGTTTGAGACACTAGCCTCGTCTGGAGTATTGCATCCAATTCTGGGTACCACCCTTTTTAGGAAGGATGTTGAGGCACTAGAGAGAGTGTAAAAGAGTATGGTTCCAGGGATGGTATTTCAGTTATGCAGATAGATTGGGAAAAGAGGATTGAAGAGGGCAGAGCAGCAGATGTGATCTATATGGACTTTCACTAGGGTGTTCAACAAGGTTCTCCATGGGAGACTGATTAGCAAGGTTAGATCTCATGGAATACAAGGAGAACTAGCCATTTGGATACAGAACTGGCTCAAAAGTAGAAAATAGAGGGTAGTGGTGGAGGAGGCTTGTTTTTCAGATTGGAGGCCTGTGACCAGTAGAGTGCTACAAGAATCAGTGCTGGGTCTGCTATTTTTATCCATTTATTTAAATGGCTTGGATGTGAGCATAAGTGGTGTAGTTAGCAAGTTTGCAGATGACACCAAAATTGGAGGTGTAGTGGACAGAGGTTTACCTCCGATTAAAACAGGATCTTGATCAGATGGGCCAATGAGCTGAGAAGTGGCAGCTGGAGTTTAATTCAGACAAATGTGAGGTGCTGCATTTTGGGAAAGCAAATCTTAGCAGGACTTGTACACTTAACGGTAAGGTCCTGGGGAGTGTTGCGGAACAAAGAGACCTTGGAGTGCAGGTTCATAGCTCCTTGAAAGTGGAGTCGCAGGTAGATAGGATAGTGAAGGAGGCATTTGGTATGCTTTCCTTTATTGGTCACAGTATTGAGTGCAGGAGTTGGGAGGTCATGTTGTGGCTGTACAGGAATTGGCTAGGCCACTTTTGGAATATTGTGTGCAGTTCTGGTCTCCTTCCAGAATGTTGTGAAACTTGAAAGGGTTCAGAAAAGATTTACAAAGCTGTTGCCAGGGTTGGAGGATTTGAGCTTTGGGGAGAGACTGAATAGGCTGGAGCTGTTTTCCCTGGAGCGTCGGAGGCTGAGGGATGACCTTTTATGGAGGTTTATAAAATCATGAGGGGCATGGATAGGATACATAGACTAGCTCTTTTCCCTGTGATGGGGGAGTCCAGAACTATAAGGCATAGGTTTAGGGTGAGAGAGAAGATATAAAAGAGACCTAAGGGGCAAATTTTTCACGCAGAGGGTGGTACGTGTATGGAATGAGCTGCCAGAGGAAGTAGTGGAGGCTGGTACAATTGCAACATTTAAGAGACATCTGGATGGGTGTATGAATAGGAAGGGTTTGGAGGGATGTGGGTAGGTGCTGGCAGGTGGGACTAGATTGGATTAGGATATCTGGTTGGTATGGACGAATTGGACCGAAGGGTCTGTTTCCTTGTTGTACGTCTCTATGGCTATAAGTGAGATGCTTGCTCGGAGAGCTGCTACAAACACAATGGCTGAATGATTGCCTCCAGCATTGTATCAATTCTGTGATCTGTCAGACATTTAGTTAGACTTTGAAAACAGACAAATGGTAGAAAACTGCTATGTTCAGGTAATGGTGTACCTGATATCTATTCAGTCATTAGTATAAATTTGTCTCCACCTAGTGGGTTCAGAGTAAAGCTGGGTTGTCAGAATGATTTTGAAGCCAAGGAGGTACGTTTAGTTCTGTTTTTAAATGTGCTAGTACTATTATTTTTGTTTTAAAAACTAACATTGCCTGGTATTCCCCCTTATTTCATTTTATTAATAATAAATGTCATAAATGGAGAAAGGCTAGATTTCTTTTTATCTATTTCAACAGTAGATTATAGCTTATTTTCTCATAACTCTCAGTTGATGATTTATTTTCCACCCCCACTCATATCCTAATGGCATAATAAAACTTCTAACTTTCTTTTCTTCCCTGTATAGGTTAAAATTTTCTTTCACTTCTTAACTTATAACTTCCATTTAGGGTATACCTTTGTGTGTCTCTGGCAATTCCAGGAAGTGCATTACTGGAATGGCCATGCAGCATTTCCAACTGTGACCTAATTAATGTCTTGTATAAAATTTAAATTACTTTTGATGCTATTGCATGTGATGGAAAAAGAGAATTTGCTGAAAAAATTAATCTTTTGTTTGCTCCTTGCATTCTTTTTGAAAGATATGTGCTGGTTCTTCAAAGTTTAAAAATCACACAACGGCACGGTGGCACAGTGGTTAGCACTGCTGCCTCACAGCGCCAGAGACCTGGGTTCAATTCCCGCCTCAGGCGACTGACTGTGTGGAGTTTGCACGTTCTCCCCGTGTCTGCGTGGGTTTCCTCCGGGTGCTCCGGTTTCCTCCCACAGTCCAAAGATGTGCAGGGTCAGGTGAATTGGCCATACTAAATTGCCCATAGTGTTAGGTAAGGGGTAAATGTAGGGGTATGGGTGAGTTTCGCTTCGGCGGGTCAGTGTGGACTTGTTGGGCCGAAGGGCCTGTTTCCACACTGTAATCTAATCTAATCTAATCTGGTTATAATCCCAACAGGTTTATTCGAAAGCACTAGCTTTTGGTGTGCTCCTCCTCCTTCATCAGGTGGTTGTGGAGTACAAGATTGTAAGACACAATTTACAGCAAATGTTTACAGTGTGATGCAACTGAAATTGTAATTTGAGAACGACCTGGATTGTTAAATCTCTCATCTTTTAGAATGTCCATGTTGGTTTCAGTTCTTTCATATGTAAATCCCAGACTTTTTTAATATATAAAAAGTTACATTCTCAAGTGAACTTTAACAATAGGTGCTATGTTGGCCCAGATAATGCATTGAAGGTGTGAGGTGCCCTGTGTGAGACGGTCTGTCTGTGCCCCAATGTTCAGACTGGTTCTGTTTCTAAAGGGATTTACTGAATCTTTTATATACATTCATGCAGTTTTTGAACAAAACAAGATATAATTGTGCAAGTACAAATTCATCCCACAAACCTTTGTGTGTGGGTGTTTGGTGGGGGGGGCGGGTGCGGTTTGAGTGTAAAGGGGTATAAGTCTGTGAGAGGGTGTGTGTGTGTGTGGTGCAGTGGAGTCACTTTAGTGTGACATGACCCCAAAGTCCTGGTTGAGGCTATCCCCATAGGTACAGAACTTAGCTGTCAGCCTCTATTCGGTCTCTTTGCGTCGTTGCTTGTCCCAAAGTCTGCCTTTGAAGATGGTCACCCGAAGGTTTGAGATCGAATGTCCCGGCCCGCTGAAGTGTTCTTCAACTGGGAGGAAACACTCCTGTCTGTTGACTGTTGTGCACTGTCCATTCTTCTGTTCCTGGAGTCTCTGCTCGGTCTCGTCAATATACCATGCTTAGGGCATCCTTGCCTGCAGCGTATGAGATAGTCAACATTGGCTGAATCACATCAGTGATGGTGGGAGCCACGTATATAGTCAGAGGTGTCCCCACATGTAATGGTGGTATCAGTGTCGAAACTCAGACACATCTTGCAGCATCTGCCATGACAGGGTTGTATGGTGTTGTCCTGAAAGCCAGGCAGTTTGCTGCGAACAATGATCTGTTTGAGGTTTGGTGGTTGTTTTATAGGTGAGAAGTGGAGGTGTGGGGATGATCTTGTCGAGGTGCTCATCCCCTTCGATAATGTGTTGCAGGCTGTGAAGAATGTTTTTAGGCTCCTGGGAAGTACTGGACAACAAAGGGTACCCTGTCGGTTGCAGCACATGTCTGTCTCCTGAGGAGGTCATTTACGGTTTCTAGCTGTGGCACGTCAAAACTGGCAGTCGATTAGTTGAGCATCATACCCTCTTATGAGGGCATCCTTGAGTACATCCAAATGCTCATCATATTCCACCTCATCTGAACAGATCCAGTGTATGTGGAGGGCTTGCCCATAAGGGATGGCTGTTTTAATGTTTCGGGTGGAAGCTGGAGAAGTGTAGCATCGTGTACATTGGCAAGACCGAGCAGAAGCTATGGCAATAGATGAATAGACACCACACAACAATGAATAGACAGGAGTGTTCCTTCCTACTCTGGGAAAACACTTCAGCGGTGTGGGGCATTCGACCTCGTACCTTTTGGGTGACCATCCTCCAAGGTGGACTTTGGGACAAGTAACAACACAGAGTGGTCAAGCAGAGGCTAATAGCCAAGTTCAGTACCCATGGGGATGGCCTCGACCAGGACCTTGGGTTCATGTCACATAACAAGTGATGCCACTGCACCTCTCTCGCAGCTGCAGATCCTCTCTCACGCACAAGCTCTCTCATATGCTCACATGTACACATAGAATTTAGAGCAAACGTTTACTGTCTTGTGATCTTATACTCCACAACTTTGTAAATCCTAGTCCAACACCGGCACCTCCATATCGTATCTATGTTGGTACCTTCTTTTCTTGTCATTATTAGTTTGTAATAGA
Source organism: Chiloscyllium plagiosum (assembly GCF_037043375.1). Lineage (NCBI taxonomy): Eukaryota > Metazoa > Chordata > Chondrichthyes > Orectolobiformes > Hemiscylliidae > Chiloscyllium > Chiloscyllium plagiosum. The sequence goes on from NW_028270139.1 coordinate 19,338,362, forward strand.
TTAAAACCATGAAGCATGCTCTTTCAATTTTGAACATCAATACCTGGGAGAACACTGGAACAGAGCTGAAAATGTGTTGCTGGAAAAGTGCAGCAGGTCAAGCAGCATCCAAGGAGCAGGAGAATCGACGTTTCGGGCATGAGCCCTTCAGGAAGGGCTCATGCCCGAAACGTCGATTCTCCTGCTCCTCGGATGCTGCCTGACCTCTGCGCTTTTCCAGCAACACATTTTCAGCTCTGATCTCCAGCATCTTGAGTCCTCACTTTCTCCTAGAACATTGGAACAGTGTGAATCTAGTGGAGGCTACAGAGGTTGAAAGCGGAAAGTCATTGTACTGTTGGCAGGGTCTTCACCTGAGCTGTGTTGGGACCAATGTTCTTACAAATCATGTAACTAAGGTGGGAGAGCGTCCTTTAAACTAAGTAGTTGGAAGGAAGGGAATTGTTTTGAGATGTGGTAAATCAAAAACCACAAAGTAATCTAGCAGCATATTGATAACCAGAGAGTAGAAATCATAGAATCCCTACGGTGTGGAAACAGGCTGTTTTGGCCCAACAAGTCCACACCGATCCTCCGAAGAGTAACCCACCCAGACACGTTCTCCTTCCCTATTATCCTGTATTTACCCTGACTAATGCACCTAACCTATACATACCTGAATACTACGGGCAATTTAGAATGGCCAATTCACCTAACCTGCACATCTTTGGATTGTGGGAGGAAACCAGAGCACCCGGAGAAGACCCACACAGACTAGATTAGATTAGATTCCCTACAGTGTGGAAACAGGCCCTTTGGCCCAACCAGTCCACACTGATCCTCCGAAGAGTAACCCACCCAGACCCCTTTCCCTCTGACTAATGCACCTAACACTATGGGCAATTTAGCCCATAGTGAATTACCTGACCTGCACATCTTTGGGCTGTGGGAGGAAACCGGAGCACCCAGAGGAAACCCACGCAGACACTGGGAGAATGTGCAAACTCCACTCGGATGGTTGCCCGAGGCTGGAATTGAACCTGGGACCCTGGTGCTGTGAGGCAGCAGGGCAAACCCCTGAGTCACCGTACTGCCCGGAGCAGAAAGAACAGACAGACTTTTAAAAATGCACCAACCGATAAAACCAGAGATTGTAAAATAAAACTAGTTCAAGATTAGCGGTTATTTTGTCCTAGTTTTTTTTTTGAGGAAAGGTTGTAAGGTAGAAGTGAAAAGCTGTCTCTAAGAAAGTAAACAACTTGTAAGGAAGTTGGTACAATGGAAGCAGCCTGGGTGGGACCAGCTGTCACAGACCAGGCTTTCTAGTTTTATTTAGTTTTTTCAGGTTTAGTTTTAAACTGAAGCCAGTAAGGTCTCGAGAATTGGAAACTACAGTGAATGTCTCCTACCTGCAACACTGAATCTTTTTCTAGATGTTTATTTCTCCTGGATTGGAGCACTGCATGTGAGAATCTGAATTTTCCCTTTTGCCAAGGTGTGTGTTCATGAGATGTTACCATATTGGAACAGTTAATTAGTAATTACTTATTACTCAGTTAAATTTTACAATAGTTAAGTTATTCTAAGTTCTTCTTACTTGCTTTTGTTTTTATTTGAACTATTGTTTTGCTTAACAGGATAGTTTAACCAGTCATATTGCATCTGGAACGCTCACTTCAAATCTATCTTTTAAAATAAGGAAATGTTAGTGTCTAGGCTACCTTAAGATATTGGGATGGGATGGTCCATAACTAGATTGAAGAATGCACACCATTCATAACCAAATGAATGAATTATTAGTACAGATGTAATGGCTATCATACATTTGTTTCTGGGACATGTTTGCAAGGTGGCCATAACTAGGACCAGAATATTAGAAGTGTATTTGACAGTTTAAAAAGACAAACTAGGAAATTGTGGCAAGATGTATCTGTTAATTAAGGATGTTGGTAATACATTCGTGAGAGAGAACCTTGACTGAAAAGTACAAGGTGTAGAATCAATTTGGGTGGAGATACAAAATGGGAAAGGTTCAGCCATCCTTCAGAACATGTATTGGAAGAAATAAATCAAGCTTTCAAAAATGAATAATCATGTGACTTTAATCTGTACAGATTAGAGGAATCAGATTAGCAAATCTAACCTGGAAAGTTAGCTGACTCATATATGTTGGACAGTTTCTTAGCAGTTGATTATAGAACCATCCAGGATCTTGTCTATTCTAAACCTCTTAATATGCAGTGGATAGGATTAATTGACAGCCTTATGATAAAGCAACCTCTAGAAAACAATAAGCTTTGCTAACCTAGACAAGGCACAAGTCAAACCAGAGCTGAAATACTGTGAATAATTTTGGTCCCCTTATCTGAGGAAAGATAGACTGACATTAGTGGCAGTCTAGAGAAAGTCCTTCCACACTTGTGAACTATGTTATGAAGAGAGTTTGAGTACATTGGGCCTCTACTCCATTGGTGTGTCAAAGAATGAGGCAACCTTATTGAAGCATACAAGATTCTTGGGAATAAACCAAAGAAATGCAGGTGCTGGAGGTCTGAAACAAATAAAAGCAAATTGCTGGGAAAGTTCAGCAGATCTGGCCGCATTTGTGGAGAGAAAATACAACTAACATTTCGCTTCCAGTGTCCCTATTTCAAAATTTTTGCCAGACCTTCATCAGAGGATTCTTTGGGGATTTGACAGGGTAGATATTGGAAGAGGTTGTTTTCGCCATGTGGAAGAGTCTTGGACCAGAGAGTATAATCTGAGTAAGAGGTCAGAGTTGAGGAGGAACTTCTTCTCAGATGGTAGTGAATCTATAGCATTCTTTCCCACAGAGGGCTGTACAGGCTGGGTTAAGTATATTCAAAGTTGAGATAAACACTTTTTTTTTAAATTAGGGGAATTGTTTTTTGAGAAAAAAGGCAGGTATATGGAGTTGAGGATTATCAGATCAGCCGTGATGTAATTGAATGGAGGAGCAGACTCAATGAGCTGAAAGGCCTGCTGTTGCTCTTACATCTTATAGTCATTTTGAGTTACAAACTGTACTGGAGTGCCACAGCAATAGTTGCTGCAGCCTCAACTATTTACAATCTGTATAATGGTTTGGATGTGGGGACAGAATGGATGGTAGCAAATTTGACAATAATACCATAACGGATAAGACGGCAAGTTCTCAGGAGGTACAGAATCTACAAAGGGCTATAGATAGGCTAGGTGAGGGAGCAAAGTAATAGCAATGGAGTAAAATGTGGGAAATTGTGAACTTGTCCGCTTTGGCAGGAAGAATAGCAAAGCAACAAACTATTTAAATGGAGAAAGATTGCAGAATTTAGAAGCTGCAGAGGAGTCTGGATGAGGATGTGAATCATGAAAATGACTTTGCGAGTACAGTAAATGATGAGCAAGGCGAATGGAATGTAGATAGTTTATTGGTAAAAGAGTGGGGAAGTTTGATTGCAACTGGACAGGGTATTGGTGAGACCACATCTGGAGTACAGTATATAATTTTGTTCTCTTTATTTAAGAAGTGATAGTTACGTTATAAGCAGTTCTGAGCTGGTTCACTCCACTTGTAAACCCTTTGTCCCAGGAATCTTATGTAGAAAGACTGGTTTGGGCCTTTTTTCAGATAAACTGCATTAGTGCTAAGATATATTTTATGTCATTTTAATTGTTTTAAATACTTGTTCATATTTCAGATCTTCAATTTTGAGCAATTGCACTAACATGAAAAGTAATTTTTGGCCATGAGCAAGTGTGCAAATTCTGAAAAGTTAAAAATCACAACACCAGGTCATAGACCAACAGGTTTATTTGGAAGCACTAGCTTTTGTTGTTTTTTTGCTCTAAATTCTGTGTCTTACAATTGTGTACTTCACAGCCACTTGATGAAGGAGCAGCACTTTGAAAGTTAGTGCTTCCAATTAAACCTATTGGACTATAACCTGGTGTTGTGAGATTTTTAACTTTGTACACCCCAGTCCAACACCGGCATCTACAAATCTCAAATTCTAAGAGACATTCACAGTTTAAGATAACCTAATAATCTGTGCTTCAGTTCAAATGCTAGTTGACAAATGTATTTTTGTGTTTTGTTTTTGTTCAGAGTCTTAATTTGTATATTAATCCTCTGGTCTGTAAAGACAGATTTTTCTGCATAATGAGGACCTTAAATTATCTGTATCCTGTTTAAGGGAGATGGGAGAAATTGGGATTGCTTATGGGAGCAGGTTGTCCAGTAACTTCAGCTGGCAATGTGTCAGTTGCCTTCACTTACAATTGCGCTCTGCTGTAAATTGCTCCTATATTGTTCAGTAATATTTGCTGCCTGGACTGATAGTTGAAGTACGGTCATTGTTAAATGGTTCGAAAGGGTTGTATCTTTTCCTGGAATGAGTTTGTGCCCCAAGTGGGGTTAAAAGGGAAGTAGTAAAGGAATACAAACTTCTTTTTAATTTTACCCATGCCCACTATCCTTCTGAGATGGAGATGTTTTTAAACTAGCGTGGGTAATTTATTCAGATTTGATTTAATATCCTCATGCAGCACAGCTTTGAAATTCATGTAACTTTTCTGTTTCTTAAAAGGTATGTGTTTGAAAAAAAAATGTATTTAAGTTCCTTCAGAAAAATTCATCAATTAATGTTCTTGTTCTTGTTTTTCTTTAAGGAAATGCAATACTCTTAATACTTTTTGTACTGATGCAGCTTAAACTGGAAACTCTGGTGATCTACTTCATTCTTGGAGTCCTGACAGTGGAGCTTTTCTTTTCTTCAGTATGCCTAATCATTTACACAGGTGAGGGGGGAAAACAAAGAAACCAGCATTCCCTGCTGTGTATTCATTAGAGGCAATGCAGTACAATTGGTATAATAATAGATTTCACACATCTGTATTTACACATGAACAGTTCCCACCATTCTAGGCTCCTATTTTTTTTAAAAAAAAGCAAGTGAAGAAGAAGGTTTTGCTTTTCAGAGCTGAACATTTAACAAGATGATCTAAGCAATCAAATTTGATGTAGTGATTTTAGTTTGATGCATGTATTGCACAGAAATGTCGTCTTCCTTCCAAACCAAAGGTTTTAAATTTGAGGTTACACCTGACAGTTGTTGCTTCATGAAAGAAGGAATTCTAAGATGACTGGAAGCACTGAATATTCAGAAAATTATCAATTGGCCATAGAACTGTATACCTTGGTTACTGTCACGTGTATTTATAGCCCCACCTAACTGACTTGACCAAATGCCCTGTGTATCAACTAAGCATCTCCAACTCTGCACAGGCATGCTGCGGAGGGCTGAGTTGACAGTGTAAATACCAGCAACTGTCTAATCAGAGTAATCTTCAGGAATAAGAATTTTATATTTTTAAGTGACGTTAGATTTGAAGCATAATTTCTACTATGTTTACGTAGGAATTTAAGTGACATGTTTGCTTGTATGTTTCAGACAATATTTTTATCCAAGTTATGGGGATTTTGTTATTCTAATACTGTAATAGATCCAGATGGCCTTCCCTCAAGTTTTACCCTTACCCTAGCCTGGAATCCCCACACACATTAGTCCTGCTTTCTCTTATAACCTCTTGGAAGGAGTGGGTGGATGTGCACACTAGTGGACAGCATCATCCAAAAATAAAACAAATTTCCCACTGTATACTGCAGACACCCACCTCTGCCTCAGCATCACCTGTGACTCCTGTACTTCATCAGATTGCTGCTTCAAATTGGCTGAAATGTACCCCTGCCCCCACCCAATTAAATATTGGGAAGACTAAAGTCATTGTTTTAGTTCTTGTTCCCTAGCTACTGAATCCATCCTGAAACTCTGGCAACAGTCATGTTAACCTTGAGCAATTAGTAAACTTAGTGTCATACTTAATTTAAGTTAGAATCTAATCATCTATCCATACCTTCACTAAGACTGTCTCTTTCTACCTCTGTATATTGACTTTCTTGTATCTGCCCATTTTTATATCTGCTGTTAAAACCTTCATTCACTACTTTGTTACCTCCTGGACTTGACTCTTTTAGTGGTGTCCTATAATTCTGACCTGCTGAGCATTTCACTTACGTTTTTGGCAGCTGTTACCTAAGCCCCGTGCTCTTGAATTCCCTCCCTGAATCTCTAATCCTTTTTAAGATATTCCTTTTAAATCTACCTTTTTTGATCACCGATTTGACCATCTGCGCTAATATCACTGTATGTAGTTTGGCTTCAAACTTCTGCTTTGTAACACTCCTATAAAGTACCTTGTTGATTGGTCACCTTCAATGCCCAATAATAATTGATTTTACTTTCTCTGAGTCATTTTTATTTGTCATGGCCTCACTTTCATCCTTAGAAATTTGCAAATTGTCCAAAAGCTTTATATAAATGCTGCTTTAAATAACATCCAGTAAGCTGTTTATCAGTTTGTTTATTCGTGTTTAGAGTTTTGGGATTTCACTTTTTTTTAGTTTTAAAAAATATCTATAAAACAAAATGCTTGCTCTTTGAGTTTAAAATAACTTTCTGCAAGTTATTAAACCCATCTAGACACCAACCCCAAACATTAAAATCTGTTAGAAATTTCTTGCTAATTTTAGATAAATTTCCCTTCACTTTCATATTATTTCAAGAACAAAAGTAAAGTGTATTTTAATCCAGTTATCTCATTTCTGAAGAATGCAAAGTAGCATCCAAGACTTTAGGATGGAGCAGTAAATAGTCAAATTCTTTCCACCAAATCCCAGTTATGCTGCTTGTGAAGCTGAAGCTCTGAACAAGAACAACCATGAATTTAATGCTGATGGGATAGTGTTCTTACGAAGTTGTGATTTTTCTTTTTGTAGCTCAAGATAATTCTTCCAAAGTAAAATATGTCCCTTATTTCAATTTATTTTCTGTTAAAGGGCAGGTTGGGTAATGTTTATAATCTGCATCATATAATACTGGCCCCAAGTTAAAGGTAGTGGCTCTTGTATTAAGTTCAGCATTTGTACAAAATTCTAGTTTTTAAAACCAATAAAGGAAAACCTGCTTGCTTAGCTTGCCATGCCAGCAGAACCAACTATAATTCAATTTAATCTGTGCACTAATTTTAACACCAGCTTTTATGCTTAGTGTATGATCATAACTAAATGGTAGTTTGGTGTTTGATGTTTGGATTTCGGCTGCAACAGACCACCAAGGAGTAACCGTGGTCATCTCAATTACTTTACAATTTTGTCCTAATTTTGAAGCTTGTAGTTTACTGCAAGCATCTCTTGAAAATGCTGTTTTATTTATTGACCGTATAATTGTTCTTTGAAGCTGATGGTGTCTCACTTACTTTGCTCACAGTACTGCTTCTGACAGAACATGGTTAAGACACTAGTAGGAAGGGCAACATTCTGGCAGCTAGTCCTTTTTTAGAAAGCCTCTTCCTGCAATGTAAACTAAAATGACAGTAGTTTAAGTAGAGACATATATGTTTACAACACTCAGTCACTCCAAACATTATTTAGTTTAATGATGTCAAGATGAAAGGAGATCATTCAAAAGAAAACTTAACCTTGTAATTGTTTTGCTTGGTTAAAGTAATTTTTACAATTTCATATTTTGCGGTCTGAGATTCTTAATGTATATTAAGAGTGATAACAAAAGTGCTGTAGTTAGGTACCATGCCAATAGACCGTGTGCTCTGCTACTTTTAAATGCAGTCTTGAGAGCTCTGATTTTGGAAAGATATTTGGGAAATAAAAAGGATTTAAGGTGCAGACTCACCACGTATCAAATATGAGGAAGTATAAGTGAAATCCACCTTTAGAAACTTGAGGCTGTTTTTGTTGAATTGGAGGATGTGAAGACATGGTTTGACTTAGGAGCTGAAAACTGAACACATGGAAGTTCAAGTTCTTGAACAGAGAAATATAGGCAAAAAGAATAAAAGGAAGAAATTAAGAGATTTTTCTTTTTATTCCCCAAAGTATTTGGGAGAGTTGAGAAATAACTACTAAGATTTGGTTGAAGTGGAAACTATAGCTCCAACTGGGTTGGTTTAGGTTAGACATCTGAACCACATGACAAGTGCTTAAACAGATGAAAGAAAAAGGTATCCAATGATAAATGGGCTTAAATCAGCTCATTCAGAATGAACATAAACCTAAAATGTAAAAGAAAATCTGCAGATGCTGGAAATCTGAAACAAAACAGAAATTGTTGGAGATACCCAACAGGTCAGGCAGCATCTATAGAGAGAAAGCAAAGTTAACAATTGGGTCTAGTGACCCTTCTGCAGAATTCGGTTCAGCTGAGTTTCTCCACTAATTTCTCTTGGGGGTTTTTGTTTGCATCTGATGCATCCTTTTTTTTTTAATCAATCTTTATTTAATGAAAAAAATCATAATTTTCTACATATTTAGAGAAAAAGGGAAGAAACATCAACAGTGATATCAGCAAATCTTGCTGCACACAATCCCATGCCCAAGATAGAAGGAGCTCATAGTCAATGAACGGCTAGATGGAGACAGCTCAGTGAGAGGGTTATGAAGTAAGTAGGCAAATAAGGAATTTATTGATCGTTAACTAGGCCAGAAGAGAAGTTGAAAACTTGACAACAGGCCTAAGAATAGGAGAAGATGAGTAGGCCAAGCTGAAAGCAACCCATGCAATGTGATAAGTGGCTGAAGAATGGGTTGAGTGTGCTGGAAGCAACCCATGTCATGGCAGGACCAGGATTTGGGGGGTGGTGGGTAAAATAAGCATGGAAGGAAATGTTTAGGCTCTAAAGTCATTGAACTCAACATTGAGTCTTAAAGGCTGCAGGGTTCCCATTTGAGAGATGAGATGTTGCTCTTCAAACTCTGGCTCACTGGAGCACTGAAGCAAGCCTGAGGTAGAAATGTCAGCGTGGGAACATGGTGTTTTGCAGTGGCGGATGAAAGGGTACAGGAGTGAGATGCAAGAGGCTTTTTCCAACCTAACACAGCTTGATATCTAAAGTTAGGAGACCATTTTTTTTTAAAAGAAAAAGACAGGAGCAGGCATTAATGTTTAATTCTATGTGCCCAAAATACCAGCAAAGCTCAACTAAACAGTGAAAATTTATATACAACCAAAGTACTATGGATGCTGGAGAGTGAAATCAAATTAATATTTGAGACCAATATTTGACTTTTTTTTTGAAGAAATGGTGTCCTATCAAACTTGAATCATTAACTTTCTTTCTCTACACCTGCTGAGTTTCTCCAGCATTTTGTTTATATCAGTGAAAGCTGTGTTATTCTTTGCATTTAGTTTTATTTTGGTTTTACCTTTTAGGTCAAAATACTTTTGTTTCCCTCCATACCGTGACTGCTTGCCTCTGCGGCAATTTGTTATTCGTTTGGTTTCATTTGTGGCTTATCTACCATTTTCTTTTCCAAAGAAAGAAATAGGATATTAAATATCTTGAAATGATGAATTTAAGTTGGTGAATTCACACCCATCTTGTTGCTGTGTTTGGGAGCTGCTGGAACAATAAAAGGGTTAGGATATTAATAGATAGTCATTGTTGCTCATACTTATTTGGGACATTGCTGCCCACCCCTGCAAAAGTAAAGTTGCTCCAACCCATGAACACTGGAGATGAAAGTGGAGTAGACTACATTTTCAGGATTAGTTTCAAGGAGTCAATGAAGTAAGGAGGAGGCAAAGGAGAAAGCTAGCCATGTTTGGTAAACATCTTTTTGAGATGGCAAAAATCAGTGTGGCATAACATATTTGCCACAAAGGTTACAAAATCAAGAATTCTGGGGAAGAATGGTTGCCATTGTCATGTGCCATCTGGATTCCCTTAATTTTTAAGAGGTCTTTTGATTTCAATGTTGTTGCATATTTATTTTTTACTGCCCTAACTTGCCTCTTTTTGTATCACAGTAAAGATTATAAAGTTCAATCAGTTGAAACCATGTCCTGACATCCAAGAGGAAGAACGAAGGCATCGATATCCTAATCTCACTAATGTTCTCTCTGAAACTGGATTCAGGTGAGTGAAACGTTTAACATGAAATGGGAGTTTTATTTTTAAAAATTTCCTTTGTGGGACTTCCATTCTGTTTGTAATCTCTGATTAAAGGTAGAACTGCCTTTTCTTCTCTTAAAGATTAGATTACATTCCATTACAGTGTGGAAACAGGCCCTTCGGCCCAACAAGTCCACACCGACGCGCCGAAGTTCAACCCACCCATACCCCTACATTTACCCCTTACCTAACACTACGGGCAATTTAGCATGGCCAATTCACCTAACCTGCACATCTTTGGACTGTGGGAGGAAACCGGAGCACCCGGAGGAAACCTACGCAGACACGGGGAGAATGTGCAAACTCCACACAGTCAGTCGCCTGAGGTGGGAATTGAACCTGGGTCTCTGGTGCTGTGAGGCAGCAGTGCTAACCACTGTGCCACTGTGCCACCCACAAATAAACTGACCAGTTACTATTTTGAGTAAATAGTTGTTGTTCCAGCTCACTTTCCATCTGTTGAAGGTGCTCAGTTGAACTCAGCCCAAACTTTTGCCACAAAAGAAGTAGGCAACCTGCCAAATTCCCTAGTCCTAGCAAACAGGCTCCCCAGTATGGAACGTTTCTTGTGAATCAGAATTTTTAATTGTAATTTCAAACTTTTTTTTTTAAAAAGAAAATTTGCTCATGGCAATTGGGAAGAGAAACACATTTGTTACAATGTGTAGATTTTCCACATCGATTGTTGCTATATTGCCCTTCTGACTCAGGTTTCTGTGTATGGTATCTTAGGATATTTAAAGGATCTACCCCTCTGTTTATAAAGTGGATATGATTTATCAAATAATTCCAGTGGATTCTGTTTATAAGATGACTTGTGCTAACTCCACAGTGATACTTCTCTTTTTGGCAAGTTCCTTTATTTGACTGGAATATAATTGTATGGGCATAGCTTGCCTTCCAGTACAACAATTATCTCATTCAATTTGAAGCTTCAAAGTATTGAGAAGCTGTCAGATCGTGCATTCAGTGTAGTAGCAATAGTACACTGAAAAAAGAGTTTAGTGTCTTATTCACCTATTACCTTGGAAGAGGTGAGATCAGTTTTAGCATATCATAATCATTCATGATCTGCTCACAAAAAGAAAATTGAATTGGGCATCTTCGTACTAGTCTTAACTCAGCTACCATTAGATAAGGAGGTCTTGTTCCTTGGGTATTGCCCCGGCCTCTGAGGTAGAAGCTTTGTGTTTGAATCCTATCCCAGAAGCTAATGGTGTAGGGTGCATCCATATAGTAACCAAACAGATTGGAAAATGTTGGAAGCTCAAGGCAAGTGATTAGAGCGGGAGAGATTCTTGGTCAGCTGTGAGATGGAAAGAATATGGAGCTTCTAGCATCACTATCCTTAGTGCCAGACTACAAATGTGTGTAGGTGTTGCCATAGCAACATTGACTTCCTGAGTAACTATTACCCTACCACCATTAAATAAACTTGTTGAAGCAGAAAAGTTGAGCAGTTTGTAGTTTTGGGCCTTTTTGAAACCATAGTAACTGTTCAGAACATTTGATTTCAGGGTATTTTCCATGTGTTCTGTTAGTGCCCTGGTCAATATTTTATCCCTCAACCAAAACCGTAAACAGTGTTGTTTGTCAGACCTTGAGTATAAGTTGACTGGTTTCCCACACTCCTATAGTGGCTCCACTTCCAATGTACTTTGGTCATAAAGTGCTTTGAAATGTTCTGCTATAAAATGTACCATGTAAGTGTAATTTCTTTTTAATTTGATGCAAATAAGTTCACATCACACAACAACATTGTAAAGCTGTCTTTTTCATCAAGGGATGGATCAAATTTAGAAAACCTTGTAGAAAAGCAAGCGGACCTCATTGACTACTTAAAAATGCACAATGTGGAATTAAGTAAAAGGCTGCTGACTTTAACTTCCCAGCAAGTCCGAGACTGAGGCTTTGAAAGAGACACTAAACATTGTGATAAACCAAAGAATAAAGAAAGGCACAGCTTGTGCTGAAGACGTCCAAATGGGCATAACCATTTGAAAGCAGTGTGAATATGAAATGTAATTTAATAAATGGGTACAGTTATCTTCAGAATTTACTTTTGTATTACTGCAATTACATTAGGAGAGAACATTTGCTACAAACATGAGTAATTTGTTTTTTCCATTTTGCCACCAATGTTCTTCAAATCAATCATGTAGCAGAATTATCTTTGACTTGTGCCAAAAGACTTCAGTTGTGAATTGTGATCACAGACAATTGTCTGCTGTGCAAGCAAAGAGGTTGTTCTTGCCTTTGTAATCTTGACATTGTTTGTTATTGATGATGTGAATATTCTGAATGACTTTTTTTAAAAAATAAAATCTTGTTTAAGATAGAATATGTGTATAAAATGTACTTTTTAAAGTTGTTTTTGAGTACTTTGCTAACTATCCTGGGTTTAGTTTAAACCTACATACTGGTCACTTGCAGAAATGCAATTAGGAATGTACAAGACATTGCTATCCTATATTTTGGAATTTTGTGACTTGTAGAAGATGTATTGCAAATGTAAATTAATAATAAATTTTTCACAATCCACCAATTTTTTGTTTTCAATTCAATTACCATTTGCTAACACCTTGCCATTTTATTTTTTAAAAATCCTCCTTGTTGATTCTGTCTCTCTATAGTACAACTGATACAATTTTTGTGCTTGTAAATCTCCTGGCAAACTGAATGAGGAAAAGCTCAGCTTCCTGCTTATGTCAATGACCATGCCAAAGATTTTGTCGTTGTCCTGCATAGTCATCTAAAGCAGATATTTGGATACAAGAGCTGTACAGAAATGTTTCAGGAGTTGTCCGAATTGGTGATGGATGTACAAGCCAATTGCAATTTGAGAAGAGGAAAAAGTAGGAATGTCATCTTCACCCAAGCTATTTAATTGAACCCAGGCCCACACTATCATTGAACCACAAGAGCCCACTGAATGAATTGATTTTTTTTTTTTCTTTTAATTCTTTCAATCTACTATAATAAAAAGCCCTCTAAAAGAAGACATTGCTCCTGATTTCTATCTTAACATCAGCAAAAGGGTTGCCCATTGATGTCCTGTGGTCCTATGCATTCCTTCAAGAGGAAACTGCCTCTCGACACCTCTCCTGTCAAGCTCCCTAAGAATCTTTTGGAGGTCATTTCTCATGCTTCTAATGAGGTACAGGTCCAACCCACTCAAACTCATCTTTTTTTATATAATATATTTTTATAAATAAAAAATAGATTTTTAAATATTACAACTAATACAAAACAATGCAATTCAAAACCGTACAAAACTAAACCCAAATAATAAAAAAGATTCCCCAACCCACCCTCCTATACAAATGTATAAACATATATAGAGAAGTATAAAATTTTTAAAAATACCTAAACTAGCTATTTAACTAACTAAATAAATACCTAACAACAAACAAATAAATAGTAATAATTCAGCCCAGCCAAACAAAACACTCATACATTCACAGTTCCTCCTCCCTGGATATTGGACTCATCAAACACAATCATTACGGCTATATAAAAGCCCTTGTTAATGTGGCAGATAAATCTGTGTCCAGGTATTTCAAAAAGGGTTGCCCTGTCTTGTAAAAATTCTCAGTTTTGTCGTGTACCATATTTGTGAGAAAATCCAGGGAATATGCTCCATAACCATCTTCCGCCAACCTGACAGGCCTGGGGGGTTTTCTGATATCCAACCTAGCAAGATATTCTTCCTTTCACAGAATGTAAGAATATTGAAAAGTTTTTTTTTCCTTATGCGAGTCTGCAGGAAATACAATGGGTAGGCCCAAAAGGAGCGAAATAGGGTCCTTCTCCACCCCTACACCTAAAATCCTCTCCATTGCGCCCACCAAAATGCTCCAATATGTTTGAAGCCTGTCACAAGACCAAAGACAATGGGTAAGAGTGCCCGTGCGGACCTTGCACTTGGGACATGCTGAAGATACTCCTGGTTTAAATTTTGACAAACGGTCTGGGGTAAGTGGATCCTGTGGAGAATCTTCAACTGTAAAGCATGGATCCTATTGCAAATTGATATCTTCCTTGCATTCTCCCAAATATCCTCCCATGCTTCTGAAGAAACATCAACACTCGGCTCTCTTTCCCACATCTTGCAGAGTCGATCAGACTCCTCTGAGGTGGCACCCCCCAATTGGTGATTATAGAGTACTGACAGAGAGTGTACTCTTAGCCATTAGTACCCCTCTTTCTATGTCAGATTTGTAAAAGTGGTTTTTTTTAAATAAAATCCCTAACTTGGAAAAAACACGAGAGGTCTCTATTAGGTAACTCGTACTTCCGTACTAACTGATCGAAGGACATCATTACATCTCCCTCAAATAAATCACCCATGCAAGATATACCCCTAGCTGCCCAACGTTTAAATCCTGAATCTATCATACCTGGTTGAAAACTCGGCATACCCTCTAAAGGTGTAAACAAAGATGTTTTGCCAATATTACCTTCCCTCTGCCGAATTGCCCTCCATGCTTTAACAGTATTGATGACTATTGGGTTATGGCAATATTCCCTAATTGTCCTCACTTTGTCCAAAAACAGCAAACTGGTAAGGGGGCACCTTGCCTGGGAGACTTCGATATCTAGCCATATTGAAAGAGGGTCCCCACAAACCCAATCACTTATGTAGGTCAAAAGTGAGCTTAATTGGTAATTTTTAATGTCTGGAAGGTCTACTCCCCCCAATCTGTGAGGCAACTGCAGTTTGGCTAATTTAATGAGGGGTCGTTTACGGTGCCAGGTAAAGGAACTGAACCAACCGTTCAGTCTCCTGAGTGTTTGTTTATTGAAAATCAGGGGGAGCATCTTAATAAGCGCTATCCGACCCAACCATGAGACTGGAAGTGCCTCCCATCTTTGGAGATTTTGTTTAATTTTTTCAAATAATTGAGTAAAATTGGCTTTGAACAGCCAATCCAGAACTGGAGTAATGAATATGCCCAAATACACAAAACCCCCCTGTGACCACCTAAATGGGAATCTATAGTCACTCTCAAGAACCAACTCTTTCATAAGACCACCCATAGGCATACCCTCTGATTTAGCAAAATTAATCTTATACCCTGAAAAAGCGCCAAATGCGTGAATGCTTTGTATCAGGCAAGGCACTGAGACTGCTGGATTTGTCAAGAAAATTAGAATATCATCTGCATACAGCGAGATTTTATGTAATTTTGACCCCATTTCTGGAGCTGATATATTGAGATCCCCACGAATGGCCTCTGCCAACGGTTCAATCACCAACATAAAAAATAATGGTGAAAGGGGGCAACCCTGCCGGCTGCCCCTAGAAATATTAACATTGCTTGATTGTACCCCATTGGTAATGACCGCTGTGAGAGGTACACTGTAGAGAACACTTACCCATCTTATGAAAACTTCACCCAGACCAAACCGGTCTAGAGTATAGAAAAGGTACGGCCACTCAACTCGGTCAAATGCCTTCTCTGCATCTAAAGAAATCACCAATCCCTGTATTGACTGCTGTTGGCATGGCTTGAATTACGTTAAGCAGCCTCCTAACGTTATTGGAGGATCTGCGACCCTTTATGAAGCCCGTCTGATCCTCTTTAATAATAGAGGGGAACACAGTTTACAGCCTTAATGCAAGAGCCTTAGAGAGGATCTTAAAGTCCACATTTAAGAGCGAGATGGGCCTGTATGAAGCACAGTCTTCTGGATCCTTCCCTTTTTTAAGGATGTGAAATATTGGCCTCTCTCAGAGTTGGTGGGAGACAAACATGACTGTATGAATCATTAAACATATTCAGCATCGGGCCTGACAGTATACTTATAAATTCCTTATAGAATTCACTGGGAAGTCCATCAGTACCGGGCGCCTTTCCACTCTGAAGCTGCCTCACAGCTTCCTGCACTTCTTGCTCTGATAATGGGGCATTGAGAAATGAGTGTTGTTCGGGAGTCACACCCGAGAGCTTCAGATCTCTAAAAAAGGATTCCATTTTGGCCTGCCCCTCCTCATAATTCTCAGACTGATATAACTTAGAGTAGAATCTCTGGAACGCCACATTAATGTTTTTAGAATCACATATTAGGTTCCCAGACCCTTCCCTAATCGCCGTAATGGCTTGTGGGGCACTCCTCTTTCTGGCAAAGTATGCTAAGTATTTGCCTGGCTTGTCACCATGCTCGTATAACCTTTGCTTTGCAAAAGCCAGCTCCTTCTTTGCCGTCTGCGTGAGCACGGAATTTAGTGTAGACCGCAGTGCCGTAATCCTCTGTAGTTTGACCAACAAAGGTCTGTCATAATAGGCCTTCTCGGCTGCCTTCAACCGTGCTTCAAGGAGACATTACTGCTCACCCTTCTGCCGCTTCCTACTTGTGGAATATGAAATAACTAACCCTCTGGCATAAGCTTTGGCAGTTTCCCAGAGAACAGATGAGCTATCAACCGAGCCTATGTTGATGTCTAGGAATGCCCGAAATTCCCTAGAGAAAAACTCCACAAACCTGCTGTCCATGAGAATAAAGGGGTCCATTCGCCAATACCTTGAATCTACTGTAACATCCTTAATTTTAACCATGAGGTACACTGGAGCATGATCAGAGATGGCAATATTACCAATTGTACAGGATGCCACCAGATCCAGGGTTACCACAGGGGTCAGAAAAAAATCAATCCTCGTGTGACATCTGTGCGGATTGGAGAAGAACGTGAAATCCCTACCTGTATGGTGGAGACACCTCCAGACGTCCACCAATCCTAATTCCCCACGCAAACCCAATAACTGTTTAGTTTGTGCAGAGGATATCGAGGGACCTTTAGGCAACCTGTCTACTGTGGGGTCCATGAGGCAGTTAAAATCTCCCCCTATAATAATGTGCTGAGACTTGAGACTTATCAGTTTAGATAAAACATCTACCAAGAATTTAAGAGGATGAGCTGGGAGACAATAAACATTTAAAATGCCATATTCTTCCCCATTTATCAAGGCTTTAAGAATTACAAACCTCCCGTATGTGTCTTTAACACATTCCAACAATTTAAATGAGAGATTTTTCCTTACCAATATAGCCACTCCCCTACTTCTGGTATTAAATGATGAAAAATAAACTCGGTCAAAGCCATTTCAGATGTAATTTCAGATGCTCCTTGTCATCCAAATGTGTCTCCTGTAACAAAGCAATATCCACCCTCTCCTTTTTTTAATAGATATTTTTATTAGAAATTTAACATTTTTACAAGTTTACAAAAATAAACAAAACTCTCAAATATAAACATTGATATACAATTAAATCAAATATACAATAGCCAAAATTTAACAAAAAAATTAAAAAAAAACGAAAAGAAAAAAAAACAAAACTCAACTATCTACCAATCTAACCTACAACTAACCAGACTGTATATTTAAGTCTCTTACATGCTCGGAATGTGTTAACATCAGATGTAATAAAACCCGTATTCATGCGAGATTCCTCTCCTAAGGGGCCCCGGACCAGCCAGGTTTGTAATCTCAATTAAATAAAAGCCCTTGTTAGGATAGCCGAAATATCTGTATTTATGTAATTCATAAGGGCTGCCATATTTTATAAAATAATTCGGTCTTTCGGTGCACCATATTTGTAAGGAAGTCAAGGGGAATACATTCCATAATTAATCTGTGCCAATTCGAAAGTCCAGGGGGGCCCACAGCCACCCAGTTCACCAAAATATTTTTCCTTGCACAGAAAGAAAGAATAGAAAATAGTCTCTTCCCGTACATGTCCAGGGAGGGAAAGTTCGAAAAGCCCAAAAGGAGAGATACAGGGTCCACTTTAATTTCCGTTCCTAAAATTTCTGTCAGAGTACTTGCTACTTTAGTCCAATATCTACGGATCTTATGACAGGTCCATAGGCAATGTACAAGAGTGCCCACCTCTATTTTGCATTTGGGACACATTGG
Organism: Chiloscyllium plagiosum; assembly: GCF_037043375.1. Classification (NCBI taxonomy): domain Eukaryota; kingdom Metazoa; phylum Chordata; class Chondrichthyes; order Orectolobiformes; family Hemiscylliidae; genus Chiloscyllium; species Chiloscyllium plagiosum. Next base: position 19,356,289 of record NW_028270139.1, read on the forward strand.
AGATGCTCCTGCCTTAAACTTTGCCAGTCGAACCGGTGATATATGGGCCCTATGAAGTATCTTCAGCTGGATAGCCTGGGTTCTGTTACAGATAGTAATTCTTCTAGCGTTTTCCCAAATATCATTTCACGTTTCTATAGAGATTTCTAGTCCCAAATCCTGATCCCATGTTTTAAGCAGATTATCCATATCTCCCGATACTTCATCAGATAGTAAATGATAAATAGTACTGACGGAAGATACCCCCACTGGTCGTAGGACACTACATTCTCTATCTGATTTATAAAGACTATCTAATAACGTAGTCTTCTTCTGTATATAATCTCGAATTTGGAAATATCAAAAGAGGTCTCCATTAGATAATCTGAATTTCTGACGCAGCTGTTCAAAAGACATCAGGACCCATCCTTAAATAGGTCCGCCTACTTGCGGAACGTTTCAGGGAACACCTCTGGGACACCCGGACCAACCAACCCAACCACCCCATAGCCCAACACTTTAACTCCCCCTCCCACTCCACCAAGGACATGCAGGTCCTTGGACTCCTCCATCGCCAGATCATGGCAACACGACGGTTGGAGGAAGAGCGCCTCATCTTCTGCCTGGGAACTCTCCAACCACAAGGGATGAACACAGATTTCTCCAGTTTCCTCATTTCCCCTCCCCCCACCTTGTCTCAGTCAAATCCCTTGAACTCAGCACAGCCTTCCTAACCTGCAATCATCTTCCTGACCTCTCCGCCCCCACCCCACTCCGGCCTATCACCCTCACCTTGACCTCCTTCCACCTATCGCATTTCCAAAGCCCATCCCCCAAGTCCCTCCTCCCTACTTTTTATCTTAGCCTGCTGGACACACTTTCCTCATTCCTGAAGAAGGGCTTATGCCCGAAACGTCGATTCTCCTGTTCCTTGGATGCTGCCTGACCTGCTGCGCTTTTCCAGCAACACATTTTCAGCTCTGATCTCCAGCATCTGCAGCCCTCACTTTCTCTCTTAAATCGGTCCCCTAAACATGAGATACCCCTCGGTCTCCAGAGTTTAAAAGTGGCATCTGTAAACCCCAGTTGGAATCCCCATGCTCCCACTATCGGTGCATAGGGGGATGTTTTATGTGAGTTGCCCTCATTTTGCCACATTATATTCCAAGCCTTAATTGTGTTTGTATTATAGGGTTTTTACAGTGATCTGTAATGATTTTCCTCTTGTCTGAAAATAAAAGGTTAATAAGTGGATATTTTACTTGAGAGGCCTCGATGTCCAACCAGATTGATTGTGGATCAGACAAGACCCAATCAGCTATGTAACTTAATAGGGAACTTAACTGATATTTCCTAAAGTCTGGAAAGTCCAATCCTCCCCTTGTCTGTGGAAGCTGTAGCTTCTTCAGCTTAATGAGGGGCCGTCTATGATTCCAGATAAAGGAACCCAGCCAGCCATATAATTTACATAAAGCCGTCCTCGGCAGCATCACCGGAAGCATTCTCATAGGATATAGAAGACGGGGCAGGACATTCATCTTTATTAGTGCTATTCTACCCAACCAGGAAATTGGAAGGTCTCCCCATCACTGGAGGTCCTGCCTTATCCTTTCTAGTAAATGCACAAAATTAGCCTTATACAACTGACCAAATACTGGAGTAATAAAAATGCCTAAATATAAGAAGCCCTCCAGGGACCAACGAAAGGGAAAAAGGGATCCGTCCACTAAGTGGGGTGTCATAGCAAGGCCACTCATTGGCATAGCCTCCGATTTTGAAAAATTAATTTTATAGCCTGAGAATGCGCTAAATGTATTAATAACTTGGATTAAGCGAGGTATGGACATCAAAGGGTTACTGAGGAATAGAAGAACATCATCTGCATAAAGGGTAATTTTATGTTTACCTGTACCAATCCTCGGGGCCTATATATTAGGATCAGCTCGTATAGCTTCTGCTAGTGGTTCAATTATTAGCGTAAATAACAATGGCGAGAGGGGACATCCCTGACGGCAGCCCCTACCCACACTGAAGCTATCCGAACCTAATCCATTGGTAACCACAACTGCTTTGGGATCATTATACAATGTTGAGACCCATTTGGTAAACACCTGTCCAACGCCAAACCTTTCCAATGTGTAAAACAAATATGACCATTCAACCCTATCAAATGCCTTTTCCACGTCTAATGAAACTACTACTCCTGGTATCTTTCCCTGATGACAGGCTTGAATCATATTCAAAACCCTTCTAATATTATTGGATGATCTACGGCCCTTAATAAACCCCATCTGATCCTCCTTTATAATATGTGGCAGTACCCTTTCTAGTCTCAGTGCTAACGTTTTAGAAAGAATTTTAAAATCTACATTTAGCAAGGATATTGGTCTGTATGATGTACAATCTTCTGGATCCTTTCCTTTTTTAAGGATAAGAGAAATATTTGCTTCTTACAGCGAAGGGGGGAGACAGCCCTGACAACCCCAACCTCACTATCAAACCAGCAGACAAGGGAGGCGCGGTAGTAGTTTGGCGCACCAACCTTTACACCGCTGAGGCCAAACGCCAGCTCGCAGATACCTCCTCCTACTGTCCCCTTGACCATGACCCCACCCCCCACCACCAAACCATCATCTCCCAGACCATCCATAACCTCATCACCTCGGGGGATCTCCCATCCACCGCCTCCAACCTCATAGTCCCACAACCCCACACCTCCCGCTTCTACCTCCTGCCCAAAATCCACAAACCTGACTGCCCCGGCCGACCCATTGTCTCCGCCTGCTCCTGCCCCACCGAACTCATCTCCGCATACCTTGACACCGTCCTGTCCCCCTTAGTCCAAGAACTCCCCACCTACGTTCGGGACACCACCCATGCCCTCCACCTGCTCCATGATTTTCGCTTCCCCGGTCCCCAACCCCTTATTTTCACCATGGACATCCAGTCCCTGTACACCTCCATCCCTCATCACGAAGGACTCAAAGCCCTCCTGCTTCTTCCTTTCCCACCGTACCGACCAGCACCCTTCCACTGACACCCTCCTTCGACTGACTGAACTGGTCCTCACTCTGAACAACTTCTCTTTCCAATCCTCCCACTTCCTCCAAACAAAAGGAGTAGCCATGGGCACCCGCATGGGCCCCAGCTATGCCTGTCTCTTCGTAGGATATGTGGAACAGTCCATCTTCCGCAACTACACTGGCCCCACCGCCCACCTTTTCCTCCGCTACATCGATGACTGTATCAGCGCTGCCTCGTGCTCCCACGAGGAGGTTGAACAGTTCATCCACTTCACCAACACCTTCCACCCCGACCTCAAATTCACCTGGACAGTCTCAGATTCCTCCCTCCCCTTCCTCGACCTTTCTATTTCTATCTCAGGCAACCGAATCAACACGGACATCTACTACAAACCGACCGACTCCCACAGCTACCTGGACTACACCTCCTCCCACCCTGCCCCCTGTAAAAACGCCATCCCATTCTCCCAATTCCTTCGACTCCGCTGCATCTGCTCCCAGGAGGACCAGTTCCAAAAACGTACAACCTAGATGGCCTCCTTCTTCAAGGACCGCAATTTCCCCCCCGACGTGGTCGACGATGCCCTCCACCGCATCTCTTCCACTTCCCGTCCTCCCCCCTTGAGCCCCGCCCCTCCAACCGCCACCAGGACAGAACCCCACTGGTCCTCACCTACCACCCCACCAATCTCCATGGACAGCGCATCATCCGCAGTCATTTCCGCCACCTCCAAACGGACCCCACCACCAAGGATATATTTCCCTCCCCTCTCCTATCAGCATTCCGTAAAGACCACTCCCTCCGTGACTCCCTCGTCAGATCCACACCCCCCACCAACCCAACCTCCACTCCCGGCACCTTCCCCTGCAACCGCAGGAGGTGCAAGACTTGCGCCCACACCTCCCCCCTCACCTCCCTCCAAGGCCCCAAAGGAAACTTCCATATCCGCCACATATTCACCTGCACCTCCACACACATCATCTATTGCATCCTCTGCACCCGATGTGGCCTCCTCTATATTGGGGAGACAGGCCGGCTACTTGCGGAGCATTTCAGAGAACACCTCTGGGACACCCGGACCAACCAACCCAACCACCCTGTGGCTCAACACTTCAACTCCCCCTCCCACTCCACCAAGGATATGCAGGTCTTTGGACTCCTCCATCGCCAGACCACAACAAAACGACGGTTGGAGGAAGAGCGCCTCATCTTCCGCCTAGGAACCCTCCAACCAAAAGGGATGAACTCGGATTTCACCAGTTTCCTCATTTCCCCTCCCCCCACCTTGTCTTAGTCAAATCCATCAAATTCAGCACCGCCTTCCTAACCTGCAATCTTCTTCCTGACCTCTCCGCCCCCACCCCAGTCTGACCTATCACCCTCACCTTGACCTCTTTCCACCTATCACATTTCTGACACCCCTCCCCCAAGTCCCTCCTCCCTACCTTTTATCTTAGCCTGCTGGACAAACTTTCCTCATTCCTGAAGAAGGGCTTATGCCCGAAACGTCGATTCTCCTGTTCCCTGGATGCTGCCTGACCTGCTGCACTTTTCCAGCAACACATTTTCAGCTCTGATCTCCAGCATCTGCAGACCTCACTTTCTCCTCCAGCCCTGACTATATGCATAGTTATACATCTCCATAAGTGGACCAGCCAATATTTCTGTAAATTCTTTATAGAATTCAGCTTGAAAACCATCTGGGCCCGGTGCCTTACCACTCTGAAGTTGCCTAATTGCATCAAGTATTTCTTGGACTGTTAGAGGAGCATTTAGGACCGATACCTGTTCCGGAGTTAGGTCTGGAAAGGTCAAATTTTTAAAAAATGACTGCATCCTCCTCGTCCTATCTTCACAATCCTGCGATTTATATAACTCAGAATAAAATTCTCTAAAGATCGCATTAATCTTTTTATGATCATGAGTCAAAATACCTGTACTTTCCTTGATAGACGTAATAGTCTGAGGAGCCTTTTTTTTCTTTGCAAGAAATGCTAAGTATCTACCCGGTTTGTCGCCATATTCATATAACCTTTGTTTTGCAAATAATATTTCCCTCTTAGCCGTTTGAGTAAGCGTAGTGTTTAGAGCTGTCCTAAGAGCCGTACTCCTTTGCAATTTAATAATAGAAGGTCTATCAGTGTATGCTGTTTCAGCTGCTTTTAAGCGAGCTTCAAGCAGACGCTGTTGTTCTCCCTTCAATTTATTCTGGGTCGCTGAGTAGGAGATGATCAAGCCTCGCGTGTAAGCTTTGATGGTCTCCCACATCATTGATGGGTTGCTAGCTGTACCTGAATTAATTTCTAAAAAAGTTTTAAATTCTTGAGAGAAATACTTGACAAATTTGCTATCTTTCATTAGGAAGGGGTCCATAGGCCAATGCCGAGGGGATGTCCCATTGTTCCTCGCCTTAGTTTCCATATATACAGCTGCGTGGTCGGAAATTGCTATACTACCTATTTTACAGGATGATATGGAATTTAAAAAAATCAAGGGGGCAAAAAAATATCAATTCTGGTGTGACATTTATGTGGATTGGAGTAGAAAGAAAAATCTCTGCCCTGTGGATGAAGACATCTCCATACATCTACTAATCCTAATTCTTTGTTCAGATCCATCAATTGTCTAGATCTGGGAGATACTCCTGCAGTACTCTTGGGGATCCTATCTATTTCCGGATCCATACACCCTCTCCTTTCTAAGACTCAAGAGTACCTTCTTCCTCTTAATTGGTGAGTGACTTCCCTTGATATTCCAGGTACACCATTTAATCAAATCATTAGCCATAATCTTCTGCAATTACATTTAAATTCTAGAGAGGAGGAACCCGAACCACAAATTGCTGAGCCTTAGTGTCGCATGGTCCACCAAATATAAAAACTACATAAACTAAAACCACTACATTTAACAAACATACAAAATTATTAAAAATAAAAAACAACAAAAACCAGAAAACAAATCAACATATAAAGCACCAATAGTGCTGAGTAGGGGAACTCACCCCCTGCCCGGAGGGGGCAACTACCCAGCCCAAACTGCCCATAAATAGGCATCTAACCATCTCAACCACCTTCACTTCTCGCAGCTAGAGCCGCATCGCAAGCACAAGCTAAAAAGAATAAACACCCCATAGAATATCAATATGAATAAAAAAACATTCTTTTATAAAAAAAAGGAGAATAAATACCCCACCCATCCTTTGGTATGTCCTAACTTAGAAATTTAAAATGTACATCTTAACCACCGCCAGACATAATTTGAACCAAATTATTATCAATAGAGGGAAAAAAAGGGGAAAAAACAAAGCTCCAACCGGATTTCTTCCATTTCTTTTACAGAAAGATAAAGGCATACCCAAGCAACAATATTTATGCATACTACAATTGTTTAAATTAGGTTAGTTTGTCCACAAAGTCTCTTGCCTTCTCCGATGTGTCAAAGAGATGCATCTAAGGTGATCCGAAGCAATGCCGGATATCTCAGGGAGTACTGAATCTCAAGCTCCTTCAATCTTCTCTTGACACCATCATACGATTTTCATTTCTGGATCACCGCCTCTGAATAGTCCTGAAAAATCATGATCTTAGAGCCCTCGTAAATGAGGGCCTTTGGATCCTTCCCCTGGAGTCTGGAAGCCTCCATGACTCTCTCCTTATCCCAGTAATGATGGAACCGCACCAGGAAAGGACGAGGGCGTTGACCCAGACCCAAGCTCCGCGCTACGACCCGGTGAGCCCTCTCTATCTTCAATCCTCTCATGCCAGTCTCCAAGTCAAGGAATTTCGGAAGCCAATCTTCAACAAATTCTGCAGGCTGCTCACCTTCCTTACCCTCAGGCAGACCGATGATCCGAATGTTTTTTCTCCTGCCCCTGTTTTCAAGATCATCCACTTTGTCACGCAAATTATGAACCTGCGTCTTCAGGGCTTGGATCTCTTCCTTGAATGAACGGGCATCAGCTTCCACCACTGTGACCCTGTGCTCCACCTCATTCATCCTTTTCTCCAGGTCTCCCAGCTGCTGCTCATGCTTCTGCAGCATGAGAGAGACTGGAGCCAGCTTCTCTTCAATCTGTTTCCCAAACATCTCACAAGATTTCGAGAGTTGGTTCACCAGGTAATCGGCTCCGAGGCTGCTGCAGGCTGAGCTGCAGGCCCGGCCTCAGATGCTCCTCTTCCCTTTTTAGGCATTTCTGGACAGCTGAAAATACAGGTAAGTCGATTTTTAAATGTTTCTTTGGGCTCCACAATCTTTCCAATGCCCCAAGAAATCCTGATGACCTGGGTTGGATGGGTTAAAGGACCATCCTGCTCCTGCTGCAATGCGAAGCTCTGCAGTGTGATCTTCTCAGATCGCCGCCATCTTAGATCCCCCCCAAACTCTTATTTTTAAAATGATAATTACTTCATACCTGGAATCGACCTTGTCTGTCTCCAATGCCAGTATCCCTTCCCCTAGATAAGCAGACCAGAGCTGTTCACAGTCCAAGCCAGCTCTGGTATAATGTTGAACAGCTTTAGCAAGACTTTCCTTTTTTTTATGCTCCATTCCTTATAAAAATGAAGGCTAACTGCCAACCTTTTATTACCTGCTCAACTTGGATGTTAGCTTTTTGTGATCTGAGGAATCCCAATTGCCTCTGCTGCAACTTTCTCAATTCAAATAATATTCATGCCTCTACTCTTTATGCTAGAGTGCATGATCTCACATTTTCCCATATTGTATTCAGTCTGCCAAAGTTTTGCACATTCACGTAACCTGTTCATATCCCTCTGCAGACTCGTGTCACCTATACCACTGACCATTCACCTATTTGTGTCATTTGCAAATTTGGCACTCCTTTCCTTTATCCAGATCGTTAATATATTGTAAATAATTGTAGCCCCAGCACTGGTCCATGTGGCACTACACTGGTTACAGACCACCATCCTGAAAATGCTTCCTTGTATTTTTGGAATGTTATTTGGAATGTATATTGATGCAAAATATTTGTTCAGCTCCTGTCATTTTATTTTTTCCTTTCCTGTTTCCCCAGCCTCTTCTTTAAGGAGTCTATGTTCACTTTGCCCTTTTTATTTAATATATACTTTAAAGTCTCTGATTTTATTTCACCCCTTTTTATTTGTTTTTAAAGTTTTGCCCAATCTCACAATTAACCTTTGCCACATTGTATGTATGTAAGTATATATGTATGTCTTACTTAACTTCCCCAGTTAACCATGGTTGGTTTACCCCTTTGTAGAATTCTTATTCCTCACTGGAATATACCTTTATTGAGATCATAAGCTATTGGCTCAAATATCTGCCATTGTTCATATCTATTTTCTTCTCAGTATTGACAAAATTGGGAAACTCTACAGATGGATAATGCTGAAAATGTGTTGCTGGAAAAGCGCAGCAGGTCAGGCAGCATCCAGGGAACAGGAGAATCGACGTTTCGGGCATAAGCCCTTCTTCAGGAAGGGCTGAAGAAGGGCTTATGCCCGAAACGTCGATTCTCCTGTTCCCTGGATGCTGCCTGACCTGCTGCGCTTTTCCAGCAACACATTTTCAGCTCTGATCTCCAGCATCTGCAGACCTCACTTTCTGCTCCTGCTCCTGTTTAAAGCAAATGGTGAGTATACTTTAGTAGAAGGAACTCCACTTAAAATGCACAAGGGGTCGGAGTGGGGAAGCTGTGGGGATTCTCTTTTGCAAACTTTCCACTTAATGGGAGTTGAGAATCATGATTTGGCTGGCTTGTCCTGAAGGACGTCCTCTACCTTCCCATGACTGACTTGCATATTTGTGAGCCTTCTCCTGTTTGCCAGCTGGCAGCTTTTGGCCGCCTAAATTTCATCTCCACCTGCCAGCTAGCTGCCACTGTTAGATAATGTGCATTATACTGAGTTTGCTTTTGGTTCAAACTATTTAGCAGTGAACTGTAGTGATTTTTCCAAAATACTTCTGTTTTTAAAAATAGTTTCCCTACTTGAGCTGAATTTCCAATCCCATTATTATTATTATTTTTGCCTCCTCTGTATTGTTTACCTAAATTAGGGCCATTGAAAATGATGGGTTGTTTTCAGTGATTCTTTATTTCTCAACCTTTCTGAGCTGGGAGAATACAAAGTTGAAAAGAAGGCCACATCAGCCATTTAATCTCTGAAATTTGTGTGATCATCAGTAAGTACAGGGCAGCCTCTGATATGTTTGCAAAACGATTCTTGTGCCAAAAAATCGATTTAATCCAGTAGGGGAACAGGAGAAAACTGGCACCCACAAAATCTAGAATTGGCATGTTCAGAAGAGAAACTAAAAGCTTATCCTCTTCTCCACTATTGCGTGTCCCATTATGTAGTGCATTTGCTTATTGAATTTATTTCAATTGCCATTCAAAGACTGGTTGCCAGTTGTAGTTAAAAGTCTAAATTAGAGTGGTGCTGGAAAGGCACAGCAGGTCAGGCTGCATCAGAGGAGCAGGAAAATCGACGTTTCGGGCAAAAGCCCTTTTGCTCAAAATGTTGATTTTTCCTGCCCCTCGGATGCTGCCTGACCTGCTGTGCTTTTCCAGCACCACTCTATTCTAGACTCTGATCTCCAACATCTGCAGTCCTCACTTTCACCTAGCTATAGTTAAAACCTTATCTTTTTGGTGCTTCCACTGAATTAATTGAAAAGAAGTAGAGTATTTTAAAAGCATTTTATTCTATATGCAACTGATGTACAATTAAGCTCGATGCTGTATTGCTAAATATAGTGTTCCAGATTTGACTATATGTCGTGACCAAAGGAAATTTCCCACCTAGTTAAAGGATTTCCCATACTTTATGGTGTATAAACTACTGATAGTGTCTCTTTATAGAAATTAAGACAGCCTTGTAAGCAATCAAAATTTTCTATGGATCTTGAAATTTCAGTGTCCATCTCTAGAGATTATCTTAGCAATAATATTGTGCAAGTCATACATTAATTAAAACAATCAAAAGTAGTAAATCAAATAAATTTTCAACGTTAGCAATTTCTCATTTTCATAAAAGATATTCTCAAGGAAGGTGACTGTCTTCTTAAACTAAAGAGGAAAAGTAGCTAAAGCCCAGATGTGTGATGTAATGGAGATTGAACTGAGTAGACAAGCAAATATCTGAAGACTATATAAGGAAGAGGGGAAGACAAAAGCAGTAAGGAATGCTATTTAAAGTAGTTCTTCTACTGTATCCCCTTTTCATGAATGGTATTCGCCCCATTTTCAATAGATTAATGACTGTGGTAAAGATATGCATTCAGTATTTGTATGGGAAATGCTCTGGTTGTAAAATACACTTCAACAAAAGGAAACTTTAGAGCAAGGAAAGAAACAAGATTTTTCATTTCCATTTCAAAGACTTGGAGAGTTGCACATCATCCCACGCAGTTCAATCTTTTAACAGCTTGGGAAATGGACCTTTTGAGGACAGAGGGAGTGTGATCTAAAACAAAATGACAATTAGTGTGGAGTTGAATTGTTAGCTGTGGATTGAGACACCTAGATAATGGGTGATGAAGGGGAATTCGATGGAGGCAAAATTATTAACATTTTCAATCTCTTTAGTAGATGAGAAAAGGAATGAGATGTCAAGTTATAGTAAACATATCCTATATTAGTACAGCCTACTCCAACTTAACATTTATAAACTTCATTGTAGCCATAGACATTGTCTTTTAAAAACTCTTAACATTTCTTTATTCCATTGGCATAGTCCCACGCATTGTTTTTTAAATAGAATTCTGACCTTCGGAAAGACAGTCTTGCATTGATTTACTGTCATATTGCCTTTCACGATCTTGGGATGCCCAAAAGCATTTAAAACTAATGGCATTGTTGAAGGGAGTTATAAAAATGCAAATCCTTTCTAATGACTATATGTACCCAATGCCCTGTGGCAGGGTACTGGGTATCTGGATAGGGTGCTTTCCTTCTTAAAAGCAAATCTTCATGATTTTCAGAGGCAATGGGCTCATTTTTAATTTTTTAAAGGATCAAACATTTAATCTGTACCTATTAGTCTTAATCACTCACCCTCCTCCTGTCATGTTGTCTTAAAACATACAGGTACTTACAACACTAATGAAATACAGTTGACAAAATAAGTTTTATTTTACAATACAGTGATGAAGTTTCCTTTTAAATGAAATGCAGATTGCTGCACTATGATCCTTTGGGGATAAAATACTGAATTATGCACTTGACTGATTAAATTATAGTAACAGGTGAACTGTAGCCATGTTGGTTGCTCTTTTGCCCTAAACAATAGGAAGGTTTATCTGGAAGGTATTCTCTTTACAGTTCTTGCCAAAGACCTCTTAACGTTGCCTTCTGTGGTTTCTGCATTTCCACTTGGAATATGGAAACGGTGAATTTGTCCAAGTCTCCAGTGATCACATGCTCACCAGTTAAGCACGCAGGATCTTTCCAATCTGATTCCATTGAAATAACAGTTCTTTGCTCTTTTTTTCCCACCACAAAGTTGACAAAATGTTGCCATTGCAGACATCTAGTTCCTTCAGCCACTTGTTTTGTGTTTCACATGAGCTAGATCTTTAGGATGAAAACAAAATTATGATATTGTATAATAACTGATTCTGTAAATTTGTACATACCTCAGCTTTGATTCACTGCCATTGTTAGCTACCAATAAATGTTAAAGCATTTTGGTACTAAACTACACAATCTGTCTTCTGTTGCAATGTGTTCATACCAAGTCGCAATATTGTTAACACTGAAATAGACCTTGGATTATCTTTTTCCCCCCCCCCTCTGTAACCAATGCCAATTTTCTCCCCTCTTCTTCACAGAGAATTTGCTGTGATTTGAAGTTGCTTGTTTTGCTTGTATTGTCTTATTTCTGTGACCTTAGTACAGGTTTAATCTGTGGACCTTTCTGGGCTACGTACCATCCAACAGTGGAAGGAGATCCTGTGGTAGAGAGACATAGCTCATTGAATCCAAATGTGGCAATAATTTCTCTGAAGTTGCAAGCAAAGTCTTAGGGTGACTATAGCGTAAGTGTCACAGGAGCATAGAACCAGCCTGATAAGCCAAACTTCACACAGCTGTTAGGAAATAAGTTGATACTTCAGCCTTTTCCCCCATTCAGTTGTATTATGAGTGATCTGTAACTCAAATCCATTTAAGTCACACGGCTTCTTACCTTTTATCTTTCTAAAATAAAAATCGATCACAGTTTTTAAATATACCCAGTTAAAAATCACACAACACCAGGTTATAGTCCAATAGGTTTAATTGGAAGCACTAGCTTTCGGAATGCTGCTCCTTCATCAGCTGGTTGTACCTGATGAAGGAGCAGCGCTCCGAAAGCTAGTGCTTCCAATTAAACCTGTTGGATTATAACCTGGTGTTGTGTGATTTTTAACTTTGTACACCCCAGTCCAACACCGGCATCTCCAAATCAATTTAAATATAGCCAACATCCTGACATTTGAAAAGAGTACAATAGAAATAACTGAGCTACAAGAAGTGGTTGCAGAAGCTGGATGTATTACACTGGATATGAGGCAATTTGGGGGAAGATCTTTTATGCAGTTCAAGATTCTATCGGATAAAAATAGATCAAACTCAACACTTCCAATGTAGTCACACACTTTATATTGAAGCAAACAGAACTGAAGTTGCTGGAAAAGCTCATCAGGCCTAGCAGCATCTGTGAAGAGAAATCTAAGTTAATGTTTTGGATCCGGTGACCCTTCCTCAGAACCATTTGGTTTTAATTTACATTAAAGGGGCACAAGCTCTAAGGAGGGTGGACAGATATTTTAGTTTTACTTCACATGCAGAGTGGATACAAATATGAAAGATTTTGTATCTGGGAAGGTAGGTAGTGTCAGCAAATTCAAGAACAAGCAGATTGATATTTGACGAGAAAAGGCAAGGGTTAGGAGAATAGACAAATCTTTGATACAGTTTGCAAACTGTGAGAGCATCTCATTGGAACACTGGTCTCTTTCAGTCCTGACAATTTCTGTGTCCCTTTATATTGTCTTTGATACTTGTTAAACCTGTTAAACCCTTGGGGAGGAGGAAGTGGAGTGGGTGGCGATGGCATTCAGGATGAATTTGCAAGTCCTGGATTGATAGAAATTCTCTATAAAGGGTCATTAGAATAGTATTTCAATAAGAAAGTATTCCCCAGAGCTATTTTCCCATTTTACAGGTAATTAGCTTTTTTTTTAAATCTTACTTTAAATAGTGCTTTTCATGATTTTAGAAATCACTGCATTTATAGCTGCAATGAAGTATTTTTGATTGTAATCTATGAAACGTTGTACACAGTGAACTCCTACAAATAACAAAGAGATAAATTACCAGATAAGTTGTGTCTTAGTAATGTTGATTGAGGGATAAATATTTTAAATCAGGGCACTAGGGAAATCTCTTGCTTTTCTTTTGAAATACTGCCAAAGGGTCTTCTATATTCACCTGAGATAACAGACGGAGCCTTGGTTTAACATCTCATCCAAAAGACGGCACCTCCTATAATGCAGCACTGCCTTAGTGTTGAATGCTGAAATCCACATGAGGAACTCTAATCTCATGACTAAAATTAAACCCACGACCTTCTGACTCAGAGCTGAGTGCTCGCACTGAGTCAAACTGCAACTGCCTTTTTAAGTTCTACCAAGAGCACTTAAAATACTCCGTGTTTACTGCATATCTGAAATTATTTGAATTCCCTCCTCCTGCCACATTCCACATATTGCCACTTAAACCCTGTTTGTTCATTAACTTGGGCTCTGCAGTTTGATAAATTGAACAAACTAGTCTGGGTATCATGGTCACTTTGAGTGACTGCATGAAGTGTCAACTCAAATTTCAACCCATTTATCGGTTCAAACTGAAGATATCTTTATTGAGATCAAACAACATTTTGTTTGCTTTGTGTGTTTGAACAGCAAAACAGGATTGGTTATTTGAATGTGATGTAATTAACTAGTTGTGATCATTTTTTTAGTGAGACTGGTCGATTTGGTGTAATGCTTTAAATTGCCTAGTGAGTGACCACTGGACTTGTTTCACTAATAGTGAAATGAAGGCACTGCTACCTTAAAAGAGTGCAACTCCGCCCCCCTTTCCCACCCCCCACCCCCAGCCCCCTCACCCCCTTTGTCCATCTATTTGCTGCACTTTAAATATGAATGGTTAAATCCACTAGGAATCACCTTGCTATCATTCCCTTTTGTGCCTGGAAAGCAATCATGCTCTGCCCACCTGTACATTTGATGATTTCAGACACCAGTAGGCCCTGTGGCATATTAAATATAAACAGAAATACCAGGGGAAAAAAATCAACATCCAGAGAGAAACAGTGTTAATAACCTAAAACATTAACTGCTGCCACTGGATGACCTTCTGAGATTTTCCAACATGTTTTGTTGTTCTTGCAAATTTCCAGTATCTGCAATAAATTTCCATCTCTATTGTGGGATATTAGTTGCCTCGGACATATGAAGGGCAAGTTTCCATATAACTCACAAGGTTTTCGTCTGGATACTCTGCTTAATATTCATGTTATCTTCCTCTTGAGCATGTCATCTGTTGGTATTTCATTGGACCAGTTTCATTCCTTTGAAATAGCACAAAGAGCAGGAAACTGCGTCAAGAATCTGACGTATAAAATCTGCCTTTAGGTTTGAGCTACCTGTTCTTAGAAGTAACCTTAAGAAGTTGGTCCACTAGGAAAGTCAAGATTAGTGTGGTGCTGGAAAAGCACAGCAGGTCAGGCAGCGTCCGAGGAGCAGGAAAATCTATGCTTTGGGCAAAAGCCCTTCATCAGGACTTTCATCCACTAGGAAAGTGCCTGCCAAGATCTGTATCTGAGGCACTGTGGAATCCTGTTTTATATACTGATGTCCAGTTCACAACATTGAGGAAGAAACTCAGAGTGTCATACTGGAAAATCAGCCTTCCAGTCAAGTAGCCTTACAAAGCTGACAAATTTACCGTGGCTCTGCGTACCAAGAGTCAACATCTCCAGCAACCCACTAAACTCCAGGCAGCATTAAATTATCCTAAAGATGCTCTAGCTACCGAATAAATGCATTTTTATGTTTACTTTAGACATCAGTCCCTCCCATGCCCCACTGACATCTTTGGGGACTAGGGGAAATTATTGAAGATTCAAAACGGCAGTGTTTGAAAATAAGAAACTTGCTACGTGCACATGACAAGTAAAACCATAACGACATTGCAATCGGCTTCCTGAGAGTGTGGAATTTGTTCTTTCAACATCACCATGTTTCCAGTTAGATTGTAAAATTTGTTGCAATCAATTGAGCAGACCCTAATTTTAACAAACCTTAAGGGAAGGGTACTCTTGAGTGCAGAGGCATGCATCTTCTTTGCAAACACTTGTGCCTTTGCATTTTCCTCCTCCATCTTTTACCTGAAAGTAAGAATTAGAGTAAATTGGCGGTTTGTCACCTAACATATTAAATTGAATGTGACATGTTCCAAAGCAGAGACTCAGGAATGCAGCCAGTACAGGGCATTGTTAAACTAGCACTCTTGAATTTTCGAAGTGCTTTTTGTGCGAGTTTGAAGGCTTGACTTGTGCTGTTCAGCCAATTAACCTCTCTTATTACTTGCCACAGACTATGTTTTTGTGAAAGGGGTGTTTGTTGCTGTTGAGCACTCTGCACTTGCATAAAATTGTAATGAACCCCTTGAAAACACCATGTAATTTTACCCTTAAAGCATAACTGGATGACACAGTTCATGTGAAGCTTAATTGAGGTTTATTTTCTAGTGAGTCTTGGTTTGTGAAAAGTAACACCTTTCTCTGTGCCTTGTTATAAAATCCATTTTGTTCAGCGCTCCTTCCTCAAATAAAACTGTACTGCTCTAATAATTTTACCTGTGCCAAATGCTACGTATTTTGCAAAACCTTTAGGAACTATTATACAATGGTTTTAAACTATCTTAGTATCACATAAATCCCAGATTGAAAACTCAGCTAATAAGAGTATAGGAATCAGTCACTAACCTGCTTTCTGTCCACTGATCAGCAGAAGACTTGCACATATAACGAAAATGATGTGGAAGAGGTGCTGAAATCTCATTTTGATTTTTCCTTCCGTGGCGATTGAACTGGAGCAGACAGAAACTAGATTTCCCCAGCACTGGTTAAAATAAAAGACTTAAGTTTGCCAACTGTGTCTGGCACAAATCACGTTCTAGTGGCAAGCCCCTAGCTGAACAGAGCTGCCGTATATTCTAACAGG
Source organism: Chiloscyllium plagiosum (assembly GCF_037043375.1). Classification (NCBI taxonomy): domain Eukaryota; kingdom Metazoa; phylum Chordata; class Chondrichthyes; order Orectolobiformes; family Hemiscylliidae; genus Chiloscyllium; species Chiloscyllium plagiosum. The sequence continues at coordinate 19,372,549 of NW_028270139.1, forward strand.
GTTAATGATCACATCAGGCAAGGTTATTGGTTATTAGCTGTGGTCAGGGCCTCTCTCTTTGTATGGAGTAAACTCACCCACCCCCCCCCAACTCTTTTCCATAAGCAAACAGCCGAGGAGGACGCCATGTAAATAGTAATTGTCTGTCTGTAGATGGGTAAGCTGGCTCCAAAACAAAAGGATGACCCTCTTTCAATTCAGCCTATTGGAAAGAATATGAATAAAACGTGATGCTTCTCCATTTGCAAGTGTTTGACTTTGTATTGATCCCCTCTGTAGAAAAGCCTAACAGGCGCAGGAAGGACTCCCCCTCTCACCCTTTATTGTGCTGTTAGGAAGAATGTGAAAGCACATACCTATTAATTTTGCATTTTAGTATTGTTTTGCATTGTCACTTGTATGATCGCACAATCTTGCCTTTAGTAAACTATTTTTATATCATGGTAGAGTCATGGGCTTTACTACCAGCGGTTTCAACAAAGATTAACGTGCCAGATTAATTGAGAATGTAACAGTGAAATTGAGACCCACACCTGGAGCTAAAGCTCTCATGTTCTATGCAAATCGTTTCAATGCCTTTTCTCATTTTCCTAGGTTTCTTCTTTTCACAAGAAGCCACCTCCTGAGGACATCAGGAGGAATAGCCTAGGGGAAATCTGCCAGTTTACCAGTGTAACTGGCAAAAGATGAGTGGAAACTCTGGAGAAATTACATGCTGCAGCTCCAAAATTTCTGACAAAATTACGTTGTGATTAGTAGGAATCCTGTGAAATTCAACCCCATTGTTCTCCCCAATACGAAGACTACTTGCTTCCATCAATAGCTTAGCCAATCTCTGGCCCATACACGTGCCCTTCTCACCCCTTGGGTTTAATTCACAATCCTCTTCAATCCCATTCCTATGGAATATATAGGAACAGGAGGAGGCCATTCAGCCTCTTGATTCTGGATCAGTGGTGCTGGAAGAGCACAACAATTCAGGCAGCATCCGAGGACAGGCATGTCCTCGGATGCTGCCTGAATTGCTGTGCTCTTCCAGCACCACTGATCCAGAATCTGGTTTCCAGCATCTGCAGTCATTGTTTTTACCTCATTCAGCCTCTTGAGCCTGCTCCCCCATTTAACAAGACATCGGAGGCCTAATTTCATATACATGTCTTTGGCCCATATCCCTTGACATCTTTGCTTCATAAAAATTTATCTATTTCAAATATAAAATTAACATCTGATCCAGCAACCACTGCCATTTGTGAAAGAGAGTTCCAAACATCTACCAATCTTTGTATGTCGAATTGCTTCCTAACATCTCTCCTGCATGGTCTGGTCCTAATTCACAGATTATGTGCCCTACTTCTAGAATTCCCAACCAGTGCAAATAGGATATCTTTCTCTACCCTGTCATTTCCTAATAATATTGTGAGGACTTTTATGGTGGCTCAGTGGTTAGCACTGTTGCCTCACAGCACCAGGGTCCCAGGTTTGATTCCAGCCTTGGGTGACTGTCTGTGTGGAGTTTCTACAGTCTTCCTGTATCTGCATGGGTTTCCTCCAGGTGCTCCGGTTTCCTCCCACAGTCCAAAGATGTGCAGGCTAGGCAAATTGGCCATACTAAATTGCCCATACTGTTAGGTGCTTTAGTCAGAGGGAAACGGGTCTGGGTGGGTTACTCTTCGGAGGGTTGTTGTGGACTAGTTGGGCCGAAGGGCCTGTTTCCACACTGTAGGGAATCCAATCTAATCTAATCAAGTAAAGAGCACCCCTTAACCTTCTAAACTGTATAGAAAACAGGCCTAAAATGTATAATAAAGAACTGCGGATGCTGGCAATCTGAAACAAAAGCAGAAATTGCTGGAGAAACTTTGCAGGTCTGACAGATCTATCAGGATAAAGCAAGAGTTAAGACTTCCAGGGTAGTGTCCGCTCTCCAAAACCGTTCTTCCCATTTGTATAACATCTCCTCATTATTTGACCCCTGAAATCTAGGTATCATCCTTGTAGACATACGTTATGCTTCTTCCTTGGCCAAAATATCCTTCCTGAGGTCTGGTGCTCACAGTACTCCATGTGGGGCCTAACCAGAGCTTTGTACAGCTGAAGCATAACTTCTGCATCCTTATACTCCAATCCTTATGACGCAAAGGGCAGCCTTCCATTCATTTTCTTATTATTTTCTGCATCGTTGGTGGCATTTAAAGATCTGTGCATCTGAACTCCCAAGTCTCTTTGGACATTCACTGTATTTAACTGCATACCATTTAGAAAGTACTCTGATCTATCCTTTTTTTAGTCCAAAATGGATAACTTCGCACTTGCTTGCATTGAGCTATGTCTGCCACAGTTTTGCCCATTCCACTAGACTATGAATGCGAAACCTTTCTTGTGTGTCTGGTTCCCTTTTCTATATGCCCACTTTATTACCTTTATTTATTCATTTTATTAATATTGTTCTGAACAATATTATCCCTCAATCAACAAACAGACGATCCAGTCATTATCACATTGCCATTTATAGCATCTTGCTATCTGCAAGTTGGTTGTCACCATTTATAACAGTTCAGACTTTGTAAAAGTGCTCCATGAAGTCTTGAGGATATTAAAGATATTCTCTAACAGCAAGTTGCTTGCTTTTTATAAAAATCCAACTGTTTCGCCAAGTTTTTGGACCCCAATCCTAATCCTTCCCCTTCCTGGATCAGCACCCATATCCTTAGACCTCTCTGCCAAACGCCTTAAGATGTTTCCAATTGTCAATATTATATACATGTAATTTGTTGTTCTGCTGCTATGTTGTGGTAATACAAGGAATATATAAAATTCAAACAAATCTCAAATTGCATAAAAATGCTTTAAGACCCGGGAAAGCTTTTTAGTCCCCTTGCAGGGGCTCATGTTCCCAGACTGAGCCTTCCAGCAGCAGTTTACACTCCTTTGTTAAGATGCAGTTCAATAAGAATTAAAACAAAGTGCTAATGGCTCTTTCATCTGTGCCAAGCTTCTTCATTCTGGGACCCTGAATTCAACAGTAAATTCGCGCTTTTGCATTTGATGCTTCTTTCATTCATCAATTTGTTAACTCTCAATGTTTAAATCCTGCAAAACAACTCTCTTATCCCAATGGCAGAATCATATCACGGGTCTACCTTTCTGCTATCAGGATAAAGGAAGTTTTATCAATGTAAACATGGCATGGTAATGCATAAACATCACTCTCTCATCACTTACAAATATTTATTGTTTGAGGTTAAGATAGAGGAGACAGGGAGAAGGGATTTAGGAAAATAGTTTGCAGCACAGAAAATAAATCAAGATTCCTCTTTGCATTCTAAGAGAATCCTGAAATAGGAAGCAATAAGTGTTAATTTTTGTCGAGCTAGATCTGGCAGTAAAATGTTGGTGTAGTGAGACCTGGAGTTAATGTTAGTCTTTGAGCGTAGGGGATTTTATGTAGGTCACATTCTGGCAGTGGATATTTGGGTGAGCTCAATTTTGTAGAGCAGCTAAAGTGGGAAATCTATCAGGAGAATATTGAAATATTTGAGCATGGGATTAACAATGAGATGATGCCCATTGGTTAAATAGCCATCATATAATTACAGCCAAAGGTTCATGAATGACAAATATATACACCTGAACAATCAAAAGGTTACCCAGTGATAGATAAAAGCAGGAGCTGAGGGACTATAAGCAAGGAGATGGAGATACAAATTTAAATACAAATTATTCCGATTAGAGAGAGTTGTGAGGCAATCAAATTCACTTTCAAATTAAGTGCTAAAACAGAAATTATGTCACCAATGACGATTAGATAAAATAACTCCCTCCAGGGCTATGGGCCAAAAACTGGAAAATGGGATAATATAGTCAGATCCTTGTTCACTGACTTTGAAATGATGGTCCAAATAGCCTTCTTGATGTAAATGTCTATGAGTTCGATGGACGAAGGAAAAATGTTTGAAGGGAAATGGGAACAGTATGATAAATGTAATGGTAATTATTTGCTCAAATGGCCTGCTTCCTGAGTCATAATTTTGACATATTTTTACGTGAAATTGTATCCTTAGAAGGGAAAGAATGTATGAAGTCAGTGGCATCCGAATGAACAAGTGCCGAGAATTAATTTCACTTTGCTGTCCATTCTGAGCATGACCGCAATCTGTGCTCCCTCTGAGGCCAGTGTGAAAGGTCAGCTTCTCAATACCTCCCAGCCCATGTCTGTGACTCCACACCTGCCAGCAACAGCTTAGCTTGAGACCCAGTTGAATTTGCTCCCAAACTGAGCCTGTGTTCTGTGAGAAACTTAGGATTTGTAGGCAGGAGTCACAAGCACTGAGCAATTATTTGGCCCACTCCTTTCAGAAGCTGAAAAAAGCTAGTGGAGCTTTACAATTTGCACAGACATATAAAAATCTTGTTTTCCATGTAGGCTCAGCAAAAGTCACAGATCGTTTCAGTTACAGTTTTCAATCTACAGCAACTGTTCCTGGAGTCCTTTTTAAAAAAAAAATCATTCACAGTATGTGAGCCTTACTGGTTCAGCCACGTTTATTGTCCATCCCTAATTGCCCTTGAGACGGTAGTGATGAGCTGCCTTCTTGAACTGCAGTTCTTGGTGTGTAGGGGTAGCCACAATGCTGTTAGGGAGTGAAATCCAGGAATTTGACCCAGCATCACTGAAGGAATGGTGATATAGAGAGCTAGGGCGATAAGGCTGGAAAATGGGACTAGCTGGGTAGTTATTTCGGGAGCTGGTTCAGACATAATGGGCTGGATGGTTTCCTTCTGTTCTGGAAAATTCCATGATTCTATATTTCTAGGTGAGAATTGTATGTGACTTGAAGAGGAATTTGCAGGTGCTGGTGCTCCCATGTATCTGTTGCCTTTGTCTTTTTAAGTGATAGAGGTTTAAATGTGCTCTCTAAGGAGCTTTGGTGCATTGTTGCAGTGCACCTTATAGTTTGTAAACACTGTTTCCTTGATGCAGTGAAGGAAGAAATGAATGTTGGAGGTGGATGGATGGTGCCAATCAAGCTAGCAGTTATGTCCTGGATGGTATTGAGCTTCTTGAGTGTTGTTGGAGCTGCATCATCCCGGCAAGTGGGATATATTCAATCACATTTATGACTTGTGCCTTGTGGTTTTGGGAAGTTAGGCAGCAAGTCACTCACCACAGCATTTCTAGTTTCTGACCTGATCATGTAGCCACAATATTTATGTGGCTGGTTAAGTTCAGTTTCTGGTCAATGGTAACCCCTCTCAGGATGTTGTTGGTGGGTAATTCAGAGATGGTGACACCATTGAATATCACAGAACGATGGTTGGATTCTCTCTGATTGGAGATGACGATTGTCTGGCACTTGTGTGACACAAATATTGCCTGCTTATTATCAGCCTGAGCTAGAATATTATTCAAATCTTCTTGGATTTGGACAAGGACTGCTTCAGTATCTGAGGAGTTGCGTCTGGTTCTGAACATTGTACAATCATCGCCAAACCTCCCCACTTCTGATAGAGGGAAGTTAAAAATCACACAACACCAGGTTATAGTCCAACAGGTTTATTTGGAAGTACTAGCTTTCGGAGCGCTGCTCCTTCATCAGGTGGCCGTGGAGCAGCATCATAAGACACAATTTATAGCAAAAGATCACAGTGTCAAGAAATACTGAAAGAAACACCCAGTCCCTTTTGATTTTTAAGAGGCGCCTCGCTGTCCAAGACTTCACTCTCGCAGCTTTGAGCTCAGCAGCCAGTAGAAAGCTCTCACTCACTGAAAGCAAAATCAAGGGTCTTCTTAGGTCTGCGTGAGCCTTGACCCCACCCATTCATGATTGTCTTGTTTTAAAAATCACAACCAGCGAGAACTGAAAAGCCGTTTTGCCAAGTACCTGTCTGAAGGCGACATTTGGCACCACTGTGTCAACACCCCTCTGCAAGAGAAACGGCACAGAGCACATCTCTTAAAGGCACAGTACCGTCACAAATGTAACGCGCAGATCGAAATGCTCTTTTGAGAATGTCATACTAGTCAAATGCTGGTACGTTGTGTGTCTAAATGAAATAGGGAATGATCAAAGAGTCAGGTATGGGAATTTTAGACCTAAATGCTCTGCTGGATTTAACTTTGGGAAATCTCTTGCTTGGCCATAATTTCTACAGAAACACAAATGACAATAGAAATGATGAAATTCCTGTCTTAAGGTTAAAACACTGATATGTTCCTTAATTTTAATGATCACATCATGCTTTCTAGATTGTTTGACATGTGTTGATTTCATTTTTTTAAGCTCAATTACTGTACCATGCTTGCACGCCTCACAGTCAGTCTGATATAAAAAGGAGTGCACTTTAACCACCAGGTTAATAAAAACAATCCTGAAGTAGCTTTATAGTATGTCTGAGGTCTGGATGCCAGACCTTTCAAAGTCTTCATAGAGTTCGGCTGCAGACCTTGTAGCCAAACATGGATTTATTTTGAATTTTGAAAAGTCAGTCGGCAGCAAGTTTTGAAACCTTCTCAAAGCTGATTCTACCATTTGTTTGTGATGATTCAGGGATTATATATTCATGAACAAAGGAATATAATGACAAGTAGGTTAACAAAGGGCTGCATTTTATAGATTCAAGTAGAATCCCTATTCTACTGATGCCGAGACTGCAGATGGCCTGGAAAATGGTAGGAGTCAAAGGGAATCCCATTAACTTTCCACCAGCTCAGAACGGAATTCCTATGACGTGAAAAGAGGCCATTCAGGCCATCAAATCTGCATCGACCTTCCAAAAGCATCCCACCCTAAACCTGTAACCCCATATTTCTCATGGCTAACCAACCTTACCTTGACATCACTGGACACTATGGGCAATTTAGCACAGTCAATCCACCTAACCTGTACATCTTTGGACTGTGGGAGGTAACCGGATCATCTGGGGGAAACCCACGCAGACACGGGGAGAATGTGCAAACTCTACACTGACAGCCATCCAAGGTTGGAATTGAACCCTGGTTGCTGGTACTGTGAGGCAGCAATGCTAACCACTGAGCTCATGACCATTTTTACAGAAGTGCAGTTGGCAATGGCATCTGCTAACTGGAAGAGAGCAACTGAATAATTAAATTGTGTCCAATTCATAGCCCCCTTTGCACAGTCACTGGCATTTTACCAGCTTCAGAACAGGTCCTCAACATCTGGGGAACCGAGCAGGAACATTGAGGCAGCCTCCCTGAGGGTTCACTGGGTTTGGAGCGTGGACTCTCCTTTCTGCTGCTTCAGGACCCACCGAGAAGTCAGCACAGAACAAGGGCTACCTTCTCCCACTGCCCTGCCTACCACCTGCCTACTCTGCACGTGAAGGTTCACCTCTTTGATCACATGTAGCTGACATCCACTTTGAAGAAACACTTCCCATGACTTTCAAGGTCTTATCAACATAGAGATGCCTCTCCTTCCCCTTTCCAAAGTCAGCAGCAGCCAGCTCTGTCAGAGATGCTGGTCCAGACAATGGCCTCCATTGGCTGTCACCGGTCAAAATGCACCCAAGGTCCCACCACTTGCCCAAGCAGACTCTTGACTGCAGGACTTTCTATAAAAGGCAGCTGGAACACTCCACATTTCTGTATTGGGATGGGTTTCTCAGAGGAAAGTTTGAATTTCTTCTCTCTCTGCTCTCCAGGATCAAGTCAAGGAGGAGGGATATCAGCTAGGGTACATACCACACCGATCCCAACATGGCGACTTCCTGCCTCCAGTTAAAACTGAACCTAATTCCCCTTGTTTTCAAACAAACTGCAAACTGCTCTTTCTCTGGGTAAATGCTGACCTTGTGCAATAATGTAAACAGGGTATTGATTCACTATCACCAGGTTGTACGATATTGTACAGAGTTAAAAATCACACAACACCAAGTTATAGTCCAACAAGTTTATTTGGAAGTACTAGCTTTTGGAGCACTGCACAGATTCAGCATCTACGACCTAGAGCTGCAAGTGAAAAGTCTGTCCTCTAAGGTCGAGGAAGTAATTGTTCTGGGAATACTCTTGCTTCCTAATTAGAATATACCTCCACTTTTTCTCAAAGTGTGGTAAGCATCTATCAATGAAATCAAACCCAAAAATATTTCTGCTTCTTATGACATAGAATGATGTGTTTTTATATAATGTGGGTTACATATAAAATACGTAAAATGCAGGTGTACCAGGAGGTTAAACTAAGACCTAATACTGGATAATTAACCAAGTTCATTCACAATAGGACTGGTCCTACATTCTGATTCAGACAAAGCTAGCTATATCCGACAGTAGAAATGATTGTTCAAGCATTACTGCAAGCCTCAGACACTATGAAAGGGAAGCCTTGTTAAACATGCTGAATACAGTGAGTGGAAACACTGTTTTAGAGCTAGGCAACAGTCCGCTGCACACACTCTCCTGTTGTGTTAACAATAATGCTGAAGATAAATAGCTAAAAGAATGACTAAATTAGCAGGTAATCATGTGGGTCTGGTCACTGAATCTGTAGCGGGTGATAAAATCTTGTTCTTGTTGTGAGGATACCAGTGCCAGAGAGAATAATGGGTGCCTGATTGCAGTTGTATGCCAAACAATTAGAGTTCTGGTAAACATGTCAGCTCCGGAAGTGAAGTTAACAGATTTATAACTGTCAGCAGAAACTTATGATTAAACAATGGCTCTTTCATGTAGCTGCTTATAGAAGGATGTGAATTGACTCATGCAAAGCTGCTTTTGTTCGGTGACATACTGAGTCCTGGTGGATAGAAATAGCCTCAATAAACAGAAATCTAACAATCAACTAAAGATCATATTCCATTTTCCAAAATTTACAGCTCAGAAATAAAATAATGGAACATGCTCTTTAGAGATATATACACTTCCTGTCAGTGAGGGAACACACTTCCAGTGAGCAAAAACAAATTAAATGAGTCGACAATCCGTCGCTGTCATTCCTAATACAGCAAGCTTCCACTCCAGGAATGCTCAACCTGTTGCCACGGTACCATACTGGTAATGAAAAGGTGTCATTTAATCACAACACCCTTATACTTCGGAGTTTGCAATACTTTTCAATTTTATTACACACAAAGGCAATATAACCAACAGGTGCTAGATGTAATTTTAACAGTGAAATCAAATGAGGGAATTGGACTCTTGGTTGAGAAGATAACCCTCAAAGAAATGAAAGAGGCCACAACCATGGAAGTTTATCCTCTATCAACATTTTTGGGGAACTTATAGGATTAGATACATCAGGCTTTTAGGATAGGCCAGGAATCTCAGGAAGGGATGGTTTATCTCTCTAGGTTCAATTTTGGAAAGAAATCCTTGCACGCACCTACAGGTCAGCTGTCCTTCTTGGTGCTAATTATTGATGGAACCTCTGACTGATCACAGAGCCACTAGGCAAGCTTCTTTTTTCCTAAAATGAAAACTTCTCTATCCTGGATTGTTGAGTCATCCAAATATCAGCCTGTAACAGAAAATAGAGCACAGTGGTTTTTTTGCACAACCACCTCACATAAGCCCAGGGTCTCCTCTCCCATCACAGCCCTGCAGAGAGTGGACAAAATGCTGCAAAGTAGGAGGATGCACATAGAATGGGAACCTGGCAACAGGAAAGGAGATTGCAAAGACCGAAGTCCAGAATGCTTAGAAGATGAAGATCCTTCTTCACTGTATATTGCCAATCCGGAGGTCAGTGCTTACCTAACCCTGGACCTTTACAGCTTAATGCTGATCATAGAATCTTCAAAAGGTTTCTGGCACAGGCTATTTGATTCATCATGTTGTGCTAGCCAAACAAGAACTATTCAGCTTAAATTCCTCCATAGTTTTTGACCCTTATCTCAGCAAGGACCATTATATTAGACTCTCCCAGGGTCTTCCATTACTCGGGCTCTATCCTATGTTGCATACTTCTTACTCTTTGCTAAGCACCAATGATTTTCATCTGTCCTGTTCTGATAGTCTGTTCCCTTCCGAAATACCTCAAGAATTATAATCTAAGTATTTGATCAAACCTTGAGCCAACTTTTTGTTACCATTTATGCATAAATCCACCTTGAAGCACCCTGAGACTTTTATTCATACATTCGAGAATGGGGTTTTCAATCCCCAAAAATGAGTGAGAAATAAATGCAATGTTGTAGATTTGGCATTTATCACATAACAATGAAATCAGTGTATTGTACTGGCAAGGCCGTGCATGCTGCTCCTGGTGCTATAGGAAATGTGGTTAATCTTGCTCATGTTGTGTCTTTTGCTGGTGACATTGTTGAGAATTTGGTGAGTGATAGGTTCAGTGAAGAGAGAGAAAGAGGTGTTCATTTCCTTTTGCATTTGCTCTTCTATCCTTCTCACCCAGTAGGAATTCATTCTTGCTGTACTACAAGGACAGAGGTTGGCTGTTTTGAGGTGTATCTGGCAAGCATTCTTGATGTTTAAAATCGAAAGCAAATTTGTGGTAAAATTAATTAAATACATAAAAAAGGCGACGTAAGTAAGTGAGTAATATAATCAAATTTTTAATTACAGGGCGTTCTGCTATAACATGCATTTCCTCAACACAAATTCGCTGTAACGTGATTGACGATTTGGGAATGCTATTTGGAAAGTGCGAATTTCAAAATGAATAACGCAATTACAGTGCCAATATTTTAAGCACAGTTTCTAAAGCGTGATTTTTCTAGAACACGAGAATGTACAAGAACACAACCATCGCATTATAGAAGAACTGACTATATTAAGGATGGCATGACCGATTGATGCGTCAAGACAGCAGAGAATGGGAACTCCTGGGTACAATTGTGATCCAGGACAAACACATCTGCCATAAGTGTTTGCAGCTTGAGGAGCTTTAGACTCAGAGTCATTGAACTGGATGCTGAAATGCAAATTCTGTGAAACATCAGGGAAAGGGAAAGTTACATGAATTCTTTGTACCAGGAGGCAGCCACACCACTTGGGATAGGGCCTTCTGATTTTGTCAGGAGTCAGCAACAGGAGGGTGTTACTGCCGGTGAGACAGCTAAGGGGACCAGGAAGGCAAAAGTCTAGGAGTGTCAGACCCTGCAATTCTCCGAACTGCTTGAGTTCTGTTAGCACGTATATGTGAGAACGTGGGTGTTGCTGGGTGGAGTAAACTGACAGTGGCAATGGAAATTACAGGAAATTAGTGATGGAACATCAAAGAATATAATGGTTGCAGGGAATAGTATTTGAAAATGATTGATACTGTTCTCTGCAGCAAGGAGTGAGAATCCAGACCTCTGTGTTAACTACTGGTACTAGGGTTCAGGCCAACTGCTCAGGGCTGAAGAGGAGACTTCAGTGAGAGGGGGAGGATCCAGTTTCCCTGGCCCATGTAGGTACCAATAACAGACAAAGGAAAAGGAAATAGTTTTTGCCTAATTGTACAAAGAGCTAGACTCTAAATTACAAAGCAGAATCCCACAAGTTATAATCGCTGGCTTAATACCTAAACTGTGTGCAAATTAGTATAGGGTGTATAATATTAGGGAGATTAATATGTAACTCAAAGGCTGCTGTTGGTGTAATGGGTTCTGGTTTATATTCACTAACACCAGTATTGGGGAAAGTCAGAGCTGTACCATTGGGATGGTCTATATCTGAATCATTCTGGAAGCCCTCACTATATATTCATGACTTAGATTTAAAAGTGGGAGGCATGATTTGGAAATTTGCAGAAGACACAAAGATTGAACAGGTAGTTGATAGTGAAGAGGAGGACTGTTGACTGCAGGATGGTATCAATGATTTCATTGAGTGGCAAAAGGAATTCAATCCAGAGGAGGATGAGGTTATGCTTTTGGCAAGTGCTAACGAAGCAGTGAATATACAATAAGTAAGTGGGGTAGAGGAAATGAGACACCTTACAGTTCATGTCCACAGGTCCCTGAAGGTGGCTGAACAGGGTAGATGGGAAAGTGGTAAAGATGGGAATATGAATGCCTTCCTTCACTGGGTGTGGTGTTGAATATGAGAATGGCTAGAACTATAACAGGTACTGGTTAGGCCACAGTTGAAATCCTATGTACGGTTCTGGTCAACAGATTACAGGAAGGACACAATTACAATAGGGAGCAGACAGAGGAGATTTATACAGAAGTTGTTTGAGTTTGAACAATCCAGCAATGAGGAAAAATTAAACATGCCAGCGTTGTTTTCATTAGAACTGACCTGTCTTACCTGTCCATCATCCTTCCCACCTATCCATTCCAACCTCCTCACCCTCCTATCACAAGCAGCCCCCACCTGCATCCACCTATCGCCTTCCCAGCTACCTTCACCCCAGACCCACCTCCGCCCTTCTATTTATCTCTCAGCCCCCTTCCCCACAACTCCCCTCCCCACCCCGTCCCCCATTCCTGTTGATGGGTTTACGTCCAAAATATCAACTCTCCTGCTCCTCGGATGCTGCCTGACTTGCTGTGCTTTTCCAACACCACACTTTCAATTCTGACAAGACTAAAGCATGACTGAAGTGAGATTACAAAGTAATGAGGGATTTGGATAGTGTAACCCCAGCAGAGAGGCCAGTTACCAGGGGCACAGATTTAAAGTGATTGATAGAGACCTTGGAATACAGGTTCTTAGCTCCTTGAAAGTGGAGTTGCAGGTAGATTGGATAGTGAAGAAGGCGTTTGGTGTGCTTTCTTTTATTGGTCAGAGTATTGAGTACAGGAGCTGAGAGGTCATGTTACGGCTGTACAGGACTTTAGTTAGGCCACTTTTGGAATATTGCGTGCAATTCTGGTCTCCTTCCTATCGGAAAGATGTTGTGAAACTTGAAAGGGTTCGGAAAAGATTTACAAGGATGTTGCCAGGGTTGGAGGATTTGAGCTATAGGGAGAGGCTGAACAGGCTGGGGCTGTTTTCCCTGGAGCATCGGAGGTTAAGGCGTGACCTTATAGAGGTTTACAAAATTATGAGGGGCATGGATAGGATAAATAGGCAAAGTCTTTTCCCTGGGGCCGGGGAGTCCAGAAATAGAGGGCATAGGTTTAAGGTGAGAGGGGAAAGATATAAAATAGAGATCTAAGGGGCAACGTTTTCACACAGAGGGTGATATGTGTATGGAATGAGCTGCCAGAGGAAGTGGTGGATGCTGCTACATTTGCAACATTTAAGGGGCATTTGGATGGGTATATGAATAGGAAGGGTTTGGAGCGATATGGGCCAGGTGCTGGCAAGTGGGACTAGATTGGGTTGGGATATCTGGTCGGCATGGACGGGTTGGACCGAAGGGTCTGTTTCCATGCTGTACATCTCTATGACTCTATAATAGAAGAACTAGGAGACATGAGCAAAGACATTTCATGGTGTGGGTATCTGGAATTTGCTGCTCGGTTTGGTGACTGAGGCAAGAATATTTGAAAGCAACCTGGAATGTTAAACTCAAGGCTGCAGACCAGGTAATGGGTGATTAGTTAATTCAACTGGAGCAGACACTATGGACTGGATGACACCTTTTTTATCCTGCAACGTTTCTATGATTCTATAATTCTGTTATGGAGATGTAACAAGTGGAGTACGAAGCATTCAAGAAGAAATACTGGGTCGGTTGTGAAAGGATGACAGTAACCACGAGTGACTTTGTTTCACATATAAACTGGAAAGAAAAATCAGATTCTCAGTTGCAGCTTGGATGAGGAGTTCACAGAATGCTTTCAAAATGGTTTCTTAGAACAGCACATTCTGGAGCCGACGAGATAGCAGGTTATAGGAGGACTTGGTATTGTGCAATGTGACAGGAATAATTAATGTCCTCACAGTAAAGATGAGCCCAGGTAGCAGTGGCTAAAATGAGGTTGAATTCTAGCACCGTTTCGAATCGGAGAATATTGGATATAAGGCATTCCCCTACCCTATATTTATCCCTGAAAGAAGGAAAAATCATATAACTGCACTAAAGCTGAGTGGGGGAATCAGATGCCTGAACAGAACATAAATAATGGCACAGAATAACTAAAAGGTTAATCAGGAGGGAGAAACTGGAGTATGATTGAAATCTAGCTGGAAATGTAAAAATAAATAAGAAAAGTTTCTAAAGGCATATAAAAATGAAAAGAATTGTTAATGTGACTGTCCTCTAGAGAATAAAAAGCTAAAGTCAATGACACAGAGTTAATAATCTTAGCATCATGCAGTTTGGATCATTAAGTCTGTACCACCAAAATTACATTACTACTTACAACAGTCCACTTTCCCAAACTAGGCCCATAGTGTTGAACATTATGATAGTTCTAGTGCTCATGCAAGTACTTTTTAAAGGTTGTGAATCTTCCCCCACCCTCAGGCTCCCTTCCTCAATTACCATCTCTGGCAGTACATTCCAAACTGCCTCTAGCCTCTGAGTGAAAAGGTTTTTCTTCAAATCTCTCAAAACCTCCAGCCTTTCACTTTAAAATATGCCCCCAGTTATCGATCCTTCAACTAGGGGGAACAGCTGCTTTCTATTTACCCTGCCCGTGGCCTTCATAAAGTTATACACTTCTATTAGATCCCCCTTCAAACTTCTCTCCTTCAAAGAAAACAATCTGAGTTTATAACCTCGCTTCATAGCTAAAATTCTCCATCCCAGGCAACAGTCTAGTGAATCTCTTTTGCACTCCTCTAGTGCAATCACACCCTTCTTATAATGAGGTTACTAGAATTGCACACCGCACTCAAGCTGTGGCCTAGCCAAAGTTCTCTACAGCGCCAACATGACCTTCCTGCTTTTATAAGCTATGCCAAGCGTCCTGTTTGCCTTCTGAATAAGCCTACTAACCTGTCCTGCCACCTTCAGGGATCTGTGGTCAAGCATCCTGACATCTGTTCCTCTGAGCTTCCTGGTGCTTTGTCAGTCATTGAGTAATCCCTATCTTTTTCTTTCTTTGAAAATGCGTCACCTCACATTTATCAGGGTTAGATTCCATCTGCCACTGACCTGCCTTTCTGACCAATCAGTTTATATTTTCCTGTAACCTAACACCTTCCTGATTAGATTAGATTACCTACAGTGTGGAAACAGGCTCTTCGGCCCAACAAGTCCACACCGACCCTCCAAAGAGCAACCCACCCAGATCCATTTCACTACATTCACTCCTGACTAATACACCTAACACTACGGGCAATCCAGCACATCCAATTCACCTAACCTGCACATCTTTATGACTGTGGGAGGAAACCGGAGCACCCGGAGGAAACCCACGCAGACACGGGGAGAATGTGCAAACTCCACACAGACAGTTGCCTGAGGTGGGAATTGAACCTGGGTCCCTGGTGCTGTGCGGCAGCAGTGCTAACTACTGAGCCACTGTTCCTCCTCACTTTCAAACAGCCAGTCAATCTTTGTGTCATCCGCAAACTTACTTATCAGCCCTCCCACATTCTCATCTACATTATTTATGAATGTCACAAGCAATAAGAGACCAAGCCCCGATCCCTGTGGTATGCCACACACACATACTGGGCTCCCCACCCAAACATCTTTCTACTACTGTCCACTGTCTCCTGATGTCTCCGTGGGTCACATGGGTTTTTACGTTCTTTATCAGTTCCCATTGTGGGTCTATGTTAAATGCCTTGCTGAAGTCCATATAAACTACATCAACTGCCCTACCCTCATCCAAATAATAAGTAACAAGAAAATGGCAAATGAAATGAATAAATATTGGGCTTCAGTCTTTGCTTTGTGGGATACAAAAACATTCCAGTGGTAGCTATAAATCACGATGTGGAACACAGAGAGGAACTTCATGGAATTCCAATCACCAGGGAAGTGGTATTAAACAAATGTATGGGACTGTGAGCTAACAAGTCTCTCGGTCCAGATGGGATTTATCCTAGCATCCTAAAAGTGGTAAGAAATGCATTGGTGTTTACTTTCTAACATTCCCTAGATTAGGGAACAGTTCCATCAGAATGGAAATCAGCAAATTTAACTCCTTTGTTCAAGATGGAAGTGAGGCAGAAATAGACAGCAATAGGCCATTTAGTGATGGGAAAGATGTTGATTTGATTATTGAAGGAGGTTACAGTTGTGTATTTAGAAAAACTGAAGGTAATCAGGAAGATTCAGCTTGATTTCAGGAAAGGAAAATTATGTTCAACTAATTTAGTATGTTTCTTTAAAGAAGTAAAGTGTTGAGGATAAAGGGAAGCCCATCAGTGTACTGCTTTTGGATTTGCAGAAGGCATTCAGTAACCTGACACAGCAACCATTATCAAAGCTCATGGTTTAGGGGCAATATATTAAAATGAATTAAAGGTGGGCTGGCTGGTAGAAAACAGAGAATGCTTAAAGGGGCTATTGTTTCATTGACAGGATGTGATGAAATACTCAGGGATCAGTGTTGGGATCTCAACCTTTTACCATTTACAGCAATGACTTAGATGAAGGGAGCAAAGGTGAAATTCACAGACAGCACCAATGAAGACTGGAAAATGTGCTATGAAGAAGACATTTGGAGTTTGCAGATGGATATAAATGGTTTGAGTGAATGGACAAAGTCTGGCAGAGGAGTTTAATGCGGTAAAATGTGAAGCTATTCACATCGTAGGAAGGATTAAGTTAAAAAGAGTATTACTTAAATGGAGAATGACTGCAGAATTCTGAGGTGCTGTGGGATCTATGTGTTCTAGTACATGACTCACAAAATGTTAGTGTGCAGGTGTGACATATCACTAAGAAGGTTAATGGTATGCTATTCTTTACTATGAGATGAACTGAACATAGAAATAAGCATAAAAATAAAACAAAAAGCTGTGATGCTGAGGATCTGAAACAAACACAAAATAGAAATTGCTGAGAAACTTAGCAGAGAGAAAACAGAGTTAACGTTTCAAGTCCAGTCATTCTGAAGGGATTAGATGCTGCCAGCCCTACTGAGTTTTCTAGCAATTTCTACAGAAGTAATGGTATTATGTTTCAGTTATACAGGGCTTTGGTGGGACCACATTTTGAATACTGTATGTAAGGAAGAATGGAAATGTGATGGAGGCAGTTTAGCATCGATTCCCTATGGAATATAGGCCCTTTGACCCAACAAATCCACACCAACCCTCCAAAGGGTAACCCACTCAGATCCATTCCCCTACCCTACATTTACCCCTGACTAATGCACCTATCACTATGGGCAATTTAGCATGGCCAATTCACCTGACCTACACATCTTTGGATTATGGGAGGAAACCCACACAGACACAGGGAGAATGTGTAAATTCCACACACACAGTTACCCAAGGCAGGAATCAAACCCAGGTCCCTGGCGCTGTGAGGCAACATAGCTAACCACTGAGCCACTGTGCCATCCCAATTTCAAAGGAGCTTAACGAGACTGAGTGGAGATCTTATAGAAGTGTATAAAATCATGGGAGGCATGATAGCGTGAATGCACTCAATCTTTTTCCCAGGTTTGGGGAATCAAGGACCAGAGAGCATGACTTTAAGATAAGAGGGGAAAGAATAAAAGGGAACCTGAGGGTCAGCATTTTACGCAGAGGGTGGTATGCATACAGAATGAGCTGCTAGCAGACATTGTTGAGGCAGGTACATTCACGACATTTAAAAGGCATTTGGACAAGTACATGGGTAGGAAAGGTTTACAAAGATATAGGCCAAGAGCAGGGAAATGGGATTAACGTGGATAAACATTTCGTTCAGCATGGATCAGTTTGGGCCGAAGGGCCTGTCTCCTTGCTATAGGACTCTATGACTCTATGACTCTATGAGATGATTATCTGAAATGAGTGTGTTGTCTTATGAGGACAGGTTGGATAAATTGGTCTTGGTTCCACTGGAGGTCAGAAGTAATCGACAGGTTAGATCGAAGGGTCTGTTTCCATGCTGTACATCTCTATGACTCTATGACTGTATAAGTGTGAGGCACGACTTAGAGTCACAGAGTCATAGAGATGTACAGCACAGAAACAGATCCTTCGGTCCAACTTTCCATGCTGACCAGATATCTCAACCTAATCTAGTCCCATTTGCCAGCACTTGGTCCATATCCCTCTAAACCTTTCCTATTCATAGACCTATCCAGGTGCCTTTTAAATGTTGCAATTGTACCAGCCTCCACCACTTCCTCTGGCAGCTCATTCCGTACACGCACCACGCTGTGTGTGAAAAACCCCTTTTATATTCTTTCCCCTCTCACCTTAAACCTATGCCCTCTAGTTCTGGACTCCCCCACCCCAGGGAAAAGATTTACTCTATCCATGCCCCTCAAGATTTTACAAACCTCTATGTCATTCCTCATCTTCCGACGCTCCAGGGAAAACAGCCCCAGCCTGTTCAGCCTCTCCCTATAGCTCAAATCCTCCAACCCTAGCAACATCCTTGTAAATCTTTTCTGAACCCTTCCAAGTTTCACAACATCCTTCCGATAGGAAGGAGACCAGAATTGCATGCAATATTCCAAAAGTGGCCGAACCAATGTCCTGTACAGCCACAACATGACCTCCCAACTCCTATACACAATACTCTGACCAATAAAGGAAAGCATACCAAGTGCTGGTATGTTATTACACCAATGTTATTACTGATGTTATTACACCAATCATGCCAGAAGAGAGCAGAAGTGAGCAAATGATGAGAGAGGAGACAGGTGCAAGAGACCCCGGGAGAAGTACCTGTCAGGAACAAGTTGAAGCTTTTGGAAGCAGAGACTGATGACACTGCCAGTTCGCAAGGCGGCCAAGTTTGTCAATCAAAAGTTGCCGCAGAGGCAGAGCGGAAGAGTCGGACATCGCACAGAGCCGTGGTAATAGGGGAGTCCATCGTGAGAGGAACTGACCGGGGTTTTTGTGGCAGCAGACGGGATTTAAGGATGGTGTGTTGCTTTCCTGGTGCTAGAGTGAAAGACATCGCGGACAGAGTGCAGGAAATCCTCAAGGATGAGGGTGAAGAGCCAGAGGTGGTGGTACATGTCGGCACAAATGATGTCGGGAAGAAGAGGAGGAGCATACTACAGCGAGACTTCAGAGAACTAGGAAGAAGGCTGAAAAGCAGGATGTCCAAGGTGGTTATCTCCGGTTTGCTTCCAGTTCCTCGGGCTAGTGTGGCCAGAAACAGGGAGATAATGGATTTGAACGTGTGGTTGGGGAACTGATGCAGGAAGTAAGGATTTAAGTTCTTGGATCACTGGGGTATATTTTGTGGTAAACATAAATTCTACAAGAGAGACGGCTTGCACCTTAATAGGTTAGGGACCAGAATTCTGGCAGGCAGGTTTTCTACTGCAACACCACTACATTTAAACTAAGTAGCGGGGGGGAGGGGACAAGCTGGATGTTTAAAAAGGAAATTGAAGGGAAAGTTAGAACAAGAGAAGTCCAGAAAGAAAACTGTATTAATGAGGCAGAAAACTCGGAAAGGCATCATGCTGTAAGGTTGAGTGAAATAAGAGTTGATGGGAAGGGTGAGAGCAGTAACAAATTAAAAATACTATACATGAATGCACGAAGCATTAGACATAAGATGGATGAGCTTGAGGCTCTTTTGAAAATTGGCAGATACGATATTGTGGGGATAACTGAGACGTGGCTTCAAGTGGACAGGGCCTGGGAAATGAATATTCAAGGATACACGTGCTATCGTAAGGACAGACTGACGGGCAGAGGGGGTGGGGTGGCCTTGTTGGTAAGCGACGATATTCAGTCCTTTGCGCGGGGGGACCTAGAGTCAGGAGATGTAGAGTCAGTGTGGATAGAGCTTCGAAATACCAGGGGTAAAAAGACCCTCCTGGGAGTCATCTACAGGCCCCCAAACAGTAGTCTGGATGTCGGATGTAAGTTAAATCAAAAGCTGAAATTGGCCTGTCGCAAAGATGTCACTACAGTTGTTATGGGGGATTTTAACATGCAGGTAGACTGGGAGAATCAGGATGGTATTGGGCCACAAGAAAGAGACTTTGTGGAGTGCCTCAGAGATGGATTCTTAGAGCAGCTGGTGCTGGAGCCGACCAGGGAGAAGGCAATTCTGGATCTGGTATTGTGTAACAAACCAGAATTGGTCAGAGACCTCGAAGTGAAGGAGCCATTGGGAAGTAGTGAC
The DNA here is from genome assembly GCF_037043375.1 of Chiloscyllium plagiosum. Lineage (NCBI taxonomy): Eukaryota > Metazoa > Chordata > Chondrichthyes > Orectolobiformes > Hemiscylliidae > Chiloscyllium > Chiloscyllium plagiosum. Next base: position 19,392,618 of record NW_028270139.1, read on the forward strand.
CATAATACAATAAGCTTCAATCTGCAATTTGAGAGGGAGAGGGTACAGTCAGAAGTGACAGTACTTCTGTTGAATAAAGGGAATTATGGAGCTATGAGGGAGGAGCTGGCCAAAGTTCAATGGTGCAATACCTTAGCAGGGATGACCGTGGAGGAACAATGGCGGATATTTCTGTGTATAATGCAGAAGTTGCAGGATCAGTTCCTAAAAGGAAGAAAGATCCCAGGAGGAGGCATGGGCGGCCGTGGCTGACGAGGGAAGTAAAGAAACATATAAAGTTAAAAGAGAAAAAGTATAACATAGCTAAGATAAGTGGGAAAACTGAGGACTGGGAAGCTTTTAAAGAGCAACAGAGGATTACTAAGAAGGAAATACGCAGAGGAAAAATAAGGTACGAAGGTAAACTGGCCAAAAATATTAAGGAGGATAGTAAAAGCTTTTTTAGGTATGTGCAAGGCAAAAAAATGGTTAGGACAAAAATTGGGCCCTTGAAGACAGAAACGGGGAATATATTACTAGGAACAAAGAAATGGCAGAGGAATTAAATGGGTACTTCAGATCTGTGTTCACTTGGGAAGACACAAGCAATCTCCCTGAGGTAACAGTGGCTGAAGGACCTGAACTTAAGGGAATTTATATTTGCCAGGATTTGGTGTTGGAGAGGCTGTCAGGTCTGAAGGTTGATAAGTCTCCGGGGCCTGATGGTCTGCATCCCAGGGTACTGAAGGAGGTGGCTCGGGAAATCGTGGATGCGTTGGTGATTATTTTCCAGAGTTCAATAGATTCGGGGTCGGTTCCTGAGGATTGGAGGGTGGCTAATGTTATACCACTTTTTAAGAAAGGTGGGCGAGAGAAAGCAGGTAATTATAGACCAGTTAGTCTGACCTCAGTGGTGGGAAAGATGCTGGAGTCTATTATAAAGGATGAAATTACTGCACATCTGGATAGTAGTAACAGGATAGGACAGAGTCAGCATGGATTTATGAAGGGGAAATCATGCTTGACTAATCTTCTTGAATTTTTTGAGGATGTAACTATGAAGTTGGACGAGGGAAATCCAGTAGATGTAGTGTACCTGGACTTTCAGAAAGCTTTTGATAAAGTCCCACACAGGAGGTTAGTGAGTAAAATTAGGGTGCATGGTATTGGGGGCAAAGTACTAGATTGGATTGAAAATTGGTTGGCTAATAGGAAACAAAGGGTAGTGATAAACGGCTCCATTTCGGAATGGCAGGCAGTGACCAGTGGGGTACCGCAGGGATCCGTGCTGGGACCACAGCTTTTTACAATATATGTTAATGATATAGAAGATGGTATCAGCAATAACATTAGCAAATTTGCTGATGATACAAAGCTGGGTGGCAGGGTGAAAAGTGATGAGGATGTTAGGAGATTACAGGGTGACCTGGACAAGTTAGGTGAGTGGGCAGATGCATGGCAGATGCAGTTTAATGTGGATAAATGTATGGTTATCCACTTTGGTAGCAAGAACAGAAAGGCAGACTACTACCTCAATGAAATCAATTTATGTAAAGGGGCAGTACAGAGAGATCTGGGTGTTCTTGTACACCAGTCAATGAAGGCAAGCATGCAGGTACAGCAGGTAGTGAAGAAGGCTAATAGCATGCTGGCCTTCATAACAAGAGGAATTGAGTATAGAAGCAAAGAGGTGCTTCTGCAGCTGTACAGGGCCCTGGTGAGACCACACCTGGAGTACTGTGTGCAGTTCTGGTCTCCAAATTTGAGAAAAGACATTCTGGCTATTGAGGGAGTGCAGCGTAGGTTCACGAGGTCAATTCCTGGAATGGCAGGATTACCTTACACTGAAAGACTGAAGCGACTGGGCTTGTATACCCTTGAGTTTCGAAGATTGAGAGGGGATCTGATTGAGACGTATAAGATTATGAAAGGATTGGACACTCTGGCAGTAGGAAACATATTTCCACTGATGGGTGAGTGCCGAACCAGAGGACACAGTTTAAAAATACGGGGTAGACCATTTAGGACAGAGCTCAGGAGAAACTTCTTCACCCAGAGAGTGGTGGCTGTGTGGAATGCTCTGCCCCAGAGGGCAGTGGAGGCCCACTCTCTGGATTCATTTAAGAAGGAGTTGGATAGAGCTCTCAAAGATAGTGGAATCAAGGGTTATGGAGATAAGGCAGGAACAGGATACAGATTAGGAATGATCAGCCATGATTATATTGAATGGCGGTGCAGGCTCGAAGGGCTGAATGGCCTACTCCTGCACCTATTGTCTATTGTCTATTGTTTATTGTGCCTTCTGCACTATCCTATCTACCTGCGACTCCACTTTCAAGGAGCTATGAACCTACACTCCAAGATCTCTTTGTTCAGCAACAGTCCCTAGGACCTTGCCATTAAGTATATAGGTCCTGCTCTGATTGAAGTGTTGGGGATTCTGACCAGTCCTGACAAGGTAGCTTTGGAAATGGGCATTCTTTTAAAATTAGGGGTTGCCATTTTAGGACAGAGATGAGGATTATTCTTTTCTCTTAGAAATTTGTGTGACTTTATCTCAGGAGATTGTAGATAAATCTGTATGGAATGAGCTGCCAGAGGAAGTGGTGGAGGCTGGTACAATTGCAACATTTAAGAGGCATTTGGATGGGTATATGAATAGGAAGGGTTTGGAGGGATATGGGCCGGGTGCTGGCAGGTGGGACTAGATTGGGTTGGGATATCTGGTTGGCATGGACGGGTTGGACCGAAGGGTCTGTTTCCGTGCTGTACATCTCTATGACTCTATGACTCTAAGGGGTAATTGAATATTTTTAAGACTTAGGTAGATAGATTTTTGTTAGGTGAGGAAATCAAAGTTTATCAAGTTGGATGGGAATGTGGAATTCAGAACACAAACAGATCAGCTGTGATCTTATTCAATGCCTGAGCAGGCTCAAGGGGCTGAATGACCCACTTCTAATGGCATTTTATATTTGTACGTTAGTGATGTTGCTGGTGGTGTTGATGAAAAAACAATTGTGCTTTAAGGGCCTTAAAAACAGCAAGAAACCATATTAATAAACAAATGTGTAATCTTTCTCTTTTGTCAATTTTCTTCCATGTCACATGCTTCCTTTGCTGAAGACACTGTTGTATAAGGTGATGAAATGGTTAATACCGAGGAGTGCCTTACCAACTGCCCACTACAATGATGTCTTGTGCACTGGTGGGCAGAACTGCATTGAATCTTGAAGGAGTGAGACCACCTCCTATTCTCTGTGACTTTGTCTGTTACTTCAATATAACTTGTAAATCGTTGCTACTGTACAAAAAACAATTGAATACAATGGTTTTCTTCTAGTTAGACTAGTCAGTGATTTTCCTTTAGCACACCAGACCAAACCCTGTAGATCCCCCCGCTTAAAGTGGATGGTGGCAGCAAATCTTTCATATGAGATGCAGACTTGGTTTCACCACGTGCACAAGAATAGGGATCAGGAATGGGAACCTTGGCTGATTATTCCTTCCCTCCACCCAGAACACTGAGGCCAGTTGTTGCTTGCCAAAAGCCACCCTGCTGGTACCAGACAACATATCACAAACAGGGTTTTAAATATGGGGCCAGAGGACTTAAGGCCACAGCCAACTACAGCTTTATGAGCTGAGCCTCTGGAGAAAGCTCATCACTCTCACCTCTCATGGAGAACAGCAATGTAGAATCCATTATACATAAAGGTCTAAAGATACTCTCTATTAGACACATGGTTGCATGTTTATTATCACAAATGATATATGATATTCTGTGAAAGTAGTTATGCAGATTGGGAATACTGCATGTGAACTAAAGCATGGAAAGAAGAGTGATTACTGCTTTAAAACTGAGTTCACTTCCTGATGCTGTCTCATCTTGAAAAGTGCTGGTAAACTATCTGCTTATTAATCTAACATGATGTGGAAACTAGAATGTTTGATCCGAAGAATTGCTGATAACAGAACAAACACTTCTGCAAGCTGATACATCCTTCTTCTGACACAAGGATGTGTACGCAGTAGCATTTATCCAAACAGAGTGTTCTTTCCCAAGAATTTTCAAGTGTCTAGATTACATAAGAAAACGTCCACATACAAATGCTATGAATTTCACAGCTTTACAGAATCGAAAGTAAGGCCAGCTGGCAGAGTTTTAATTTGTTCAACTCACTTAACCAAAAACCAAACTATATCTTCCATGTAAAGAAAATTGGTATTTGATTTAATTAGCAGCTTTATTCCTTGGACCTAACGTAATTAGTTTGATTGAAATAAATGTGTAGCACAAGCTTTTGGAATGTGCATAGGCTCCACAATATGTTAATTTGCTGCTGTATTTATAACGTCCACTTCCATCTTTTAAGTGAACATGAATGTTAGGAGAGATTTTATGAAAACTGTGCACTTGGTATAGAAATTGTCAATCACAGCGATCAATGTATCCCACAGCGCATTCTGTCCATTAGAACTAATTCTGTGAAATGCTTCTGCATTTGTATACTGTCTGACAACAATGCTTAGAATTCTCAAATACTGATGTAGATTAAGATATTAATTGCTTTAATCTGTAGAATCTAATGTATCTAGCTACTATTTTGGAAAAGATCTGGAAGTATTCTGTGAGGCTGTAGCCTCATTTGAGTAATCCCAACAAAACCCATACCAGGATTGGTCACCAGCTCGGACAAAGTTGGTCCATAGCAAAATGAACTGACGACGTACAATTTTCAGGGCCTGATTAGATTTGTAGAGTACCATAGGATTTGAACAGACAGAGAAGGCCCAAGAATCATGAAGCCGGGATCTCTAATTCCACCTGTGTCAGGTCATCATGAACATGAGGAGAAATTAAGGATAAATAAGGAAAACAAAGTATTTACATAGATTTCAGTCTGTGATTCACAGGTGGCTAAAGAAACAATTGTCTGTCTGATCATTCAACCTATGAGACTTCCTTCCCTAAAGACACTATTTCCTCCAGACATAGTCTGATCAATTGCTCTTTAACAGCCTTGCTTGGTGCCCTCCCTCACCGTCACTACGCGCTGCAAGAGATCCTGCGCAATCACCCCTGTGAGGCACCTTACTATGCCATCTGCTGTTGAAATGCCGTTACACACTTCCCTGCCTGAGACTTACCATTCCAGAAATACACATAGCACACAGTGACTATTTAAAATTAAATTATGGGTAAATAATTAACCACTTTAATTGCACAATGATGTTCAGAATAGTTGTCTCAGATTAGTAGCAGCATTCTCTTCTTGCATCAATAATGTGAGCAAATGGTAAAGGTTGGAGTGACACCCAGTATTTGCTGGACACGTACTTCTCAGTGTCTTATCTGGACTGGTACCTATCCTGGGATGCAGGAGCTGTGACAGATTATAAATGTTGGGGCCTAGGTCAACCAGGTCTCCAGGAGTCAGATGGTTGGCAGCTCATGGCAAGTTGTCTTGTGCAGCTTCCACAGTGATTGTAAACCTCCCACACTGGATACAACCTCTGGATTCATACCATACAGGTCACCCAGGATTCCTCATACTGTACCTTATTACTGAAGACAAGGTCTATCAGCCTTACGATAGGTCAATGTTTTTCATCTCATTGCTTCTCTCTCTGTCTTCTTGAACACCAACAATAATGCCTAGCTCAGACTTGAGCGATGTTCAGCTATCACTCATTGACCTGGTCATCTCCATCAGAAAGTGTGTTGAGCCCAAGGAGGTGAGAAAGACTGGTTCTTGGCCAAAGGACAGATCATGTGGCGAATAGCCTATGGATGTGGGTGGGGTGCTATTATAGAGTCACAGAGTCATACAGATGTACAGCATGGAAACAGACCCTTTGGTCCAACTCGTCCACGCCGACCAGATATCCCAACCCAATCTAGTCCCATTTGCCAGCACCCGGCCCATATCCCTCCAAACCCTTCCTATTCATATACCCATCCAGATGCCTTTTAAATGTTGCAATTGTACCAGCCTCCACCACTTCCTCTGGCAGCTCATTCCATACATGTCCAACCCTCTGTGTGAAAAAAGTTGGCCCTTAGGTGTCTTTTATATCTTTCCCTTCTCATCTAAACCTATGCCTTATAGTTCTAGACTCCCCCATCCCAGGGAAAATACTTTGTCCATTTATCCTATGCATGTCCCTCATAATTTAATAAACCTCTATGAGGTCACCCCTCAGTCTCTGACGCTCCAGGGAAAACAGCCCTAGTCTATTCAGCCTTTCCCTATAGCTCAAATCCTCCAACCCTGGCAACATCCTTGGAAATTTTTTCTGAACCCTTTCAAGTTTCACAACATTTTTCTGATAGGAAGGAGATCAGAACTGCACGCAATATTCCAACAGTGGCCTAACCAACATCCTGTACAGCCGCAACATGACCTCCCAACTCCTGCACTCAATACTCTGACCAATAAAGGAAAACATACCAAACCCCTTCTTCACTATCCTATCTACCTGTGACTCCACTTTCAAGGAGCTATGAACCTGCACTCCAAGGTCTCTTTGTTCAGCAAGACTCCTTAGGACCTTACCATTAAGTGTATAAGTCCTGCTAGGATTTGCTTTCCCAAAATGCAGCACCTCACATTTATCTGAATTAAACCCCATTTCCATTCCTCAGCTCATTGGCCCATCTAATCAAGATCTCGTTGTAATCTGAGGTAACATTCTTCAGTGACCCCTTAACCTCCACTATTGATGTCATCTGCAAACTTACTATCTATACCTCCTATGTTCATATCCAAATCATTTATATAAATGATGAAAAATAGTGGACCCAGCAGCAAACCTTATGGCACTCCACTGGTCACAGGCCTCCAGTCTGAAAAACAACCCTCCACCACCACCCTCTGTCTTCTACCTTTGAGCCAGTTCTGTATCCAAATGGCTAGTTCTCCCTGTATTCCATGAGATCTAACCTTGCTAATCAGTCTCCCATGGGGAACCATATCGAACGCCTTACTGAAGTCCATATAGATCACATCCCCCGCTCTGTTCTCATCAATCCTCTTTGTTACTTCTTCAAAAAACTCAATCAAGTTTGTGAGACATGATTTCCCACTCACAAAGCCATGTTGACTATCCCTAATCAGTCCTTGCATTTCCAAATATGTATAAATCCTGTCCCTCAGGATTTCCTCCAAAACTTGCCCACCACCAATTTTAATTTCACCAGTCTATAGTTCCTGAGCTTGTCCTTACCACCTTTCTTAAATAATGCTACAACATTAGCCAACCTCCAGTCTTCTGTCACCTTACCTGTGACTATCATTGATACAAATATCTCAGCAAGGGGCCCAGCAATCACTTCCCTAGCTTCCTATAGAGGTCTAGGGTACACCTGATCAGGTCCTGGGCATTTATCCATTTTTATGTGTTCCTCTGTAATATGGACATTTTTCAAGATGTCACCATTTATTTCTCCACATTCTATATCTTCCATGTCCTTCTCCCCAGAAGAATACTGATGCAAAATACTCGTTTAGTATCTCCCCAATCTCCTGCAGCTTCACACAAAGACCGCCTTGCTGATCTTTGAGGGGCCTTATTCTCTCCCTAGTTACCCTTTTGTCCTTAATGTATTTGTAAAAGCCCTTTGGATTCTCCTTAACTCTATTTGCTAAAGCTATCTCATGTCCCCTTTCTGGCCTCCTCATTTCCCTCTTAAGTATACTCCTACTTCCTTTATACTCTAAGGATTCACTCGATCTATCCTGTCTATACCTTACATATGCTTCCTTCTTTTTCTTAACCAAACCCTCAATTTCTCTAGTCATCCAGCATTCCCTATACCTACTAGCCTTCCCTTTCACCCTGACAGGAATATACTGGCTCTGGATTCTCATTATCTCATTTCTGAAGGCTTCCCTTTTTCCGTCCAAATGATTAATGAAAGTAACAAATTTACATTTAATGCTGTACTCAAACTTGGGACGTGTTAAAGCGCACAATAATCATCCTGCTGGAGAAATCTGCAATTTAAATAGCATTCAGCATCTTTACAATGTGTATTCATTGGTACATCATTCCAGCATTGTTGGTGCTCTGAGATCATGCAGCAACGAAGTCCTTAACCCTTCACTTTCATTTATCAGGATTTTTCAGCATTTTGATTAAGAAATCTAACAATTCCACACTCCTAGGTGAATTCATGTCAAAAGGGACATTAATCAGAGTCATAGAGTCATACAGCATGGAAATTGATCCTTTTGTCCAACTGATCCAAGGGAGAAGACAGAGGGTGCTCTTGGAGAGTTGTTTTTCAGACTGGAGGCCTGTGACTGGTGGAGTACCACAAGGATCGATGCTGATCCACTACTTTTCATCATTTACATAAATGATTTGGATGCGAGCATAAGAGGTGTAGTTAGTAAGCTTGCATATGACACCAAAATTGGAGGTGTTGTGGACAGTGAAGTAGGTTACCTCAGATTATAACAGGATCTTGATCAGATGGGTCAATGGGCTGAGAAGTGGCAGATGGAGTTTAATTCAGATAAATGCGAGGTGCTGCATTTTGGGAAAGCAAATCTTAGCAGGACTTATTCACTTAATGGTAAGGTCCCAGGGAGTGTTGCTGAACAAAGAGACCTTGGAGTGCAGGTTCATAGCTCCTTGAAAGTGGAGTCGCAAGTAGATAGGACAATGAAGAAGGCATTTGGTACGCTTTCATTTATTGGTCAGAGTATTGAGTACAGGAGTTGGGAGGTTATGTTGCAGCTGTACAGGACATTGATTAGGCCACTGTTGGAATATTGCATGCAATTCTGGTCTCCTTCCTATCGGAAAGGTGTTGTGAAACTTGAAAGGGTTCAGAAAAAATTTCCAAGGATATTGCCAGGATTGGAGGATTTGAGCTCTAGGGAGAGGTTGAATAGACTAGGGCTGTTTTTCCTGGAGCATCAGAGGCTGAGGGGTGACCTTATAGGGGTTAATAAAATCATAAGGGGCATGGATAGGATAAATAGGCAAAGTCTTTTCCCTGGGATGGGGGAGTCTAGAACTAGAGGGCATAGGTTTAGGGTGAGAGGGGTAACGTTTTCACGCAGAGGGTAGTACATGTATAGAATGAGCTGCCAGAGGAAGTGGTGGAGGCTGGTACAATTGCAACATTTAAAAGGCATTTGGATGGGTATATAAATAGGAAGGGTTTGGAGGGATATAAGCCAGGTACTGGCAGGTGGGAATAGATTGGGTTGGGATATCTGGTCGGCATGGCCAAGTTGGATCGAAGGGTCTGTTTCCGTGGTGTAAATCTCTATGACTCTATGATCCGCACTGAACAGATATCCCAATCTGACCTAGTCCCATTTGCCAGCATTTGGCCTATATCCCTCCAAACCTCCCTATTCATGTACTCATCCAGGTGCCTTTTAAATGTTGTAATTATACCCACCTCCACCACTTACTCTGGCAATTTGTTCCATACACTCACAGGGTAAAAGAGATGCCCCTCAATTCCCTTTTATATCTTTCCCCTTTCATCTTAAACCTATGCCCTTTAGTTTTGGACACCCCCACTCGAAGAAAATGACCTGGGCTATTTAACCTATCCATGCCCCTCATGATTTCATAATCCTCTTCAAGGTCACCCTTTAGTCTCCCAATGCTCCAGGGAAAAAAAGCCCCAACCTGTTCAGCCTCTCCTTATATCTCAAATCGTCCAGTCCTGGCAACATCCCTGTATATCTTTTCTGTCCCTTCTCAAGCTTAATAACATCCTTCCTATAGAAGCGTGACCAGAATTGTATGCAGTATTCCAAAAGTGGTCTCACCAACTCCTGTACAGATGCAACATGACATCCCAACTCCTACATTCAATGTTAAGACCAATGAAGGCAAGCATACTAAATGCCTTCTACATCGCCTACAACTTAACTTTCAAGGAACTATACATCTGCAACCCTAGTTGAGAGTGCAGAGCTGGTGTCTTTGTTAGGCAACACTCCCAGGCCCCTATCATTAAGTGTATAAGTCCTGCTTTGGTTTGCCTTACCAAAATAGAACACTTTATATTTATCTAAACACCATCTGCCACTCCTCAGCCCATTGGCCCATCTAATCAAGCCCCATTGTACTCTGAGATACAATCTTCACTGTCTAGTACACCACCTGTTGTGGTGTCACCAGCAAACTTACTAACCAAGCCTCCTATATTCACATCCAAATCATTTATTTAAATGAACAACAGTGGTGCATCTTGGACACATCCATGTGGTTGTGGTTCTGTTCGCTGAGCTGGGAATTTGTGTTGCAGATGTTTCGTCCCCTGTCTAGGTGACATCCTCAGTGCTTGGGAGCCTCCTGTGAAGTGCTTCTGTGATCTTTCCTCCGCCATTTGTAGTGGTTTGAATCTGCTGTTTCAGGTTGTCAGTTCCAGCTGTGTGTTGCAGTGGTCGGTATATTGGGTCCAGGTCGATGTGCTTATTGATTGAATCTGTGGATGAGTGCCATGCCTCTAGGAATTCCCTGGCTGTTCTCCATCCATGTGGCACACTACTAGTCACAGGTCTCCAGTCCATAAAACACTCCAATATGTCTCCTACCTTCAAGCCAATTTTTTATCCAATTGGCTGGCTTCTCCAGATCCCATGCAATCTAACCTTACTAACCAGACTATCATGGGGAACCTTGTTAAACACTTTGCTGAAGTCTATATAGACAATGCCCACTGTTCTGCCTTCATTAATCTCTTTGTCAATTCTTTAGGAAACTATCAAGTTAGTGAGACATGATTTCCCATGCACAAAGCCATGTTGACTATCCCTAATCAGTCCTTGCCTTTCCAAATACATGTAAATCCTGTCCCTTAGAATCTCCTCCAACAACTTATTCACCACTGATGTCAGGCTCACCGGTCGATAGTTCCCTGACTTTTTCTTCCAGCCTTTCTTAAATATAGCACCATGTTAGCCAATCTCTAGTCATCCGACACCTCACCAATGGCTATCGACGATACAAATATCTCAGCAAGGGCCCAACAATCAGTTCCCTAGCTTCCCACAGAGTTCTGGGAAAAATCTGATCAGGTCCCAGATTTTGATGATACAAATACAAATTTGATGATCTCCTACCAATGTACCTCTCTAAACTCATAGCCTTATTCCATCATCCCATCTATATTTTTCTAATCAACCTGCTCAGAGATGTTATTGTACATCTCTGAAGCAAGTGGGATTTGAACTCAGGCTACCCAACTCAGAGGTAGAGATACTGCTACTGCACCACAAAGCTTGCAGTCCAATCCCTGATAGTCCATACTATCTCCAATTTCCCATTGGAACCATGAGGTCAGAGAATATTTCCCCCTTGTTGTGCTAAATGAACTAAGTGATGGGATGGTATAGCTATTTGAATTTAATAAGAAACTATCAGGCTTATAAAACAGATTTATTCCTCACACTCTCTTGTATGGGCAGACTCTTATTGGGATGCAGTTCTATGTTGCCTGGCGACATTCCAAAACACCTCATTCAAACGATGTGAAATGGCATTTGATAACAAATTAGCTGGAGAAAAAGCTGGAGAGACTCAGCAGGTCTGGCAGCATCTGTGCAGAGAAAGCAGAGTCAATGTTCTGGGCCCAGTGACCCTTCTTCAGAGCTTTTGTTTCAGATTTCCAAGATCCACAGTTCTTTGTTTTTTGTTGTTGATTGCGAACAAGTCATTCAACTGTGAGCAGATCCGAGCCAAGCACAACACAGTTCTCACATAAAGTTCATACACATAAGCCATTCAATAGCAGTCACTGAGGAGTATCAGGAGCCTTGTTTATTGTTAACTGCAGCACTGCTGAGATCTGTTAAGTCATAACAAGTACATGTACCACTGTTTGTGCCACGAAACAATGCAAACATTTCATTGAGCCTCACACAAAGGAATTGATATCACAGTGGATAGATTATTTGCCTGTTGAGCCTTCTGAAGTTTAGTTATCTTGGCAGATTATTTACTAGACTTTACAGATACACACAAAAGTGCAAGTTTCACACAGAAACAATAAACTGCTGCAATGTTGTAAACAGACAGTTATTTATATATTGCTATGCAATTGAGGTAGATTCTAGAAATATTTATGTTGTTAAACGGTCCCCTTCAGGAGCTCATGGCCTCCCTCATTGTGTACCTGTTGCCAGTTAAATACTGTACTGGGTCCTGACTGACTCAGTGGCAGGAGCAAACAACTTGGGAAATCCAAGAGACTGGCACGATGCCAACCACAGCATCTGCTTTGTAAGGGATGGAAGGAAATTTCACCATTAGGAAACTGTCAGAAACAGGGAGACCTGAAAATAACAAATCTCCAGTTTCTTGGTTCCACACTTGTACAGGACAAGACAGAAGACATTCTGTGGACCTCTAAGCCTTTGTATCAAAATAGATTTTCTTCTTTTTCCCTCAGTTTCTCACTAATTTTCTGTGCTTCCCTTGTCTTTTTCTGGGAATATTGGATATCTGAAGTGGTTCCTTGATGGTTTGATGTGTGAACAGACCGCGCAGCCAAATCATTATGGAAGCTCAAAATGGTTGATAAAGTAAAATTGTCAACATCATAAGACACTCACAGGGCACATAATACAACTTCACTGACTCCATGGCTGAAGTAAACAATTTTTACCAGATTCATTATGAAAGGGAGGCTATGATTCAAGGCTTAGAAAAACATAAAAATAATTGTGGCCCAGAAATTTACCAGGTTAAATTATAAATAAGAGATACTGAACAGTTAACATTTATTTCAAATCCTTCTTCTCAATTTATTAATGTCAGTCCCTTTCTCTAAATTATTTAACGCCTCCCCTGATAAAGCAGAGAAAGGAAATTGTGACAAACATATTATGTGTTCTTGCCTTAATTCACATAACATAATTTGAAGTCCCTTTGAGGGAATAAAAATAAATTAGAAATTAGTTTCATTCATTTCACTTCCTCATTTCTGTGCAAATTTCAGTTAGGCCTTTGATAAGGTTCCACGTGGTAGGCTGCTCTGGAAGGAAGTTTAGATCAGAGTGGTGCTGAAAAAGCACAGCAGGTCAGGCAGCATCTGAGGAGCAGGAAAATCGACGTTTTGGGCAAACTGGCAAATTGGATACACAATTGGCTTGGTGGTAGGAAGTAGAGGGTAATAGTGGAAGGGTGCTAGAAGTTGGAAATTTATGTTGCAGTTATACAGATCATTGGTGAGGCCACACTTAGAGTATTGTGTTCAGTTTTGGTCAACTTGCTACAGGAAGGATGTTATTTAACTGAAAAGAATGCAAAAGAAATTTACAAGGATGTTGCCAGGATTCAAGGGTCTGAGCTACAGGGAGAGGCTGAACAAGCTAGGATCTTTTTCTTTGGTTCCCAACATCTAAACATCTAGAACTTTGATACATAGATAATGCAGCATGAGATAGAGCATTGGGTTAAGCAGTTTTAAACAATGCATTACTGTTGGATGTGGGTTTTTATACTTAACAGTGAACATTTTGCAAATAGACTCAAGCTGATATCTACCTGCATCAGCATTCACTGATTACGTGATTAAAGCAAAGCCAACAGGTATAGTCATATTCTGTAAAATCAGTAATAAAACAATCTGAATAATAGCTAAATAAAAACAGAAAGAACCGTGGATGCTGTAAATCAGAAACAAAAACAGAAATTGCTGGAAAAGCTCAGCAGGTCTGGTAGCTTCTGTGGAGAGAAATCAGAGTTAATGTTTCAGGTCGAGTGTCCGTTCCTCAGAACTTGGCCCAAAACATTAACTCTGATTTCTCTCCACAGCTGCTGCCAGACCTGCTGAGCTCTTCCAGCAGGTTTGTAAATGATAACTAATTGGAGTCAGACTTATTTTACATAACTGACCTCTACACAATGTACACAAACACTCCAGAGCCCAGGTACCTCTTAATGTATCAAACACACTTCTTATATATGCCCTCTTTAAATGTATCTAATCTTCCCACATACACAATGATTCTTGTGTATCTACATAGGGACCTAAACCTATATAATTAATTCAGTGTACATAAGTATATCCTAAATATAACGTCCCAAGGGGCAGATTTATTGAAGAATATGTTTTATAAGCAGGGCCTTGCATGTGATACATGCCTTTATCAGAAAATATCACTTGGATTTTAATTTATAGTGGCTGAATTGCTACCTTGCCGTCGTAATTAGTAGACTATTCTACTAATTAAATGCATTTCTAAGAAGCAAATATATTTACGTTATTTTTCAAGGTATATTTTAGTGGGGGATGGGGAAACAGTATGCTTCAAATTATGATTTTGTTGTTTGTACAGAAATTATATTTTGACAGTATAAAAATAGAAAATGAAACACAGGCCACATAAGGTTTTGGAAAGAATTCTGAGGGATAGGTTTTATGACTATTTGGAAAAGCATAGTGTGATTAAAGGCAGTCAGCATGTCTTTGTGAGGGGCAGGTCATGCCTCACAAATCTTATTGAGTTCTTTGAGGAGGTGACGAGACAGGTCGATGTGGATATACAGTGGATGTGTTGTATATGGACTTCAGCAAGGCATTTGATAAGGTTCCCCATGGTAGGCTCATTCATAACGTCAGGAGATATAGGATACAGGGAGGTTTGGCTGTCTGGATTCAGAATTGGTTGGCTGACTGAAGGCAGAGAGTGGTTAAAGTTGGAAAATATTCTGCCTGGAGGTCAGTGTTGAGTCCTGTCCTGCAGGGCTCTGTTCTTGGGCCTCTGTTCTTTATAGTTTTCATACATGACTTGGATGAGGAGGTTGAGGGGTGGGTTAGTAAACTTGCTGATGACACAAAGGTTGGAGTTGCCGTTGATAGTATCAAGAGCTATTGCAGGCTGCAGCGCAACATAGACAGGATGCCGAGATGGACTGAGAAATGGCAGATGGAGTTCAACCTGAATAAATGCGAAGTGATGCATTTTGGAAAGTCGAACTTGAATGCTTATAGGATTAAAGACAGGATTCTTGGCAGTGTGGAGGAACAGAGGGATCTTGGTGTTCAAGTGCATAGATCCCTCAAAGTTGCCTTCCAAGTGGATAGAGGTGTTAAAGCATATGGTGTTTTGGCTTTCAAAGTGGATAGAGGTGTTGCCTTCCAAGTGGATAGAGGTGTTAAAGCATATGGTGTTTTGGGACTGAGTTTAAGAGCCACAAGGTTTTGCTGCAGCTCTACAAGACACTGGTGAGACCACATTTGGAATATTGTGTTCAGTTCTGGTTGGCCGATTAAAGGAAAGATACAGAGGCTTTGGATAGGGTGCAAAAAAGGTTTACCAAGATGCTGCCTGGACTGGAGGGCCTGCCTTATGAAGTGAGGTTGACTAAGCTTGGACTTTTCTCTCTGGAGAGAAGGAGGAAGAGAGGAGACCTGATCGAGGTATACAAGATAATGAGAGGCATGGATAGAATCAATAGCCTGAGACTTTTCCACAGGGCAGGATGACTGGCACGAGGGGTCAGAGTTTAAGATATTAGGAGGCTGGTATAGAGGAGACATCAGGGGTAGGTTGCCAGCGGAAGCAGAGTCATTAGAGACATTTAAGCATCTGCTGGACATGCACATGGATAGCAGTGAATTACGGGGTGCATAGGTTAGGTTAATTTATTTTAGATTAGAAATAATCCTCGGTACAACATTGTGGGCCGAAGGGCCTGTTCTGTGCTGTACATTTCTATGTTCTATGTTCTATAAGCATCCTGATGCTGTTGGAAATTCAAATGTCACTGTTTCACATATTTAAAAATTAAATTGTAATATGTATATATATTTATGATTTATATATATTGTGTTCATCACCATACTGTTGATTAGTTTACAGACCAGAGAGCAAGATTTGAGCGGTCAGAAACTTACTGTACAGTGTCACCTGCTGGTTATACCGACATAAAATTTAATAAATGTTGAATTAGAGTCACAGAGTCATAGAGATGTACAGCATGGAAACAGACCCTTCGGTCCAACCTGTCCATGACGACCAGATATCCCAACGCAATCTAGTCCCACCTGCCAGCACCCGGCCCATATCCCTCCAAACTCTTCCTATTCATATACCCATCCAAATTCCTTTTAAATGTTACAATTGTACCAGCCTCCACCACATCCTCTGGTAGCTCATTCCATACACGTACCACCCTCTGCGTGAAAAAGTTGCCCCTTAGGTCTCTTTTATATCTTTCCCCTCTCACCCTAAACCTATGCCCTCTAGTTCTGACTCCCCAACCCCAGGAGTCTATTTACCCTATCCATGCCCCTCATAATTTTGTAAACCTCTATAAGGTCACCCCTCAGCCTCCGACGCTGCAGGGGAAATAGCCCCAGCTTGTTCAGGCTCTCCCTATAGCGCAGATCCTCCAACCCTGGCACCATCCCTGTAAATCTTTTCTGAACACTTTCAAGTTTCACAACATCTTTCCGATAGGAAGGTGAGCAGAATTGCACGGAATATTCCAAAAGTGGCCTAACTAAAATCCTGTACAGCCGCAACATGACCTCCCAACTCCTGTACTCAATACTCTGACCAATAAAGGAAAGCATACCAAACGCCTTCTTCACTATCCTATCTACCTGCAACTCCACTTTCAAGGAGCTATGAACCTGCACTTCAAGATCTCTTTGTTCAGCAACACTCCCTAGGACCTTACCACTAAGTGTATAAGTCCTGCTAAGATTTGATTTTCCAAAATGCAGTACCTCACATTTATCTGAATTAAACTCCACCTGCCACTTCTCATTGGCCCATCTGGTCAAGATCCTGTTGTAATCTGAGGTAATCCTCTTCGATGTCCACTACACGTCCAATTTTGGTGTCATCTGCAAACTTACTAACTCTGCCTCTTATGCTCGCATCCAAGTCATTTATTTAAATGACAAAAAGTAGAGGGTCCAGCACCGATCCTTGTGGCATTCCACTGGTCACAGGCCTCCAGTCTGAAAAACAACCCTCCACCACCACCCTCTGTCTTCTACCTTTGTGCCAGTTCTATATCCAAATGGCTAGTTCTCCCTGTATTCCATGAGATCTAACCTTGCTAATCAGTCTCCCATGGGGAACCTTGTCGAACACCTTACTGAAGTCCATATGGATCACATCTATTGCTCTGCCCTCATCAATCTTCTTTGTTACTTCTTCAAAAAACTCAATCAAGTTTGTGAGACATGATTTCCCACACACAAAGCCATGTTGACTATCCCGAATCAGCCCTTCCCTTTCCAAATAAGTGTACATCCTGTCCCTCAGGATTACCTCCAACAACTTGCCCACCATTGAGGTCAGGCTCACTAGTCTATAGTTCCCTGGCCTGTCTTTACCACCCTTCTTAAACAGTGGCACCACATTTGCCAACCTCCAGTCTTCCGGCACCTCACCTGTGACTATCATTGATACAAATATCTCAACAAGAGGCCCAGCATTCACTTCTCTAGCTTCCCACAGAGTTTTCGGGTACATCTGATGAGGTCCTGGGGATTTATCCACTTTTAACCGTTTCAAGACATCCAGCATTTCTCCTCTGCAATATGGACATTTTGCAAGATGCCACCATCTATTTCCCTCCAGTCTATATCTTCCATATCCTTTTCCACAGTAAATACTAATGCAAAATATTCATCAGTATCTCCCCCATTTTCTGTGGCTCCACAGAAAGGCCGCCTTGCTGATCTTTGAGGGGCCCTATTCTCTCCCTAGTTATCCTTTTGTCCTTAATATATTTGTAAAAACCCTTTGGATTCTCCTTAATTCTATTTGCCAATTCTATCTCATGTGCCTGTTTTGCCCTCCTTATTTCCCTCTTAAGTATATTCCTACTTTCTTTATACTCTTCTAAGGATTCACTCGATCTATCATGTCTATACCTGGCATATGCTTCCTTCTTTTTCTTAACCAAACCCTCAATTTCTTTAGTCATCCAGCATTCCCTGTACCTACCAGCCTTCCCTTTCACCCTGACAGGAATATACTTTCTCTGGACTCTCATTATCTCATTTCTGAAGGCTTCCCATTTTCCAGCCATCCCTTTACCTGCAAACATCTGCCCCAATCAGCTTTTGAAAGTTCTTGCCTAATACCGTCAAAATTGGCCTTTCTCCAATTTAGAACTTCAACTTTTAGATCTGGTCTATCCTTTTCCATCACTATTTTAAAACAAATAGAATTATGGTCACTGGCCCCAAAGTGCTCCCCCACTGACACCTCAGTCACCTGCCCTGCCTTATTTCCAAGAGTAGGTCAAGTTTTACACCTTCTCTAGTAGGTACATCCACATACTGAATCAGAAAATTATCTTGTACTCACTTAAGAAATTCCTCTCCATCTAAACCTTTAACACAATGGCAGTCCCAGTCTATGTTTGGAAAGTTAAAATCCCCTACCATAACTACCCTATTATTCTTACAGATAGCTGAGATCTCCTTACAAGTTTGTTTCTCAATTTCCCTCTGACTATTGGGGAGGTCTATAATACAATCCCAATAAGGTGATCATCCCTTTCTTATTTCTCAGTTCCACCCAAATAACTTCCCTGGATGTATTTCTGGGAATATCCTCCCTCAGCACAGCTGTAATGCTATCCCTTATCAAAAATGCCACTCCCCCCTCCTCTCTTGACTCCTTTTCTATCCTTCCTGTAGCATTTGTATCCTGAAACATTAAGCTTGACAATTTATAATTCCAAGCATTGGAAAAAAACATGGACCCAAAGTTGTGAGAATTAGGAAGGCTTGTGGACCAGATGTGTGTACCCATACAAGATATTTAAATTGTAATAGCATGTCCACAATCAATTAGTGAATGGATGTTTCTGTTCATACTTGACACATCTACTTGAGAGATAAGCTTCAGAAACATGTTACATGGTTACCATGACAGCATAAAAATATAGCGACAGTTAATACTGCAAAATTTAATTTAAACGCTCACATAATAACTTGCTATGGTAACTACTGGCAGGAAATATTGTGAATAAGGTTTATGGACAAGAATCACAGGATTTTTGCGGGAATTTTAATAATTTTAAAAATAAGGATTTTCCTGTCAGCAGCAATGGAACAATGCTCAGAATTCACTACCCACAGCATTTTCACATGCTCTCGACCAGAGACCTGCTCTCCTTAGATATCTGATCCATTGTGGCAGCTTCAAGGAAATAATTTGGTAATATAAAGGGCAAGCAACAACAAGGTGCTCAAATAATCAGATTGAAGAATCCTCACTCAGACATTCAGTGTTTAAATCAGCAAGTACAAACTCCAAAATTTAAGTTAGATTTAAATAGTGTACAAAAAGTGAAATAAAGATTGGGAAAGACGAGTGTTTCAGAAAGAGATTCAAAAATGTCCAGGAAAACAATTCAAAATTATTTGAAAGTCTCCAAAACTAATTAAATTCTGAAGGAATTAAAATTCATCCTCGTGAGTTTCTTTTTGCAGCAATAGAGTCATTGTTTGGCAAGAAGTATCAAATTATCATGCTGTTAAAAATTCACCTGTACCGCACCTTCACCTGTACCGCACATTGATTTCAATACAGAGTGTCTCAATGAGAAATTGTTACATTGGAGACATTGGAAGCATTCCATCACACTTCTGACTTGGCTTGTAGTTGGACAGGCTTCACAGAGACAGGAGGTAAGTTACTCACGCAGTATTCCTAGCTTCTGACTTGCTCTTGCAGGCACTGTGTTTATGTGGTGAGTCCAGTTGAGTTTCTGGTCAATGGTAACCCCAGGGTTGTTGATAAGTGGGGGATTCAGTGATGGTAACACCATTGAATGTCAAGGAGTGGTGATTAGATTGTCTCTTACTGGAGATGGTCATTGCCTGGCATTTGTGGGGTGCGAATGTTATTTGCTGCTTTTCAGCCTTTGCCTGGATATTGCCCAGGTCTTGTTGCATTTGAACATGGACTGCTTCAGAAGCTTCCTGATGAAGGGCACTTGCCTGAAACATTGATTCTTCTGCTTCTGCTGCCTGACATGCTTTTCCAGCACCATACTCATACTCATCTCCAGCATCTGCAGTCCTCACTTTCTCCTGCTCCAGAAACTGAGGAGTTACAAATGGTGCTGAACATTGTGCAATCATCAGCAAACATCCCCATTTCTGACCTTATGATGAAGGGAAACTCATTGATGAAGCAGCTGAAGATGATTGGGCCTGGGAAACTATCCTGAGGAGGTCCTATAGAGATGTCCTGGATCTGAGATGACTGACCTCCAATAACCAGAACCATATTTGTATGTGCCATTCAGTTGAATGTGGCCTTTATGTCTAGGGCTGTCACTCTCACCTCACCTCTGGAATTCATCTCTTTGTCCATGTTTAATGCAAGGCTGTAATGAGGTCAGGAGCTGAGTGGCCCTGGTGGAATCCAAACTGGGCATCACTGAGCAGATTGTTACTGAGCAGGTGCTGCACTATTGACAATACCTTCCATCACTTTTCTGATGATTGAGAGTAGACGGTTGGATTGGTAATTGGCTGAGTTGGACTTGTTCTGCATTTCTGAGTACAGGACATACCTGGGCACTTTTCCACATTGTTGGGTAGATGCTGTGGTTGGAGCTGTACTGGAACAGCTTGGCCAGAGGAGTGGCAAGTTTTGGGACACAAGTCTTTCAGTCTGCTAGTGTTCACTGGGCCCATTTGTACTCCAGAGATTGCCCGAAACATCGATTTTCCTGCTCCTCGGATGCTGCCTGACCTGTTGTGCTTTTCCAGCTCCATTCTAATCTTGACTCCAGAGATTGCTGTCAAGTTACTTCATATTCATGTTGAGCACGGTCAGCCTTTGAGACAATGCCAAATACATAATGGATATGTAATTTGTATGGCTTTAGATTCCAATTTTGTTTCACAATTCTGCAGACTGTGCAGGGGAGTAATTTAATAACCACTCTGGGTTTCACATGTTATGCTGTGACTAAGCGTAATGTGCTGTTTGCAGTCCTCTCACCTTCTTCATGGGTCTTCAGTTGACGTTCTTAGTTTCCCAAACTCAATAACTGTTCAATCCAAAGATCTAGTGAGAAGATAATATTGAATAGGCCTTCTCCACAATGGTGACTTGATAGCTTATTTTTCACAGCATTTTTGTTGGGTAGAGTTTTACTTTTTGACAGATGATGAGGACGTTTTCTCTGTCAATTTACACTGATACCCAGCAGCCTTCTTAAGAAACCACACTAATATTTCAGCAGCCAAAGGTGTTATGGTAAATGCAGCACTGGTGTTTGTAGGGATCCTGTTTTGCTTATTGTTTGTCAGAATGTCCAACTCCTGATATCATAAAAGGCATGTTTCCTACATATTTTCCATACTGTAACAAATTAGGACGCTGGGTGAAAGAGTGTGGTAATAGTTTTAAGAATCATATAGACTTAATTTATTGGATTCAATTCTGTGGAAGATTTTGCAAAAACAAGTTCTTCCAAATTGGCTGATTTGTGCAACCTGAAAAGAATATACGTTTCCAAACTAGAATTATATATTTCTGCCAGTGAGTTCCACAGTGAATTAGAAAAGTTTTCAGTTTATAGGCAGTTACATAACTGCTGTGATATAAATACAGAGTGTACCATCCATCCACTGTTATTATATCGCCTGACCATCACAGAGCCAGTAATCATAATACTAGAGTAATGCTGCTAGCACTTTATGTGGTTGTATGTGTAGGCTGTATTCCTGAAAGCCAATATTGATAATGAGTCATTCGTCAATTATTTCAGGTGCAATGACATCAGATATCTTTGCTTTCATCTGTAGTTTGTTCTTTTCTTTTTTGCTTTTCTGACAATCTTCTTTAGTTTCCTCATCTTCTAAAGAAAGAAATATGAGAAATTTTAGACAGGTGCTGACCTATTAAATATATGCACCCTTGGCAGGTTTCACCACCCAGCTTCAGAAATGTTGCAGCTTGTATATGGAAAACTAAGCAGGTAATGTCATAAATATCCCTCCAGTTACGACTGGCCTTTACCTGGGTATAACTTATTTCAAAACTGTTGTATTTTAAAAGCTGACTGGCTTCAATTGTTTACAATAATTTACCTTGGGTTTCATACAGTGACAGGAGAAAGTGAGGTCTGCAGATGCTGGAGATCAGAGATGGAAATGTGTTGCTGGAAAAGCGCAGCAGGTCAGGCAGCATCTAGGGAACAGGAGAATCGACGTTTCGGGCATTAGCCCTTCTTCAGGAATGAGGAAAGTTGGTCCAGCAGGCTAAGATAAAAGATAGGGAGGAGGGACTTGGGGGAGGGGCGTTGGAAATGTGATAGGTGGAAAGAGGTCAAGGTGAGGGTGATAGGTCAGACTGGGGTGGGGGCGGAGAGGTCGGGAAGAAGATTGCAGGTTAGGAAGGCGGTGCTGAATTTGATGGATTTGACTGAGACAGGCTGGGGGGAGGGGAAATGAGGAAACTGGTGAAATCCGAGTTCATCCCTTGTGGTTGGAGGGTTCCTAGCCGGAAGATGAGGCGTTCTTCCTCCAACCGTCGTTTCGCTGTGGTCTGGCGATGGAGGAGTCCAAAGACCTGCATATCCTTGGTGGAGTGGGAGGGGGAATTGAAATGTTGAGCTACAGGGTGGTTGGGTTGGTTGGTCCGGGTGTCCCAGAGGTGTTCCCTGAAACGCTCCGCAAGTAGGCAGCCCGTCTCCCCAATATAGAGGAGGCCACATCGGGTGCAAAGGATGCAATAGATGATATGTGTGGAGGTACAGGTGAATCTGTGGCGGATATGGAAGTTTCCTTTGGGGCCTTGGAGGGAGGTGAGGGGGGAGGTGTGGGCGCAAGTCTTGCACCTCCTGCGGTTGCAGGGGAAGGTGCCGGGAGTGGAGGTTGGGTTGGTGGGGGGTGTGGATCTGACGAGGGAGTCACGGAGGGAGTGGTCTTTACGGAATGCTGATAGGGGAGGGGAGGGAAATATATCCTTGGTGGTGGGGTCCGTTTGGAGGTGGCGGAAATGGCGGCGGATGATGCGCTGTACATGGAGGTTAGTGGGGTGGTAGGTGAGGACCAGTGGGGTTCTGTCCTGGTGGCGGTTGGAGGGGCGGGGTTCAAGGGCGGAGGATTGGGAAGTGGAAGAGATGCGGTGGAGGGTATCGTCGACCACGTCGGGGGGGAAATTGCGGTCCTTGAAGAACTGGGATGTGCGTTTTTGGAACTGGTCCTCCTGGGAGCAGATGCGGCGGAGTCGAAGGAATTGGGAGAATGGGATGGCGTTTTTACAGGGGGCAGGATGGGAGGAGGTGTAGTCCAGGTAGCTGTGGGAGTCGGTTGGTTTGTAGTAGATGTCCGTGTTGATTCGGTCGCCTGAGATAGAAATAGAAAGGTCGAGGAAGGGGAGGGAGGAATCTGAGACTGTCCAGGTGAATTTGAGGTCGGGGTGGAAGGTGTTGGTGAAGTGGATGAACTGTTCAACCTCCTCGTGGGAGCACGAGGCGGCGCCGATACAGTCATCGATGTAGCGGAGGAAAAGGTGGGGGGTGGGGCCAGTGTAGTTGCGGAAGATGGATTGTTCCACATATCCTACGAAGAGGCAGGCATAGCTGGGGCCCATGCGGGTGCCCATGGCTACTCCTTTCGTTTGGAGGAAGTGGGAGGATTGGAAAGAGAAGTTGTTCAGGGTGAGGACCAGTTCAGTCAGTCGAAGGAGGGTGTCTGTGGAAGGGTACTGGTCGGTACGGCGGGAAAGAAAGAAGTGGAGGGCTTTGAGTCCTTCGTGATGGGGGATGGAGGTGTACAGGGACTGGATGTCCATGGTGAAAATAAGGCGTTGGGGACAGGGGAAGCGAAAATCATGGAGCAGGTGGAGGGCATGGGTGGTGTCCCGAACGTAGGTGGGGAGTTCTTGGACTAAGGGGGACAGGACGGTGTCAAGGTATGCGGAGATGAGTTCGGTGGGGCAGGAGCAGGCTGAGACAATGGGTCGGCCGGGGCAGTCAGGTTTGTGGATTTTGGGCAGGAGGTAGAAGCGGGAGGTGCGGGGTTGTGGGACTATGAGGTTGGAGGCGGTGGATGGGAGATCCCCCGAGGTGATGAGGTTATGGACGGTCTGGGAGATGATGGTTTGGTGGTGGGGTCATGGTCAAGGGGTCAGTAGGAGGAGGTATCTGCGAGCTGGCGTTTGGCCTCAGCGGTGTAGAGGTCGGTGCGCCAAACTACTACCGCGCCTCCCTTGTCTGCTGGTTTGATAGTGAGGTTGGGGTTGCAACGGAGTGAGTGGAGGGCTGCGCGTTCCGAGGGTGAGAGGTATACAGTGACACAAAAGAGATTGTTTTACAAAATAGAAAAAAATAGAATAGGTGAACAGGTTGGCATATAGCAAACGGGTGCAAAGAAAACAATGCATGGTCATGCAGTGGAGTGGCAGGGAAAAAGACAACATTCTTCACCATGTGGAACAGTTGTGCAGCCATTGCTATTTACATTGAACACTAATAATTTTCAAAAGAATTTACGCATAGAACGGCATAAATAGCTGCTGGGTGGGTCTGCAAACAATTAGATACATGTCAGATAGGGTAGTGAAGAAAATATATGGTACGTTTGCCTTTAGTGGTCATTACATCGAGTATAGGAGATGGGAGGGCATGTTGCGGCTACACATGGGTTAGACTATTTTTGGAATACTGCATTAAGGATGATCAGCCATGATCATATTGAATGGTGGTGCAGGCTGGAAGGGCAGAATGGCCTACTCCTGCACCTATTGCCTATTGTTTATTGTCTATCCAGTTTTGGTCCCCCTGCTAGGAAAGTTGTTGTGAAATTTGAAAGGATTCAGAAAAGATTTACAAGGACGTTGCCGGGTTTGAGCTATAGGTAGAGGCTGAATATGCTGCGGCTATTTTCCCTGGAGCATCGGAGACTGAGGGGTGACCTTAAGGTGGTTTATAAAATCACGAGGAGCATGGATAGGGTGAATAACCAGGGTAGAAGAGTCCAAAACTGGAAGGTATAGGTTTAAAGTGAGAGGGGAAAAATTTAAAAGGGACCTGAGGGGCAACTTTTTCATGGAGGGGATGGTGCATTTATGAAATAAGCCTCCAGAGGAGGTGATGGCGACTGGTACAATGACAGTATCTAAAAGGCATCTGGATGGGTACATGTATAGTTTAGAGGGATATAGGCCAAAAATTGGCAAATAGATTAATTTAAGATATCTGGTCAGCATGGATGAGTTGGACCGAAGGGTCTATTTCTGTGCTGCACAACTCTAACTCTAAAAGAATAAGACCAGTGAAGGAGAATAAACAACAGAATTCCAAATATGGTGGTGTTTTTATACTTTACAGCTGTGGAAAGGAATTTAGGGGTGTTAGTCAGTAAACCATTAGAAATGCCTGTGTTGTCATAAATGATGCAAATAAAAGCTTGGGTTAAGAACTCAAATCACAGGCTGTATTGTTGAGTTTATACAGGGCAGATCCCCATTTTGGAATATTGCGCACTATGCTTTTTTGCTATGTTACAGCAGGAGCACAATGACATTGTAAATCATGCAGCACTGGGTTATTACTTGGCATCAGGTACCTGAGTGACATAGAGACCGCAAAAGTTGACATTATTTATGAAATAACTCCACAGAGACTGTATCCCATCACCAAGTCACCCTTTATTTACATGTGGAGAGTCCTTGACACTGAACTGGCTCCCTCAGAGCCAGCTGTCAGAGTGAATGGGATGTCTGACACCCTGATTATATTTGTCAGCCAGGGCTCCCAGATTGGACCATAGAGAACAGCCCCAATCAGGGAACAAATATTCTATGAGGTCGACATGGCTGACCTCATTACAATCACTAAAATTTGCACTTGAAGAGACTGAGAAGGGTATGTTATTGATACTTTTGAGATCTTTGTGCTTCAGAGCAAGTTCAAACTTGAGCAACTGTTCACGTCAGCAATGACATTGGATGATTACATAGATAAATGATGTGCAAAAGGTAGGGGGATTAGCTCTGGAAATGATTCTCATTTAACAAGTCAGTCTAGGTATGATGGACCATCTGCTAGGTAACATTTCTGAGAATCTGTGATTAGCGGATGACGTTCGGAAGAGTTGAGGGGAAATGGAAAGACAACTCCACACAAGAGGCCAGTATTGAATCCTGGATTTGAGCAGAGAGAACAGGTAAGATGTTTCCTCTAGCTAAGGAGTATAGAATGAAGGGACACAATTTCAAAATAAGTGGAATGCCATTTAGGTCAGAAATGAGGAGACTTTCTTTCATTATTCGTTCATTAGATGTGGGCATCACTGGCAAGGCCGCATTTATTGCCCATCACTTCTCCAGAGGGTAGATAAGAGTCAACCACATTCCACATATAGGCTAGACCAGGAGAGGATGACAGATTTCCTTACCTAAAGGGAGTTAGGTTTTTCCAACAATTAGCAATGGATTCATGGTCATCATTAAACTATTCATTCCAGATTTTTATTGAATTCAAACTTCACCATCTGTCATGGTGGGAATTGGACCAGGGTCCACAGAACATTACTGGGGTCTGTGGATTAATAGTCTAGCAATAGTACCACTAGGCCATCGCCTCCACTAAGTTTGCTTACTCAGAGGCTTGTGAAACTGAAACTCAGCGTTTGAGTGTGTTTAAGGTGGAGATTGATAGATTTCTGATCACCAATGGCATATTGGGTTATGGGGACAATGGGTAAAACCCAGGAGGAAAAACCTGTAAAACTTTCAAATGACTCAAACTGACTTTTTCTCTCCACATTTATTTCAAAGTATTACTTTTTTTCTCTCTGCAAAGGCATTGAAATGTTCAATCAATCATTTTGACTGGTAGGGGCAGGCTCAACAGACTGAATGGTTCACTCCTGTCCCTATGTTCCTATCAGAGCCTGGAGTTGTGGATGACTAGTCCAGTGACAATACCACTAGGCTATCGCCTTACCCTGAGACTGAGTGATGGCAGCAGGGATAATTGTGTGGGTCGGATTTCTAATTGCCATTGACATGAAAGTAAAGAACTGACTTCTAGTCATCAGCAGTGCTGGAGACACAGGGTGGCAGTAGTCTGCATCCATTTTCCAACTTTCTCTGCAGCCCTGTAGCTTCCAGCAGCTCAATGAAAAATCCAAGAGTTTATTAAACACTTGTGTTATTTTCTCTCCCCAAAGCAACTACTCCTGCTTTAGTTTCAGTCTCATCAGTTTGTTGTTAAGCTTCTTGTTCTAGGCACTAGACGCTATTATGTCAGTGTCACTGACTTCCTGCCTCATTGTGGTGGCAGAAGATACTTTCAAGTATATAAGGCTCGGCGCCGGTCTTTCGATCTCTCATGGTTTAGCTATTTCCGTTTTAAAGACGTAATGTTTCCGCTTGTGAGGAAACCAAAGGGGGTGGGGTATGGGGGGGTGGTGTTTCTTTCCTCAATGAACTTAAGACTGTGGAACTCACTAGAGTTGATGTGAATAACATTGGTGCATCTACGTGGAAGCTAGATAAGTAAACAGGGAAGAAAAAGTAAAAGGATATGCTGAAATGAGTTAGATAAAATAAAAAGGTGGGGCAGGAGCATAAACAACAGCATGGACCAATCAGTTCCAATGCCCTAAATTCTATGTAATGCTCATTCTGTCTGGAAATAATAGCCTCTGAGTTTACCATAGATTGTGGGCTGTTTTAAACTGACCTAATGTATACACTTATTCTCTTTCCTTGATTCCCACATTAGGAGTCAGCCTCAATATTGTACCTGAAGTGCCTGTTTTACTCATCTCATAAGGCACACATTGTATGTGAGAGTTCAAGATATGCCCACACACAGCAGACTGTACATGGCAAATGACAAATGGAAAGGGGTACCCCAGCAAAAATCTGATTTCAAACTCAAAGTCATAAGGTTTGCTAAATTGTCAAACATCTGTGCTGCGACAAGGCAATTTGATATTAGTGAAAAAGAACTAAGAAGGAGGAATTTGGTATGAAGAAGGTGTACATGACCAAATCTTGAAATGGAGTCTCATAAATCATCAAAACTTCCATCATCACCAGAAACGCAATGTGCATATTAATGAGGCAAGTCAAACAGTGAGCCCATCAAATATTTCAGAGCGAAAACGAACTGGTGTAGCTGCTTTATCAGATCCAATTTCTAGCGTTCTGACAAAAGACCAAGATTGCTGCGAGGCTTCCCAAATGACTAATTTGATGCGATTCATCGTCAGGTAGTGCCAGCAACATAAGTACCAGTTATGTCCCACTGGCAGCATGGATGAAATACCCCAGATATTTGATATGCCCAGCAACCATATAGGGGATTGGAAAAGTTTCAAAACACTTCTAGTTAAAAAAGACCATAACCATAAGATATTGGAGCAGAATTAGGCCATTCAGCCCATTGAGTTTGCTCCTCCTTTCAATCATGACTGATATGTTTGTTAGCACCATTTGCCTGCCTTCTCTCCATAACCCACAATCCCCTTACTATTCGAGAATTTATCTCTGTCTTAAATACACTCCACAGCCCTTGCACCAATACGTTCCACAGATTCACCATACTCTGGCTGAAGAAATTCCTCCTCACATCAGTTCTAAAGGGTCGTCCCTGCACTCTGAGGCTGTGCCCTCGGGTCCTAGTCTCTCCTACTAGTGAAAACATCTTCTCAACATCCACTCTATCCAGGCCTCTCAGGATCCTATAACTTTCAATCAAGTATGCCCCCCTCCAAACCTCCATCGAGTACAAACCCAGAGTCTTCAAATGCTTCCCATATAACTAGCCTTTTAACCCCAGGATTATTCTTGTAAACTTCATCTGGATCCTCTCCAGTGCCAGAACATCCTTAGATACAGAGCACAAAACCGCTCACAATATTCCGAATGAGGTCTGACCAAAGCCTTATACAGTCTCACAGGCACGGTGGGGTGGCACTGTGGCTCAGTGGTCAGCACTGCTGCCTCACAGCACCAGGGTCCCAGGTTCAGTCCCAGCCTCAGGCGGCTGTCTGTGTGGAGTGCACATTCTCCCCATGTCTGCATGGATTTCGATTGGGTGCTCCGATTTCCTCCCACAGTCCAAAGATGTGCGAATTAGGTGGATTGGTCATGCCAAATTGCCCACAGTGTTCAGGGATGTGTAGGTTAGGTGCATGTGGCAGGGGTAAATGTAGGGGAAGGAGTTTGTGTGGGATACAAAAATCAAATTCCCTGCAAAAGGTTTTATGAATTCCTGTGAGAGTGGTTGGATGGAGTGCAGTTGTGTGTGAATAATAGCTGGAATATGTATCCTGGTGGCCAATGCAAAGATCACAGCTTATTAGTGTGGGACATATTCAGATCCCTAATGACTAATGGGATCAAGAGGCAACTGCAAAGAAATAACACCCAAATTATACTTATCCAAGGTGAGTGGGGATGGGGTTGGTGTTGGTGGTGGTGGTCTAATGTCCATATTTCAACTTCAGGCCACTTTTAAAAATAAAATCATTCATGGGATATGTGTGTCACTGGATGGGCCAGCATTTATTATCCATCCCTAGTTGCCCTTCAGAAAGTGTTGGTGATCAGCCTCTTGATTTAATGCAGTTCATATGCAATCCTACAATGCCATTAGGGAGGGAATTCCAGGATTTTGAGCCAGTAACACTGAAGGAATGATGACATATTCCCAAGTAAGGATAGTGAATGGCTTGGAGGGGAACTTGCAGGTGGTGGTGTTCCCATGCAGGTATCTGCTGCACTTGTCCTTTTCAATGGAAATGGTCATGGGTTTGGAAGGTTTCTGCAGTACACCTTGTAGATAATACACACTGCTGCTACTGAGTGTGTGTGGTGAATGGAGTGAATGTTTGCAGATGTGGTGCTAATCAAGCAAACTGCTTTGTTCTGGATGGTAAGGAGAAAGTGAGGACTGCAGATGCTGGAGATCAGAGCTGAAAATGTGTTGCTGGAAAAGCGCAGCAGGTCAGGCAGCATTCAAGGAACAGGAGAATCGATGTTTCGGGCATAAGCCCGAAGAAGGGCTTATACCCGAAATGTCGATTCTCCTGTTCCTTGGATGCTGCCTGACCTGCTGCACTTTTCCAGCAACACATTTTCAGCTTTGTCCTGGATGGTGTCAAGCTCATTGTGTGTTGTTGCACCTGCAGTTATCAAGGCAAGTGGATAATATTCCATCACTTTCCTGACTTGTGCCTTGTAGATGGACAGGCTCTGGGGAGTCAGGACGCAAGTTACTCGCAGTAGGATTCCTGGTCTCCAACTTGTGCTGGTAGCCACTTTATTTATATGACGAGTCCAGTTCAGTTTCTGGTCAATGTTAACTCCCAGGATTTTGATATTAGGGGAGTCAGTGATGTAAACACTACTGAATGTCAAGGGGCAATGGCTAGATCTTCTCTTGTTGTAGATGGTCGTTTGTCTGGTACCTGTGTGACTCAAATGTTACTTGCCACTTGTCTTCCCAAACCTAGATATTATCCAGTTCTTGCTGTGTTTGGATATGGACTGCTTCAGTATCTGAAGAGTTGTGAATAGTGCTGACCATTGTACAGTCATCAGTGAACATCCCGATTTCTGACCTTATGATGGAGGGAAGATCATTGATGAAGCAGCTGGAGATGGGTTGGGCCTAGGTCACTACCCTGAGGAGCTCCTGGAGAGATGAACTGGAGGTGAGATGTATGACCTTCAACAACTGTAACCATTTTCCTTTGTGCCAGGTATGACTCCAATCAACAGAAAGTTTTTTCCTTGATTGCTATTAATTAGTTTTGCTAGGGCTCCTTGATGCCACATTTAGTCAAATGCGACTTTAATATCAAGAGCTGTCGCTCTCACCTCACCTCTGGAAATCAGTTCTTTTATCCATGTTTGAACTAAGGCTGTGGTGAGGTCAGGAGTTGAATGACACTGCCGGAACCAAAAATGGGCGTCACTGAGCAGGTTATTGCAGAACAGATGCTGCTTTATAGCACTGTTTATGATACCTTCCATCACTTTACTGACTCAATGACTGCCTTAACAAGCCATTCAAGAAACATATTTCTGTTGAATGGAATTAGTGAATGGTCAGCAAGGAAAGTCCTTCCCAAAGAGTGAAAATATATGCGCTTCCCTGGTTGTGCAGTTTTGTCATAAAATTGTAGGATGCTATCAATGCACAAACTGTTTAAAATGTGGAATATTCAATGGATTAAGAGGAAGATGATTTCTTGAGGAGGGATGATTCTGAAACTTAAGCTGTCAAACCTTATTCAAAATGAAAGCCTTGCATTGATGCCATAGCCAAATTGACTCAGAATGAATTTGATGAACACAGCCTTGGATGCCAAACGCAATGAATTTAATGGTTTTTAAATGTTTGATTGTGGTTAAAGGGATTCTTGCAGAATGAAGTCAATCAGCAAAACACGTGGTCTTGATTATTGTCAACTTATTGGTCTTATATTTTTCCCAAAATTCAAAATGGTGACCATCTGCACCAACCCTGACAGGGTTATACGCCGTGATTAAAGTTAACTTTATTTGGATGCTTCAATGTTATTTTGTTAACGTGGTAAAGCTGCTGATGGCTGCACTTACTAAAAGACTTGTGAAAAATTGAAGGAGCATGTCAAATACTACAGGACTTGAGTATCACTTTAAAGGTTCCATTATGTATAGCCCAGTATCTATAAAGTACTGATTTGTGGCATATCTACAGATAGCATAAGGATCGCTGTAACCAGACAGTTGGGAAAGCTTATTATTGAACAGCTTGTTTGACAGCTCAGTGTATTTCAGAGAGGAATGTCAATAAATGGCAATGTAGCTCTTCATTATAATGTTTACCGAATGGAAAAGGTATCTAACAAAATGTTCTAGGAGAATAAATACAAACTAAATTAACTATGCACAGCTGGTGTTCGTAATTCGGATATAATGGGGCCAAAGTAAGATTTTGAATTTGAAAGTTGGAAATTGAAGTCTTTAACTAGAACAGATTCTTTTTCTGCATCTGCAGGCATCACTAGCTGGCCGGCATTTATTGTCTGTCACTCGTCTTAGAGTCATGGAGTTAGAGAGTCATAGAGAAACAGACACTTCAGTCTAACTCGTCCATGCTGACAAGATATGCTAAATAAATCTAGTCCCACTTACCAGTATTTGGCCCATATCCCTCTAAACCTTTCCTGTTCATATACCCATCCTTTTAAATGTCATAATTGTACCAGCCTCCACCACTTCCTCTGGCAACTCATTCTATACATGCTCTATCCTGTGCATGAAAAAAATTACTCCTTAGGTCCCTTTTAAATCTTTCCCCTCTCACCTTAAACTTATGCCATTTAGTTTTGGACTCCCCACCCTGGGACAAAGGGTTTACCCTATCCATACCCTTCATGATTTTATAAACCTCTATAAAATACCCTGCAGCCTCTGACACTCCATGCAAATTAGCCCCAGTCTATTCAGCCTCTCCCTATAGCTCAAACCCTCCAGTCCTGGCAACATCCTTGTAAATCTTCTCTGAACCCGTTCAAGTTTCACAATGTCCTTCCAATAGCAGAGAGACCGGAACTGCACACAGTATTCCAATAGTGGCCTAACCAATGTCCTGTACTGCTGCAACATGACCTTCCAACTCCTGTACTCTATGCTCTGACCAATAAAGGAAAGCATACCAAACACTTCTTCACTATCCTATCTACCTGCAACTCCACTTTCAAGGAACTTTGAAGCTGCACTCCAAGGTCTCTTTGTTCCGCAACATTCCCCAGGACCTTACCATTAAATATATAAATCTTGCCTGATTTGCCTTTCTAAAATGCAGCACTCAAATTTATCTAAATTAAACTCCATCTGCCAATAATTGGTCTGTCTGATCAAGATTCTGCTGTACTCTGAGGGAACCTTCTTTGCTGTCCACTACACCTCCAATTTTGGTGTCATCTGCAAACTTGCTAACAATGTCTCCTATATTCACATCCAAATCATTTATATAAATGATGAAAAGCAGTGAACCCAGCACCAATCCTTGTGGCACACAAGGTCATAGGCCTCCAGTCTGAAAAGCAATTCTCCACCACTACTCTCTGTCTTCTACCTTTGAGTTAGTTCTGTATCCAATATAGTGCTCCCTGTATTCCATGTGATTTAACCTTGTTAACCAGTTTACCATGTGGAACTTACTGAAATCCAAATAGATCACGTCCTCTGCTCTGCCCTCAACAAATTTCTTCATTCAAAAAACTCAATCAAGTTGGTGAGACATGATTTCCCACTCACAAAGCCATGTTGACTATCCCTTATCAGTCCTTGCCTTTCCAAATACATGTACATCCTGTGTCTCAGAATTCTCTCCAACAACTTGTCCATCACCGATGTCAGGCTGACCGTTCTATAGTTCCCTGGCTATTCCTTACCATCTTTCTTAAATAGTGGCACCACATTAGCCAACCGCCAGTCTTCGGCACCTCACCTGTGACTATGGATGATAAAAATCATCCGGACGGCATTGTGGTTCAGTGGTTAGCACTGCTGCCTCACAACGCCAGGGACCCGGTTGAATTTCAAACTCGGGCAACTGTCGGTGTGGAGTTTGCACATTCTCTCCATGCCTGAATGGGTTTCCTCAGGGTGTTCTGGTTTCCTCCCACAGTCCAAAGATGTGCAGATTAGGGGAATTGGTTATGCTAAATTCCCCATAGTGTTCAAGGGTATGTAGATTGGGTGCATTAGTCATGGGTAAATGTGGGATAATAGCATAGGGTCTTGGTGGATTACTCTTCAGAGGGTCTGTGTGGACTTATTGGGCCAAAGGGCCTGTTTCCACACTGTAGGGATTCTAAAAGAAAATCTCAGCAAGGGGCCCAGTGATCACTTCTGTAATTTCCCATAGAGTTCTAGGGTACATCTGATCAGGGCCCAGGGATTTATCCATCTTTAAGAATTCTAAGTGTCCAACACCTCCTCCTCTGTAATGTTGACATTTTTCAAGATGTTGCTATTTATTTCCCCACATTCTCTATCTTCCACATCCTTCTCGACAGTAAACACTGATGCAAAATACTCATTTAGTACATTCCCCATCTCCCATGGTTCAATAAGTAGGTTGCCTTGCTGATCTTTAAGGGTTCTATTCTCTCCCTTGTTGCCCTTTTGTTCTTAATGTATTTTTAGAATCCTTAACTTTATTTGCCAAAACTTTCTCACGTTCCCTTTGTGCCCTCCTGATTTCCCTCTTAAATATACTCCTACTGCCTTTATACTCTTTTAGGGAATCACTCAACACCTGCTGTCTATTCTTAACATATTCTTCCTTCTTTTTCTTGACCAAACCCTCAATTTCTCTAGTCATACAGCGCTCCCTACACCTACCAGCATAATAGGAACCAGCATAATATACACCTACCAGCATACACCCTTCCCCATAATAGGAACATACTGTCTCTGGGCTCTTGTAATCTAATTTTTGAAGGCTTCTCATTTTCCAGCATCCCTTTACCTGCAAACATCTGTCCCCAATCCACTTTTGCAAGTTTTTGCCTAATACCGACAAAATTGGCCTTACTCCATCTTAGAACTTTAACTTTTAGATCTTGTCTCTCCTTTTCCATCACTATGTTAAAACTAATAGAATTATGCTCATTGGCCTTAAAGTGCTCTCCCACTGACATCTCAGTCACCTGCCCTGCCTTATTTCCCAAGAGAAGGACAAATTTTGCACCTTCTCTAGTAGGTACATGCACAGATTGAAACAGAAAATTTCTTGTGCACACTTATCAAATTCCTCTCCGGCCAAGCCCTTAACACTATTTATGAAAAGATAAAATGCCCTACCATAACTACCCTATTATTCTTACCCCCTAGATGGATTAAAAAAATGACTTCTATGGCCAATTCAAGGAGACAAGTGACTCTGATCCTTCCAATAAGAATCAATTCAATGATCATTGGAGATGATTGTAAAGGCATAACTTCGGTAATTGGACATTTTATAAACTTTAACACAAAGAATGTAACCACTTAAAACAAAATTGATCATGTGAAATAATTTCACATTTGGAAAATTATACAATAAATAGTTGAGACTAGCAATGTGCTCCAAAGGTGGACACATAACTGAAACAGTGCTCATCTTTCTCGTTATAGAGTTCCCTGAACCAATCCATGCTTAAATTTTTAAATGTGTGTTCTCAGTGCTGGCCTAATATTGACAGCAATGAGGTAAATTAAGTTACTTTCAAGCCAGCAGTTTGGGTATTTTTCTCACTAGGTCTAGTTTCAAAGTTTGCATTTCTTCATTTTTCAAGTTAATAAGTGCTCCCAAAATCTGAGTTTGTAAATAAAGTGCCTGATGAAATACTGATCTGTGTCAAACAGCATTTCTTATTTCTTTTCTGACAAACCTAAACCTTTCCAGCTCTCTTCATCAAAAAGCATTGATTCTTTGCTAATTAACTGGTTCCTGCACAATCCACGTTGAGTTAGCTGGGACATTGAGTGGGACACCAAGCAACTACTGCACTGTTCATGTGATGAATATTCATGTGCGATCAGATGCTGAGTTTGAGCAAGTTATTCAGATCAATGCTCAGCTTCCTGCCATCGAGTTCCTCTTGATGTCACCACAGCTGCAGATAACAGGACCCAAAGGCATTACAGTTCAACTGCACAGCTGCCTGAAAATCTGTCCTCCAGTTCTGGTCCAGCAGATGGCAGTGTTTTCATGTATCATGAACCTCCTGTTCTCTCAGTGTCACTGCCACTCAATCAATGTCTTTATTGATGCCTCTCTATCACCCAGCCAACCTGAACTGTGAAATAACTCTACCTGTCACCAAGTCACCCTTTACTGATGCGTGGAGAGTCCTTGACACTGATCCAGCTCCCTCAGAGCCAGCTCTCAGAGTAAACAGGATGTCTGACACTCCTGTTCTTATCTGTCAGCCAGGGCTCCATGATTGGACCAGATTAACAGCCCCAATCAAGGAACTCAGAGGAAGGAAACCAACATATTGTAACCAAAATTCCAAATGATAGAAAAATAGGTGGAATAGCAAGGTACAAGAGAGATATAAACTATCTACAGAGAGATATTGATAAGGTAGCAAACAGTTGACAAATGAAGCATAATTTGAAAAATGTGAAGGGAGAACAAAAGAAGAATATAATTTAAATGGAGAAAATCTGCAGTAAGCTGCAATACAAAGGGACTTGGGGGTACTTGTGCACAAAACACAGAAAGCTAGCTCACCAGTCAGCGGCCAATCAGGAAGGCAAATGGATTGTTGGGGAGAAAGTGAGGTCTGCAGATGCTGGTGATCAGAGATGGAAATGTGTTGCTGGAAAAGCGCAGCAGGTCAGGCAGCATCCAGGGAACAGGAGAATCGACGTTTCGGGCATAAGCCCTTCTTCAGGAATGAGGAAAGTTTGTCCAGCAGGCATCGTCGGCAGTGGCGGCAGGTATTGCAGCGGGCGATGTAGCGGCCGCGTGCGTAATGGCGCCAGACTGATTTCGGAGGCCGATGGAAGATTCTGGAACAGTTGAGGAATCCGGAGTGTGGGGGTAAGTACATGAAAGTTTTTGGTACTTACTGTCTTTAATTTCCGATATGGCTAGGAAGAACTGTTTGTTTAGTTTATGGATCCTTCTGTGGATGAAGAACAGTAGAGGTCCTTTACAGGTCTGTGAGAGTGTTGTCCTGAGCTGGGGTAGGTCGAGTTGCAGGGAATGTAGATAGCGGCGCATGGCTGCAAGCGTGGAGCGGAGGATCCGGAGGGACGTCTGTTGCTGGAGGCTTCGGATTTGTTGTAGGTACTGGTTGTCCTGGTTGGGTCCAAGTTTTGTTGGTTTTGTTGCATCTGCTCCCAGGAGGACCAGTTCCAAAAACGCACATCCCAGATGGCCTCCTTCTTCAAGGACCGCAATTTCCCCCCCGACGTGGTCGACGATGCCCTCCACCGCATCTCTTCCACTTCCCGATCCTCCGCCCTTGAACCCCGCCCCTCCAACCGCCACCAGGACAGAACCCCACTGGTCCTCACCTACCACCCCACTAACCTCCATATACAGCGCATCATCCGCTGCCATTTCCGCCACCTCCAAACGGACCCCACCACCAAGGATATATTTCCCTCCCCTCCCCTATCAGCATTCCGTAAAGACCACTCCCTCCGTGACTCCCTCGTCAGATCCACACCCCCCACCAACCCAACCTCCACTCCCGGCACCTTCCCCTGCAACCGCAGGAGGTGCAAGACTTGCGCCCACACCTCCCCCCTCACCTCCCTCCAAGGCCCCAAAGGGAACTTCCATATCCGCCACAGATTCACCTGTACCTCCACACATATCATCTATTGCATCCTTTGCACCCGATGTGGCCTCCTCTATATTGGGGAGACGGGCCGCCTACTTGCGGAGCGTTTCAGGGAACACCTCTGGGACACCCGGACCAACCAACCCAACCGCCCTGTAGCTCAACATTTCAATTCCCCCTCCCACTCCACCAAGGATATGCAGGTCTTTGGACTCCTCCATCGTCAGACCACAGCGAAACGACGGTTGGAGGAAGAACGCCTCATCTTCCGGCTAGGAACCCTCCAACCACAAGGGATGAACTCGGATTTCACCAGTTTCCTCATTTCCCATCCCCCCAGCCTGTCTCAGTCAAATCCATCAATTTCAGCACCGCCTTCCTAACCTGCAATCTTCTTCCCGACCTCTCCGCCCCCACCCCAGTCTGACCTATCACCCTCACCTTGACCTCTTTCCACCTATCACATTTCCGACGCCCCTCCCCCAAGTCCCTCCTCCCTATCTTTTATCTTAGCCTGCTGGACCAACTTTCCTCATTCCTGAAGAAGGGCTAATGCCCGAAACGTCGATTCTCCTGTTCCCTAGATGCTGCCTGACCAAATGGATTGTTGGCCCTTATTTCAATGGAGATTGGAGAATAGGAGTAGGGAAGTTTTACTGCAACAGTACAAGGTGCTGGTGAGACTACATCAAGATACTGTGAGCAATTTGGGTCCTCTTATATAAGGAAAAAATTTCAATGGACACAGTTCAGAGAAGGTTCAGTGTGATGATCCCAGTATGGAGGGATAGTCTTATGAGCAAAAGCTAAACAGGTTGGGACTCTAGAGTATTATTAGAGTATAGAAGAATGAGAGGTGATTACATTGAAACATATATGATTCTTAAGGGCCTTGACAGGGTAAATGCTGAGAAGATGTTTCCCCTCATGGGAGAGACTAGAACCAGAGGGTCTAGTCTCAGAATAAAGGGGCACCAATTTAAGACTGAGATGAGGATGAATTTCTTCTCTCTGTGGTTGAGAGTCTTGGAACATCTTTCCACAGAGAGGTGTGGGGGCAGAGTCCTTGTGCATATTTACAGCTAAGATAGTTAGATTCTTTATCAGCAGGGGAATCAGGGGTTATGGGGAAAAGGGCATGAAAAAGGAGGTGAGGAATATTAAATCAGCCATGATTCTATTGAATGCCTATTTCTGTTCCTATTTCTTATGGTGATACAATGTTTTGGAAAACCAGAGTCTGACAAATTTTTGGACAGTCCACATGGAATATGAAGACACTTGCTATTTCCTCTATTCTTCCTTTGCCTCCCTAGCCACCTGTGGTAGATGCAGGTGGGGGGTGATGGTGTTAGGTCAGAATGAAGAGTGGAGCAGATAGGTGGAAAGGAAGATGGACAGGTAGGACAGTTCAAGAGAGGATGCTGAGTTGGAGGGTTGGATCTGGGATGAGTAGGGGGAGGGGAGATGAGGAAACTGGTGAAATTCACATTGGTACTGTGTGGTTAGAAGGTCCCAAGGCGGAAGATGAGGCGTTCTTCCTCTAGGTGTCGGGTGGCTTGGATTTGGCGGTGGAGGAGGTTCAGGACTTGCATGTCCTTGGCAGAGTGGGAGGGGGAGATGAAATGGTCGGCCACAGGGTGGTGAGGTTGTTTGGTGTGTGTGTGTGTGTGTGTGTGTGTGTGTGTATGTGTCTTGGAAGTATCCCCTGAAACATTCTGCAAGTTGGCATCCTGTCTTCCTGATGTAGAGGAGACTACATCGAGAGTAACTGACGCAGTATATGAGTTGTTTGGATGTGCAGGGAAATCTCTGCCAGATGTGGAAGGATCCTTTGGGGCCTTAGACAGAGGTGAGGGGCAAGGTGTGGCTGCAGGTTTTACACCTCTTGCAGTGGCAAGGGAAGGTGCTGGGTGTGGAGGGTGAGGTGGTGGTGGGCAGGGACCTAATGAGGGAATCACAGAGGGAATGGTCTCTGCAGAATGCAAATGGGGTGGGGAGGGAAATATATCTCTGGTTGTGGAGTCTGATTGTATCTTTCTTCCCAACTATCTGCTCCACCCTCCCCTCTGACCTATCTCCATCACCTCTCATCTGCATCTACCTATCGCCTTCCCGGCTACCTTGCCCCCACCTCCACCCTCATATTCATCTGCCCCCACCTCCCCCCCCACCCACATTCCCAATGACAAAATGTCGATTCTCCTGCTCATCAGACTTGCTTTTCCAGCACCACACTTTTCAACTCCTCACTGGAATAAGCATATAAATACTGCTATGTGGCTGTTCACCAAATGAGAGCTTGAAATAGATACAGGTACAGGGCAAGGATTGCAGTAGGGCTGGAGGCTATGCCTCATTCTCCCATTTGATTTTGTGAGGATCGGAGGCTGAGGGGTGACCTTATAGAGGTTTACAAAATTGTGAGGGGCATGGATAGGATAAATAGACAAAGTCTTTTCCCTGGGGTCAGGGAGTCCAGAACTAGAGGGCATAGGTTTAGGATGAGAGGGGAAAGATATAAAAGAGACCTAAGGGGCAACTTTTTCACACAGAGGGTGGTACGTGTATGGAATGAGCTGCCAGAGGATGTGGTGGAGGCTGGTACAATTGCAACATTTAAGAGGCATTTGGATGGGTATATGAATAAGAAGGGTTTGGAGGGATACGGGCCAGGTGCTGGCAGGTGGGACTAGTTTGGGTTGGGATATCTGGTCGGTATGGACGGATTGGACCGAAGGGTCTGTTTCCATGCTGTACATCTCCATGACTCTATGATTCTATAAATGGACTTTTGACGGGCACGTACTAAACTGAAGCTTACACTTGTCTCCCTTAGTATCAGGCAAAAAAGCAATGGAGATTTCAAAATAAAAGCAGGCAAAAATCTTCTTTTTAGTGTTCCCAGTGATCTTCAAACCAGTTTTTCAACAGTAACCAAACAGTCTTGAAGAAACAATCATTTATAGAGAAAGGAGCAGGGTTCCACCCATTTATTAGATCATGACTGATTCACACCTCAAATTCATTTATTCCATTTCCCTCTGTATCATTACCTACCAGAAATTATCTATCTATCTATTCCTGCCTTCGAAAAAGCTTCAGTTTAAAACACTCACAGCTTTTTGGGGAAGAAAATTGGAGATTTCCATTCCCTTTGTTTATGAAGAGGTGCTTCTTGATTTCACTACTGAATGGGTTACTTATAGTTTTAGGAATATGTTTCCAAATTCATGATTCCCTTGAGAATTTTGTTCCCTCTTTATCTGAACTACCACTCCCTTTTAAAACTTTCAGTAACTCTTTCAAATGATCCCCTAATCAAAGGAGCTTTATGCAACTTGTCATGATGGTCATAACATAATGTGATGTTCAGTGCTGTCAGCGTGTTATATTCTGGTATCCAGATCCCAGCACTGGTGGCTTGTGTTTGGAGAGGAGGGCTGCCACCAGTTTTCCTTCCTATTTCAGTCCAAGATGCAATTGTTTGCAGTGGAGGATGGACCACAAACAAGTGTCAACAGGAGATTCACTTGTATTTGTAAGAAGCTGTGATTTAATACATAAGTGTAACTATTCACAGTCTATAATATCTCCTAGACATATTAATTCTTACTAAGAAGACACATACATCTCCACCGGGAGACTGTGGCAAACTCCAAGTGACACCGAACTGAGAGATTGTGCAACATCATCAGTTAGGGCACAGCTCAATATAGCTCAAATATGGTGAATGCCTCATGGTATTATCATTAGACTTGTTCATCCAGAGACCCAAATATTGTTTTGTTGTCCTGGGTTCAAATCCAACTCTGGTAGATTAGTAATTTCAATTCAGTAAAACAAATTTGGAATTAAGCGTCTAATGGTGACTGTGAAAGCACTGTTGATTGTTTGAAAAACTCATCTGATTCACTCATGTCCCTAAGGAAGGAAATCTGCCTCCTTACATGGTCTGGTTTACATGTGACCCCAGACCCACAGCAATGCGTTTGATATGCAACTGCCCTCTGGCCAATTAATGCTGGTCTAGCCAGTGACATACGTATCTCATGAATGAATTTTAAAAAGCTCTTCTGGAATAATTACCTCATACAATAATAATGCGATTTCCAAGCCCAATATCATTTGGCAAATGTGAGCTGTTTGTTTTCCAAGTGTATCCTTCCTGAGAAGTCTGCATGTATTACACCAGATGGACACTGATCAAGGATCCGCACAACTTAGCCTGTGTATTACAGGCCTCTGGAGATAAAGGCCAACATTCCCATAGGTTTTTGATTGCTTTTATACCCACTTTTCTAGGTGCGAGGCCCCACCAGAGAGTAACTTTGGTCATTAATTGAATTCAAACAGAGGAAGGGTTGGTCATTCCAGAGTGCACCTGGAATACATTCCGGTGGCTTGCCCAAATGACACAGGGAGGAAGAGAAGTATGAGCCTGAAATGTCTGCCAGGCCATTCAAATATTGAGGAAGACAACTCAGTCTAAACTCATCCCCATCTGGCAGAGAGACCCTACATTTCCTGTAAGGTGAACTGGTTAGCAAATCAGGGCCAGGAACCTTGAATGTTTTCTCCTTCTCTTAACAGGGGTGGTGAAGCCCAATTGTAGTCCAACACCTGAGAAGGTCAGTTAATGAGGGACAAATCTGCATGAAGACACTGAAGCACATTTAATCAATAAAGGAACTTATACACCAGCTTTTAACAAGATCACCTTAATTTTACTTCAGTATCGAAAATGAAAGGACATGGCTTATCAGGGATATGATCTGTCATTAGATAGAAACTAACATAAACATTCAGGTTCCAAAATATTTCCTTCCACAATAGTTATCTCTTGCATAATATATGTCTAAATAAACATACCTGTAGATTCCTGTTCTGGGTTGCTGTAGATTGACATTAAAGTAAACAGAGAGAAAATCACAAAGGCCAACAAGATGAAAGCCACTTCAAGATTTGTGAAAGGCAGCTCCATGTAGTAATTGTCCTCAAGAGTCTAGAAGGCACTTTAAAAAAAAATGCAGAGTATTAGAAAATAAAGGTCAATACATTGTAGCACAAGCAGCATGGTAGGAAACATGAACTGCTTTTTATCTACAGTGGCTTCAAGAGGTAAGAAGCTAATTGGTTCTGCTTGCACTACGATGTCCCATGGGACCAAGCTTAGTGCTGTGCAAAGTCTTTTTAGGCCATAGGTTGGAATTTACACTTAACAGCAGACCAAAAGGAAAAACCCGTAAAACCAGCAAAAGACACATATTGATTCAACATGTGTTACTACAATCACTATGTTCATTTCCAAGTGTCCTGTTTTTTCCTTCAGGCGTCCCCCCCCAGTGTTGAACCATCATGTTGAATCAAAGTTGGCCGCCCAGTTAGTAGTTCCTGATAGAATTCCAACCCGTGGTGCAAGGGGGTTCTTTAGCATATTAAATATCTAGGACAGGATATCCAGCTGGAGAAATATTAGGCTGTGAGCCATATTTTGGTGCTCTGTAAAAACTGAAGCTAATATCCTCGCGGCTAAATGCTGTTACCTTCAGCAGCATTGACTTGGCGTTGCGTGCACCCGTGGGCCCATTTCCAAGCTTTATAATGAGGCATTGTGTCTCCATATACCTGACCTAACTCACTTTCAATGTTTCTCATATGTGCCTCCCATAAAATTGAGGTGGGTCACAAAAAAATTGCAATCCATTGGCTTTTTAACAAGGAAATTAATCTAAATTGAAGTTAGTCAGGCAGGTTTCTGATTGTGGGATTCAATTGCATTCTGTATAGTTCAAAACTGGCAGGAAGGTATTTGACTGCTGACCCAATATCATTGTACCTTATTTTATGTAGGCATAGAGTGGGAAAGCCTGCTCGATTTGTTTTCACAAAATCAACCCCATATTCTTCCTTGTAATGAAATGTCCTGTGATGTCAATAAAATTAAAAAGTGCATATCCTGACACTGAGTTTATGTGGTGGCAATAAGAGAGATGATCAAAGACTTGATCAAAGAGAAAGGTCTTCATGAAATGTTTGAAGTGGTCAGGCAGATAGGCAGAAGGAGGGACTTTCAATGAGTAGATTCAAGATGGTTGCACTGACAATGGAACAGCACACTGTAGTTTCTGGAGACAATAGAAGGGGAAAGTGCTTTTGGAGAATTATTGGAAGAATAGTTTTGGACAAGGCAATCCATGTTGAATATTTAGAGTATGACACCTACAAAATTGGTCCCATTCAACATCCAGAATTTTCCAACATGGAGTACTGGACATGGATCAGTGGCAGGGGTCTTCTACTTCCTAAAGAAAGGGTCTTAGGGTCAGTTTTACTTACTTATCACACTAACCGAGACCAATAAACTCAGCATAGTTCAGAGAAGATTAATTACACCACTCCTATATCCCTCAGCTTCTCTCTACTTCATTCAATGTGCCCTGTCTAATTTTGGGTACTTTGTAAAGAGTGTGGAGTGGGCCAAATAAATTCAGTAATTTTTCAGATTGTAAAGAGCTCTGTTAATGTAATCACTTAAGCGTTGGCTTTATAATAATTACTGATGTTGCTATGCAACATTCTCGGTGCATCAGGTTTACATCCTCTTATCACACACTTTAAACCTGTAACAGATGGGACTGACATCAGTCCTGGGACATGAGCAGGATGTGCTGTTGTATCGAGATACTGACTAGCACATGCACCAACAGTGCTCTTTATGCTGTGGATAAAAGGAATGGCTTACTCATCTAAATATCTCATTAGAAGTGTCTTATGCCATTTCTCCTTAATGCAATTGGCGAATCTTCTTGCTAAATATTATTAGAATTAACTTTATTGTCATGTGTACTCAAATAAGTACAGTGAAAAGTTTACAAGTCCCCATTTACAGCACCATCTTAGATACAAAGATACCTAGGTACAGATGCATAAGTACAAAAAATTAGAAAAATAAAGAAATAAAAAGTTCAGAACAACTATTCTTCCAATCCAGTCTACCAGCAACTAGCCTCTAGTCCACACTGGGCCTTGACTCTAGACCATGCTAAGCATCACCTCGAGGCTCTCAAGGCCAGGAGATTACTTCTGGAATCATCTTGAAGCTGGAACTTCTCATTGATGGCACATCAGGCCAAGGAATTGCCATGCCATGCTGAGGAACCACCACAACAAGCCAAGAGATTGCCGCAGGCCAAGAGGCCACCACACCAATCCGAGAGAACACCACAGGCCGAGAAGCCATACGCCGAGCTGAGAGATTGCACAAGCCAAGAGACCACCACGGTGAGCTGAGAGATCACCACAGGCTGAGAGGCCACCACGCCGAGCTGAGAGATCACCACAGGCTGAGAGGTCACCACGCTGAGCTGAGAGATCACCACGGGCTGACAGCCACCACGCTGAGCTGA
Organism: Chiloscyllium plagiosum; assembly: GCF_037043375.1. Classification (NCBI taxonomy): domain Eukaryota; kingdom Metazoa; phylum Chordata; class Chondrichthyes; order Orectolobiformes; family Hemiscylliidae; genus Chiloscyllium; species Chiloscyllium plagiosum. The sequence continues at coordinate 19,437,297 of NW_028270139.1, forward strand.
AACATCACCACGGGCTGACAGGCCACCACACTGAGTTGAGAAATCGTCACAGGCCGAATGGCCACCACACCGAGCGGCCACCATGCTGAGCTGAGAGATCACCATGCCAGGTCTGTGCTGAGGCCGAGAGTCTGAGTCCATACTGAGGCTGGGTGTTCAGGACATCAGTGAGAAAAAAGAACAAAAAAGAAACAAAAAAGAGAGAAATAAAAAGAAACAGATGGAATGGATAAGCTCCTGCTGAGGAGTCCTGCAGCGCCGCCATCTTGGAAAGTGTCAGACTGAATGAAAACACATTGAGTTCCTTTATCTATTAATAAAAGAGTTGATTTACACAATTTGCATTGGTCTTAGGGCACAATCATACATTGACAGGGTACTTCCCAGTTGAAAGTGTGATGCTGGAAAAGTACAGCAGGTCAGGCAGCATCCAAGGAGCAGGAGAATCAATGTTTTAGGCAAAAGCCTTCCCCAGACCAGTGTCTGGGTAAGAATATCTCCGCTTAAATTTTTCAAGTGGTGGACATTTACTTAGAATGAGGCAAGACTTCTCTCTATCTGAAGCCTACAGCTCTTCACTATGTCAGCATTGACGAAACTGCTGCACTAAGACATTAGGGTGATTTCAACTTGTACTGCATTGGAAACTGAAACATTGTTGAAACTTTATTGCTGGAACAGCACAGCAGGTCAGGCAGCATCCAGGGAACAGGAGATTCGACGTTTCGGGCACAGGCCCTTCTTCCTGAAGAAGGGCCTGTGCCCGAAACGTCGAATCTCCTGTTCCCTGGATGCTGCCTGACCTGCTGTGCTGTTCCAGCAATAAAGTTTCAACTTTGATCTCCAGCATCTGCAGACCTCACTTTCTCCTCAAACTGAAACATTGGCCTTCAGGTTACACATTGAGGGTCCACAAGTGTGCTAATGTGATTGCTATGCACTTTCACTTTGGAAAGTATGTGCTACAAGCTCTGCACAGAGCCCTTTGCCAAGTTGGAACCACACTCCTCCATTTCTTTGACAGTCTTTCTAGCAGGCCTGTCAATTTATATACAATGCAACTAATTGTACATGCAGTTTCAGCTTTTTCTGTACAATACCCAATCAAAACCTTCAATTCAGTCCTCACTCTTCAGGGCATGGTACCCACATTCGCCTTTTCTTCTGCCCTGGCTGCTGGTCACTTGGGCCCAGTGACTCATTACGTGTGCTTCTGTCTTGATGCAATTTCTACACACACACACCCACACACACACCCACACACACACCCACACACACACAGAATCAGCATCTGAATGGATGGCTGAGAGTGTGAGGTTGAGTGACAGATTTTCATCATTCATCTTTTGGTCCTCTTGCATTTCACGTTCCTTGCCCACTGTGTGGCTAGGTTACAGTTCCTGGGTATCTATAAGGAGAAAGATGTAAGCCTGGGATTTTGGGAAGAGAAAAGGTGGAAAAATAATGAGGTTCGTACTTGTATTATCTGCAGACTGCAAATTTGAAGTGATTGTGGAATGAAGGGGAAGTGGGATGGGAGAAGAGGGGGTGGCATGGTGGCTCAGTGGTTAGTCCTGCTGCCTCACAGTATCAGGGACCCGGGTTTGATTCCAGCCTCGGGTGACCACCTGTATGGAGTTTCCCCATTCTCCCCTTGTGCGTGTGAGGTTCTCCAGGCGCTCCGGTTTCCTTCCATAGTGCAAAGATGTACAGGTTAGGTGGATTGGCCGTGCTAAATTGCCCATAGTGTCCAGGGATGTGCAAAAATAAACACAAGGTTACAAAGATAGGGTGGGGGCACAGGGTCTGGGTGGGATGGTCTTCAGAGGGTTGGTACAGATTCAATGAACTGAATGGCCACTTTCCACATTTTTTTTTAGATTACATTACAGTGTGGAAACAGGCCCTTCAGCCAAACAAGTCCATACCGACCCGCCGAAGCGTAACCCACCCATACCCCTATATTTACCCCTTACCTAACACTACGGGCAATTTAGCATGGCCAATTCACCTGGCCTGCACATCTTTGGACTGTGGGAGGAAACCGGAGCTCCCGGAGGAAACCAACGCAGACACGGGGAGAATGTGCAAACTCCACACAGTCAGTCACCTGAGGCGGGAATTGAACCCGGGTCTCTGGCACTGTGAGGTCGCAGTGCTAACCACTGTGCCACCGTGCCGCCCATTGTAGGGATTCTATGAAGAACAATGGTTCAAGCCTGAGTGTGGCCATTCCAATGGTGGGGAAACCTTTTCCTTCACTGGGCTGAGGACATCTATCAGTGTTAGTAATACAAGTACAGTAAATTTATCAATTCCATTTACCAGCAGAAGAGAGTGCAGTTCAGGGCATCAATACAACAATGTTGCAGCCCTGCCTCTGTCCAGTGTACACTTAGAAAAACAGCCAGCTCAGAGGGTGCAGGCTGACTCAAATTTCTTGCAATAAGCTCCAAAAAGTGTTAAAACGTTCAAAACATAGTTTGTTTTGAAAGATATTGTTGAAATGCTGAAAGTTTCAGAAACTAGAAAACCCGCGTACTTCAAAAAGAAAGCAGCAGGTGACCAGCACTGAATAAGCTTTAGTGACACCCCATGGTCAGACAGAAGAGAAGCAACTAGTGCTCCTACTCCTGATCTTGATCTGATGACCCCTTTCAGGGGCAGGTATATGGACATAGTTGCCCATGTTTGCTGACATATAGCACAGGGCAAACCTGAGATTTGTACAGTTGTTTGCTTAGGCCTCATACTATCAAGACCAATTGACAAAACCAAAGGAACTACTGCTGTTATATTACATTTCTCTAAAGACCTGTAGATTACCTGGTTACACTGCCAAAGCTTTTATTTCCTTGAAACAATAACCTATTTTCAAGTCAACGAAAAGTGACTAAAAGAAGAAGTGAAAAAGATAGGAAACTTTTCTTAGCCTTTCAGTAGAATCCAACAAACGACAATAAATGAGTGAAATTCTTACTGTACCTGAATCCCAGAGAATGGGTCATGTTGTAAACTACACCCTTGTGGTTTCTGGAAGTTCTTTACATCTTCATCATACCTTTGTTGTGACTATCTTTTCTCGCTTGTGTGTGAATGTATCCAAAGTGGAGTTTCTTTAACAAAGAGTTAGACAGTCCTATTCTCTCCGTGTCCAATGTCCATGTTAACAATCGTGTAGATAATTTAAAATGTACCTGAAGAAATAACTGGGAGGAGTTCCTGAGTCCAACAGTGCAACGTTGGCAGAGAACCAGAAATGGTTTATTAGATTTCCAGGTGACGTGGAAGAAAACCAGTTTAACAATTCAAAGCAAAAATGAAACAAATACTTAATGACTACGGATGCAGCCACTGACACAATTGTTCCCATGTTAATCTCATTCATAGTTGTGTGTGTGTGTGTGTGTGTGTGTGTGTGAGGGTGGGTGGGTGTGTGTGGGTGTGTGTGTGTGTGGGTGTGTGTGTGGGTGTATGGGTGTAGGTGTGTGTGTGTGCATGTGTGAGTGTGGGTGTGGGTGTAGATGTGTGTGTGGGTGTGTGTGTGTAGGTGTATGTGTGCATGTGGGTGTGGGTGTAGATGTGTGTGTGGGTGTGTGTGTGTGGGTGTATGAGTGTATGGGTGTGAGGGTGGGTGGGTGTGTGTGTGTGTGGGTGGATGTGTGTGTGGGTGTATGGGTGTAGGTGTGTGTGTGCATGTGTGGGTGTGGGTGTGGGTGTAGATGTGTGTGTGGGTGTATGAGTGTGTGTGGGTGTGTGGGGGGTGTTGGGTGTATGTGTGGGGGTGGTGGGGCGCGGTGGTGGGGGGGCATGTTTTGCTCATTCTTTCATCCCCTCCTATGGCTGTTGTCGGGGTGTAATGGTCCAGCCATCAGATGACCTCTAGTTCATCTCTTGATTAGCCATTATTCATGTAAACAAAATGCAAAATAAAAGCAGTTGCTGCTGGAAATCTGAACAGAGAAGAAGGAAAAGCTGGAAGTGTGCAGCAGGTCAAATAGCATTTATGAAAAGAACTAAAGGCAACTGGCTATGACTATGTACACTAGCTTGGTAAAAACAATGACTGCAGGTGCTGGAAACCAGATTCTGGATTAGAGTGGTGCTGGAAAAGCACAGCAGTTCAGGCAGCATCTGAGGAGCAGGAAAATCGACATTTCGGACAAAAGCCCTTCATCAGGAATACAGGCAGAGTGCCTGAAGGGTGGAAAGATAAATGATAGGTCAGGGAGGAGGGTGGGGGAAGGTAGCAAAGAGTACAATGGGTGGATGGGGGTGGGATGAAGTTGATAGGTCAGGGAGGAGGGTGGAGTGGATAGCTGGAAAGGAAGATAGGCAGGTAGGACAAGTCATGGGGACAGTGCTGAGCTGGAAGGTTGGAACTGGGGTGAGGTGGGGGAAGGGGAAATGAGGAAACTGGTGAAGTCCACATTGATGCCCTGGGGTTGAAGTGTTCCGAGGCGGAAGATGAGGCGTTCTTCCTCCAGGCGTGGGTGGTGAGGGAGTGGTGGTGAAGGAGGCCCAGGACCTCCATGTCCTCGGCTGAGTGGGAAGGGGAGTTGAACTTTTGGGCCACAGGGTGGTGTGGTTGATTGGTGCGGGTGTCCCAGAGATGTTCCCTAAAGCGCTCTGCTAGGAGGCGTCCAGTCTCTCCAATGTAGAGAATACCGCATCGGGAGCAACAGATACAATAAATGATATTGGTGGATGTGCAGGTAAAACTTTGATGGATATGGAAGGCTCCTTTGGGGCCTTGGATGGAGGTGAGGGAGGAGGTGTGGGCACAGGTTTTGCAATTCCTGCGGTGGCAGGGGAAGGTGCCAGGACGGGAGGATGGGTTGTAGGTGGGCATGGACCTGACCAGGTAGTCACAGAGGGAACGATCTTTGTGGAAGGTGGAAAGGGGTGGGGAGCGAAATATATCCCTGGTGGTGGGGTTCATGTACACTATGTACACTAGCTTGTCAAGAAAGCTATCTGCTAAGTACGAAGCTGTCAAAAAGGAGATGCTCACTGTTTACGAGCAGTGCCTGAAGCTTATGAATTAAAATTTTGGACTACAAGAATGATATCGCATTCAACATTTGTCAGATTTGAAGGGGAGAATCAATGGTTTAGATCAGTGGTTTAGATCATTCAAGCGAAAAGAAAACTGAGAATGCAAGGGAAATGAAGATCTTCAAAAAATTCAGAAATCGTATTCCTGCAAATTTAAAAACGTATTTAGTTGAGTGCCAACTGAGCAAGATCAGTGAAGTAGCATAGAACACATAACATAGAGCAGTACCTCATTCCTGATGAAGGGCTTTTGCCTGAAACGTTGATTCTCCTGCTCCTCGGATGCTGCCTGACTGGCTGTGCTATTCCAGCACCATACACTTGACTCTAATCTCTAGCACCTGCAGTCCTCACTTTCGCCTCTAGAACAGTATAGCACAGGTCAGGCCTTTTGTCCCTCACTGTTGTACTGACCTTTTATTCTACTCCAAGATCTGACTAACCTACATACCCTTCATTGTACTACCTCCTAAGTGCCTATCCAAGATTCGCTTAAATGTCCTAATGTATCTGACTCTACTACCACTGCTGGTAATGCATTCTACACACCCACCACTCTCTGTTTAAAGAACCTACCTCTGACATCTCCCATAAACCTTCATCCACTCACCTTAAAATTATCCCCCTTCATGATAGACATTTCCATCATGGGAAAAAGCCTTTGGCTATCCACTCTATTCATGCCTCTCATCATCTTGTACACCTCCATCAAGTTTCCATTCATGCCTCTCATCCTTCTTTGCTCCAAATAAATAGCCCTAGCTCCCTCAACCTTTCTTCAAAAGACATGCCCTCCAGTCCAGGTGTGGGTGAGAGGGGTGGAGAGGTTGAGGCTGTTAATGTCGCGGCGGCAGTTGGCTATGAAGAGATCGAGGGCAGGTAAGAGGCCAGCACGGGGGGTCCAAATGGATGGGGTATGTTGGAGGATTGAAGGTGAGGCCTCTGCTGAGGACTACGCTCTCGGATTAACGAGTTCAACATGCGGCGTGACATCGAACAATTCTTCCGCCGCCTTCGCCTCCGCACCTATTTCCTCAACCAGGAGTCTCGCCCACTCTCTGACGACCCCTTCTCCCACCTCCAACACACCCTATCCACCTGGACCCCCCTTGCTGGCCTCTTACCCGCCCTCGATCTCTTCATAGCCAACTGCCACCGCGACATTAACCGCCTCAACCTCTCCATCCCTCTCACCCTCGGAACGTGCAGCCCCCCACTCCCTCCGTTCCAACCCCAACCTCACTATCGAACCGGCAGACAAGGGAGGCGGGCTAGTAGTTTGGCGCACTGACCTTTACACCGCTGAGGCTAAACGCGAGCTCGCGGACACCTCCTCCTACTGCTCCCTTCACCATGATCCCACCTCCCACCACCAAACCATCATCTCCCAGACCATCCATAACCTCATCATCTCAGGGGATCTCCCATCCACCCTTCCACTGACACCCTCCTTCGACTGACTGAACTGGTCCTCACCCTGAACAACTTCTCTTTCCAATCCTCCCACTTCCTCCAAACCAAAGGAGTAGCCATGGGCACCCGCATGGGACCCAGCTATGCCTACCTCTTTGTATGATATGTGGAACAGTCCATCTTCCACAGCTACACTGGCACCACCCCCCACTTTTCCTCCGCTACATCGATGACTGTATCGGCGCTGCCTCGTGCTCCCACGAGGAGGTTGAACAGTTCATCCACTTTACCAACACCTTCCACCCCGACCTCAAATTCACCTGGACCATCTCAGACTCCTCCTTCCCCTTCCTTGACCTTTCAATTTCTATCTCGGGCGACCGAATCAACACGGACATTTACTATAAACCGACCACTCCCACAGGTACCTAGACTACACCTCCTCCCACCCTGCCCCCTGTAAAAACGCCATCCCATATTCCCAATTCCTATGTCTCCGCCGCATCTGCTCCCAGGAGGACCAGTTCCAATACCGTACAACCCAGATGGCCTCCTTCTTTAAAGACTGCAATTTCCCCCAGACGTGATCGACGATGCCCTCCACCACATCTCCTCCACTTCCCGCTCCTCCACCCTTGAACCCCGCCCCTCCAATCGTCACGAGGACAGAACCCCACTGGTCCTCACCTACCACCCCACCAACCTCCATATACATCGTATCATCCGTCTTCATTTCCGCCACCTCCAAACGGACCCCACCACCAGGGATATATTTCCCTCCCCTCCCCTATCAGCATTCCAAAAAGACCACTCCCTCCGTGACTCCCTCGTCAGGTCCACACCCCCCACCAACCCAACCTCCACTCCCGGCACCTTCCCCTGCAACCGCAAGAAATGCAAAACTTGCGCCCACACCTCCCCCCTTACTTCCCTCCAAGGCCCACAGGGATCCTTCCATATCCACCACAAATTCACCTGCACCTCCACACACATCATTTATTGCATCCGCCACACCCGATGTGGCCCTCTCTATATTGGTGAATTGGCCATGCTAAATTGCCCATAGTGTTAGGTCAGGGGTTAATGTAGGGGTATGGGAGGGTTGCGCTTCGGCAGGTCGGTGTGGACTTGTTGGGCCGAAGGGCCTGTTTCCACACTGTAATGTAAAATAAATAATTAAAAAAAATATTGGGGAGACAGGCCGCCTACTTGCGGAACGTTTCAGAGAACATCTCTGGGACACCCGGACCAACCAACCCAACCACCCCGTGGCTCAACACTTCAACTCCCCCTCCCACTCCACCAAGGACATGCAGGTCCTTGGACTCCTCCATCGCCAGGCCATAGCAACACGACGGTTAGAGGAAGAGCGCCTCATCTTCCGCCTAGGAACCCTCAACCACAAGGGATGAACTCAGATTTCTCCAGTTTCCTCATTTCCCCTCCCCCCACCTTGTCTCAGTCAAATCCCTCGAACTCAGCACCGCCTTCCTAACCTGCAATCTTCTTCCTGACCTCTCCGCCCCCATCCCCACTCCGGCCTATCACCCTCACCTCGACCTCCTTCCACCTATCGCATTTCCAACGCCCCTCCCCCAAGCCCCTCCTCCCTACCTTTTATCTTAGCCTGCTGGACACACTTTCCTCATTCCTGAAGAAGGGCTCATGCCCGAAATGTCGATTCTCCTGCTGCTTGGATGCTGCCTGACCTGCTGCGCTTTTTCAGCTCTGATCTCCAGCATCTGCAGTCCTCACTTTCTCCTCTATAGAGTTGCAGCATTACCTTGCAGCTGTTAAACTCAATCCCCCTATAATGAAAGCCAACACAGCACACGCTGAACAACTTATACGGCAACTTTGAGAAATCTATGGAAACGGATCACAAGATACCTCTATTCCTCCATAGTGTCAAGAATCATGCCCTTATTCTTGTATTTTGTATTCAAATTCAACCTTCCAAAGTGAATCACTTCACATATTTCTAGGTTGAACTCCATTTGCCACTTATCAGCCCAGTTCTGCATACTGTCAATGTCTCATTGCAACCTCTCACAGATACCAATGACATCTCACAGAAACAAATACAAGTGGGGAAATGGACACATGGAAATCTACAAGGAAATTGATGGAAGAAATGCTAATTTTTAAAAAAAGATGGAAGAACATTAAAGTAATAGGGGAGAATGGCTGGAACTGAAAAGTATAAAGAAATGAAGGTGCTTTATCTTCAATTTTCCACTACCTCCTCACAACCTGCTCCTCTTTAGCCTCTTCCCTCCTTTAATACATTTTCAGTACACATGTGTGACATACTTGATTCTTCTCCTTCTTATAATGAGGAGAATTTATCAGGTAAGTAACCTTACTAACTCTTCTAACTACTTCATATGGACCACTGAATTTTACTTTCAGTAATGGCAACAAGAGAGTGCAACAAAGTGATTCTGGGGATGGCAAATCTAACTTATGGAGAGAAACCAGATCAGTTAGGATTAAATTCAATGGAGTTTAGAATCTCAGGCACTATTAAATTTTGAACAGGACTAGACAGAGTAAAAGCAAGAAGTATGTTCCCAATGACCAGAGAATTCAGAACCGGGGTCACAACCCAAGGGTGTGGGATAGGCCAATTTGGACTGAGATGAGGGGAAATTCCTTCACCCAGAGTGTGGTGAGCCTGTGGAATTCTCCAACACAGAGGGCAGTTGACACTAAAACGTTGAATGTTTTATTGAAGGAGTTAGATTGTCTTTAGGGCTACAGAGATCAAAAAGAATCAGGAGAAGTGGGAACAGTGTACTGAGGTGGGTGATCAGCTATTTTCATATTGAAAGGCTGTGCAGGCCTGAAGAGCTGAGTGGCCTATTCCAGCTCCTCTTTTCTATGTTTTATGATAGTCTGGTAAAAAGTGCACTTACTGTAGTGAAGTGAGTGGAGGGTGAAACATAAACATCAGAGCAATGGATGAATGATTCCAAAATGAAAAATTTAAAAGTTAACTTTTCAACTATCAGATTGGAAAACACAGAAGTGCTTAAAAGACTAGATAGCATCATGTCTTATCTTCCAAAAAACTATAGAGAGATTCTGAAGACATTACATAATTATAAACCAGTATATGAGAATAGACCAGGAAAAACAGTTTTGGCTGTTCATAATATTGCTGTTCATGGTATCAATGTGGAGGATGCTCTGCCTATAAAGCAAAATCCATACAGACTTAATCCAGAGAGATCAGTTTAAGTGAGGGAAGAGATGAAGTTAATAATGAAGAATGACTTAATTGAACTGAGTCAAAGTAGCTAGAGCTCATCTGCTATAACAGTACCAAAACTGGATGGTCACAAAAATTCTTATTGATTGTCATAAAGTTAGTGTTGTCAGACTCATATCCTATGCCATGATGGGAAGATTGTTTTGAACGAATTGGTCACACCCAACTTGTTACAAAAATTGATTTGCTAAAGTGGTATTGGCAAGTTTCTGAACTGAGAGCGCAAACGAAATATTGGCTTTTGTAACAGCAGATTTTTTTTTAAAGATTAGATTCCCTACAGTGTGGAAACAGGCCATTTGGCCGAACAAGTCCACACTGACCCTCCAAAGAGTAACCCACCCAGACCCATTTCACTCTGACTAATGCACCTAACAACATGGGCAATTTAGCATGGTCAATTCACTTGACCTGCACATCTTTAGATTGTAGGAGGAAACCTCACACAGACATGGGGAGAACGTACAAACTCCACACAGACAGTCACCCAAGGCTGGAATCAAACCCAGGTCCCTGGCTGTGAGTCTGCAGTGCTAACCACTGAGCCATCGTGCCACTTTATCAGTACAAAGTGATGCAGTTTGGAATGAAAGGTTCACCATCAATATTTAAATCGTTAATAAATAAAGTAATTGACAGACTGTATAATTGTGTCATTTGTATCAACAATTTGCTTATTTTTAGCTAAACGTGGAAAGAGCATTTACATCAGTTGACTGTTTGATTGGCTACAAAACACCAATTTGGTTGTACATTTTGCCAAGGTGACATATTTGGGCTGTAGGGTAGGACAAGGCAAAGTAGCATCTAGAGACACAAAAATACAGGCTATGTTGGATTTTTCTGTACCTTAGATGAAAGGTGAAATTTTACATTACGTAAAATTTTACATTCTATTGCAAGGTTGTTCCAAACCTCAGCACTGGCATTGCACCCTAAATGAACTTGTTGGGAAAAGGCACTTGTTGCAAATTGCAGTTGAGAATTTGAAAATGTGGTCACAACAGCACCAATCTTGGCTGAAATTAAAACAAAAATTGCTGGAGACACTCAGCACATCTGGCTGCGTCTGTGGAGAGAGAAAGAGAGTTCACATTTTGAATCCTGTGATCCAGTTTTGGCTGCCATGTAAGGTCATTGAAAAAACTGTTGATGCCAATGACATTGGGGTGGGGGCTGTTTTACGACAAGGTGGGGATTGATTGCCCTATCCATTTTTTGAAGAAACTGACTGTATATCAGCAAAAATATTCAACTGTTGAAAACAATCATTGAGCCTTGACATCATTTTGAAATATATGTGAGCAACAACATGACAAACTGTTCTTTATATGGACCACAATCTCTTGATTTTCTTAGAAACACTTTGAGACAAGAACATACGATTATTTTGATGGGACTTAATTCTCCAACTGCATCATTTGAAAATCGTTCATGTACCTGGAAAAGAAAATGTCAATGCACTTTATCAAATGTGAACATGCCAGAGACTATGTGATGTGTAAAAATGATAGCTGTGTAATGTAGTATGTTAAAAGGTAAAGTAAATTAATGTAGCATGTAATCATTGTTAGTATGACAGAATCAGTGAGAATACGTTTGATAAATAATGAGAAATGCACCTTTAAGATACATTTTCATTCTGCTTTGGGAGGAAGAGTAATGTAAGCTGAGAATTATGTGTATATTTTTATATTGTATATTGCAAGTTGAGATCTTTGCTTCTGTGTTAGTGGGAGACAGGGGTTTTTCTGCATATCTGAAGTTAATAGCGAACTTATACATCTTTCTGCATTCATGGCGATTTCTTTTAAAACAATTTTTAAGGACTAGCTTTAGAATTGAAATGTTTTGTGTACATTGGCAGGGTTTAATGATTGAAGAAGATAAATAAACTCCAGATGAGATCAGGAGAGATTTTTATTTAAAAAGCTTAAATAAAACCCAATGTTTATAGAGACTTCTTCAAATTGAGTTTTGAGCAGTCTTGTGAAATCTTTGGATGAAGATAGCTGTAGATACTCATGCTCCTGTGGAAAGGTTCATTAGGAGAGAAGTCCACATTAAGGACCAAGGCAGGAGAGAGGAGCCTTCCCATTTTTGTCACAGTAGTTGGGACGTTGCTGTCATAGGCCCTGATGGGGCAAGGCTGAACCTCAGGCTAAATGGTGCTTCTGCGGCAGGTGGTCCTGGAAGGATTACACCCACCTCAGCCTGAGCTGTCTGACCTGGTTGTAGGTTTGGGTCCTTCACCGCACATCAGTTCTGATGTTCTATCACCCCTCGAATTCCCTGGCTTCTTAATGGCTCAGGAACTGCTGCTGAGGTTGATGATTAGTGTGGAGCTGAGGTTAAACTAAATGAAATTTGTTGCTTGCAACAGAAATTGTTCCACCACAAATAGTTCCACCACAGAAATAGTTCCCACTCCCAGGATATAATCTCTTTCAGGTGTTTCCCAGACCCCACACAGCAGCTTCTCTCCACAAACACAGACACTGAACAGAATTAAACCTGCTTTTTATGCTGAATATAAGCAGTTGCCTAATTAGCAGTGATAGAAGATAAACCACTAGAGAAGTTCTTAACAAGAGGAAGCACTTGCCTTACATAAAGTATAGTTTATCACATGATCATAACAGATATAATTAACATTAAGTCATTAGCCATAGTTATAACTATCAAGAGCCAGAAATGACACATCCATATCATTGGGACCTTGTGCAAGACTACCTAATCCAACAGTCGAAGACTGTGTTACGTCATCACATTAGGTGGAGCAAATACATCTCCAACATTAACTCTTTCACGTCCATTACTTTTTGCAACAGTCAGTGACTACCTATTCTTCAGCTCCTAACTGCTGATTTCCTCTTTTATGCAAAGTTTTTAATGGCCCCTTCAGTCAAGGGCGACCTACTGTGCAGGCTCTTCATCTGATTGGATGAGGTGCTGACACATCACTTTGTCGTGTGCCTCTGATAAACAAGTTGTCATGTTATAAAGTACTTCTTAATGACCATGTTTGCTGGTTCACTTTTACTAGGCAGATGGCCCATCTTACTTGAGAAATGGCAGCAGGAAAAATTACACAGGCTGTACATGGGGCAACTGGAATACTGCCCTACAGAGTGAATTTGCTGATTCTAACTCACCTCCACAACAAAACTCAGGCCATAATGTGCCACATAAACAGCTTCTGGACTCACGTAGCCTCCTTCAAACTTGAATGCCAATTAATCATACTCCAAACTGCTCTCAATCCATCTACAATATAACTTCAACCTACTATAGGACTGACTATAACTTTGGATCTCGTCTCTGAATTGTTCTCTATTTGCAACCAGGTCATATCCATCCTTATTTCTTAGTTATGTCTCTCTAAGGTTCCCATATTCTTTGGTGTATGCATTTTGGCTGCCACTTCAGACCTGAACCCAATAGTTCAGCATTCTCTCTGATCCAGAGCTAAGCTTCCAACTATCTACTCTCTCCATCGCAAAAACCACATATTACCAGATATATGACATCCCTTAACTCCGCCGTCACCTCAGCAAAATTACAAAAGTCTTGCACTTATATAATGACTTTCAAGTCAGATTGTCCCAAAGCAATCTACAGCCACTCCAGTATTTTTGTCATGCATTGCTGTAGTGCAGGAATATCTGCTTTTGAAGCTCTCATTGACATTTCTGATACCTCCACAATTAACAGTTTCAAAGTTCTCCAAATCTGCTTCCTGTGAAAACCTGTTCCGTGAAACCTAGATAAAATATTTTTCCTGAGACCTTAATTGGATATCTGCAAGATTTATCAATGTTGCTCCACCCAAGCAGTTTACCTTTGTGTCTGTTTTACTTCAGTAGTGAATTAAACCTTGCCTTTCTTCTCCCTTTTTAGTATAATTTATTAGGTTAGATTCTCTACAGTGTGGAAACAGGCCCTTCGGCCCAACAAGTCCAAACCAACCCTCTGAAGAGTAACCCATCTGGATCCATTTCCCTCTGACTAATACACCTAACACTATGGGCAATTTAGCATGGCCAATTCACCTGACTTGCACATCTTTGAACTGTGGGAGGAAACCGGAGCACCAGGAGGAATGTGCAAACTCCACACAGACAGTCGCCCAAGGCTGGAATCAAACCTGGGACACTGGTGCTGTGAGGCAGCAGTACTAACCACTGAGCCACAGTATTTGATAAATAAATGTGCACAGCACCATAGGTTGTACACAGTGGTCTAATATTCTTCTTGTTTTTAAGGATATTGAGAGAGAATATTGTGATAAAGTTCGAAAGAGTGTATGGCCACTTCAAGTTTTTTCTGAATTTAAAGTACAGCCCCAGCTGCCGGAATACAGAACAGCTAAGGGACTGGCTGTTCCAAAATAGATACAAGTTGCAATTGGCTGTTAAATGGATATTTCGGGCATTAGCCCTTCTTCAGGAAGGAAACCTTTGACTTCTACTTATTGAAACTATATCTTCTATGCAAAGAATCTATTGTGAACCAATTCTCTGTTCTGAATGGACTAACATAACCCAAATGTTCAAATCAATTTTATATTGCTTTGCCCGAAACGTCGATTCTCCTGTTCCCTAGATGCTGCCTGACCTGCTGCGCTTCTCCATCAACACATTTCCATCTCTGATCTCCAGCATCTGCAGACCTCATTTTCTCTTCTGTTAAATGGATACCTGAGTTTTCATTGCTGCTTGACAACAATTCAAATTTAACCAATTAATTTAAATTATGCTCAGGATACTAAAAGAATTTGAATTTATTGTATTGACAATGTCGGACCAATGAGAGGAAACAATGTTGGGGGTATTAAACACTTGGGCATTTTAAAACTGGTCAGAGCAACTGCCACAGAGATAACACCATCTGAATAAATAAACATCTTGCTCTCAAAGAAATCTCCGAAGGCACCATCTATCAAAAGGTACCTTTTCTCATAAAAGCAGTAGGAAGTAAGAAGATAACTCAGGGAGAAGACAGCAGAATCGGAAAGACAGAAGAAAGTAACAGTTTTGGAAGGCTGGAAGGAAGACAGCATTAGAGTGTGTGGACTTAGTTATTGTAATGTTTAATAATTGTGTTATTGGAGCAGCATTTGTATAGAGTTGGGGTCAGATAGTAATTAGTTAAGAAAAAGGAGGCTTGGATTTGTTAATAGTTTTTGTTTAGTGTTCACTATTAGAGTTAGGAAAATAAATCGTTATTTTTTTCTTTAAATAGCAGAAATCAGGGGTTTCCTTTCACTCATTCAGATTTTAACAGATTACGAGGCAAGGCAAGCTTTTCCGGATGTTTTGGTTCTAATTAGCAGGAGGGTTCGTCGGCCGCATTGTAACAATATTCTTAACAAAGCAATATAAAATTGATTTGAACATTTGGGTTATGTTAGTCCATTCAGAACAGAGAATTGGTTCACAATAGATTCTTTGCATAGAAGATATAGTTTCAATAAGTAGAAGTCAAAGGATTCCAAAGTATGCTCCACCAAATCATTTACAAACAGCAAAGGATCAAAGTCACATCTTAGTACCATTGACTACCTCCAACATGATACAAGTATCAGGAAATTGTAGCCACATACATCTGTATAGTCAGAGGAATAGACACTGTTCTCTGTTGCCAGGCATATGAATGTGCTCAGAAGAGAAAATGAGGTCTGCAGATGCTGGAGATCAGAGATGGAAATGTGTTGCTGGAGAAGCGCAGCAGGTCAGGCAGCATCTAGGGAACAGGAGAATCGACGTTTCGGGCATTAGCCCTTCCTGCCCCCTGCAAAAACGCCATCCCATTCTCCCAATTCCTTCGACTCCGCCGCATCTGCTCCCAGGAGGACCAGTTCCAAAAACGCACATCCCAGATGGCCTCCTTCTTCAAGGACCGCAATTTCCCCCCCGACGTGATCGACGATGCCCTCCACCGCATCTCTTCCACTTCCCGATCCTCCGCCCTTGAACCCCGCCCCTCTAACCGCCACCAGGACAGAACCCCACTGGTCCTCACCTACCACCCCACTAACCTCCATGTACAGCGCATCATCCGCCGTCATTTCCGCCACCTCCAAACGGACCCCACCACCAAGGATATATTTCCCTCCCCTCCCCTATCAGCATTCCGTAAAGACCACTCCCTCCGTGACTCCCTCGTCAGATCCACACCCCCCACCAACCCAACCTCCACTCCCGGCACCTTCCCCTGCAACCGCAGGAGGTGCAACACTTGCGCCCACACCTCCCCTCTCACCTCCCTCCAAGGCCCCAAAGGAAACTTCCATATCCGCCACAGATTCACCTGTACCTCCACACATATCATCTATTGCATCCTCTGTACCCGATGTGGCCTCCTCTATATTGGGGAGACAGGCCGCCTACTTGCGGAGCGTTTCAGAGAACACCTCTGGGACACCCGGACCAACCAACCCAACCACCCTGTAGCTCAACATTTCAATTCCCCCTCCCACTCCACCAAGGATATGCAGGTCTTTGGACTCCTCCATCGTCAGACCACAGCGAAACGACGGTTGGAGGAAGAACGCCTCATCTTCCGGCTAGGAACCCTCCAACCACAAGGGATGAACTCGGATTTCACCAGTTTCCTCATTTCCCCTCCCCCCAGCCTGTCTCAGTCAAATCCATCAAATTCAGCACCGCCTCCCTAACCTGCAATCTTCTTCCCGACCTCTCCGCCCCCACCCCAATCTGTCCTATCACCCTCACCTTGACCTTTTTCCACCTATCACATTTCCGACGCCCCTCCCCCAAGTCCCTCCTCCCTATCTTTTATCTTAGCCTGCTGGACAAACTTTCCATTCCTGAAGAAGGGCTAATGCCCGAAACGTCGATTCTCCTGTTCCCTAGATGCTGCCTGACCTGCTGCGCTTCTCCAGCAACACATTTCCATCATATGAATGTGCTCAAAAGGTATTTTGATCGGGAAGGAAAGCAAGAGGAGAAGGTGTCAAAAATTGGGATAAATTATTGAGTTACCTTCCACAAGAAAATCGAAATGACCTGAAAGAGTTATTACTATCACATGGGGAGATATGTGGAAATAAACTGAGAAGTACTAATCTAACTGTGCATGATGTAGATATAGGAGATGCTGTTCTGATTAAGTAACATCCTTATAGGCATAATTCTCTAACGTTGGCACAGGTTCAGAAGGAGACAGAGTGCATGCTCCAAGATGGCATAATCGAAGCGAGTTACAGTGACTGGAGCTGACCCATAGTCATGGTGCCAAAGCCAGACGGTACCTAACGGTTATATGTGGACTATTGCAAAGTCACCGCCATTACAAGTACTGTTTGCATATCCAATTCCACAGTTGGAGGACTGTGTTGAAAAGATGGAACAGGCAACTTACATTTCTCAGTTGGACTTGATCAGAGGCTACCAGCATGTACCTCTGTCTGAGACAGCAAAGGCAATTTCGACTTTCATAACGCCAAATGGACTATATCAGTTCAAAGTCATGCCATTTGGTATGAAAAATGCTCCAGCCACATTTCAGAGATTAACTAATAAGGTCTTTGTTGGATTACCCAATTGTGATGTTTACATTGACAACATGGTGATTTTAAGCACCATTTAAAAGACATTTGGATGGGTATATGAATAGGAAGAGTTTGAAGGGATATGGGCCAGCTGCTGGCAGGTGGGACTAGATTAGGTTGGGATATCTGGTCAGCATGGACGAGTTGTACCGAAGGGTCTGTTTCCATGCTGTACATCTCTATGACTCTATCTATGACTCTATGATTGAAAGTCACAAAAGCTGTGTTGCTTGCTCAGCGACTGGGTTGAGGATATCCCATCTAGGCTAAGAGAAAGTTTGAGATGTGGAGGAATGATCCAGTTGTCATACGTACCAATGATACATGTAGAAAGAGGAAAGAGATTCTGCTGAGGGAATATGAGTAGCTAGGCTCTAAATTAAAAAGTAGAACCAAAAAGGTAATAACCTCTAGATTACTACAGATTATTCTGGCTATTGAGGGAGTGCAGTGTAGGTTCACGAGGTCAATTCTTGGAATGGCGGGACTACCTTATGCTGAAAGACTGGAGCGACTGGGCTTGTATACCCTTGAGTTTTGAAGACTGAGATGGGATCTGATTGAGACATATAAGATTATTAAAGGATTGGACACTCTGGAGGCAGGAAACATGTTTCCGCTGATGGGTGAGTCCCGAACCAGAGGACACAGCTTAAAAATACGGGGTAGACCATTTAGGACAGAGATGAGGAGAAACTTCTTCACCCAGAGAGTGGTGGCTGTGTGGAATGCTCTGCCCCAGAGGGCAGTGGAGGCCCAGTCTCTGGATTCATTTAAGAAAGAGTTGGATAGAGCTCTCAAGGATAGTGGAATCAAGGGTTATGGAGATAAGGCAGGAACAGGATACTGATTAAGGATGATCAGCCATGATCATATTGAATGGTGGTGCAGGCTCAAAGGGCAGAATGGCCTACTCCTGCACCTATTGTCTATTATTGTCTATTGTCTATTGTCTAAGAGCCACAAGCAAATTGACATAAGGTCAACAAGATTAGAGAGGTAAACAAGTGACTCAAAAATTGGTGTGAGAGAAATAGGTTCAAATTCATGGGACATTGGTACCAGTACTGGGGAAGGAGGGAGCTGTACCAATGGGACAGACTCCATCTGAATCATACTGGGATCTTAAGTCTTGGCAAATTGCATAAGTATGCTGTGGACAGGGCATTAAACTAAATAGTGGGGCAGGGTGGTGGTGGGGGGGGGGGTGTAGGGTGTGGGTTCAGTTACGTCGAAAATTATGGAAAAGGTTAAGGATATGGTGGGGGAAAGGCTTAGTAGAAGTTATTAAAGTTTCCAGAACGAGCAGTACGGAAAAGGGCAGGAAGCTAACTTCAGGCACAGTTAGGGGACAACTGTGAGAAGTAGGGAGCAGTCAACACAGGGCTGAGGGTATTGCACTTAAATACACATAGTAAACAACGTAAAAGTGCGTAAATTGAAACTGGCAGGTACAATGTTGTGGGTATCACCGAGATGTGACTGCAAGGTGATCAGGCTTGGGAACCAAATATTCAAGGATACATGTTTTATCAATAGGAACTGTAAAGGTGAAAAGACCCTGTGGGAGTTGGGTACAAGCCTCTTAGCTGTAGTCAGGCTGTGAGACAGAAAATTAATAAGGAAATAGAAAAGTCATGTAAGAAAGGCGCTGTTACAATATTCACAGAGTCTTCAATATGCAAGTTGACTGGGAAAATCAGGTTGTGGTGGATCTCAAGAAAAAGAATTCATGGAAAGTATAGGAGATGAATTTTCTTTTGGAGCAGTGTGTGATAGAGCCCATAGGGAGCAGGCAGTTCTGGATTTTATGATAATGTAATGAGGCAGCCTTGATTAGTGAGCTTAAGGTGAAGGAATTCTGAGTGGGCAGTGACCATAGCATGGTAGAATTCAGCCTGCAGTTTGAGAGGGAGAAGGCAGAATCTGATGGAACAGGATTACAATTGAGTAAAGGTAACTACAAAGACATGAGGAAAAGCAGGCCAGAGTTGATTTAAGGGGAGCCTAGCAGAGAAGATGGTGGAGCAACAATGACAGGGGTTTCTGGGGCTAATTCAGGAGGCACAGGCAGGCATTCATCTCAAGGAAGAAGAAACATATTAAAGGGAAGACAGGGAATCATGGCCTACAATGGAAGTCAGGAATAGCATGGATGCAAAAAAAAAAATACAATGTAGTGAAGATTAGTGGGAAGCTGGAGGATTGGGAAGACTTTAAAAACCAGCAGATGACAACTAAAAAAGCAGTGGGGGAGGGGAGAAAGGTGAAATATGAAAGTAAGCCAGTTTGAAATATATGGTTGTGAGAGAGTTATTTGATATCTAAAAGGTAAAAGAGATGCAAGAGTGGGCATTGGATCACTGGAAAATGAGAAATGAGGCCAGAGAAGTAGTAGTTAGGAACAAAGAAATGATGGAGGAATTAAATAGGTACTTTCTTTCAGTTTTCACAGTGGAAGACACCAGCAGCATACCAGAACTTCAAGAGAGTCAGAAGGCAAGTGATTGTCATGGCCATCACTAAGGTGCTGGACAAGCTGAAGATGGATAAATCACCCAGACTAGAAGGATTGCACCCCAGGGTTCTGAAAGAGATAGCTGAGCAGATTGTAGATACTCTGACTTAATTCTGCTGTTATATCTTATGGGTTTATGGATTTTTATTTGATACTAGTGACGGTTGTAATGGCCACTTTGGGTGATTCCTTTTCAAAAAAAGAGGTAGCTTTGTTGACAATTTTTTTACATCAACTTATCAAACAAAAAGAAAAGTAACATTAACCTTATCTAGAACAGACGATGAATAATCAGGCACACAGAATGAAATTCTCATTTCTGTTATCAAAACTGAAAACTAATTTTTAAATAAAGTATTTACCAGTGAATATTCACAATTAGTGAATATTTACTACTCAATGTTAAACAATTGGCCCAAATAAAGGGGAGAAAACTTGCATAAATATCTGCCCAAGAGCATAATACTGTAATGAATCATTCAAGGCAACACAAGAACTGACATTCCACCTGTCCCAAATGTTATGATTTAGCAATGTTTTTGTGCCTTTATTGAAGCGAGTGATTGAGTCTGCACATATACTTTACCTTGTCATATTATAAAATTCAGAACTTTAGTGACTACTCACAGATTGAAAGAATCAGCAGTGACGAATACAGGAATTGAAAGCAATAAATCATGTCTGGGAAAAGAAGGAATTGAAGTAACATGAATAAAACTGTTTTGATCTATTCAGTTGCATAACGACATGGTACGGCAACTGCTCTGCCCAGGATCATAAGAAACTAAGAAGGTTATATGAACAGCCCAGATCATCATGGAAGTCAACCTCCCATCCATCAACGTGCCACCGTGCCGCCCATAAATTTGTAGGTGGCACGGTGGCACAGTGGTTAACACTGCTGCCTCACAGCGCCAGAGACCCGGGTTCATTTCCCGCCTCAGGCGACTCTCTGTGTGGAGTTTGCGCATTCTCCCTGTGTCTGCGTGGGTTTCCTCCGGGTGCTCCGGTTTCCTCCCACAATCCAATCCGGGCCATGCTAAATTGCCCGTAGTGTCAGGTTGAAGGGGTAAATGTAGGGGAATGGGTCTGGGTGGGTTGCGCTTCGGTGGGTCGATGTGGACTTGTTGGGCCGAAGGGCCTGTTTTCACACTGTAAGTAATCTAATCTAATCACCTGGGTAATGTCCTCCTACAACATCTTCCTCAGGAAGAAGATACAGAAACTTGAACACACAGGCGAACAGGTTCAGGAACAGTCTATTACCCTGCTGGTAATAGACTGATGAAAGGACTGTCTAACTTCAAATAATGCTGATCTTGCTTTGTGCTCCTCCTATGCAGTGTAACCTGTGTGTCTCACTCTGTCTAACCACCATATGATCTGTATGTCCTTGCTTGCTATGGTCTGCCTGTACTATTCACAAACAAAGCTTTTCACTGTACTTTGGTACATGTGACTATGATAAATCAAATCAAATTATGCTGTAAGGACAACTGATTGTCCTGCAGAATAATTTAAGGAGTTAATCACAGGAAAGCTATACTTCAACAGACAATTAAGGCCAAATGTAACAAGGAACAGGGAAGCTACTTCTGATAAGAAGACAAGCTGCAGACTTGGGTTCTGAGGAAGGGTTACCAGACCCAAAATGACTCTGACTTCTCTTAATGGATGCTGCCAGAGCTGTTGAGTTTTTCCAACAACTTCCATTTTTAAAGCTGCAGACTTGATGGTTTCAGAGGAGCAGTCAATAATTTGGACATCATAGATGTAAAGGATGAAAAACTGTACAAGAATCCAACGCCAGAACTCTTATTTAGGAGGGCTTTGAACAACCAACACTGCATAAAGATCAAACCTATCAGAGATAGGCACTGTTGGTTGGAATTGTAGCTAAGTTCTACTATTAATCAGGTAATTGCCAAGTTGAATTGTGAGGTTTAACTTGAGGGGTCTTATTTTGGTTGCGACATGCAATAAAGCTTAAATCATTGTTTCACTATTTGATTGTCTGTGAGATTGCCTAATAAGTAGCCAGCTTGTGATTTGCCCACAACAGGCTTTAAAGATTTATTTGGAAAAAAAATTTAATTAGCAATTGTATTTACTATTACCCCGGTACCTAGAGAAAGTGGAGCTTCCTTTTACTTCCTTGTCATAATTTTTTACAGTAGAGCAATCAGTGACTCATAGCACTCATCAACATGCTGGAAGGGTACAGGTTGGGAGAAACAGGTAGTCTGAGAATTACTGAGGAAATCAAGAGCTTTGACAGTTCTGGTGATGCTGTCAAATCAAATGTAACCCACAGTGAAAAGGATTTGAAGGGTTAATCAAAATGGTAAGACTCAGAGTACAAGGCGCAAAGTCCAACAGCTGGCATTCTGATACATTGGGATTTATGACAGAACAATCAAATCCAGAAAGATGGGCCCAACCCTAAGTGATTAATGCTTGAATAATTTAATAGCCCTTACCTGTTGATAAGAACACAAACATGACAATTGGTGTATCAATGGTTTATTTCAAGTTCTGACAAAATTGCTGTCAGTTTGTTTAAAAGGCCGTCGTTCAGGACATTAATCCAAGCTTGGGAAATGTTTAAGTAAAAATGGCAAATGCTAGAAATACTCAGCATCACTGGAGTGAGAGAACACTGTTAACATTAGCTCAATATCTCGATTTGGGGATGCCGGTGTTGGATTGGGGTGTACAAAATTAAAAATCACACAACACCAGGTTGTGTTTCCAAATAAACCTGTTGGACTATAACCTAATGTTGTGTGATTTTTAATTCAATATCTTGAGGTGGCCCAGGAACTACTTGTCTCTTCATACCAGAAATATGTACCAAATACGTTCACATCCTGGTCGTATGCAAAAGCAATGAGCCACAGCCCAATATGAAGAAGTTATTATGAACTTATGGCATGCTCCTGTTTCACCTGTTGCAACAACTATAGAGAAATTTGTTCCTCTATAACCAATATGTCATGGAATTTGTAATCTGAAGCAACAAGGCTCATTACAGGCCTTGAATGAAATTATAAAATTGCCTTGTACCACCCCCACGGTGAGCATTTGGATTTGGATGAGAGAGAAGTCTTCTGGCTGTAGGTTTCAGAGGTTAGAATCAACTAGGTAAAAACAATGACTGCAGATGCTGGAAACCAGATTCTGGATTAAATCAAGATGAAGGGCTTTTGCCCGAAACGTCGATTTTACTGCTCCTCGAATGCTGCCTGAACTGCTTTGCTCTTCCAGCACCACTAATCCAGAATTCAGAGGTTAGAAGCCAAACCAACAATATCAGTATAAACCAGGCCACTGCAGTATTCTCAAAATGTCATTTGATTAAATCAATTGTATTTGACACAAGTGATTTTACAAATGGATTTCAGGCTTTAACTTAAATTACGTTTTAATATGTGTTATCAGACCTCCCAGAAGTTTTCACAGATCGTTTAGCAAGTTTATCGCATAAAGAGTAACTTTGTGTTCCCTAATTCCCACCTTTGATGCCACTATTTCAGGGTCCTTTCAGATAGCCTCCACCGATGGCTCAATTACTAAGGTAAATAGCAGCAACGAGAGGGGTCATCCCTATCGGCTCCTTCTCCCCACACTAAAATTGCTCTATTTGACCCCATTCGCGATAACCCCCACCTTGGGGTCTTTATATAACCTGTCAAAGTCCCCTCCCAGACCAAAGCGATCATTCCACCCGATCAAAAGCCTTTTCCGCATCAAGGGAGACCACCAAGGCCTGAATCAATCGCTGTTGACATACTTCACTATGTTCAATACATTCCTGATATTATTAGAGGTGCTGTGGTCCTTGATAAAACCCATCTGGTCCTCTTTTATAATAATAGGTAACACCTTTTCTATCAACAAATCCAGCACCTTTGATAAAATTTTGAAGTCCACATTCAACAACAACATGGATCTACATGACATGCAGTCCTCGGGGTCTTTCCCTTTCTTTAAAGTAAAGGAGATATTGGCCTCCCGAAGAGAGGCCGGAAGGCAGTCCTGGCTATAAGAATGACTATATATCCCCAGAAGTGGTTCAGTTAACATGTGTATAAACTCCTTGTAAAATTCACTCGGGAACCCATCTGGACCGGATGCCTTGCCACCTTGGAGCTGCCTTACCGCCGCTTGCCCCGCACCGTCAGAGGTGCATTTAAAAGGGAGGCCTGATTGGCGTTTATACCGGGGAGGTCCAGGTTTTCAAAAAAAGATTCCATTCTCGCTACTCCATCCTCACAGCCCTCCGAACAGTCTAACTCTGCATAGAATTCTCAAAATCGAGCATTAACCTTTTTCAGCTCACTAGTGATGTTGCCAGTTCTCTCCCTAATAGACAGAATGGAGTGCGGAGCACTTTTCTTGCGAGCCAGGTAAGCCAGGTATCTACCTGGCTTATCCCCATATTCAAACAGCCTTTGCTTTGCAAAGACAACCCATCTCTTCACTGCTCGTGTGAGCCCAGAGTCCAGAGCAGCCCGAAGAGCTGGGACCCGTTGTAACTTAACCACAGATGGTCTGTTACAATACACCGACTTGGCTGCCTTCAGCAAGGCTTCAAGCATCCGCTGCTGCTCTTCTGTCTGACTCTTTCTTATTGTTGAGCATGAAATAATCAGACTCCTTAAAAAAGCCTTGCTGATCTCCCAAAGTACCCTAATTGATATGTCCCAAAAAGCCCTGAACTCTCTTGTACTGTACTGTACAAAGTTGCCATCCTTCAACAGAAATGGGTCCATGTGTCAGTGCTGTGTGTCTATTCCACTACCCTTGGTCTTAACATCCAAATACAATGCCGCATGGTCCGAATTAGTTATGTTCCCAATCCTGCAGGCCAACATCAAGTCTAAACAAACTGATGGAACAAAAAACATATCCATTCTTGTGTGGAACTTGTGCTGGTTGGAGTAAAAGGTAAAATCTCTCCCATTAGGGTGGAGATACCTCCACACATCCACTAGCCTCAACTCTTTACACAAGTCCACTAACTGTCGAGACTGCAGAGATGTACATGACACACCCCTTGGCATCCTGTATACCTCAGGATCCATGAGATGATTAAAGTCTCCTCCTATAATCGTGCAGTGCATCTCAGGAGCCATTAATTTAGAGACTGCATCAATTAAAAATTTAAGAGGATGCATTGGGAGACAATAAACGCTCATGATGCCATACTCTTCTCTGTGTACTGGTGCTTTGAGAATCCTTGATTTGATCTATCACCTGAAATGGGAGATTCCTTCATACCAGTATGGCCACTCCTCTGCTTTTGGAGTTGAATACCCTATCGTATTCCCCCTGCTGTAACTTCAGATGTTCCCTATCGGTTAAATGTATCTCTTGCAGTAGAGCGATGTCATCCCTTTCCTTCTTAAGATTTGAAAGCACCTTGTTCCTTTTAATGGGGGAATGGCTCCCCTTTATATTCCAGGTGCACCAGCTGCACAGATTGCTAGCCACACTACAGCCCGCAGTCCCCTGAGAGGAAGAAGACCATTCAATGTGCAGCGAGTGGAAAAAAAAGACTTTATCAAATCTAAAAACTATTCCTACAAATACTACTAAAACTAAGAAGCTAACCACTACTCCTAACTTGAACAAACACAAAAACCGCAAATCTCCAGAGATCTCCCCCATCGCCCATAGGAGGCCTTCACTCCTAACCTTACAGCTATCCTGGCACCTTCCAGTTAAGGCTACGTCTCAAACCCAGGCTATGGAAAAAAAATGTTATTTACACTTCTGCAAGTTAACAATGGACGCCCCCCTCCTCCCCCTCTATATCTCAACCTCACACATCTTTACACCAAAGAAGTAACCACCTCTCACACAGAAAAACAGAACAGTAAAATAACAGATATACTGGAAAACAAATCAGACTTTACATCAAAGCAATACCAAGCCTATAAGGCCCGAGATGACAAAAGGGACAAGAACAAAGAAAGAGAAGATAAAAAAATTGTTGTGCCCTTATCCGCACACATCTTTTCCTCTTTCCCCCTCAGTCAAAGTCTATTATTTCAGCGAGTTCAAAAAATCTTTTGCTATCTCTGCTGAGTCGAAGTTGTAGACAGGAACCCCATAATTAAAATGTAGTACTGCTGGATACCTCAGAGAATATTGAATATTTAAGTCTCTTAATCTTTTCTTTACATCATCAAAAGTCTTCTTTTTCTTAATGATGGCCCCAGAAAAGTATTCAAAAAATATTATCCTTGAACCTTTATAATCCAGAGCCAGTGGCTCTCTTCCCAGTCTTCTGGATGTTTCTATTATTAACTGCTTTTCTTAATAGTGCTGGAGTCACACTAGGATCGGGTGGGGGCGCAGATCTGACCCGGACCTGTGCATCGCAATCTGGTGGGCCCACTCCTACCTACCCGGCCCAACTCGATCTCCAACCCCAGCAACTTTGGGAGCTACTTTCTCAAGGAACTCAGCCAGGTTTTCGCCCTCCTCATGCTCTGGAAGACCCACGACATGTACGTTTTCAAAAATCGAGGTTGTCAACCTGTTCCAGCAAGTCCTCAACCTGGCCTTCCAAGGTTTGGACCCGCCCCGTGGAGTTCTCCGTCGTGGTCTCCGAGGCCGCGGTCTTTTGCTCAACCGCTTCCACGCACCGATCCAAACTCTGTGAAGAGATGCTGCTGATTCACCAAGCTTAAAGGTGCAGCCATGGGGTTGAGGCAGCAGCTAAGAGTGCGCCTGACACAGTAGGGGAGTGTAGTCCCCCGCCTCCCTTTCCCTTAGCTGTTTTTATTTCGACTCCAAAACCTCAGAGTCCTAATGTTGCAGGGTTCTAGGTGCTCTACCTGTTTTATATTAAACATTTTCCTTGGGGTGGCTAATGGTGCAACTGGTGGGCAGGGGAGGTGGGGCGTCAAGAACCCACCTTGCCTGGGGTATGGCACAGAGCCCAATACACAGCAGATGCTTCAGACTGCCGCCATCTTGAATCTCCCAATACCTGCTGTTTAAATTGCAGATCAGTGATTGTTGATGTGAGGCCTGGTGACAAAGATGGTTCAGCCCACTATACTGCCAGAGGAATTGGTGGAGGTTGGTACAATTGCAGCACATTTGCAACATCTAAAAGGCATCTGGATGGTACATGAATAGGAAACGTTTAGAGAGATATGGGTCAAAAGCTGACAAGTTGGACTAGATTAATTTAGGATATCTGACCAGCATGGATGAGTTGGACCGAAGTTTCTGTTTCCATGCTGTCTATCTCTAGGACCCCATAACTTGTGGATTTTAGGGCCATGGATTTCAAATTATGAGAGCATTTATATAGATTATGTCTGTTTTCTCTGATATTTAGAAGGTTAAGGGGTGATCTGATTAAAGTTTTCCAGATATTAACAGGAAAAGACAGGGACAGGTGCATAGTCTAAAAAATTAGGACTACACCATTCAAGAGAGATGTTAGGAAGGACTTTCAGACACAAAGGATAATAGATGTTTGGTAACTTGTTTCCGCAAAAGGCAGTGGATGCTGACTCAGTTTTTAGATTTAATTCTGAGACAAATTTTTGTTCCGAGGAGCAGGAGAATCGACGTTTTTTAGATTTTTTTTTTAGATTTAGATTACATTACAGTGTGGAAACAGGCCCTTCGGCCCAACAAGTCCACACCGACCCGCCGAAGCGAAACCCACCCATACCCCTACATTTACCCCTTACCTAACACTACGGGCAATTTAGCATGGCCAATTCACCTGACCCTGCACATCTTTGGACTGTGGGAGGAAACCGGAGCACCCGGAGGAAACCCACGCAGACACGGGGAGAACGTGCAAACTCCACACAGTCAGTCGCCTTCCTGATGAAGGGTTCCAGCCCGAAATATTGATTCTCCTGCTCCTCGGATGCTGCCTGACCTGCTGTGCTTTTCCAGCAATACACTCTCAACTCTGATCTCCAGCATCTGCAGACCTCACTTTCTCCTATGTTTCAGAGGTCGCTGGGCCTCTCTGTGCTCCCATTATTGATACCAAATCTTAAGGACTACATCTTTAGTTTTCTAACTGTTCAGTGGTAAGGGGAAAATCTGCAATGGCTACTCCTCTTGATTCCTACATTATTTCAATAGGAGATATCTAAAGGAGCCTTAATCTGGTTAGATGGTGGAATGGGGGTGGGGGGAGTGGGGGTTATGGGGTGGGTACAAGGAAGTCAGCAAGAAAAGAATCAAAATTAAGAAAATACAAGTGCAGAGCTAAGGCGGCAGAACTGGAAAGTTTGATTGAGATTGCAGTCTAAAGGTGGACTTTTAAAAAGGTTCTAAATGTAGATTACATTAATGTAGAAGGCTCGAAATCCAACAGTGGAAAGAAGGCATGCATGAAAAACAGGAGCTGAAAGACTGAAGTTTGCAAGAAGGGCTCTTGGATTAGACAAGATTGTCAAGATAGAGAGAGAAAAAGCCTGAAGGAATTTGAAGTCAAGGATTTAAAATTTATTACAATGGGGACAGGGAGTCAATGTAGATCAGCAGTATATCATTCAGCCTCTTGAACCTGTTTAACTACTCAATTGGAATATGATTAATCTGTACCTCAATTTAATTTATTGGCCCTTTCTTTTTTCTCCTTAATACTCTGACGTAACTAAAAGAAACTTCAATCTTGGAAATTTCAAATTAACCACATCCACAACTTATTTTGGAGAAAATTCTAGATTTCCACTGTCATTTGAGCGGAAAAGTTCTTTCTGATTTTACTCCTAAATATCAATGTTTAGTTTTCAGGTTATGCATTCTTGTTCCAAACACTACTTCAAAATGTTTTTCCTGTTATCTTTCTTCATTTCAAATGAATCAAGACAGTGGAGTTCATGATTGTGAACATAACAAAGATTTCAGTCTTCCTAATGTTCAGAGGAACTTTGACTTAATCATTACTTGGATAAGTAATCCAAGTCAGACAATTTGACAGCGCAGAGATACTCATGGAATTAAGAGAAGTGGCAGAGGTAGAAATGGATGGCATTGTTGTATGACAGGATGTATGAGAGTTATTATATGGATGAAGAGGGGAAAATGTGAAGATAACTGCTTAAAGGAAGAGTTAGAGAAGTCCCTATTTGAAATTCACTGGTTCCATTTTGACTGGAAAGAGTAGTACCACCTAAAACAGCTACTCTGCCAGATTCGTGGCAAATATGGAATTGATGAGACGAAAATAAAAGAGGCTATGAAAGTGAATTATGTGAAAAGTTTGATCAAATACTGCAGAGAGATCAGGATGAATAATGAAGATAATCCAGAGTGATCATAGTCACAGAGAATAGCAGTTGATGACTTGTGTCCTGGTTTGTCACAATGTGATCAATAGGTTGGAAAATGTGCAGACAGGATTTGAATAAGAGTTGGAAAATGACAACACACATAAGGACTACAAGACTCGTTTAGGAGGGTAGAGATAAGTTGGTTGTTGGAGAAATCAAAACAGTAAAGCCTAATTTTATTTTTTTAAGAAAGATCTATTGTGGAGAGCAATTTTGAAGGGACTCCCTCTTCTCAGAACCATTTGGTTTCTTTAGCACTTTGATTTTATTTCAGATCTCAAGCACCCATTATATTTTGTTGAATTCTGAGGAAAAAAGATCCCCTACCCTTGTCAACTTTATAATCAAAATTTGTAAACTGAAGAGAAAACTACAAGGCTGCATTTCTATCTTCCCATTGGAACATGCTCAGAACAGGTTGTTGTTCTTAATTTACTTATCTCGATTAGCTTTAACATGGTGAGCTCGCAATGGCATTTTGGACACCAAAAAGGTTATCACTGCAAGAGCAGACAAATCATTGTCGTGTCAAAAGAGAGAGCAGAAGAGAAAGGATACAGGCCCTTAAAAGGGCAAAAGAGAGTTCAAAATCATAAAAGTTTTAATTTTGTCTACAATATTTTCAGTTCCTAATGCAGATTCCTTTACACTGAGGAACTGGGTTACTGCTTTGCAGAACACCAACTTTTTCTGCGAAATTGACTTCCCAGTTACTTTCATTTCAAGAAACCATCTTACTCCCATACTAACATTTCCACCCTGTACCTCAGCACCAACTAGAGGAACAACTTCACATTTTTCAACTAGTACTTTGCAGCCTCTAGGATTCAACACTAAATGTAACAACTTCAGGGAAGACCACGTTCTCCATTTACAACTCCTGGCCCATTGTCCTCTGGCCATGTCTTGTTGACTTTGCTCTCAGCATAGTTGACCAACTTTCTCCTTTTCAAAATTATCATTTAAATCAACTTTATATCCCAAAGGCCCTCTACCACCATTAGTACACCTGTTGCCTTTTCCTCCAGACACCCTTAGCATCTGTTCCACTCATTTTTCATCCTTCTCTGTATGCATAAAAGTCATCATTTTCCAAACAATTTTCAGTTGGGAAGACATCATACAGGAAGAGTCTGTTTCTGTGCTGTACATCTCCATGACTCTATAACTTAAAATGCTAACTCTGTTTCGCTCTCCATAGGTGCTGCCAGACTTGCTAGTTTCTTGAGCAATTTCTGTTTTCACTCCAAAAATTTAGCATCTGCATCATTTTGCATTTATTAGATATTTTGCTTGACCTTGGATTTAATGTATGTCTGGGGAAAAAGTCCATATTTATTGCCCAAGTAAAGGGAGGGGTACCCACTAGTAACCCTGCTCCATTTTAAAGGAATAGTAACATGTTTCATGGACTAATATTTCCTCTTTCCAGGTGGCCTTTGGATCATCAGTTCTGAAGAAGAGTCAATGGACTCAAAACATTAACTCTGTTGCCTCTCCACAGATGCTGCCAGACTTGCTGTGTTGATTAGATTAGATTCCCTACAGTGTAGAAACAGTCCCTTTGGCCCAACCAGTCCACACCGACCCTCCGAAGAGTAACCTACCCAGACCCACTTCCCTCTGACTAATGCACCTATCACTATGGGCAATTTGGCATGGCCAATTTGCCTGACCTGCATATCTTTGGACTGTGGGAGGAAACCGGAGCCTCGGAAGAAACCCACGCGGAGAATGTGCAAACTCCACACAGACAGTCGGCCGAGGCTGAAATTGAACCTGGGACCCTGGTGCTGTGAGGCAGCAGTGCTGACCACTGAGCCACCATGCCACCCATCTTCCCGAAATATCTGTTTTGTTGGGATAGATGTTTGATGACCTCCTGTGGCCACAATAGAGAGAGCAGCTTCAGTTTGGATCAACTTCAAAAATGTGATTCAAAAATGCAACAGTGGGACAATAGGGATACATTTCTTTAAATACTTCTGTATCTTGTAGGCAAATGAATGATTTGCAGCTGGATCAGTCTGCAGGGTGCTGCACTTGCAGGAAGTGTGGGTAGAAAAATGAGGCCACACTGTTGTAGCTTAATTTCAAATCCTACTTCTATTTGCACAACTTCCTAATGATGGCACAGGATCACCCTAAAATAAAGGGAAGTTGGTGATATAAAAAAAAGCAAGAGAAAGAGAGAAATAGGAGAATCACTTACAGCTCCACTGGATCATTTTTGTTTCTTGTCTGATTATCATCCCTTTTATCACTTAATAACGACTGCCATTCACAAACCTTCCCTTTTGTTTTGCTCTATCCTATTTTTGCCAGCTCTTCTCTTGCTTATCAGCTGTCCATCTC
Source organism: Chiloscyllium plagiosum (assembly GCF_037043375.1). Lineage (NCBI taxonomy): Eukaryota > Metazoa > Chordata > Chondrichthyes > Orectolobiformes > Hemiscylliidae > Chiloscyllium > Chiloscyllium plagiosum. The sequence continues at coordinate 19,468,817 of NW_028270139.1, forward strand.
TCACATTTTCCAGTTTTGATGTAAGGACATTCATGTTAACTCTGTTCCTCTTGCCACAGTAGCTGTCTGACTTCAGAGGGTTTCCAACAGTTTCTATTTCAAAATTCCAGCATTTGCAATGTTTTGCTTTCATTTTAGGGAAATGAGAAACATATAATTAAAATAAAAGTGATATGTATACAAAGCTTTAGTCAAGAATGTTGCTGCATTTTGTTTCTTCCACCAGGAATAGTGAGAGCATACCCTGGCAAATAGAGAGCACAAATTTTTAATGGAGCTCAAGCAATTTTCTAAGAAATATTCCCTGTGAGCATCATCAAAAAAAGGCAGGCATAACTGCAGCACATAAGGCACAAGAGCAGAAGTCTTCTCTGCCATGATCTTATTTAATAATCATCAACTCCATCTTTTCCCCACAAGACTGGTTCTCTCACTGAGTCCATTTCAAATCATTATTAAGGAGAAAAGTCAAAATGAGGTAGCTACTGTGTGCTTAGCATACAAGTTACAGAAGCATATCTGATTATGATCTTGAAAAATGGTCTTGGCAATGTTTAACTTTCTTAATGTGTACTCATTATGAACAAAAATTGGAATGGCTTGGCTTGTTTCTATTCCAGCCAGAGAACCATCTGCAATTATTTATCTTTCCATTGTTGCACTCTGACATCTGGAATCTCCCAAAGATTCATCCTTAGATCCTATTCTACCTTTTATCTCAACAGTATCGTCTAAAAACATAACATCAAGTTCCAGTGTACTGATTGGACTCACTAAATGCAGAGAAGTTTATGTGTTTCAAATAAAACAGCTTAAACATAGTAGCTCATCTTTTCAGGGAAAAGACAGTTCTGTAAACTTAAGTTGAAATCAAAGATTTCAGTCTCATTCAAAATGAGTTAATAGAACTTTTCATTATGCGTAAAATATCAAGGTGAGCTTGTTTAGCCTGTTCTGTAGCATTGTAATTTTTTTCAATGAAAAGGCACTAATTATTTGTTGCTCAATTATGAATATTTTTTAATGTAGTAATTTGCAATGTCTTGAAATCATAGACCCGTGCAGCAGTGAAACTCAAAATATCTAAACTCAAAGAGACACAACAGTTTGAAATAATTAATAGAATTATACAGCTCAAAAGGTACAATTTAGCTCATGATAAATGGTGCAATTTTAAAGGGGGCGCAGAAACAGAAAGATGTAGGAGTGTATGCACATGAATTCTTGAGTGTGGCAAGATGAGTTGAGAAGGATAGGAAACAAACAGGATTCTTGGTTTTATTAAGAATACAAAATCCAAAGAGGTTATGCTAAATCTTCATAAAATTCTACACGGGTTTCAACTGGAGGACTCGACTCATTTCCAAGCACCAAATCTTTGGAATGCTATCAAAGTATTAGAGAATGTGCAGGGATGATTAACAACAACAGTACCAGAGGTGTAAGATTTGCATTGATATGGAGAGAGACAAGAGAAGTTGGGATGTTCACCTTAGGGCAGAGGAGATTAAGAGGGGATTGATAAAAGTATTCAAATCTTTAATTTTGTCTCTTTATATATCAAAACAAGAATTAGAAACCAGAAGAAAGAAATTTATGGCAATCAACAAAACAACTAGGGGTGAGACAAGGGAAAATCATGACACAGTGAGTTGTTAAGATCTGAAATGCGCTGTCTAAAAGAGTGCTGAAAGCAAACGCAATAATAGCTTAGAGTTTGTGGTCTTTGGCAAACAAACAAAATCAACAGTTCGTTATACTAACACTTACCCACAGACTCTCTTTAGGTTTGTCACTAAAGCTTGCAATGATTATACCATGGCAACTTCTAAAGGGTATTTGTCCGATCAAGTAGATAACTATGTCTTATTAATCGATCAGTTTGAAGAATACTGTATGATTTGAGAATCTGAACTAGGTAGTGCAGGATGGAATGTAGTTCAGTGAGGAATCATGTACAGAAAACAAAAAAGGAAAGAAACATTAAATTGGGACATAAAAGGAGCAGGAGGGAAAAAAATTAAGAAATCATTTTCAAAATGTCCAAAAACAATTCACATCTGAAATAATTAAGAGGTTGCTTGGTAATAATTAAGACTTATCAGGCGATTAAAAAAAGCATGTTGGTTAGGCCACAGTGCATAGTTCTAGTCGCCACACTGTAGAAGGATGTGATTACACTGGAGGGGGTGCAGAGAAAATTCACCAGGATGTTGTCTGGGAAGGAGTGTTTTAGCTATTAAGAGAGACTGGATATGATTGAGTCATTTTCTTGTGAATGGACAAGGTTGAGGAGGGGCCTGATAGAGGTGTATAAGTTTCTGAATGAACAGGGTTGGTAGAAAGCAATTGAGGCATCAAGAAGAAGGAAGGACTCTTTTAAAGTAAAAGGCAGTGGTTTAAAGGGGATCAGAGGAATACTTTTATATATATTCATTGAAAAATGTTTACACTTGTTACAAAAAAACAAAAAGCTATAGAAGTACAAAAATACAGAAAAGTAGAAATAATACTACATTATTATATTACAATAATGTTAACAATAAATTATTCTTTGAGATACTCATATTGACATACAATTTTCGGGGTCTTTCCTCTTTCTTTAAAATGAGGAGATACTGGCCTGCCCACGAGAGGGCGGAGGGCAGTCCTGGCTATAAGAATGACTATACAGTACATCTCCAGAAGTGAGGTAAAAACAATGACTGCAGATGCTGGAAACCAGATTTTGGATCAGTGGTGCTGGAAGAGCACAGCAATTCAGGCAGCATCCGAGCACAGGCAAAATCGACGTTTCGGGCAAAAGCCCTTCATCAGGAATAAAGGCAGAGAGGCTGAAGCGTGGAGAGATAAGCTAGAGGAGGGTGGGGGTGGGGATAGAGTTGCATAGAGTACAATAGGTCAGTGGGGGAGGAGATGAAGGTGATAGGTCAGGGAGGAGAGGGTGGAGTGGATAGGTGGAAAAGGAGCTGGGCAGGTCGGACAAGTCCGGACAAGTCAAGGGGATCGTGTTGCTGGAGGTTAGAAACGAGGATGAGGTTGATGCCCTGGGGTTGAAGTGTTCCGAGGCGGAAGATGAGGTGTTCTTCTTCCGTGCGTCTGGTGGTGAGGGAGCGGCGGTGGAGGAGGCCCAGCACCTCCATATCCTCGGCAGAGTGGGAGGGGGAGTTGAAATGTTGAGCCACGGGGCGGTTTGGTTGATTGGTGCGGGTGTCTCGGAGATGTTCCCTAAAGCGCTCTGCTAGGAGGCGCCCAGTCTCCCCAATGTAGAGGAGACCGCATCGGGAGCAACGGATACAATAAATGATATTGGTGGATGTGCAGGTAAAACTTTGATGGATGTGGAAGGCTCCTTTAGGGCCTTGGATGGAGGTGAGGGAGGAGGTGTGGGCACAGGTTTTACAGTTCTTGCAGTGGCAGGGGAAAGTGCCAGGATGGGAGGGTGGGTCATAGGGGGGCGTGGACCTGACCAGGTAGTCACGGAGGGAATGGTCTTTGCGAAAGGAGGAGAGGGGTGGGGAGGGAAATATATCCCTGGTGGTGGGGTCTGTTTGGAGGTGGCGGAAAAGACGGCGGATGATTTGGTTTATGCGAAGGTTGGTAGGGTGGAAGGTGAGCACCAGGGGCGTTCTGTCCTTGTTACGGTTGGAGGGGTGGGGTCTGAGGGCGGAGGTGCGGGATGTGGACGAGATGCGTTGGAGGGCATCTTTAACCACGTGGGAAGGGAAATTGCGGTCTCTAAAGAAGGAGGCCATCTGGTGTGTTCTATGGTGGAACTGCTCCTCCTGAGAGCAGATACAGCGGAGGCGGAGGAATTGGGAATACGGGATGGCATCTCCAGAAGTGGTTCAGCTAACATGTGTATAAACTCCTTGTAAAATTCACTCGGGAACCCGTCTGGACCGGGTGCCTTGCCACCTTGGAGCTGCCTTACCGCCTCTTGCCCTGTACCATAAAGGTGCATTTAAAAGAGAGGCCTGATCGCCGTTTATACCGGGGAGGTCCAGGTTTTCAAAAAAATATTCCATTCTCGCCACACCATCCTCACAGCCCTCCGACCGGTATAACATTACATACAGTGCAGAAACAGGCCCTTCAGCCCAAAAAGTCCACACCGACCCGCAACCCACCCAGACCCATTCCCCTACATTTACCCCTTCACCTAACAGTACGGACAATTTAGCATGGCCAATTCACCTAACCTGCACATTTTTGGACTGTGGGAGGAAACCACGCAGACACGGGGAGAATGTGCAAACTCCACACAGGCAGTCACCTGAGGTGGGAATTGAAGCCGGGTCTCTGGCACTGTGAGGCAGCAGTGCTAACCACTGAGCCACCGTGCCGCCCACTCTGCATTGAATCCCCCAAAATCTGGCATTAATCTTTTTCAGCTCACAAGTGATGTTGCCAGTTCTCTCCCTAATAGACACAATGGACTGCGGAGTACCTTTCTTCCTTGCCAGGTATCTACCTGGCTTATCCCCATATTCAAACAGCCTTTGCTTTGCAAAGGAGACCCCACTCTTCGTCGCTCGTGTGAGCACTGAGTCCAGAGCAGCCCGGAGAGCCGGGACCTGTTGTAACTTAACCACAGATGGTCTGTTATAATATGCCACTCGGCTGGCTTCAGCGAGGCTTCAAGCATCTGCTGCTGCTCTTCTGTCTGCCTCTTTCTCGTTCTTGAGTATAAAATCATCAGACCCCTTAAAAATGCCTTGGTGGTCTCCCAAAGCACTGATGGATTACTGGCTGTCCCTAGTCGATGACCCAAAAGCCCTGAACCCCCTTGTAACGTACTGTACAGAGTTGCCATCCCTCAGCAGAAATGGGTCCAAGTGCCCGTGTGGTGTATCTATTCCACTATCCTTGGTTTTAACATGCAAGTACACTGCTGCATGGTCCAAAATAGTTATGTTCCCAATTCTGCAGGCCAATACCAAGTCGAAAAAACTGATAGAACAAAGAATATATCAATTCTTGTGTGGCACTTGTGTGGGTTGGAGTAAAAGCTAAAATCCCTCCCATTAGGTTGGAGACACCTTCACACATCCACTAGCCTCAACTCATTACACAAGTCCAGTAACTGTCTATACTGCAGAGGTGTACCCAACACACCCCTTGGTATCCTGTCTACCCCAGGGGCTATAAGACGATTAAAGTGTCCTCCTATAATCATACAGCGCACCTCAAGAGCCATTAATTTAGAGACCACGTCAATTAAAAATTTAAGAGAATGCATTGGGAGACAATAAACACTCAGAATGCCATACTCTTCTCTGTGTACTGGTGCCTTGAGAATGATGAACTGTCCACACTCATCCTTGATTTGATCTATCAACTGAAATGGGAGGTTCCTTCATACCAGTATGGACACTCCTCTGATTTTGGAGTTGAAGGAGGAGAAGAATACCCTATCCTATACCACCCCTGCTGTAACTTCAGATGTTCCCTATCAGTTAAATGTATCTCCTGAAACAGAGCGATGCCAACCCTTTCCTTCTTAAGATTTGAAAGCACCGTGTTCCTTTTAATGGGGGAATGGCTCCACTTCATATTTCCGGTGCACCACCTGCACAGATCGCTCACTATGACTGCACATTACAGCCCACAGTCCCCCGAGAGGAAGAAGACCATTCAATGTGAGGCAAGTAGAAAAAACACAGACTTTACCAAATCTGAAAACTATTCATACTAAAACTACTAAAACAAAGAAACTAACTACTCCTCCTAACTTGAACAAACAAACACAAAAACCACAAATCTCCAGAGATCTCCCCCCTCGCCCATAGGGAGCATTCACTCCCAACCTTACAGCTATCCTGGCACCTTCTAGTTAAGGCCGTGTCCAAAACCCAGGCTATGGAAAAAGAATGTTATTTACACTCCTGCAAGTTAACAATGGATGCCCTCCCCTCCCCCTCTATATCACAACTCCATACATCTTTACACCAAAGAAATAACCACCCCTCACCCAGCAAAACAGAACAGTAAAATAACAGATAATTACCAAATGGATATAATATGAAACAAATCAGAGTTTACACCAAAACAATACCAAGGCTATAAGGCCCGAGACGACAAAAGGGAAAAGAACAAAGAAAGGCAAGATTAAAAAATTATTATGCCCTTATCCGCACACATCTTTTCCTCATTCCCCCTCGTTCCATCATTTCAGTGAGTTCACAAATTGTTTTGCTTTTTCTGCCAAGTCGTAGTTATAGGCAGAACCCCCATAATTAAAATGTAGTACTGCCGGGTACCTCAGAGAACATTGATTATTTAAGTCTCTTAATTTTTTCTTAACTTCATCAAAAGCCTCCCTATTCTTAATTATGGCACCAGAAAAGTCTTGAAAAAACATTATCCTCAAACCTTTATATACCAGAGCCTGTGGATCTCTTCCCAATCTTCTGGATGTTTCTATTATTAACTGCTTTTCTTTATAGTGCTGGAGTCGCACTAGGATCAGGCAAGGGCATTGATCTGGCCCAGACCTGCACGTCATGATCCGGTGGACCCGCTCCACACCCACCCGGCCCAACTCTATCTCCAGTCCCAGCAACTCTGGGAGCCAGGTTCTCACCTTCCTCATGCTCTGGAAGACCCACAACATAAGTTTTTTTTTCTCCGACCTCGATTTTGGATGTCATCGACCTGTTCCAGCAAGGCCTGAACCTGGCCTTCCGAGGTTTGGACGCGCCCCTCGGAGTTCTCCGTCACGGTCTCGAGGCCGTGGTCCTTTGCTCAACCGCTTCCATGCATCAATCCACTGACCAGATCTCCTGCTCGTGCTTTGTCAGCATGGCAGTAATCAGTTCCAGTGCTGTTTTGATTTTTTTCACGGACTTCTACAACTGCTGCTCCACTGAGCTTAAAGGCGCCACTATGGGAGTCAAAACAGCGGCTGCGGGTGCGCTTGACACAGCAGGACAGTGCTCTGCCTGCTGCAATACCCTAGCTCCCTTTCCTTTAGTCATCTTCATTTCGACTCCAGAACCTCAAATCCAAATTTAAAAGGTCATAGATGCTCTGCCTGCTTTATTCTGAAAATGTTTCTCAGAGGTGGCTAATGGGGTGGGGGTGCGGTGGGGTAGGAGCACACCTTGCCTGGGGTATGGCACGGAGTCCAACACAGCAGACTGTTCAGACTGCCACCATCTTGAATCTCTTGAAGAAAACTTTTAAACTAGTGGGTGATGGGCTCTGGAATGCACTGGAGGGTTGAGGTGGGTAACCTCACAACCTTTAGAAAGTACTTGGATGAATGCATAATGTGTCATAACATTCAAGGCAATGGACCTAATGCAGGAAAGTAGGACTGTAGTTGGTATTAGTATATTTCTGGCAGTACAGACTCAATGGGCTGAAGGTCTCATTGTATAATTCTATGATTGTACTTAAATTGGAATGCAAAAGCCTTTTTTTTCATTAATGAGTTTAATAGATATTTATCACATCAGTATGATAACTGATAACCTCTTCAATAAATTGTGTGCTGAAAGTTATATCAACTGCAAAATGCACACGATGAGCCGATTATGACATAGGAACAAAATTAGGCCATTCGACCCATCGAGTCTATTCTGCTAATTGTTCGTGGCCGATATGTTTCTCAACCCCTCTCTCCTGCCTTCCCTCACATCCTTTGACCCCCTAATAAAGAATCAATATATCTCTGTCTTAAATACACTCAATGACTTGTCCTGCACAGATGAACGAGGGAGATCCAGTAGATGTAATGTACCTGGACTTTCAGAAAGCTTTTGATAAAGTCCCACACAGGAGGTTAGTGAGTAAAATTAGGGCGCATGGTATTGGGGGCAAAGTACCAGATTGGATTGAAAATTGGTTGGCTGATAGGAAACAAAGAGTAGTGATAAACGGCTCCATTTCGGAATGGCAGGCAGTGACCAGTGGGGTACCGCAGGGATCCGTGCTGGGACCACAGCTTTTTACAATATATGTTAATGATATAGAAAATGGTATCAGCAATAACATTAGCAAATTTGCTGATGATACAAAGCTGGGTGGCAGGGTGAAATGTGATGAGGATGTTAGGAGATTACAGGGTGACCTGGACAAGTTAAGTGAGTGGGCAGATGCATGGCAGGTGCAGTTTAATGTGGATAAATGTATGGTTATCCACTTTGGTGGCAAGAACAGGAAGGCAGATTACTACCTCAATGGAATCCATTTAGGTAAAGGGGCAGTACAGAGCGATCTGGGTGTTCGTGTACACCAGTCAATGAAGGCAAGCATGCAGGTACAGCAGGTAGTGAAGAAGACTAATAGCATGCTCGCCTTCATAACAAGAGGAATTGAGTATAGAAGCAAAGAGGTGCTTCTGCAGCTGTACAGGGCCCTGGTGAGACCACACCTGGAGTACTGTGTGCAGTTCTGGTCTCCAAATTTGAGGAAAGACATTCTGGCTATTGAGGGAGTGCAGCATAGGTTCACAAGGTCAATTACTAGAATGGCGGGATTACCTTACACTGAAAGACTGAAGCGACTGGGCTTGTATACCCTTGAGTTTAGAAGACTGAGAGGGGATCTGATTGAGACATATAAGATTATGAAAGGATTGGACACTCTGGAGGCAGGAAACATGTTTCCGTTGATGGGTGAGTGCCGAATCAGAGGACACAGCTTAAAAATACGGGGTAGACCATTTAGGACAGAGATGAGGAGAAACTTCTTCACCCAGAGAGTGGTGGCTGTGTGGAATGCTCTGCCCCAGAGGGCAGTGGAGGCCCAGTCTCTGGACTCATTTAAGAAAGAGTTGGATAGAGCTCTCAAAGATAGTGGAATCAAGGGTTATGGAGATAAGGCAGGAAGAGGATACTGATTAGGAATGATCAGCCATGATCATATTGAATGGCGGTGCAGGCTTGAAGGGCTGAATGGCCTACTCCTGCACCTATTGTCTATTGTCTATTGACTTCTGTGGCAATGAGTTCTGCAGCTACACCATCCTCCGGCTGAAGAAATTCCTCATCTCAGTCCTACGTGGTTGTCCCTTTATTCTGAGGCTTCATCCTCAAGTCCTAGCCTCCTCTGCTAGTAAAAACATCTTCTCCACATCCACTCCATCCAGGCCTCTCAATTTTCGGTAAGTTTCAATTAGATTCCCTCTCATTATCCTAAACTATGTCAAGTATAGGCTGAGACTCTTCAACAGCTCCTCATATGACAAAGAGGAGAAAGTGAGGTCTGCAGATGCTGGAGATCAAAGTTGAAACTTTATTGCTGGAACAGCACAGCAGGTCAGGCAGCATCCAGGGAACAGGAGATTCGACGTTTCGGGCACAGGCCCTTCTTCAGCTCATTCCTGAAGAAGGGCCTGTGCCCGAAACGTCGAATCTCCTGTTCCCTGGATGCTGCCTGACCTGCTGTGCTGTTCCAGCAATAAAGTTTCAACCTCATATGACAAACCCTTTCACCCCAGATCATTTCTGTGACCCTCCAAGGCCGCAACATCATTCCTTAGAAACAGGGACCAAATCTGTTAACAATATTTTAACTGCGATCTAACCAGAGCTTTGGGCAATCTCAGCAATACATCTCTGTTCTTGCATTCTAGTCCTCTCGAAATGAATGCTCATATTGCATTTGCCTTCCTAACTACCAAATGAACTTCCATGTTAACCTTAGGAAAATCCTGAACTAGAACTTCTAAGTCCCTTGATGCTTCAAATTTCTGAAGACTTCCTAATTTAGACAATAGTCTATGCCTCTATTCTTCCTACCAAGAGTGCATAACCTCACACTTTCCCCATAGTATTCCATTTGCCACATATTTGCTCACTCTCTTAGCTTGTCCAAGTGCGTCTGTAGCCTCCCTTCCTCCTCAACACTATCTCTCCCTCCACCTATCTTTGTGTCAACTGCAAACTTAGAAACATCAGTTCCTTCATCCAAATGACGAATGGATAATGTAAATAGTTGTGGTTCCAACAACATCAGTTCCTTCATCCAGATGATGAATGGATAATGTAAATAGTTGTGGTTCCAACAATGACCTCTGTGAAACTCCACTAGTCACCAGTTGCCATCCTGAAAATGACCCTTAATCTACACTCTATCTCCTGCCAGTTAGCCAATCTTCCATCTATGCCAGTACTTTGCCCCAACACCATGTGCGCTTGTCTTATTTGGCAGTCTCCTATATGGCACCTTGTCAAAAGCCTTTTGGAAATCCAAATAGATCATGTCCATTGCCGCTTCTTTGCTTAACTTGCTCATTATCTCCTCAAAGAATCCTAACAGATTTGTTCAGGGATGATCTCCCCTCAAGAAAGCTGTGCTGACTCAGCCCTATTTTACCATACATATCCAAGTATTCTTCATTCTTGTTCTTAATAATGGGGACTCTTAAAAATCTTACCAACAACCAAGGTCAGGCTAATTCGTCTATAATTTCCTGTCTTCTTAGGTAGGCGCATTACATTAGTCATTTTCCAGTGCTCTGTGACCCTCCCTAACTGCAGTGATTCCTAAAAGATCATTACCACTGCTTGCAGAATCTCCTTATTTCTTTCAGAATTCTAGGGTGTAGTCCAACTCAAGGGTCTGGGTGATTTATCCACCCTCAGATTTTTCAGCTTTCCCAGCACCTTCTCCTTACTGATGGCCACTACACTCAACTCTGCCTCCTGACTCTATTGAAGTTCTGAAATGTTGCTGGTGTCTTCTACTGTGAAGACTGATGCAATGCACATATTCAGTTCCTTCGCCACTTTTTTTCCCCACGACTCAGTGTCATTTTCTAGCAATCCAACATCCACTCCTGCCTCTCTTTTTACCTTTTATTGCAATCTTCTTTTATATTATGGGCTGCACGGTGGCTCAGTGGTTAGCACTGCTGCCTCACAGCGCCAGGGTCCCAGGTTTGATTCCAGCCTCAGGCAACTGTCAGTGTGGAGTTTGCACGTTCTCCCTGTATCTGTGTGCATTTCCTCTGGGTACCCTGGTTTCCTCCCACAATCCAAAGATATGCAGGTCAAGTGAATTGGCCCATAATGTGAGGTGCATTAGTCAGAAGGAAATGGGTCTGTGTGGGTTACTCTTTGGAGGGTTGGTGTGGACTGGTTCGGCCAAAGGGCCTGCTTCCACACTGTAGGGAATCTAATCATTACTAGCTATCTTACCCTCGTATTTTATTTTCTCCCGGTTATTGCTTTTTTAGTTGTATTCTGCTAGTTTTTAAAGTCTTCCCACTAATCTTCACCACATTGTGTGTTTTTTTCTTTTAAGTTGTCCCTAATTTTCCTTGTCAGCCATGGTTGCCTTCTCCCTCCCCTCCATGTTTCTTTTTCCTTGGGATGAATTTCTGCTTGGCACCAAAGTATCCCCAGAAACTCCTATCACAGGTGCTCCACTGTCTTCCCTCCTAGCCTTCCCTTCCAATCAAGTTTGGCCATCTCCCTCATATCTTTGCAGTTACCTTTACCTATTACATTTGATTCTACCTTCCCCTCTCAAACTGCAGAATGAATTGTATCATATTATGGTCCCAACTTCACATTAAGCTCCCTAATAAGGTTGAAAAGGTTACTTGAAACAGCAAGTGACAAGTTTATTGGGGGAATAAGACCAGAAGTGACAACAATTGGGTTGACAAAGGGGGGGGGGGGGTCTAACGTTCTCTATAAATTTGTGCACAACTGACTTATATATGTAGGAATTTTGAAAGCAAAAGTTTAACTCATGTATGTCCACACAGGGTCGTTAAACAACTACAGCAACACTTAGGAGCTTTGACAAAACAAGATTCCTCCCAACTCTGTGCAGAGTGACAGTCCATTAATTGAATACCCTCCCCCAGTGCTCCTTCCCAGCGCCTCCAGGTGGCGCTAACTGGCGCATGCTCGAACAGTCAGCGAAAGCCGGGTGGGCCGGCAGGCGGGAGGGCGAGAGCGCGCAGGCTCGTCGCACAATGGCGGAGCTGGGTAAGAAGTACTGCGTCTACTGCCTGGCTGACGTGACGAGCCTGCGGCTCCGCTGCACCGAGTGCCAGGACATCGAAATGTGCCCCGAGTGCTTCTCGGCCGGCGCCGAGATCGGGCAGCACCGTCGCTGGCACGGCTACCAGCTGGTGGACGGCGGGCGGTTCACGCTGTGGGGAGCCGAGGCGGAGGGGGGCTGGACGAGCCGGGAGGAACAGCTGCTGCTCGATGCCATCGAGCAGTACGGCTTCGGCAACTGGGAGGACATGGCCGCGCATGTGGGCGGGCGCGCTCCGCCGGAAGTGATGGAGCACTACGTCAGCATGTATATCCATGGCAACCTGGGCAGAGCGTGCATCCCGGATTCCATCCCGAACCGCGTGACTGACCACACGTGCCCGGGGGGTGGGCCCCTCTCGCCGAGTTTAACGGCTCCCCTGCCGCCGCTCGACATCACTGTGGCCGAGCAGCAACAGCTCGGTTACATGCCGCTGAGGGACGACTACGAGATCGAGTACCTGCAGGACGCCGAGACCCTTATCAGCGGCCTGGCCGTCAACTACGACGACGAGGACGTGGACATCGAGCTGAAGCGGGCCCACGTCGACATGTACGTGCGCAAGCTGCGGGAGCGGCAGCGCCGCAAGAACATGGCCCGCGACTACAGCCTGGTGCCCGCCTTCCTGGGCAAGGAGCGCAAGGACCGGCCGCTCAAGCGCAAGGTGACCAAGGAGGAGAAGGAGCTGCGGGCCAAGCTGCGGCCCATCTGCCAGTTCCTGTCCGCCAAGGAGTTCGACGACTGCTTCGACAACCTGCACAAGGAGCGCGCGCTGCGGGCCAAGATCCGCGAGCTGCAGCGCTACCGCCGCAACGGCATCGCCAAGACCGAGGAGTCGGCCGAGTACGAGGCGGCCCGCCACAAGCGCGAGAAGCGCAAGGAGCTGCGCAACAGCGCCGCCGCCAAGCGCGGCAAGGACGAGGCCGGCAAGGAGGCGGCGGCCGCCGCCGCCGCAGCGGCAGCTGCAGCAGCCGCCGGCGCCGCCGCTGCTGCCGCCGCCGCCGCCGAGCTCAGCTCCATCGAGCACCTGTCCGGCTTCGACCTGCTCTCCGAGCGGGAGAAACTGCTGTGCGGCTCCCTCAACCTGAGCCCCACACGGTACCTGACCGTCAAGACCATCATCATCAAGGACTACCTGCAGAAGAGGCAGGGCATCCCTTCCAAGAGCCGCCTGCCCAGCTACCTCGACAAAGTCTTAAAGAAGAGGATATTGAATTTCTTAACGGAGAGCGGTTGGATTGCTCGGGAAGCTTCTTGATACTTCGCTTGTTTCCCGTCTGGAGGAAAATACGTTTTTTTTTCATGCCACTCTGTCCCAAGAAAGGCAAAGGTGTTCCTCTTTTTGTTAAAAGATAAAGGATAGGAATACAAGGTTTTCATATCACGGAATTTGACAAAATCAAAGCAAACTTGCTCAAGATGCGTTGAAGCAAGCATGCATATTAACCAAGCCTTGTTTTAAGACAGTTGAGCCATTAAAGGAGAACACTGCTGAAGGTCAAGATCAGAGCTACCTGAAAAATGGTGGTTACATCTGGCTGCTACCTTTTGGGGTCACAACCTATAGACTGGCCCTAAATCAATAAACTGTCCTGAGCTTATTCTACTGATAAGCAGAGCAAGGACCTGCTAATCTACAGATTGTTCTGGCCTCTTGGCAAGCTCTAATTCTGGTAGATAGCTAGAAGATGTTTGGAGTAGGAGGAAGGAGTGTAATATTGGATAGTTGTATTTAATGGATTCACTGAAGGACTTCAAATTTTATTGCCTGTTTGTGATCCTGGGGGTTGCATTGTGTAAAACTTGGTCCATGTAAGTTGGTGGCAGGCCCCATTAACTTCTGAAAACAGAAAAGAAAATGATTGTCAAGAGGACAACCCTAAACTTTTTAGTCAAGATCTGAAAATTGTGCAAAACTTAGGCAGTTGTATTTTGAGTTCCTGCACAATTAATTCATTGGAATTCTTGTTATTTTAGTGGGGGTGGTAATGTTGCATCAGGTTCTAGTTTGTAAATTCACTTCACAGCAGTCCTCTGATTTGTTCAAAATGTGGATTTTTGAATGATCTTGTATGCCTCAATGAAAATATTGAGAATCTGGGTCTATATTTCAACAGGGTGTAAAATTAGTGGTCCATGTCACAATGAATCAGTGACACGAGGTTGGCACATTGATCTGTTCAAACATTTACTTTTAAATGTTATTTAAATCTTTTTGTGCTAATCTTACAAATTGCCTTCCAAGAAATATTTGTATACAGTCATTTAAATTATTAAATCAAATACTAATGGCTTATTTTTGCCACTTACTGCTGCTTTAAATTTTGAGCTTAATTTCAAAGAATTTTAACTAGTGAAACCTTTTATTCTTTCTCAGTATCATTCTGCTGTTCTGTATCTTCACACAAGCAGTGTTTTTCCCCTTTTACTATAAAGTGCAAAACCAGTCCCATTCATAGGTTTGTACCAGTTTATTTCTTCAGCTGTACGCTGTATGACGTTAATCCTTTAAGGTTTTTTGCATGAAGTAGCTCCTCATTGCTCTGCTTCTACCAACATCAACCAACTAAAGTCCAGGACCTCCCATGTTGGCAGATGCAATTTTGCATTACACAATGCTGAGTGACAAGGGAGGGAGATGATAAAATATCAAGGAGAAAAAACAGTAGTTACATAAAAAGTAAGCGCTGACGTGTTGAAGTTGGCCGGTCAATCTCCAATTATCCTTGGACCAAAGAAACTACACTTCTCTCCAATGCAAAGATATTTTTGCAAAATGTATTACTCTACAACAAAGACTCTGGGAGTTAGTGAGAACAGATGTTTGGTATGTGTAGCCTTACTGTTGGCAAGTGGTGTGCCATGAGATTGCATTTTTAAAAATTGTGTGTGGAATCAAAATTTTAAGTGGTGGGGGGGAAAACAAATCAAAAGGCAATGCAGAATTTGTGGTTGACCTTTTATGCTAGAAAGCTAAAGTGACCACTGAAAAGATTTAATCACTGGTGGGTTATCAGTTTTTATCATTGTCAAGGATTTTTGAAATTAAGTTCAGTTAATTCTGAAATGTGTGCTGAGGTCTTTTATGGCATCTGGATACAGATGGCACAGTACTTGTTGATCACCAAGTTTTTTTCCAGTTGCTTTTAGTCTGGCCATTCTTAAATTCCTTTCAAGACGTAAAACCAGAAATCTTTTCTTATGAAAGTGGGATAATGTATTGAGCTGCAGAGTTGGCATTTTTTAATAGGGGGCGCGAATCTCAATTATATCCTTTTATTTTCTTGCTTTGGGTATAATTCATTGTTAAGGTATAATGGAACCTCCAAAGGGACTGTTTGTTATGTCAACCAAGTAGGCTGAAAGAGTTGTGCCATTTTTAACTAAACTAGCTAGATCAAAACTACCTGAATTAAATCTGCAACCTTTTGTATTTTACAGGTCAATTTGGGCAACTTTTAACAAGTAACTTTGTAGTTACAGAACTGGCTTGGAATGTTGCAGAGCTGCACCAAAAATTAAATGTGAATAAACATGCATTAAAATGTTACAAGACCACTTGCTAACTGTGCCAGTTTGTTGCAATAGATTTTTGGGAAATAATGGTGCTCCAAGAAAATTTTGAAGGTGCTAATGCTATGAGAGAAAGGATATTCCTAGCTAGAAATTACTGTCTTCCCCCTCCATGAAGAAACTCATTCCTTTCTCAATATTTAGTTTGTGTAACATAATAAATTTCCAGTCATGCTGGACAATTATCTTTTTTTAACAGCACAGAATATACTGACGAAAAATTCCTGACTTTTCATGTGTTGCTGGCCTACTGTAAGTTCACAACCAGAAAGTGTATATATATTTGCAGGTCATCCCTGACTAAATATTATAGATCATGGTGCATAAACCTACTTGTTTGAAGAATCCTCCCAAACGCACAGGTTGAATAAAATGTGAACTATTGCTGTTGGTGAATGATGGTTTGTAATGTGAATAAAACCATAGCATCACTAAATTGTCATATTTAATAATCATATAAAGATGGTCAAATCCAATCATGCTGGTTTAAAACCGTCAAATGCATCATATTTGGAATCCATGAACACAGTTCATCTTGAGTCACTTTAGCTACAGCATCAATGTAAGGATCCTACTCTGATTCTGAAACCAAAAACTGAAATTCATGTTATTTTCCTTTCTGATCATTTAATTGGATATTCTTTTTTTTTACGTGTTAGTTTGCTCACTGATATTTCCCACAATTTAATGACAAAACTACTGTTAAAACGGAATAATATGAATATTTCCAGACTTTTTGAAGGCTTTTTCCCATGAGCAGTCTGCATGCTGAACTCTGATTCATTTGACTTAATAAATACGTATGCATTGCATTTCTGCTCATGTAATCATTCTGATTTTTGAGGGTTCATTCCAATACGTGCATGTCGAAACCAGACTAGTAGCTGGTCTTCCCTCTGTCTGAACATTTAGGCTTCGACATATTGAGGGTAGACTATTTCCTATCTCTTACCAACTTATTAAACCGTGAATTCCCATATTATTTGACTATTCAGCAATTGTTACAAATGAAAACTGCTTCATATCATCTTTTAGCCAAATAACCTGTTTTTGTTCATTGACCATTCTGGTTCGTCTGTCTAAGCACTGTTGCATCTTGACAATACAATTGGAACCACCTTAATCCCATGCATTGAATTATAGGATGAACATTACTGCAGACATTAATTTCATCTGAAAATTGAGACATCCATAATGCATGTACTGGCCTAGATGCAGATTTTAGTGTTGAAAGAATGGAGTCCTCTCTGTGCTGCAATCTGCAACATTCATTAAAAGTGCCTGTTTTATCTACAGTAGTCATTAAACTACATCTGGCACTAAAATTGAGTTAGTAATTTACAAAGAAAAATGAGAATCTGGTGGGGAGAAGAAAAGGCTAAGATGAAGTAGAAATATATTCTGATCCCTGTAAGTGTATTTCTTAGCATTGGAAAAATAAGCAAAGGCTGCAATTATGTTACATGGCGAGAGCCAACTTGGGAATTAATGCACTGTTTAGCTGACTATTCATTGAAACCAGATCGTATGCTATTTTATTACTTATTTTTGATTTTACAATTTATATTGTTTTTGAAACAATTGAATATTCACAAAGTAGTTTTTGGACCAAGCTGCTGCCGTAATCTCTCAAGTGAAGTTCATTCAGTGTAGAACTAAGTCAGTCCAGCCAAAATGTTGCTGTTGAATTATTGCTCCCTGAATTTCCTGATCTCATTGAGTGGTAGATGTGTTGTACTACATTTGACTTTAGTGTTCACAGAGGGGAAAATTGACCATGCATCCTTTTTTCCTTCGTATGTGAACTCTTGGTGGGAAGAGTGTGTTGATGTCAGCTACAATCGTGACTGTATTGAACCAGTAATTTCTTCTATCAAGCAACCGGCTAATGCCATGTAGACACTGAAAGTATGGCCTTTTTAGTGAGTTGTCATGACCAATGGTAGACCTTCATAGCAATGGGTCAAGACCATCTGAGGCAAGAGAAGCACTTAAGAGTAGAAGTATGTCACTTAGTGGACCAGTGGATACAATGACTCATTGTGTAGATTAGAGGTAGAAGGCCTGTTTTTTTAAAAAAAAAAAGTCATAAGTCCTGTCTTTCATGGGTTGTAATCAGCTTTTGGGATTAAAAATTTTGCTCTTTAAATTTTAGCATATTCATCCAATTCCTGCTTCTGAGAGCACTGCAATATGATGTAGACTTAGCAAGAATTTGTTAAACTGAGATTGAAAGACTGGTGAAAATACAGTAGAAATGTGAGCTTGCAATTAAGGCACTTTGTGACAATAGAGATTTGCACCATATTGTGCCAGATCTGAGTGTTTTATAGGTAGTTGGTGGAAACTGTTCTACTTACTATACTAAAATTTCTCACCTTGATGGCTATTTATAAAGTTTGCCAGCAATCCTTGGTTTAAGAATTTGAGGTGGGGGATACAGGTTGATGCATCTATTAGTAGTCAGCATTTAGCATTTTTTGGTACAGTAAATTTCGAATGGAAAATCTGTGTGCTTTATGCAATTCTGAAGTAAGCTAAAGCTTCAATATTCATAGTTTTACTGAAATATTGAATATTTGCACTGTTTTCGGCACATCTTGGGTGCCATTGCTAATGTGAAGTAATTTATTAACTGGTGATATGTTTGAAATTTTTAGTTTGTGGAAGACAGTGTCTTTTTTTCTTTGAACTCTATCTCAAACTAAGTGTTAATTGGTATGAATTGTGAAATAATTACCTTTTTTTTATGGATAAGGAGTTCTTCCCTGATAAGAGAACCTACATATGATGCCAGGTTTATTTAAAATTGTAATATACTTCAGAAAAGGAGGATTAAATAAAGCTGTGGTATTCATGCACAGGGGATAATTTAAAATATATACTTAATTAATTAGAATATTGGTTCTAATTTTTTTTGTCAGTGAAGCTCAAGCCACTAAGTTGGCCTTTTGCATTGTAACTTGTATTCTATGCTGCTTGCTTTTATTTTATTTCTGACTGCCTGGAAAGGGGGATGAGTAATAAAACATAGCTATGTAGAAGCACAGCTTTAAATGTGATATGCACGTGCATAGGATTTCATAGAAGGGCAGTGACTCATCTTTGGATAGTTTGTCTGTAAATACGTGTATTAATTATAGGAGTGGTTATGTGCTTGTCTGCTGCATCTGCTCTTAGCAACTTCACGGGTTTGTTGCCGACAAATGTTCATTGTATTTGTGGCAAGTGATACCTTCCCAGTTTGTATTCGGGATTTGTTGGTATGTAGAATTGATTTGTAATGTTACAAGCTAACCCACCATAAATGATGCAATCAGGCTGGGAAAAGGAATGCTTTCATAATTTTTTTTATACCATCATTTTGCAGAGGGGCCAAGCTGGATCACTTAGTCAAACTATAGTCATTGGACAGCACCTTCAACTTTCTGACCATTTTTCTATTTCTCTATTTTGTCTAACCTTCTGGTACCTAAGCTGCTTATTGGTTTAAGTTGTTTTGAGAATTCATGAGAATCAAATTTAATTGCTTTCTTAGGAAAATCAGTATCCTGTGTGCAGCTCAAAGATAATATAGTTTCTTCACCACTCTAGGTTTTATGAATTTTTAACTTTTTTCACGTATTCATCTTTTTAAGAGGAAACTAAATTTCATATCTCCGCCTTTAGTATTCAACCCTAACCAATTTTTGCAGCAGTAAAGTAGCAATTAATAAGACTTTAAGGGGCACAGTTCTTCATTATTCTCAATCTTTGTTTGGATTAATTCTCATAAATGTTAATTTAAATGGGTTATTGTGACCCTTTGCAGAATAGTGATCATAAATCTTAGCTTTATCTTCACAAAGAACAGAAAAATATTAGCTGTCTCATTAAGAAAATTTGGAGGAAGTGAAGGTGTATTTTTTATTCTTAAGTCCTTTTTTTATTTCTGTGGAAAGCACCTTTCAAAATACATTACCACGTTTGTCATGTGCTTAGAAAATGTAGATTATTTTTGTAAATTTTTATTTTTGTTTTTAAACATGCAAGAGATGCACAAAGAATTGCAGAACTTTTTTTTGCGTGTTTTACTTTTGGTGCATTGAGTTTTTAATATTGTGCAGAAGTGGAACTTGGAATAGTTGGTATGAAATTAATACCTGCTTTTTACAGCCTTGCTCTGAATGTGTACATATGTCTTTTGAACTGAATGTAGTCCATTCGAGAGCATATTGAAAACAGGAACTGTGCCAAGCAAGACACTATAAAGTTTATTAGGTGTTCTACGTTTATCAGTGCTTTTTTTTTTGACTGTTGCTTCTTGTGAGAATAATTGCTGTTTACTTTGTCCATGGCTGTATTAAAATTGCATGTTACAATGAATGTGATCATAAGTTGCTTGCATCTGTGTTTTTCCAAAAAAGTGGTGTCCTAGTAGGACCTCAACAGTGACCCCTATAGTTCTGATTATCACAAATGCTCTTAGTATTCTGTTACCATTTGACTCTATAGGACATTCCTAGCTACCTGGTTTCACCATTCTTAATATATGGGTGATCCTACAAGGCTCATGTCTATTGTCCATCTCTAGTTTGCTTTTGGGTAGTTTGTGGCAGCCACTACTATGAACCACAGGAGTACATACAGTGATGGTACACTCAATGTTGGATAGGTTGTTTTTAATGTTTTAGTGTATTCAGGCTTTGTACCTTTTTTAATGTAGAGTTTTTGTTGAGAAGATCTAGGGGATGTGGTGGTGTAGTAGTAATGTTGCTAGACTAGTGATAACTAATCTTAACCTGATATTCTGGTGGTACGGGTTCAAATTAAAAGCTAGTCGAATAGCTGATTTTGTTTTAATGAACCAGATGGGTTTTTACTGTGCTGTGGTTTGGAAATAGCCAGAGCCATTCGGTTTGAGGGCAGTTACAGGTAAGCAACAAATGGTGGCCCATGTACCACAAATGATTCTTTTGAAATCGGTAGCTTCTCATTAGTGACCCCCACTTTTTTTTTCTAACGATAGCTATAAACACATATGCAGGTTCTCAACTGTCTTCAGCAACTATATACAAAACTTAAACTACAGAAATTGTGTTAGCTTCATTTCTATTCATTCATGGCCAGCATTTATTGCCTATCCCTAATTGCCCAGAGGGCAGTTAGAGTCAACTGCATTGCTAAGGGCCTGGAGTCACATATAGGCTAAGAACAGCAGTTTCCTTCTATAAAGGATATCTGTGAGCCAGATGGGTCTTTCTGACAATCGACAATGGATTCGTGGTCATCACTAGATTCTTTAATTCCATATATTTTTACTGAATTCAAATTCTACCATCTGCCGTGGCAGGATTCAAACCTTGAATCAAAGAACATTACCAGGGTCTCTGGATTAACAGTTCCAGTGATAATACCACAAGGCTGTCGCCTCCCCATATAATCTAATGTGATTTGCATTTTCCTTTTGAATTGGTTTGATTTTCTAACCATCTGTCTAATTTTGTATAATTCCCATTTGTAGAAGAACTAGATTGTTTCTGTGATAGTGGATGGTGCTCTTAATTAAAAATCGTGAGTATCAAGTCCAACAAGAAATTATTTATTTAGTGGTCTAATTTGATACTATGGTTTTCAAATAACTTCTGAGTTGTTAAAACATTATTTCGTCAGCCTTAAAATTTTAAACTACCCTTAATTGTTTCTCAGTTTTTTTGCACTTTTATTGTTGCAGTTTATTGTTACTCCCTTGAGCTGCAAGTTAGCACCAATCAATGAGATATGGCTGATGTGCGGCTTGACTCCATAGACAGTAATTGCCATTGGCCCATAATCTCTCAATGCCTTTTTGCTTAACAAAATTTATCTATCTTCTGATTTAAATCAAACAACTGATCTAGCATCAATTGCCATTTGTGGAAGAGTTCCAAATTTCTGCCACCATTTGTGTAAAGAAGTGCTTCCCAGCACCACTCCTGAACAATCTGGCCTGAATTAAAGTCATAGAGATGAACAGCATGAAACAAGCATTTTGGTCCAAATTGTCCATGCTGACCAGATATCTTCAATGAAGGCCCAGCATTTGGCCCCTATCCCCCTCAACCCTTCCTATTCATGTCCCCATCCAGATGCCTTTCAAATGTTGTAATTGTACCAGCCTCCTCCACTTCCTCCGGTAGCTCATTTCATCCACTTGCCACCCTCTACGTGGAAAAAAAAGTTGCCCCTTAGATCCCTTTTATATTTTTCACCTCTTGCTTTAAATCTATGCCCTCTAGTTTTGGACTACCCTACCCTGGGGGAAAAAGACATTAATTATTCATCCTACCCATGCCCCTCATGGTTTTATAAACTTGAGTAAGATCACCCCTCAAGCCTCTGAAGCTCCAGGGAAATTAGCCCCAGTCTATTCAGCCTCTCCCTATAGCTCCAACTGTCCAACCCTAGCAACATTTTTAAGTCTTTTCTGAACCCTTTCAAGTTTCACCACCTCTCCTACAGCAGGGAGACCAGAATTGAATGCAATGTTCTATGCAGCCACAAAATGAGCTCCAAACTCCTATATTCAATGCACTAACCAACACAGGTAAGCATACCAAATACCACCAGTTCTACCCTGTCTACCTGGAGCTCCCCTTTTTTAAGGAATTATGAACCTGCACTCTGTGGCAACACTCCTTACTTGGACTTTACCATTTGCCCTACCAAAATGCAGCATTTCACATTTATCTAAATTAACTCCATCTGCCAATACTTGGCCCATTTGATCAAGGTGCTGTTGTACACTGAAGTAATCCTTTTGGCTGTCCACTATACCATCAATTTTAGTGTAATCTGCAAACTTTATAATTATATCTCCTAACTTCACATCAGAATCTTTTATATAAATGACAAAAAGCAGTGGGCCATCACTGATCCTTGCAGAGCACACTGATCACAAGCCTCCAGTCTGAAAAGCAACACTCCATCACCCCCTCTCTTTCCTTCAAGCCAATTGTTTCCAAATGGCTAGTTCTCCTTGGATTGCATGTGATTTAACCTTGCTAACCAGGCTACCATCTGGAACCTTGTCAAACATCTTGCTGAAGTTCATATAGACCATGTCTATTGCTCTGCCTTCATCAATCATTTTCATTACTACTTCAAAGAACTGTCAAGTTAGTGAGACTTTATTTCCCATGCACAAAGCTAAGTTGACTATCTCTGATCAGTCCTTGCCTTTCTAAATCCATGTAAATCCAATTCCTGAGAATCTCGTTCAATAACTTGCCTAGCACTTATGTCAGATTCACTGGTCTATAGTTCCCTCCCTCTTCCTTACCATGTTTCTTAAATAATGGCATCACATTTGCCAACCTCCAGTCTTCCAGCACATCACCTTGGCATGGTGCCCAGTAATCACCTGGCTAGCTTCTCACAGTTCGAGGATACACCTGATCAGATCCTGGAGTTTTATCCATCTTCATGCACTTTAAGATGTTAGCACCACCACCTCTGTGATATGGACACTTTTCAACATATTATTTCCCCAAGTTCTCTAACTTCCATATCCCTCTCCAGAGGGATGGAAAATCAGTATTTTACCTATTTGTGTGATTGCACATATAGGCAGCCTTGCTGGTCTTTGAGGGACCCTTTACTCTCTAGTTATCCTTTTGTCCTTAATGTATCTGTAAAATCCCTTTGGATTCTCCTTAACCCTATTTACCAAAGCTATCTCATGTCTCCTTTTTGCCCTCCTGATTTCCACCTTCCGTGTACTCTTCCTTTCTATACTCTTCTAGGGATTCACTCTGTCTGCTGTCTATACCTGATACATGCTGCTTTTTTTTTCTTTGACCAGAAGCTCAATTTCTCTAGTCATTTCCTTCACCCTAAGAGGAACATACGGTCTCTGGACTTTACCCTCAGTTTTGAAGCCTTCCTGTTTTCCAGCTATCCCTTACCTGTGGTTAGCTGCTCCCAATCACTTTTTTGAAAGTTCTTGCCTAATAGTGTCAAATTGCCCTTCCTCCAATTTAGAACTTTTTAGATCAGGCCTATCCTTTTCTGTCACTATCTTAAAACAAGTAGAATTATGATATTTCTCATCCTATCAGAAATAGGATAAAGAAACTGTCATTTCCTCTTGATGTCTTTGACTTTGATCAGATTATCCTTTAGTCTTCTAAACTCCAGAGAAAACAGGCTTAAATTGGATAATCTCTCTTCAAACCTGAAATACCGGTATAATTTTTATAAACCTAAGGTTCTGAGGACACATTTCAATTGTAAACCAGTAGCTTGGTACCATTCCATAGAGTTTATGCAGCATGGGAAAAGGCCCTTTGGCGAATAGTGCCGATGCTTGATATCAAGCATCTATTCAGATTTCATTTTCCAGCACTTGGTCTGTACGCTTGAATGCTATGGCATTTCAGGTTATCATCTAAATACTAAAGTATCTGGAGAGTTCCTGTCCTTACCACACTCTAACTAGTGAGTTCCAGATACCCTTCACTCTAGGGGAAAAGACTTTACTCAGCCTTTAAACAATTTGCTCCTTGCTTTTAAAACTCTTGCCTGGCTATTTTCTCCTAAGGGGCAAGGTTTTTCTCCCTCTAGCTTGTCTATGCACCTTTTACCCTAGCCTTTCCTGATCTAAGGAAAATAACCCCAGCCTAGCAAGTCTGTTTGCTAAATCAGTCCAGCCCACTGGTCCGTTTGCATTATCTTGTAGTCTTTCCTCTTTGCAAACATGAAAATTGGTGTGGTAAATAGTGAACTTGCTGACATGTCCTGCATTCATGTCAAGATCACTAGTGTACATTACAAACAGGAACGGACCCTGTACTGAATCCTGCCAATGGACACAGGCTTCCAGTCCCACAAATATCCTTCGACCATCGCATTCTGCTCTCTAATGCAAACTTTGAATTGATTCTGCCAAATTGCTCTGGATTCCATGAGCTCTTGGCTTCGTATTCAATATGCCACACGAGACCATCTTACTGGGGTCCATGCAGATTGTCAACTACACTACCCTCATAGCAGACACCTCAAAATTCAATCAAATTTATTGGATTCCTCCTGACAAACTGACCAACCTTGATTAATCCTCTCCCACCCCCACAGAGATTAATTCTGTCCCTCCGATATTTGCTTTTCCCCAATAGTTTCCATATCCCTGAGACTCATTGGCTGCAGTTTCATTGTTAACCCTCACTACCCTTCTTGACTATTGTATTACAGTTGCTGTCCTGCAGTTCACTGGTAACTATCCTATAGTCAGAGGGGATTTGAAAATTCATGTCAGAACCTTTGAAATCTCCTCTCGTGTCTCCCTCAGCAGCATGGGATGCATTTCATCTGAATCCCAATTTATGGACTAGATTCAATGCTAACTGGTTTGTGTATATCTTCTGCAAACCCCACCACCATCAGCAATTAAAGTACTCTTTAAAACTTTAGCAATACCTTCTGGCTCCACATACCTTAGTCCTTAATGGGCCATACTCTTCAGCCCTGTAGCTTTCAGAATTTAATATGGAGTTCAATAGTTTGAGTCTCAACATTATCTTCTATGTCGTTTTACTGAACCCATATCCTGTCTTGACATGGACTGCCCTTGGATTTTTCGTAATGTTCCCTCTTTGCTCTCTCAAATTGTTTAATTATCTCCCTGCATTGGTTATATTTTTAGTATCTACTATTTCAAACCCCTGTCTGGTATTAACTTTTTTTATCCAATTCTGTACAGCCCTCAAAAGCCAGGGTTCTCTACTTTGTTAGCCCCACTCTTCAGCTTTTGGAAACATGTTGGCCTTGTACTATTATTATTTTTAAATGTTAGCTCTCTGGACTTTCCTACAAGTGGCAGCTCCCAACCTCTTTGGCTATATCCTGTTTTAGATTAAAAATCAATCCCACCCAATGTCAAATCAGGTACGATCTGTTGTATCTGGACAGGTCCCATCTTTCCCAGAAATTGAGCCAGTAATCCAGGAATCTAATCCTCCTTGCCTGTTCTCACATTCAACAATATTTTATTATTTTTCATATCATGAAATTGGAATGGTCCTAGGTGTTCCTCCCAGCAAAAACAAATACCTTTTTTCTATCTGGTATTGCATTTTTATTCATTCATGGGATGTGAATATCTCTGGTCGGCGAAGATTTGTTGCCTGTTCCTAGTTGCCATTGAAAAGGTGGTGATGAGCTGCAGTCCACATGCTGTGGGTTGACCAACTAATGCCATTAGAGAGGGAATTCCAGGATTTTGACCTAGCAACAGTGAAGGAACAGCAATGGTAAGTGGCTTGGAGAGAAACTTGAACGTGGATGTGTTCCCATATATCTGTTGCCCTTGTCCTTCTGGATGGAAATGGTCATTGGTTTGGAAGGTACTGTCTGAGGAATTTTGAACGTCTGCAGTGCAACTTGTAGACAGCAAGATAGTGGTTGCAGGACTTGACGTTGTGCCAGTCATGTGGGTTGCTTTATCCTGGATGGTGTCAAGCTGCTTGTTGTTGTGACTGCATTCCATCACACTCCTGACTTGTGCCTTGTAAGTGGTGGGTAGGCTTTGGGGAATCAGGTGAGTTACTTGCCACAGTATACCTAGCCACTGTTTGTGACATGTCCAGTTGCATTTCTGGTTCATGGTAACCCCAAGATGTTGATAGTAGGGTATTCTGTGATGGTAATGTTATTGAATATCAGGGGGCAGTAGTTAGTGTCCCTTATTGATGATGATCAAAGCCTGGCATTTGTATAGTGTGACTTTTTTTGCTTGTCAGCCCAAGCTTGAATGTTGTTCAGATCTTGTATTTGAACATTTGACTGCTACAGTATCTGAGGACACAGGAATGGTGCTGAACACTTGTGCAATCATTGTCAAACACTTCTTCTGACCTTTATGATGGAGGGAAAGTCCTGTTGAAACAGCTGACGATGGTTGGGCCTAGGATATTACCCCGAGGAATTCCTGAAGAGATGTCCTGGAACTGAGATGACTGACCTCCAACAACCACAACCATCTTCCTATGTGCCAGATATGATTCCAACCAGTGTCTGATTTACCCCAAAACCTATTTTTGCCAGGGTCCTTGATGTTAAGGGCTGTCACACTCATCGCCTCTTGAATTCAGCTCTTTTGTCCATCCAAGGCTGTAATGAGGTTATGAGCTGAGTGGCACTGGTGGAAACTAAACTGTTGTCACTAAGCAGGTTGTTGCTGAGCAGCTGCTGGTGTAGTAACACATTCTATCACTTTGCTCATGACAGACAGTAGACTGCTGGGGTCGTAATTGGCTGGGTTAAATTTGTCCTGTTTTATTTGTGCAGGATATACCTGTGTAACTTCCCACATTCGGGTAGATGGCAGTGTTGTAACTGTATACCACTGCACTGACACATCTACTGGGTCTGTCCTGATGGTTGGATGGGATGATAATGATGATGATGATGATATAAGCTTTGTAATTCTCTCCCCTAACCTTTCTGCCTTTTCTTAAAAAAAAACTCCATAAAATCTACTGTTTCGACCATCACTCTTAAAGTCATCTTGCATGATTCAATGTCAAATGTGATTTCATCAATGGCATTTTAAGATGTTTAAGATACAAACGTACAAAATAGGAACAGAAGTAGATCATTTGGAGCCTCCAGTCTGTTCCACCATTCAATATTTTCATGGCAAATGTTTTCAATTCCAATTTCTAAATCAATCTTGATAATCTGAGATTCCCTTGAGTAAGTTTCTACCTGTCCTAAAGTAGTCAATGACTCTGCTTATTTCGCTTTGAGGCAGTGTTTTCTCTTTTTTTAAAAAAAAAAAGTCTCCTTACCTCATGTCTAATTTTAAGTCTGTGTCCCTAGTTCTGAACTCTCGAGGAAACCTTTTTTCCACATCCACAGTCAAGACCTTTTTAGGATCTTTCACTTTAACCAAGTCACCCTTACTTATGAACTCAAATGATCAACCTTTCCTCAACAGAAACTATTCATTCCAGGTATAAATCTTGTTAGCCATCTCTGAACTGCCGCCAATGCACTTAATAATTTCTTAACTAAAGAGCCCAAAATGATGCACAGCATTTAAGATGTTGGTTGCATATGTACTGTCTGAAGCACGATGTCCCTTTTTTTTT
The DNA here is from genome assembly GCF_037043375.1 of Chiloscyllium plagiosum. NCBI lineage: Eukaryota > Metazoa > Chordata > Chondrichthyes > Orectolobiformes > Hemiscylliidae > Chiloscyllium > Chiloscyllium plagiosum. Next base: position 19,496,506 of record NW_028270139.1, read on the forward strand.
AGTTAATTTTTCAAAGAATAGCATCCTATTAACCATGTTGAATACATTGTACCTGCACATGAATATTATGACTCATACTAGAACACTTCGCTCCCTCTGCACCTCAATTTTGCAATTATTTGCTGTTTAATGAATGTTTTTATTTTCCACTTTTCTTCATACTGTCTGTATCCATTTGTCAACTCCTCCTCCTTTCTTTACTAGTACTTTTCAACCTGTCTTCCGCAGATTTAGCTACCATGTTTTCATCCCTCCCATCCAAGCATTCTATTTGTCATAGGCAAAATCCCATTTTATGCTAATGTTATCTGTTGCCAGCAATTTTCCATCCATACTAAATGTTATCACGTTTACCATGTGTTTTATTTTCCACAATAACCCTTTTTATGGTACATTATCAAATACATTCTCAAATTCAAATAAAGCATGCCCCCCATAGCACATTATTCCTTCGGCTATTTTTTAATCAACATATTCAGTGATGTTATTACATGCTTTTGGAGCAGTTGGAACTTGAACCTAGGTCTCCTGACCTAGAGTACAGATACTACCTCTGCACTATAAGAGACCTTCCACATTACTCCTTCAAACAAGTCTAATAAATTAAACATTATTTACCTTTCACGGAACCATGCTGACTCTTCCCAAACAACTGAGTTTGCCTGTGTGCTTAGCCAAGACCCCCCTCGTTTTATGAATTCTAACTTGCCCCATGACAAATGTCAAGATAGCTTTCCTACTATACTTGCATGTTTGTCTCATTTCATCTTTTGAAAATTTTTTTTTGCTAATTTGGGGCCTTTCGTAAATCCACAAAATCTTGAACTGTCTAACTCATTTAATCCTTGTTTTAAGACTAGGATGAAGCCCGTCAGCATCTGTCAAAACTTTGTCATACCACAGCTCCATTGATTTGCTTATTACTGCTTACCCATTAATTTGTAATTTAATTAAAGTTACCCTCTCCCTTAAAACCTTTGATTTAGTTATTATGTAATGATTTTTTGAAGACAGAAGCAAAACATTCTCTGTAAAGGACTAAAACTCACTTTACTTACTAGTTTCCTTTCTGTAGAAACTTTTTCCTATTAATGTGTTACATTTCCAGCTGGCTTCCTCTAATTCTGTCTTGCTGATTTAATCTTTAGTTAACCTCTTCTCTCTCTCCCTCTCTCTCTCTCTCTCTCTCTCTCTTCTGACCAGTCGTCATATTTGCCACTCCTGTAGTTACTTTTAATCTGAATGTCAATGTGGATTTGTTGGGCTGAATGGCCCGTTTCCACACTGTAGAGATTCTATTGTTCTATAACCTGCTTCCCAGTCAGTTTCTTAGTTGCAGAACTTGTTGCTCTACCTTTTAAATTATTCTATGAACTCCTCATCAAGGCTGCTACTAAAAGTCTTAAATTTTCCAGTTTGCTTTAAAAAAAGACACTCCACTCCCCATATCACAAGCACTCTGTTAGTGAATTTTAAAAATCAACCTGTTCAGAAGCTTTGACATTCTGGAGCAGATGGGACTTGAACCCAGGCCTTCTGGCCCAGAAGTAGACACTACTACTGTGCCACAAAAGTGCAAATGTTTCTTTTTTTTAAACCTTACATTATTGTTACTGTTAGGGGGACTGTAGACTACTCCAGTTTGGGATTTATTTATTTCCCCTCCTGTCCACCCAAAATTATCATGCATCCTGATCGCAACTTAATTGCATAAATGTCATCCTTTTAAATAATCATGCCACACCTTCACTTTCACCTAGTTTCCTATTCCTCATGAATATTAAGGACTTAATCCTTGCATCCTGTAGCCTTGTCACCATAATGGCCATTGGATCTTATTTATCCACTTCAATGTGCATTAAGTGCTAACAATACATACAACCGCCTGTTGAGTGAGTATAAGGGGAACTTAATTTTATAAATATGAACCTTGGAAAACATTATAGTACATCTTTCAGCAAGGTTTCTGGCAACATAATTTGTCTTCCACAAAGGCTTCTGTCGTCTTCATTTCAGGGGAAATTGTTTTGTTTCTGTGCCACTTGGTCACTGATCATTGGGTCTTTGGATAAAAGACATCGACTCAGCATTTTCAACATAAGCAGATGGCTGCAGACTTCATAAATAGTTGAGGAGAAGCTATTGGAAATGACCAGCTTGCTCAATGGCATGTATTGTATTAAATTATTTCCTATAGAAATTCACAAGCCTATAGTCATGATGAACCGGAGAAGGAAAGAAATCCAATAGGACCTGCTGTTTTTTTTTGGTACAGTGCAGTGCTCCTATTGTGCTCAAACTAATATTCCTCCAGAGGGAGATGCTATATAAGGATTACCAGGTGACATAGCTCTCATTTATTCCACATGGGGAGTAGTGTTGTTAACTAGCTTGTTTCTGCTGCTTCAAAGTCTGAAATTTTAAACTTCCAACAAGTTTAATAACTGTCATATTCATACTTTCATTATGAAGTACCTCAGGAATTAGTTGTACTTAAGCTGAGGACTTTTTTAAAAAAAAGCTTACTACTGACAAGTTATGCCACAAGGTTTAAAATCTGAAATCTAGTAGACTAAACTCCATTTACCTGAAACTTTAACTCTAGCAGCTTTCTGCCCAACTTGATTATTTTTGGCATTGTGTTTAGATTTCTAAGACAAAACAGACCGTGACGGTTGTAATAGTAATTTCTAATCTGGTAAATTAAGTGAATATACGTGGATGACATTACTTTATACATAGTTACTTTTATATTGCTCACCTGGCAGTGCCTTGTAAAAGGAGCAACGGTCGCTCAATGGTTAGCACTGCTGCCTCACAGCACCAGGCACCCAGGTTTGATTCCAGCCTTGGGTGACTGTGTAGAGTTTGCACATTCTCCCCATGTCTACATGGGTTTCCTCAGGATGCTGCAGTTTCCTCCCATAGTCCAAAGATGTGCAGGTCAGGTGAATTAGCCATTCTAAATTGCCTATAGTGTTAGGTGCATTAGTTAGAGGGAAATGGGTCTGGGTGGGTTACTCTGGAGGGTCAGTGTAGGCTTGATGGGCCAAATAGTCTGTTTCCACACTGTAGGTAATCTGATTTAATCTAAAATAGCTTGTTTTCCATTGGCCCATTTATCTGAGTAGGAGGAAGATTTGGATCAGTTACTAGCCCAGTCAAACCAAAGCCGTGTGGGCAATTATCCAGCTGAGGATCTCTAAATTAATTTCATAGGCAGGAGCAGACATAACCCTTCCAGCCCACAAGCTTGGCCAAAGTGAGATCCTGTATATATTTATGTCCAGGCCAGCTGCTGAACACCTGCAGTACTGATAGTGGATGTGACTCCTGACATGTTAAAGTACAAAACTACTGGAGACAAATGAAAGCCTCTTACTAGTTAATCATCATCCAATATTATTAAAGTTAATAATGTCAGATGGGCTATCTGCCATTGGTTGATCAATCTTCTTAGACTCTAGCTGTTTGGCAAGGTGTTTCTTGTTTTGTGAAGGAGTCGATTGTACAGCGTGGAAACATCTTTCTGCCCAACTCATCTCTGCTGACCAGATATCCTAAATTAATCTGGTCCCATTTACCAGCACCTGGTCCATATCCCTTTAAACCCTTCCTATTCATATACCCACCCAGATGCCTTTTAAATGTTGCAATTGTAGTAGTCTCCACCAGTTCATTCCATACACACACCATCCTCTGCGTGAAAATGTTGCCTCTTAGGTTTAGGGTGAGGGGGAAAACATAAAAAGGACCTATGCCCTCTAGTTCTCAATTTGCTCACCCCAGTGAAAAGACTATTTATCCTATCCATACCCCTCATGTTTTATAAACCTCTAATGGTCACCCCTCAGCTTCTGACGCTCCAGAGAAAACAGCTCCAGCCTATTCAGCGCCTCCTACTAGCTCAAATCCTCCAACCCTGGCAACATCCTTGTAAATCTTTTATGAACCCTTTCAAGTTTCACAACATCCTTCTGAAAGGAAGGAGACCAGAACTGCGCACACTATTCCAAAACGTAGCCGAACCAACACATTGTACAGCCACAACATGACCTCCCAACTCCTCTACTCAATACTGAGCAATAATGGAAATCATACTAAATGCCGCCTTCTATCTGCAACTCTTTCAAGGAGATATGAACCTGCACTGTCTTTGTTCAGCAACACTCCCTAGGACCTTACCATTAAGTGTCCTAGCCAACCTCCAGTCTTCCAGAACTTCACCTGTGACTATCAACGATACAAATATCTCAGCAATTGCTTCCCACAGAGTTCTAGGGTGCATCTAATCAGGATCTATCTTTACGTGTATCAAGACATCCACCACTTCTTCCTCAGTGATATGGACATTTTTCAAAATGTCACTATCTATTTCCCCACATTCTATATTTTCCATGTCCTTCTCCACAGTAAACACTGATGCAAGATATTCATTTATTATCTCCCCAACTTCCTGCGGCTCCACACAAAGGTCACCTTGCTGATCACTGAGGGGCCCTATTCCCTCCCTGGATATCCTTTTGTCCTTAAATGTATTTAGAAAATCTTTGGATTCTCCTTAACCCTATTTGCCAAAGTTCTCACATTACCTTTTTACCCTCCTGATTTCCCTCCCTACTGCCTTTATACTCTAAGGATTCACTTTATATATCCAGTTTGTACCTGACATATCCTTCCTCATTTTCTTAACCAAATTTCTTTAGTCACCCAGGATTCCCTACATGTACCAACCTTTCCTTTCACCCTGACAGGAATATACTGTCTCTAGTCTCATTATCTCATTTCTGAAGGTTTTCCATTTCCAACCGTCCCTTTACCTGTGAACATCTACTCCCAAGCAACTTTTGAAAGTTATATAGTCAGATGTACAGCACAGAAACCGACCGTGCTCCGCCACTGACACCTCAGTCACCTGCCCTGCCTTATTTCCCAAGAGTAGGTCAAGTTTTGCACCTTCTGTAGTAGGTGCATCCACATGCTGAATCAGAAAATTTTCTTTTACACACAAATTCCTCTCCATCTAAACCCTTGGTGGTTAGCACTGCTGCCTCACAGCACCAGGGACCTGGGTTCAATTCCAGGCTCAGGTGACTGTGTCTGTGTGCAGTTTGCACATACTCCCAGTATCTGTGTGGGTTTCCTCTGCATGCTCTGGTTTCTTCCCACAATCCAAAGATGTGCACGTGAGGTGAACTGGCTATACTAAATTGCCCATAGTGTGAGGTACGTTAGTCAGGAGTAAAATGTAGGGTCTGGGTGGGTTACTCTGTAGAGGGTCAGTGTGGACTCGTTGGGCCGAAGGGCCTGTTTCCATAGTGTTGTGGTTTTTGGGGCAGCACGATGGTTCAGTGGTTAGCACTGCTGCCTCACAGTACCAGGGTCCCAGGTTCAATTCCAGCCTCGGGCGACTATCTGTGTGGAGTTTGCACATTCTCCCTGTGTCTGCATGGGTTTCCTCCCACAGTCCAAAGATGTGCAGGTCAGGTGAATTGGCCATAGTAAATTGCATAGTGTTAGGTGCATTAGTCAGAGGGTCGATGTGGACTGGTTTCACCGAAGGGCCCGTTTCCACACGATAAGACTCCTAGTCTGTTTGAAAAGTTAAAATCCCTACCATTACCACCCTATTATTCTTACAGATAACTGAGATTTCCTTACAAATTTGTTTCCTAATTTCCCTCTGACAATTAGGGGGTCTATAATACAATCCCAATAAGGTGATCATCCCTTTCTTATTTCTCAGTTCCATCTAAAATCTTCCCTGGATATATTTCCAGGAATATCCTCCCTCAGTACAGCTGTAATGCCATTCCTTATCAAAAACATCACTCCCCATCTCTCTTCCCTCCCTTTTTGTGCTTCCTGTAGCATTTGTATCCTGGAACATTTAAGCTGCCAGTCCTGTCCATCCCTGAGCCAAATTTCTGTAATTGCTATGATATTTCTGTCCCATGTTCCTAACCATGCCCTGAGTTCATCTGCCTTTCCTGTTAGGCCCCTTGCATTGAAATAAATTAAACTGCATTTATTAGTCCTACCTTGTCCCTGCCTGCCCTGACTGTTTAACTTGCCTTTGTTCTTAACTGTACTAGTCTCAGATTGATCTCTTTCCTCACTATCCCTGGATCCCACTCCCACATCTTATTAGTTTAAATCCTCCCAAGGCAGCTCTAGCAAATCTCCCTGCCAGTATATTAGTCCCCTTCCAATTTAGGTGCAATCTATCCTTTTTGTATAGGTCTCTTTCCCCCAAAACAGCTTCCAACAATCCAAAAATGTGAATCCTCTCATACACCAGCTCCTCAGCTATGCATTCATCCACTCTATCCTCCTATTCCCACCCTTACTCGCTTGTAGCACCGGGAGTAATCCAGTTATTACTACTAGAGGACCTCCTTTTTAAATTCCTGCCTAACTCTCTAATCTCCCTTCAGAATCTCAAACTTTTCCCTTCCTATGTCATTGGTTCCAAAGTGTACAGTGACCTCCTGCTGGCCCCCTCCCCCTTGAGAACATTCTGTATCCTCTCAGACATCCTTGATCCTGTACTAGGGAAGCAACACACCATTCTGATTTTTTCCTGCTGGCCATAAACGTCTGTCTGTACCTTGGACTAGAGTCCCCCAAAACAATCGATTGCTTGGAACCCGATGTACCTCTCATTATATCAGAGCCAGAGCCAGTCTCAATACCAGAAACTTGGCTGTTTGTGCGATTGTTCTCGAGAATCCATCACCCCCTACGTTTTCCAAAACCGCATACTTGTCTGAAATGGGGATAGCCACACAAGACCCCTACACCTACCTGCCTCTCACCTTTCCTGAAGTTAACCCATCTATCTGACTGTATCTGAGACCTCCCCCCCTCACTCCTATAACTACCATCCATCGCATCCCCTTGTTCTTGTAAATTCCTCATTGCTTCTCTAACAGATCCATTTGATCTAATAGGATTTGCAACCAACAGCATTTATTGTAGATATACTCAGTAACCTGTAAACTCTCCCTAAACTCACATCTGACAAGAGCATATCACTCGACTAAGGGCCATTTTTGTTCGTTCAATCTACAGACTCAAAATAGTACTGTCTTATTCCTCTACAAAACACTGCATCTGGTTAAATTAATACTTATGGCTTATATTTTAAGTTTAATCAAGAGACATAGCTCAATAAAACAATCAAGAAAGAACCCACTCTACTCACTACTGCAGACTTATTTTAAGGCCATGCTTAAAAATCCACTTATCTGCTTCTGTGCTGTTGCTCTAAGATCAATTGTGAATTTCACTTTACGTTTTTCCAGAAGCACTCCAATGTCTAGCGATACATGAATTCAAACAGCAGAAGCAGCAACTGCTAACTCAGTTAGCAATCTCTCGCTCTCTCTCTCCTGCACTGACCTCATCATGTGCTTCCTTTGTCTATTCTTCTCCCTTTTAAAGAAGTGCTGTTGTTTTGATATGCAACAGCATATAAAACAGTAATTGCTGTTCCTGGAATTCGAGGAAATCCCCTCCAACACCTAAAATGCCTCAACAAAAAAGGAGCAGCTGTTACAAAAACTTTTCCCGTCTTCCATCTTATAGTTTAGAATAGTTGCAAACAATTAGTTTAATTTGGTCAGATTTATTTAAATTGCGGTATCTTTAACAATTGAAGTAGTTAGCTTCTCAGTGCTTCCCACAAGTAAGGGAAATAAATTGTTCAATTATGCAATCATTCCTTAATCTACAGAGACTAATTCCGTATATCAATTCCTGATGTTGCATTATAAGTGACACTGACACAGAAAAGGTTGGCACCTATAATTTACACATACAGGAATATTAAACTTAATATTTCATAACTTGATCAGTTTTCTAACAGTAATGTTTAAACTAATTGAATTCAATTTTGTACAATTCACAATTAAGGACTAAATGTAAAATACTAAACAGTCCACAAAGAGGACAGTTACTTACGTATTAGACCAGACAAATTGATGCTTTGAACAAATGTTTTCCTTTATGAAAACTAGTTTAGCTTTTATAATATGAAGTGTAGAGGAAAAAAGATGTGGCAAAAGACAACTGGATAGTAATTACATTAGACTTTAACTAAGGCCAAATGTTACATCTGGGAAAAAAAGTCTGTTGCAAACTGTGTGGGAGATAGTTAATAGATTTGAATATTTATTGATGACCAATAACTCAAACAGGAAAAAAAACTCATTTCACTTGATTGTGAAACATCTTTCAAACCTGCAGACCCTCAGATTTTCTATAAGAAATTATCTTAAATTCTTCATAAACAGAAAAACTATATCCATTAGTCAAAGAGATGAACTGCATTCTACTGTTCAGTCCTAAATGTAGTTATTCTGTTCCTTTGACAACACCAACTAGTGCTGGTCGAAGGGTGCGTCCATGAAGCTTGTACCCTATCTTGGTCACCAGTGCCACTGAACCAGGCTCTTTTCCTTCCACTGGAGTGTGGAAAAGAGCTTCATGCTCATATGGATCAAATCTTGCTCCAAGAGGGTTCAACTTGATGAGACCATGCTTGCAAAACACTTTCTGAAGTTGTCCTTCGGTCATGATTAGACCTTCATAAAGACTCTTCAAGTGCGGGTTCTGTCCTGAGATCTCTTCTTTCGGCACACTTTCTGTTGCTTTTTCAAGAATATCTGCCACCTCCAACAGGTCTTTGCAGAATCCTTGAATACCTTAGAAAAGGGAAAATTACAGTCAAAACTGATGGGGTTCTAAGCAAACTGTACAAAAAAGCAAGCGAGAGAGAACATTTTAAATATACTAGGAAAAGAACTGTGAAAGTCATTCTAAGACAACTTTCCATTGCTAATAGCAATAGTACCACTTTACATTTACTCAGTGCGGGTATCAATGCAGCCAAAGTCTCACGAAGTGTTTTCCTCTTTGACTTTTTACCATTTTACCTGACAATTGTATGGACATTTCTCAAAAATCTGGACTCTTTGCCATATCATATTTGATCAGGCTAACTCAAATCAGCACATGTTAATGAATGTAACCAATGTGCAACATCATGACACCATCACCATGGTCAATTTAAGTGTCAAACAATACATTTCAGAATTGGAAATAGCCTTTCTTCTACTTTTAAAGCAATAGCTAATTTTAATGTTAAAACGTCAGCTAACCTTTGCAGAATTGCAGTCTAGCAGGCCTAATGGAAGCCATGTGAAATAATTCCTCAAGGATAAACTGTAATATATTTCTCAGCAATTTATTACCTTATTTCCTCCTCTAACTTTAGAACTTGTGACGATAGCCATTCTTACCTGAACAAGCAATTGGTCGACTTTAATTACAGCTGGGTATTAGATTAGATTAATTACCTACAGTGTGGAAACAGGCCCTTCGGCCCAACAAGTCCACACCGACCCTCCAAAGAGAAACCCACTCCCCTATATTTACCCCTGACTAATCCACCGAACACTACGGGCAATTTAGCATGGCCAATTCACCTAACCTGCACATCTTTGGACTGTGGGAGGAAACCGAAGCACCTGGGAGGAAACCCACGCAGACACTGGGAGAATGTGCAAACTCCACACAGACGGTTGCCCGAGGTGGGAATTGAACCCAGGTCCCAAATGCTGTGAGGCAGCAGTGCTAACCACGGAGCCATTGTGCTGCCCCAAAAACCACGACAGTATGGAAACAGGCTGCTCATTCTGAAGGCAAAAAACTATATATTGCAGGAGTGCTCAGCAAAACACTAAGCCTCTTCAACTTTACAAGATCGCAAAGTTGACTTCTCCGAGCAGCACAGTGACTCAATGGTTAGCACTGCTACCTCACAGCACCAGGGTTCGATTCCAGCCTCTGGTGCCTGTGTCTGTGTGGAGATTGCACATTCTCCTCGTGTCTGCATGGGCTTCCTCCCACAGTCCCAAAACGTGCAGGTTAGGTGAATTGCCCATGCAAAATTGTGGATTCTGGGTAATCCAAGATGGAGGACGGGAAAAATTTCTGGCTGTAAGAGCTGCTTTTTTTTTTTTTTTTTTTTTTTTTTGAGGTATTTTAGGTGTTGGAGGTGATTTCCTCGAATTCCAGGAGCAACAATTACTGTTTTATATGCTGTTGCATTGTTTTGGAGCTTTGGGAAAAAAAAAGTCAAAACAACAGCAGTTTAAAAGGGAGAAGAGCAGACAAAGGCGGCACATGATGACGGGAGAGACAGAATCAGATAAGTTAATTGTTGTTTTAAGTCTGTCCAAGAGAGAGGCTGCAGTAGTGAGTATAGTGGATTCTTTCTTGATTTATGTTTTTGGAGATAAGTCTCTTGATTAAACTTAAAATATAAGCCATAGATATTAATTCAACCTTGGGCAGTGTTTTGTAGAGGAATAAGACGGTGTTATTTTCTGGGTCTGTAGATGGTGAAGTAGCAAAAATGGCCTTTGCAATGATATGTACTTCTGGTCAGATGTGGGAGTTTAAGGGTTACTGCAGATTATAACTGCCATAAATGCTGTTGGATGCGAATCTTATCAGATCGAGTGGATCGAGAGACAGATAGAAGCTATGAGGAATTTGCAACAGCAATGTATGTGATGGATGGCAGTTATAGGAAGGGGGGAGGGGGGAGGAAGAGTCTTAGATACAGTCACATATATGGGTTAACTCCAGGAAGGGTAAGAGAGGTAGGCAGCTAGGGCAGGAGTCTTTTGTGGAAATACCTATTTCAAACAGGTATACTGTTTTGGAAAATGTAGGGAGTGATGGACTCCCAGAGGAACGTAGCACGAACAGCCACGTTTCTGGTATTGAGTCTGGCTCTAATGCAACGAGGGTTACGTCGGCTTCCAAGAGATCAATTGTGTTAGGGGATTCTGTCGTCAGAGGTACAGACAGACGTTTCTGTGGCCAGCAGAGAAAAAGCAGAACGGTGTGTTGTTTCTCTGGTGCCAGGATCAAGGATATCTGAGGGTGAAGAATGTTCTCACGGGGGAGAGGAGCCAGCAGGAGGTCACTGTCCACATTGGAAGTGAAAAGGTTGAGACTTTGAAGGGAGATTACAGAGATAGTTAGGCAGAAATTTAAAAAGGAGGTCCTCAATGGTAGTAATATCTGGATTACTCCCAGTGCTACGAGCTAGTGAGGGCAGGAATAGGAGGATAGAGCAGATGAATGCATGACTGAGGAGCTGGTGTATGGGAGAAGGATTCACATTTTTGGATCATTGGAATCTCTTTTGGGGTAGAAGTGACCTGTACAAGAAGGACGGATTGCATCTAAATTGGAAGGGGACTAATATACTGGCAGGGAAATTTGCTAGAACTGCTTGGGAGGATTTAAACTAGTAAGGTGGGGTGGGACCCAGGGAGATAGTGAGGAAAGAGATCGATCTGAGACAGGTACAGCTGAGAACAGAAGTGAGTCACGCAGTCAGGGACAAGGCAAGACTAATAAATGCAGTTTAATTTATTTCAATGCAAGGAGCCCAACAGGGAAGGCAGATGAACTCAGGGCATGGTTAGGAACATGGGACTGGGCTATCATAGCAATTACAGAAACATGGACTCAGAGATAGGTAGGACTGGCAGCTTAATGTTCCAGGATACAAATGCTACAGGAAGGATACAAAGGGAGGCAAGAGAGGAGTGGGGAGTGGCATTTTTGATAAGGGATAGCAGGGTAGTTATGGTACGGGATTTTAACTTTCCAAACATCGACTGGGACTGCCATTGTGTTAAAGGTTGAGATGGAGAGAAATTTGTTAAGTGTGTACAAGACAATTTTCTGATTCAGTATGTGGATGTACCTACGAGAGAGGGTGCAAAACCTGACCTACTCTTGGGAAATAAAGCAGGGCAGGTGACTAAGGTGTCAGTGGGGGAGCACTTTGGGTCCAGCAACCATAATTCTAAAATCGTGATGGAAAAGGATAGACCAGATCAAAGTTGAAGTTCTAAATTGGAGAAAGGACAATTTTGATGATATTGGGCAAGAACTTTCGAAAGCTGATTGGAGGCAGATGTTCGCAGGTCAAGGGACGGCTGGAAAATGGGAAGCCTTCAGAAATGAGATATTTCCAGAGAAAGTATATTCCTGTCAGGGTGAAAGGGAAGGCTGGTAGGTATAGGGAAGGCTGGTAGGTATAGGGAATGCTGACTAAAGAAATTAAGGGTTTGGTTAAGAAAAAGAAGGAAGCATATGTCAGGTATAGACATGATAGATAGAGTGAATCCTTAGAGTATAAAGAAAGTAGGAGTATATTTAAGAGGGAAATCAGGAGGGCAAAACGGGGACATGAGATAGCTTTGGCAAATAGAATTAAGGAGAATCCAAAGGGTTTTTACAAATATATTAAGGACAAAAGGGTAACAAGGGAGAGAATAGGGCCCCTCAAAGATCAGCAAGGTGGCCTTTGCGTGGAGCCATAGAAAATGGGGTAGATACTAAATGAATATTTTGCATCAGTATTTACTGTGGAAAAGGATATGGAAGATATATAGACTGTAGGGAAATAGATGGTGACATCTTGCAAAATGTCCAGATTAGAGGAGGAGGAAGTGCTGGATGTCTTGAAACGGTTAAAGGTGGATAAATCCCCAGGACCTGATCAGGTGTATCCGAGAACTCTGTGGGAAGCTAGAGAAGTGATTGCTGGGCCTCTTGCTGAGATATTTGTATCATCGATGGTCACAGGTAATGTGCCGGAAAGACTGGAGGTTGGCAAACATGGTGCCACTGTTTAAGAAGGGCGGTAAAGACAAGCCAGGGAACTATAAAGAGGTGAGCCTGACCTCTGTGGTAGGGAAGTTGTTGGAGGGCATCCTGAGGGACAGGATGTACATGTATTTGGAAAGGCAAGGACTGATTCAGGATTGTCAACATGGCTTTGTGAGTGGGAAATCATGTCTCTCAAACTTGATTAGAGTTTTTTGAAACAGTAACAAAGAAGATCAATGAGGGCAGAGCAGTAGATGTGATCTATATGGACTTCAGTAAGGCGTTCGACAAGGTTCCCCATGGGAGACTGATTAGCAAGGTTAGATCTCAGAATACAGGGAGAACTAGCCATTTGGATACAGAACTGGCTCCAAGGTAGAAGACAGAGGATGGTGGTGGAGGGTTGTTTTTCAGACTGGAGGCCCGTGACCACGAGTGCCACAAGGATCAGTGCTGGGCCCTCTACTTTGTCATTTACATAAATGATTTGGATATGAACATAAGAGGTACAGTTAATAAGTTTGCAGATGACACCAAAATTAGTGGTGTAGTGGACAGCAAAGAGGGTTACCTCAGATTACAACAGGATCTGGATCAGATGGGCCAATGGGCTGAGAAGTGGCAGATGGAGTTTAATTCAGATAAATGCGAGGTGCTGCATTTTGGGAAAGCAAATCTTAGCAGGACTTATACACTTAATGGTAAGGTCCTAGGGAGTGTTGCTGAACAAAGAGACCTTGGACTGCAGGTTCATAGCTCCTTGAAAGTGGAGTCGTAGGTAGATAGGATAGTGAAGGCGGCGTTTGGTACGCTTTCCTTTCTTGGTCAGAGTATTGAGTACAGGAGTTGGGAGGTCATGTTGCGGCTGTACAGGACATTGGTTAGGCCACTGTTGGAATACTGCGTGCAATTCTGGTTTCCTTCCTATCGGAAAGATGTTGTGAAACTTGAAAGGGTTCAGAAAAGATTTACAAGGATATTGCCAGGGTTGGAGGATCTGAGCTATAGGGAGAGGCTGAACAGGCTGGGGCTGTTTTCCTGGAGCGGAGGCTGACGGGTGACCTTATAGAAGTTTACAAAATGGAGGGGCATGGATAAGGTAAATAGACAAAGTCTTTTACCTGGGGTCGGGGAGTCCAGAACTAGAGGGCATAAGTTTAGGGTGAGAGGAGAAAGATATGAGACCTAAGGGGCAACTTTTTCCATGCAGAGGGTGGTACGTGTATGGAATGAGCTGCCAGAGGATGTGGTGGAGGCTGATAAATGTTGCAATATTTAAGAGGCATTTGGATGGGTATACAAATAGGAAGGGTTTGGAGGGATATGGGCCAGGTGCTGGCAGGTGGGACTTGATTTGGGTTGGGATATCTGGTGGGCATGGAAGGGTTGGACCGAAGGGTCTGTTTCCAAGCTGTACATCTCTATGACTCTTAATTGCCCACAGGGTCCAGGGATTTATAGGCTATTTGAATTAGCCATGAGAAATGCAGGGTTACAGGGATAGAATGGGGGTGAGTCTGGTGGGATGCTCTCTGGTGGTTTGGTGTGGACTCAATGAGCCGAATGGCCTGTTTCCACACTAAGGATTCTATGATTCATAATTTATGCATGAAAGGTGTTGAGACTTTTGCTGTATGTTTAATTGCTATATATCAATTGTACAGTTGCAGAAACAAATGCATTAAAAGTAATTTTAAGGAATTATGGATCAATATGGGCAACAGGGCCAGACTAAGTGGCAGTATTTGCAAGACAAATCACAACTTCCAACAAATTGAAATTTAACATTCACATCCTACTGTTAATTCTGTTCCCACTAATTCTTAATCTTTAGTAAAGGCCTGACTATTGCCTGATATGAGTAAAAAGTGGCTAAATAATTGTATCTTAAATGACTTTCTTCATGAACTAAAAAGAAATATCAGCTGGATATTTCGTTGAAGGAAGTTTGATCTTGCTTTAGTCAGATTCTCTTACATCCACAGTATTCTTTAGTGATCAGAACAGAATAGTTATGATGGTATAATGGTAATGCAACTGGATTGGCATTCCAGAGGCATGTCCTTAACCACAATACCATATATCTTGGTTTTCTTATGTAGCATTTGAAGAATAAGATAATGACTTAAAGCATATGGTGATTGGGAAGGTGGGGGAGGAGTTATTTTTAATCAGAAAAAAAAATTGCACCCAGAGAAGTAATGGCTGGAAACCAGAAGTGACTATCAGGTGGAGTTTTGGTTTCCTTTCAGCTCAATACACTAGTCTCAAAATCACTACATCAGAATGAAGAAATAATCTCAATACTGCCTTATTGGCATCTCTCAGCCCCATGAATCATTTCAATCATAGATTAGAATGATTTGTTTTCAAGCAAACACAACTTAAATTTAAGGTAAGGACATTCGACCCCAATAGGAAATACCTACAAACAATTTGAGCAAGAAATGCATGGTATTTCCACCTTTTACTGCAGTAATTATACTAAGAAAGCTCACGTCATGTTTTCTCAACCACAGCATACATGATAGAAGTACATCATCCCAAATATCTGACATCGACAGTTTGTAAGTGAAGGACAAGTGTATAATAACAGTTAGTATAGATACCACATAGTTCTAACACTCCGTGTCCAATCTCAAGATGTTCTTACCATATAATTTAGCTTCTTCAACCAGTTTTTGGCTCCTTTGACGTATATTTTCAGCATCTGCTAGTGCTCGTTTATATTTGTCCTGCAGAATATAGCAAGTGTTCTTATTTTTCCATATCAACTTGGCACTTTTATTTCAAAAGTTAAGCTAAATAACGACAAATTCTTATTGTATTTAAAATTTATAAAATTCACCTTCACATCCAATTGGTTAAAGCAATGACCTGAACCATACAAAATTAGGAAGGTAACATGTATAATCATTGGATTAGAGAATTGGTGCCATTAGAAAGGAACTCAATTGATATTAGCACACTGGGCTCATGAAGGGAAAATGCTTGTAAGTTTCCTTTTCATGAACACCATGTACCACTGTCCACTGGAAATGTGATATTACCAAGGGATCAAAGACTGATTGAATTCAGTTTCTAGTGTCACACAACAGGAGTTGGCTTTCACTATTCCCTGCTCCAATATGCAATTAGATCATGGCTGATCAGCGCTCTCAATGTGCCTTCTCCATAAATCTGTCAATTTCTGTTTTGACCATACTCAATGATCTAATTGCCACTGTTCTGTGGTACAGAACTCAAAACATTCACCAGAGTAAAGAATTTACTCATCTCAATCTTAAGCAACCTAGATATGACGTGAGCAAGTAATTAGCAAGTGTCATTTGAACTACCCTCCAGCAAAGAGCTGCCTTTTACAAGAACTTTGTGTAGCACTTCAGGTCAGCCACATTTCAGACATTACACAAAATCAGAATAAAAATTTTGTTACTGAGAAAAAGTACAAGAAAAAGGTCTTAAACAGGTTTACAAAATTGAGGGGAATGGATAGGATAAATAGACAAAGTCTTTTCCCTGGCGTTGGGGAGTCCAGAACTAGAGGGCATAGGTTAAGGGTGAGAGGGGCAGAGGATGGTACGTGTATGGAATGAGCTGCCAGAGGATATGGTGGAGGCTGGTATAATTGCAACATTTAAGAGGCATTTGGATGGGTATATGAATAGGAAGGGTTTGGAGGGATATGGGCAGGTAGGACTAGATTGGGTTGGGATATCTGGTCGGCGTGGATGGGTTGGACCGAAGGGTATGTTTCCATGCTGTACATCTCTATGACCCTATCTCAGAAACTTGAGGTTAAAATATAACTACCTTAAAGTCAATCAATACAACCATAATAGAGGCTAAATTTTATATTGATTACACTTCGAAGCCTTGAAGAACCAGAGACCTCTCATTTATCTCAGAGTACTCTACAGTAATTTTTCTGGGTAGTAGCAGTATCACTTGTTTCATCACTGTGCCTCAGGTGGGGCCAAGTTCTATGATTTAAAATAATTCCATATTATTGATAGCAGTGTTATAAGTAACATACATGCCAACGATGTCCACTCAGGCCAGTAACAGCAGGGCCTGGTTCCAGCTCTAGTACACAAAAATCATTCAAAAGTGTTAACTGTGCTCTTCAAATTGCAGTATCGAACTCCACTTGTTCAAAGCACCGAGCCCATCCCCGCAACATCCCTCACAAACTGAAAACAATTTGTTCAAACATTGTGAAAACATATAGCAATTTTCATAATATTTCCAACATTCACATGTGCTCATAGACAAGTGGAAAATACAAGGAGTAAGAAAGATCCAGCATAATCTGTCTTGCATGGTAGAAATATTCATGTCCTAGAACAGCGTATCCCAACTAATCACATTCTTACCTAGAATTAATGCAAAGTTTAGTAAGTTTATGCTTACTGTAAGGTCCTTCAGTTGCTCATCCAGTTTATTCTTTTCCTCCACAAGTATCTTCTCTGCTGGGCTGGGTTCTGCTTTGTCTGCATTCTGAGTCTGGCTTTGGTCATCATCGTAGCTTTGTCCAGTGTTTTTCTGTCGAGTTGCTGTACAGAAAAATCTAAGGAACATTTAAAGTTCTCTTTTAAAGAATTAGATTAGATTACTTAGTGTGGAAACAGGCCCTTCGGCCCAATAAGTCCACACCGACCCGCCGAAGCGCAACCCACCCATACCCCTACATTTACCTTTAACCTAACACTACGGGCAATTTAGCATAGCCAATTCACCTGACCCGCACATCTTTGTGACTGTGGGAGGAAACCGGAGCACCCGGAGGAAACCCACGCAGACACGGGGAGAATGTGCAAACTCCACACAGTCAGTCGCCTGAGTCGGGAATTGAACCCAGGTCTCTGGCGCTGTGAGGCAGCAGTGCTAACCATTGCGCCACCGTGCCGCCCACCAGCATTTCAAAAAGATGAGAGAGCTTTAAAAAAAAAAAGAGGAGGTTTTTTTTTACACAGAGGTGGTTTCAGTGTCGAATGAACTTCCTGAGGAAGTAGGGGATGCAGGTATAATTACAACATTTAAAAGACATTTGGATGGATACATGAATAGGAAAGGTTTGGAGGGAAACAGGCCAGTAGCAGGTAGGTTGGACTAGTTTAGTTTGGGATTATATTCGGCATGAACTGGTTGGACCAAAGGGTTTGTTTCCTTGCTGTCTGACTCTCTGATGAACAATATTTAAGAATTAAGCTGAGATCTAACTAAAATTATTGCAATCAACACATTCACAGTAATGGAGAGAATTATAACTACACTAACTGATTTAATTTTTCTGGAACTAGACAACCACTATCAATTGGTAGTAATGGAGTTAGAAATTAATTAATTTTCAGTTCAGAGCTTGCTTAGGTTTGTATTGTAAATGTTGCATTTTAAAACATGACATTGCATTAAGGTTGGTCATTCTAGTTTTCTCAATTATGCCTTCATTCATCTGAAGGCCTTCAGGGATAATTGGACAGTAGTTCATCCTAATGGCAGTTTTTCATGCTCCAGCTTAGTTCAATCTGGATAAATGTGAGATATTGCATTCTGGTACAACAAACAAGGGTAGGGCTTATATAACTAATGGTAGGGCCTTTGGTAGTGTTGTATAACAGAAGAACCTAGGATTCACGTACCTAATTCTTTGACACTTGAGTCACACATAGACAAGGTGGTTAAAAAGGCATTTGGCACACTTGCCTTCATTGCTCAGTTGTTTTAGTATAGGAGTTGGGAAGTCATGTTGAAGTTGTATGAGTCAGGAGCAAGCAGGTGGGATTCGTTTAGTTTGGGATTATATCTGGAATGGACAGGTTGGACAGAAAGGTCCGCTTCCATGCTATATGACTATGTAATGAGCAAGGTGAATAAGGACATTTGATAATGCGCTATATAAAGTGTTAATGCACAAGATTTGAATTCATGCTAGGGGAAATATTAGCATGAATAGTCGACTGGGCAAATAACAGGAAACAGTTGAGATAAATGGGTCATTTCCAAATTTGGAATTCCAGTTAATAGTATTAATTGGATGCATGGACAAAATGATGTAGCCCAATTTGCTGACAATACAAAGATAAATAAGAAAGCGAGTTACAAGGATGCAAAGGATCTACAAAAGTCAGTCAGTCAGCAAAAATGGCAGATGACATATTGGTAAAATTTAGGTTATCCATTTTGATAGGAAGTAAAGTTATGCAAACACCTAGATTGTGTCAAACATTCCAGTAGAGGAATCTATGTCCCATTGTACTCAAAATATGAAAAGCTAGTATATATGTGCAGTAAGTAATAAAGGCAAACAGAATATTGCCCTTTACTGCAATGATCTGGAACACAAAGTAGGAAGCCTTGCTACAACCGTACAAGGCATTATTTAAACCTAGAATATGCACAGTATATAGCTGTGGATTCATTTTAAGGATTTACAACAAATTTTATTTTATCTGACATTTTACAAACGCACTCGATAAGCTGGCAAAAATTATATACCTGAAATCTGGAAGTTTACTCTATTATCACAATCTCAGTGATGTCCGAGCAGTCAGATGAAGGCGAGTGAGAAGGCTCTGTGCCACTAAGTTTTATTTAAGGCAAAGTTTCATTGTTATTTAAGTGATTTATGCTGTAAGTAAAGTATAACAGTGAGGTATATATCCTCTGCATTTTTACATTGACGTGGACTTCTTGATCAACCAAAATATTTGATCAACAAGTACTCTCCTGGTTCCATAGGTGTCAGTTAATAAACTTTTGCTGGACTTGCATTGGAGGCATATCAGAGAATGTTTATGGTTGAGAGCTGGGGTGAAGGGTATGCTACGAGCGAAGAATGAATGAGAACAATGCAATAGAGTTACACATTAGCAGCAGTGACTTTCTTTCCCCTATCCCGAACAACAAAATGACTGGAATACTAATTAATTTTCATTGAACAGCTTATGGAGGGCTAGTGGATGCAAAGATTGGGATAGGCTGTGCTATATTTTAAAATCGGATTCATCATAAAAACATTTGAGCATTTTGAAAAGAATGGACAACTAATGAGCACAGTAGTACTGACAGATAAGAGATACAAGAACAGGACAGAGCCATCAGTGGACAAGGCATTCAAACGTAGCAGGGTCAAAGCACTATGCAAATGGACTAGCATTTCCCGGTCAATTTTGTACATCTTTTAAATACAACTTTAAAAAAAAAATTCTTACCTAGAATCAAAGTATCTTAAAACACTACAGTAAAACTGCAGGCCCAAGGACAACAAATATTGAGAAGGGAGCATTGAGATGATGCAACATTGTGCAATTGCTCAAAGCTGACTATTAAAACCAAAGAGCTGAAAATGTGTTGCTGGAAAAGCGCAGCAGGTCAGGCAGCATCCAAGGAACAGGAGAATCGACGTTTCTTCAGGGCTTATATAACGCCTGCAGTTTTTTTTAAAAACCCCTGCACATCCGCGGACACTACGAGGCAATTTTTTAGCAACAGCACAGCTAATCCACCGAACCTGCACCTGGAGGAAACCCACACGGACGCAGGGAGAACGTGCGAACTCCACACAGAAACTTCACCCAAAGCTGGGTCCCTGGCGCAGCGAGGCAACACTGCTGATCATTGATTTGCATTTAATAAGTTACATATCTATTGGGCTCCAGACAGTTTAACGGCAGCTCGATGTTTCAGAAGGAAATGGACGTGAATAGACCGAGGAGTGGGGTAGTGGGGGAAGAGGGACGCACAGGATGGAGGGATGAATCAGAATGGAGTTCAGAAGGGGTTGAGGCTGTACGATTTGCAGAGAGACACAGAAGAGCCAGCGGGAGAATGTGAAGGCCGAGACCCCGAACGTACAGGAATCAGTCAGTCAATGAAAACGGGTCGGAGTGACTGGGGAGAGAGAGATCACCAGGGCTGGGAACACGGAGGCTTGCTGATTTTTTTTTGAAACGGAGTCCCAGCGCCTCAGGGGGAAAAAAAAAGAGACGGGGGCGGACTGGCCTGCGATCACTAACCTGTGGACGGCGAAGCCGCTGCCGTTCCAGCCCGAGCAGGCTCTGACCGCCGCGGAGAGCGCGAGGCCCCTGTCCCGGCCAGGGCAGGCTGTAACGGCCGCGGAGAGCGCGAGGCCCCTATCCCGGCCCGGGCAGGGTCTTAAAGTCAGCGCGAGACGGCCTCCGGCCCGCAGAACCCGCGCTCCCCTCTCCGCCATGGCCATCACCGACGTCGCTGTGGATTACGTCACGGCATTGACCAATCAAATGCCTCTTCCTCGTTCGTGTTACGTCACACAGTCAGCGCGCGGTCTCGACTTCTACAGTTGATAGCAGGCGGGAGAAATCGAGCTCGAGCAACCGATCTATGTACTGATTAATCATCTAAACGAGCGATCGCTTCACGTTGAATCGTTCAAAGTCGGACCACTAGATCTAGGTTTCTCTCCAAACCACTCACCATCCCGACTTAGAAATATATAATTCATTTCACTCTTGATAGGTCAAAATCCTGGACGCCTCTCCCTAACAATTTCACGTTCAGTTTCAGGGGGAGAAACTTCTGAAGTTAAAGAAACCTAATTATAGAGGCATGAAGATAGATTTGATCCTAGTAAACTGGGCAGGAAGACTAAAAGGTAGGAAGATAGTTGATGAGCAGTGTTTAAAGAGATATTGAGTTCCACCCACCTAAGATATACTCCAGTGAGTAAAAAGGATTATAAGATGAGGAAATACATCCAAACAAATTAAAGACTGCTAAATAGGAACCATTTAAAAGATTAACAAAAGGATACAAAAGAAAGAGCAAAGGTAAATTATGCAAGAAAACTAGTAGAAAATACAAACTAAAAACAGATAGCTGAAGCTTTTGTAGCATATAAAAGGGAAGAAAATAGCTAAAGCGAATGTTGGTCCCTTGGAGTATGAGGCACGAGAGTTAACAGTGGGCCACACAGAAATGGCAAAGATGCTAAATCAATACTTTACCCCAGTTTTCAGGGTGGAGGACACACGTACCATTTCAATACTAATAAGTAATGCATAGGTTATAGAAAAAAAGGAACTTAAAATAATCATTATAACTAGGACAAGAAAGTACTGAGCAAACTGTTATAATTGAAGGCCTAGGATCTGGTAGCTTATATTGTAGGATTTTAAAGGAAATGGTAGCAGAGATATTGGATCCAATATGCTAAAACAATGCCATTATTCAAAAAGACAGGGAAGAAGAAAGTAAGAAACCAAAGAGCAAATATGATTTGGAGATGCTGATGTTGGACTGGGGTGTACAAAGTTAAAAATCACACAACACCAGGTTATAGAACAACAGGTTTAGTTGGAAGCACACTAGTTTTTGGAGCGTCGCTCCTTCATCAGGTGGTATTGGAGGGTTCAATCCTAACACAGAATTTATAGCAAAAATTTACAGTGTGATGTAACTGAAATTATACATTGAAAGATTGATTGTTAAGCCTTTCATCTGTTAGAATACCGTGATAATTTCACTTCTTTCATGTGTAAATCACAAAACCTTTTTTTAAAAAGTTGCATTCTCGGGTTAGCTGTTAACAATGGTGATAGCTAGACAGTATGTTGAAGGTGTTAGCCCCCTGTGTTCTCTGTCTATGCCATGATGTTTAGATTGATTCTAATCTAAAAAGTGAGATAACGGAGTTTTACATGAATTCATGCAGTTTTTCAGCTCAGAGTTCTACATGAATGCATGCAGTTTTTGAGCAAAGTACAATGTAACCCTGCAAGTACAAATTCACCCCACAAAATGTATGTGTGCATGTGGGTCTTTGTCTGTCTGTCTGGGTTGGGGGTTCTGTGAGAAAGTGTATGTGTGTGTGTAGTGACCCTACATTTAACACGACAGGCAATTTAGCATGGCCAATTCACCTAACCTGCACATTTTTGGTTTGTGGGAGGAAACCGGAGCAAACCCGCACGGACACGGGGAGAATGTGCAAACTCCACATGGAGAGTCACCTGAGGCAGGAATTGAACCCAGGTCTCTGGTGCTGTGAGGCAGCAGTTCTAACCACTGTGCCACCATGCCATTTTGTGATTTACCCATGAAAGGAGTGAAATTATCACGGTATTCTAACAGATGAAAGGCTTAACAGACAATCAATTTTTCAATGTATAATTTCAGTTACATCATACTGTAAATTTTTGCTATAAATTCTGTGTTAGGATTAAGCCTTCCACTACCACCTGATGAAGGAGTGACGCTCTGAAAGCTAGTGTGTTTCCAATTAAACCTGTTGGACTATAACCTGGTGTTGTGTGATTTTTAACTATAGACCAATTAGTTTAACATCTGTTGTTCAGAAATTCTTGGAATCCATTACTAAGAAAGTAGTAATAAGACATTTGGAAAGTCAACACAATCCATTCAAGTCAGCATGGAAGGTAAATTGTGTTTGATTAATTTGATGGAGTTCTTTGAAGATATAATTAGCAAAATGAACAATTGGGATCATGTAGACATTGTATATTTGAACCTCCAGAAGGCATTTGAAAAGATGTCACACAAAAGGTTATGTGTCACACAAGAGAAGAAAATCATGTGGAACATATTTTAGCTTGGATAGAGGATTGACTAACCAACACAAAGTAGAGAGTTTGAATAAATGTATTCTTTTCTGGTTGCAAGATGTAACTAGTAGATGCTACAGGGTTCAGTTCTGAGGCCCCAGCTATTTACAATCTACATTAATGACTTGGCTGCAGGGATAGATGATACCCAAAATTAGCCAAATTGGCAGGTGACATTAAAATAGCTAGGAAAGTATATTGTAATAAATATTTTTTTAAAAAAGTAGAGATGGAAAGGCAAATAGGTCAAAATTTGGCAGATGGAGTTCAATGTGGTTAAGTGTGAGGTTATCCATTTTGGTCAGAGGAATAGAAAAGCAAACTGTTATCTAAATGGAGAAAAACATCAGGGTGCAGATGAATCTGGGTGTCCTCTTGCACGAATTGTAAAAAACTAGGATGCAGCTCCAGCTGGTAATAAGGTAGGCAAATGGTATTTTGCCATCTATTGCTAAAGGAATAGAGCTTACAGTAGGAAAGTGTTGCTGCAACTGTACAAGTGTTTAGTGAGAATGCACCAGAGTACTGTATACAATTTTGGTTCCTTTTCTCGAGGAGGATGGAGTAGCATTGGAGACAGTTCAGAGAAGATCACTTGATTGATTCCAGAATTGAGGAGTTTGTCTTATGCAGAGAGATTAAGCAGTAAAGGTTAATAACTATTTAGATTTTAGAGAATGAGAGGACATCTAATTGAAGTAAGTAAGATATTAAAGGGGATTGACAAGGTAGATGGAGAGTGGATGTGTCACCTTGTGGGCAATCTAGAAGGAGAGGTTTTAGGATAAGCGATTGCAGATTTAAAACAGATATGAGGAGAAATTATTTCTCTCAAAGAGTCATCAATATGTCGTTTCACTACCCTTGTATGCAGTGGATGCCGGGACAATGAGTAAATTTAAGGATGAGATAGATTTTTGATTAGCGGGAAAGGAGTTGAGGTCACGATGAGATCAGCCATGATTGTATTGAAGGTGGAGCGGACTCCAAGGGGCTGACTTATCTGTTCCTGCTCCTCGTTCTTATGTTGTAACAACATGGACTACAGTTGTTCAAGAAGGCAACTCCCCACCATTTTCTCAAGTGCAACAAGGAATGGGCAAGTAATGCTGCCCCAGCTTGTAATGCGCACAACGCATAAACATGTATACAAAAGAGAAAATTAACAGGTAGTTCTGAAATTTAAGTGACAGTGACAATTATTCAATTGTTTTTGGGAAAATTGCACTACGGTTAAGGATTGATTGACTGTTCACCTTGAAAATTTTCAGCTCATCACTAAGAGAGATAATTTAGCTTTTTGAAGTGACTGAAAGAGTGAACAGGGTAGTGCCTCTGGCTATCTTTATTTTAGGAAAGTATTTGATAAATTCCTTCACAAAAGACACAGCTACAGAGGAATCACAATTATTATTCAACCATGAAATGTTGGTGTTGCTAGCTTCGCCAGCATTTATTGCCCATTTCTAGTTGCTCTTGAGAAGGTGGTGGTGAGCTGCCTTCTCAAACTGCTGCAGTCTATGAGCAGTAGGTAGACCCACTTGGTAGAGACAGCATTCCAGAAACTTGTCCAATGTGAGTGAAGAAGATAGAACGTCAGGATAATAGATAGTTACGATAGCTACATTTAGCTATGCAATATATGATTAGTGGAGTCTTGCAAGGATCTGCATTGGACTTCAACTGTAATTTCACTTGGGAAGTGCCTATTCACTGTATTCATTACAACTTAGATGATTGGACAGAAGATCATAAATCCAAATATGCCAATTACACACAGGCATTAATGATTGTAATGAGGTCTGCCAGATGGAACTCATAGAATATGAGTTCCCTGATTGGGGAAGTTAACCTGAACCAATCAGGGAGCCCTGACTGACAGGTATAAACAGGAGCGTCAGAGGTTCTGCTCACTCTGAGAGCTGGCTTGGAGGAAATTGGAAATTGTTCAGTACTTCACACGTGTAAACACAGGGTGACTTGGTGACAGGATACTGGCCTCTATGGAGTTATTTCTGGACAGTGTTGTAATTTGTATAGATGGAAGCATAAAACAATGAAAAGTCGTGGATAGATGTCATGAATTGGAAGAATGTGGCAAATTAATTTCAGTGTAGATGAAGGTTAGGTTATCAATGTTGAACTTAAAGGAATTTAAGACACAGCAGTAGAGGTTAGCTGTGCAGGGCCCTGGCCTGTTCAGATCCCGTTCAATATGAACCACTCACACAATGTTAGTTCAGAATCTGCCAATTGACAAATGGGGCTTGTCACAAGGAACTTGTTAGTAACTTCGTGTGTTGCCCATTCCTTGATTCAAAGGACACTTGCGAATAGATCTTGCTCAGGAAACTTGCTCCGTATTGCGTGTTTAGTTTAAAGGCGGGTAGTAGGTGGGTTGAACAAATCATCATCGAATGATAAGCCAGTTATAGTATGGTTGATTTCAGCCACTTGTAGGAATTCGTCTGTCAGCTGATGTGTGATGTGTGTGAGAATTAGAAGTGAGGAGAGTGGTATTAAGTGGAAGGTACCAGTTCTGAAGAGTATTGTTGTATTTAATTAAGTATCAACAAAGATGTGTGTGTGTGATGACCTTTCCTAGACAGATGCTGCATCTAAGTATTGTGGCAGCATTGTTCCATATAGATTCACTATGTTTGGCTAGTAGATTGTTTCTGGCTTTGAGTCTTGTTGCTGTTTTTCTCAGATGTTCAAGACAAAAGTCCTATCTAGAGTAACTCCCAATATATTGGTTGAGATCATTATTTGGTTTCAGACCATCCAAGTCTGAGATTTGCAATTTGTTTTGACACTGGCATTGCAGAGGTGAAAAACATTGAATCCCAATAAAATCATATCCAATGTGAGACTAGTCCATCTACTTTGTAATGTCTTTGTTCAGGATCAGATTCAGAGTGCAGAAACATGGAGCTTGAGTGGCATCACACATGTCATCACCTAAGGTGAACTTGTGTTAGCGAATTTTGAGAATATTTGTAGCTCAGGTTGAGATTCTGGATGTAGGTTTGCTCGCTGAGCTGGAAGGTTCGGTTTCAGATGTTCGTAACCATACTAGGTAACATCATCAGTGAGCCTCTGGATGAAACACTGGTAGTATGGCCCGCTTTTTATTTATGTGTTTAGGTTTGCTTGGGTTGGTGGTGTCATTTCCTGTGGTGATGTCATTTCAGAGGGTGTAAATGAAATTAAAGTCAATGTGTTTGTTTATAGAGTTCCTGTTGGAATGCCGTGCTTCTAGGAATTCTCACCCGTGTCTCTGTTTGGCTTGACCTAGGATGGATGTGTGGTCTCTGTCAAAGTGGTGTCCTTCCTCATCTGTATGGGAAGATAAGAGTGAGAGTGGGTAATGTCATTTTGTGGCTAGTTGATGTTCCTGTATCCTGGTGGCTAGTTTTCTGCCTGTTTGTCCAATGTAGTGTTTGTTACAGTTCTTGCAAGGTATTTTGTAACAGACATTAGTTTTGCTCGTCAAAAAAAAGAACGGGTTCCCAATGAACACAGTCTGCCAATTTCTCAGCAACAAACCCAAACAAGCAGACAAAATATGTGCAGAAACCCTAGCCACTTTTCCCTCCATCAAAGACATCTTGGAAATGACTGCCAGACTACTCAGACCTCTTGGCATCATGGTAACCCACAAGCCCACCGACATACTAAAACAACAGCTAATGAACTTGAAGGACCTTATACAGGCAACAAGCAATTCTGGAAAGAATTAGGAGAGGAGGTGACCAACTGTGAGGTCCGTTGTAGAAACTAAATGCAGTCCTCCTGACATGCTCCTGACTGCCAGTGCAAGATCCTGGGTTTTTTGTGTTCATACATGAAATGTGAACATAGCTGGCTGGGCAAGTCTTAATGGCTCATCCCTTGAGAAGGTGGTAGTGAGCCACCTTGAACCACAGCAGTCCATTTGGTGTCGATACACCCACAAAACCATTGGGTAGAGAGTACCATGATTTTGAGCTAGTGGCACTGAAGGAATGAAAATATATTTCCAAGTCAATATGGCAAATGACTTGGAGGGGAATCTGCACCAGTGATGTTTAATTATATCTGCTGCCCTAGTCCATTTAGAGTCATAGAGTCATGGATGGTAGTAGTTGTAGATTTGGTAGGTACTCTGTCAGAAACCTGAGTAAATTTCAGAAGTGCCTCTTACAAATATACACAGTGCTGCTACTGAGCATCAGTGGAGAAGAGACTAAATATTTGTAGATGTGGTGCCAATATTGCATTTCAGCAAAGGGTCTCTCATGGGGTCATGACTAATTTATACCTGTGAGAGGGTGACTATGCCAAGTGGATTGGCTTTCACAATACATGGGAGTTGAAGCCAAAATGTTTAAAGTTTGCATAAATTTTCTACTTGGATGCAGCACGTGAATGAGAGGCTAGCATGTGTAATGGAATGCATGCAGGCAAGGAGCTAAGTTTCACTTAATATGTTGCTAACTCCACATGTTGTTATGCAGTTGAAACTTTATTGCTGGAACAGCACAGCAGGTCAGGCAGCATCCAGGGAACAGGAGATTCGACGTTTCGGGCACAGGCCCTTCTTCAGGAATGAGCAGAGAGTGTTCAGCAGGAGAAGATAAAAGGTAGGGAGGAGGGACTTGGAGGAGGGGCGTTGGAAATGTGATAGGTGGAAAGAGGTCAAGGTGAGGGTGATAGGTCGGAGTAGGATGGAGGCGGAGAGGTCAAGAAGAAGACTGCAGGTCAGGAAGGCGGTGCCGGGCTGGAGGGATTCGGCTGAGACAAGGTGGGGGGAGGGGGGATGAAGAAACTGGTGAAGTCCAAGTTCATCCCCTGTGGTTGGAGGGTTCCCAGTCGGAAGATAAGACGCTCCTCCTCTGACCGTCGCGTTGTGGTTTGGCGGTGGATGAGTCCAATGACCTGCATATCCTCGGTGGAGTGGGAGGGGGAGTTGAAATGCTGTGCTACAGGGTGGTTGGGTTGGTTCGTCCGGGTGGCCCAGAGGTGCTCTCTGAATCGCTCCGCAAGTAGGCGGCCTGTCTCCCCAATATAGAGGAGGCCACACCGGCTGCAGCGGATGCAGTAGATGATGTGGGTGGAGGTGCAGGTGAATCTGTGGCGGATATGGAAGTTTCCTTTGGGGCCTTGGAGAGAAGTGAGGGGGGAGGTGTGGGCGCAAGTGTTGCACCTCCTGCGGTTGCAAGGGAAGGTGCCGGGAGTGGAGGTTGGGTCGGTGGGGGGTGTGGATCTGACAAGGGAGTCGTGGAGGGAGTGGTCTCTACGGAAAGCTGATAGGGGAGGGGAGGGAAATATATCCTTGGTGCTGGGGTCTGTTTGGAGGTGGCGGAAGTGACGGCGGATGATGCGCTGTACATGGAGATTGGTGGGGTGGTAGGTGAGGACCAGTGGGGTTCTGTCCTGGTGGCGGTTGGAGGGGCGGGGCTCAAGGGCGGAGGAGCGGGAAGTGGAGGAGATGCGGTGGAGGGCACCGTCGACCACGTCGGGGGGGAAATTGCGGTCCTTGAAGAAGGAGGCCATCTGTGTTGTACGTATTTTGAACTGGTCCTCCTGGGAGCAGATGCGGCGGAGACGAAGGAATTGGGAGAATGGGATGGCGTTTTTACAGGGGGCAGGATGGGAGGAGGTGTAGTCCAGGTAGCTGTGGGAGTCGGTTGGTTTGTAGTAAATGTCCGTGTTGATTCGGTCGCCTGAGATAGAAACAGAAAGGTCTAGGAAGGGGAGGAAGGAGTCCGAGACTGTCCAGGTGAATTTGAGTTTGGGGTGGAAGGTGTTAGTGTAGTGGATGAACTGTTCAACCTCCTCGTGGGAGCCGATACAGTCATCAATGTAGCGAAGGAAAAGATGGGGGGTGGGGCCAGTGTAGTTGCGGAAGATGGATTGTTCTACATACCCTACGAAGAGGCAGGCATAGCTGGGGCCCATGCGGGTGCCCATGGCTACTCCTTTTGTTTGGAGAAAGTGGGAGGATTGGAAAGAAAAGTTGTTCAGGGTGAGGACCAGTTTGGTCAGTCGAAGGAGGGTGTCGGTGGAAGGGTACTGGGTGGTACGGCGGGAAAGGAAGAAGCGGAGTCCTTTGAGTCCTTCGTGATGGGGGATGGAGGTGTACAGGGACTGGATGTCCATGGTGAAGATGAGGCGTTGGGGACCGGGGAAGCGGAAATCCTGGAGGAGGTGGAGGGCGTGGGTGGTGTCACGAACGTAGGTGGGGAGTTCTTGGACTAATGGGGACAGGACCGTGTCGAGGTATGCCGAGATGAGTTCGGTTGGGCAGGAGCAGGCTGAGACGATGGGTCGTCCAGGGCAGTCAGGTTTGTGGATTTTGGGCAGGAGGTAGAAACGGGCGGTGCGGGGTTGTGGGACTATGAGGTTGGAGGCGGTGGATGGGAGGCCCCCTGAGGTGATGAGGTTATGGATGGTCTGGGAGATGATGGTTTGGTGGTGGGGGGTGGGGTCATGGTCAAGGGGATGGTAGGAGGAGGTATCTGCGAGCTGACGTTTGGCCTCAGCGGTGTAAAGGTAAGTGCGCCAAACTACTACTGCGCCTCCCTTGTCAGCTGGTTTGATGGTGAGGTTGGGGTTGGAACGGAGGGAGTGGAGGGCTGCGCGTTCCGAGGGTGAGAGGTTGGAGTGGGTGGGAGGGGTGTGGGAGTTCAGGTAGCGGTTAATATCGCGGCGGCAGTTTGCTATGAAGAGGTCGAGGGCAGGTAGGAGGCCAGCACGGGGTGTCCAGGTGGACGGGGTGTGTTGGAGGTGGGAGAAGGGGTCGTCAGAGGGTGGGCGAGAGTCTTGATTGAAGAAGAAGGCACGGAGGCGAAGGCGGCGGAAGAATTGTTCGATGTCACTCCGTGTATTGAATTCATTGACCCGAGAACGTGTGGGAACGAAGGTGAGACCTCTGCTGAGGACTGATCTTTCATCCTCAGAGAGGGGCAAGTCTGGAGGGATGGTGAACACACGGCAGGGCTGATCTTTCATCCCCCTCTCTGAGGATGAAAGATCAGTCCTCAGCAGAGGCCTCACCTTCGTTCCCACACGTTCTCGGGTCAATGAATTCAATACACTACCTGAACTCCCACACCCCTCCCACCCACTCCAACCTCTCACCCTCGGAACGCGCAGCCCTCCACTCCCTCCGTTCCAACCCCAACCTCACCATCAAACCAGCTGACAAGGGAGGCGCAGTAGTAGTTTGGCGCACTTACCTTTACACCGCTGAGGCCAAACGCCAGCTCGCAGATACCTCCTCCTACCGTCCCCTTGACCATGACCCCACCCCCCACCACCAAACCATCATCTCCCAGACCATCCATAACCTCATCACCTCAGGGGACCTCCCATCCACCGCCTCCAACCTCATAGTCCCACAACCCCGCACCGCCCGTTTCTACCTCCTGCCCAAAATCCACAAACCTGACTGCCCTAGACGACCCATCGTCTCAGCCTGCTCCTGCCCAACCGAACTCATCTCGGCATACCTCGACACGGTCCTGTCCCCATTAGTCCAAGAACTCCCCACCTACTTTCGTGACACCCCCCACGCCCTCCACTTCCTCCAGGATTTCCGCTTCCCCGGTCCCCAACGCCTCATCTTCACCATGGACATCCAGTCCCTGTACACCTCCATCCCCCATCACGAAGGACTCAAAGCACTCCGCTTCTTCCTTTCCCGCCGTACCACCCAGTACCCTTCCACCGACACCCTCCTTCGACTGACCGAACTGGTCCTCACCCTGAACAACTTTTCTTTCCAATCCTCCCACTTTCTCCAAACAAAAGGAGTAGCCATGGGCACCCGCATGGGCCCCAGCTATGCCTGCCTCTTCGTAGGGTATGTGGAACAATCCATCTTCCGCAACTACACTGGCCCCACCCCCCATCTTTTCCTTCGCTACATTGATGACTGTATCGGCGCTACCTCGTGCTCCCACGAGGAGGTTGAACAGTTCATCCACTACACTAACACCTTCCACCCCGACCTCAAATTCACCTGGACAGTCTCGGACTCCTTCCTCCCCTTCCTAGACCTTTCTGTTTCTATCTCAGGCGACCGAATCAACACGGACATCTACTACAAACCAACCGACTCCCACAGCTACCTGGACTACACCTCCTCCCATCCTGCCCCCTGTAAAAACGCCATCCCATTCTCCCAATTCCTTCGTCTCCGCCGCATCTGCTCCCAGGAGGACCAGTTCAAAATACGTACAACACAGATGGCCTCCTTCTTCAAGGACCGCAATTTCCCCCCCGACGTGGTCGACGGTGCCCTCCACCGCATCTCCTCCACTTCCCGCTCCTCCGCCCTTGAGCCCCGCCCCTCCAACCGCCACCAGGACAGAACCCCACTGGTCCTCACCTACCACCCCACCAATCTCCATGTACAGCGCATCATCCGCCGTCACTTCCGCCACCTCCAAACAGACCCCAGCACCAAGGATATATTTCCCTCCCCTCCCCTATCAGCTTTCCGTAGAGACCACTCCCTCCGCGACTCCCTTGTCAGATCCACACCCCCCACCGACCCAACCTCCACTCCCGGCACCTTCCCTTGCAACCGCAGGAGGTGCAACACTTGCGCCCACACCTCCCCCCTCACTTCTCTCCAAGGCCCCAAAGGAAACTTCCATATCCGCCACAGATTCACCTGCACCTCCACCCACATCATCTACTGCATCCGCTGCAGCCGGTGTGGCCTCCTCTATATTGGGGAGACAGGCCGCCTACTTGCGGAGCGATTCAGAGAGCACCTCTGGGCCACCCGGACGAACCAACCCAACCACCCTGTAGCACAGCATTTCAACTCCCCCTCCCATTCCACCGAGGATATGCAGGTCATTGGACTCATCCACCGCCAAACCACAACAACGCGACGGTCGGAGGAGGAGCGTCTTATCTTCCGACTGGGAACCCTCCAACCACAGGGGATGAACTTGGACTTCACCAGTTTCTTCATCCCCCCTCCCCCCACCTTGTCTCAGCCGAATCCCTCCAGCCCGGCACCGCCTTCCTGACCTGCAGTCTTCTTCTTGACCTCTCCGCCTCCATCCTACTCCGACCTATCACCCTCACCTTGACCTCTTTCCACCTATCACATTTCCAACGCCCCTCCTCCAAGTCCCTCCTCCCTACCTTTTATCTTCTCCTGCTGAACACTCTCTGCTCATTCCTGAAGAAGGGCCTGTGCCCGAAACGTCGAATCTCCTGTTCCCTGGATGCTGCCTGACCTGCTGTGCTGTTCCAGCAATAAAGTTTCAACTTTGATCTCCAGCATCTGCAGACCTCACTTTCTCCTGTTATTATGCAGGTCAAACAGATGTAATTCCAGAGAGAAAGCCAAGATGGAGTGCAGTGTCTATTTCTGGAATCATCCACTGACCTGAGGAGCCTTTTCATTCTGTGGGAAAGGAGGGAGGTAAGGCAATAGCAGACGATGATGCGGTAATGACCCGCTAAAGGATGAAGGGACAACCATGCTGGTTTTAGGATATGAGCACAAAGGAGGCAGGTGAGAAAACATGATGTGCTCACCTTGTGGTGATGCACTTCTGTTTGTTCTCTAGCTTAAGGGCATGTCCATCCAAAGACCAAACTATAGTCAATGAAAGAACCAGAGGACTTCTCCTCTGGTCAAATAGACCAATTCCCTGGAAGATGTACTGTCACCTGCTTCATCAGCAATTTCTGTGAGCATAGTTACAAGAACATGGTCTGCAGATATGTCACATGTACAATCAGAGTCACTATTTGGTGAACATATATCCTAGAAGCTGAGAGAAGGTGTGACAGACAGTTGTCCTTACAGTCTGGGGAGTGCTGAAGGTCAGGCCCCTTCATAAGCCCCAAACTGATGAAGGGCCTCTGTCTACTAGATTTACAGAAAAGCTGAGTAGCAAATATTTTAGTGATCCCAGAGGTCACGCACAACATTGCACGTTCAATTGCAGAGTTCAGCCAAGTCATGATTCTGCCATGTTTATGGGAAGCAAGCACATGGCTTGCTCGATGGAAAGCTTGGCAAACACCATGGAGACCAAGTCCACGCTTGTAGTTCATGACATGCTTTTCATCCATCTAGTCAAGGACTCAGTGTAGCAGTGACTAAGCGAAAAGGGGACAAGGCAGCTTGAGCTTCTTCCAGTTGCCCCTTCACTTCAGGTAGTTGCCATTGACTTGATGGATACTCGAGAGTTTATTCTGAGGACATCCCCAACATTAGTGAGGCTCTTCAACATTCACCATATTAGCTCAAATAATTGTGATGATCATATATCAATGCAGAAGTCTAATGCTACCAAGGCTTCCTACCTCTAGAGGACAGATGCCATGATCATCGAAGCTAATGGGGAACAAGCAGTTTACCTTTATCTCGGCTGCTTATATTGGTTTAACATCAAGACACTTGGTTGGAAAAGGAAACTTGAAAACATCATGAGTACAAAGGTGGCATGGGTGTTTCATTTTTATATATCACTTGTAAATAATGCACAATATATTCACGGTCATTATTTTTGGAGAGTAGCTTAGAGAGCTAAATGTAATGGCATGCCTTGAGGTTACAGAGGATTGCAGAATGTTTTTATTGTAGAAGAGATTTTTTGCACTTGTGGATATTCAATGATAAGTGCACATGTGAGTTTCCTGTTTTGCACTTGCCAGTCTGTAGGTCATGACTTATCATGCAAGCTCAGCTTGTCCTCTCTTCCATGCACCATAAAGGAAATTGTGCAAAATATCTCTCAATTGGGATAATTTAATGTGCAGGTACACTCAAATCAATGTAAAGATAGGGAGTGATCATATTTATTGGTCATGGTTTGCTATAGATGTGTGTTCAAGTGCTGCATAGGTGCCTTCTGTACCACTATCAACTGAAGTCACAGAGATGTACAGCACGGAAACAGACCCTTCGATCTAACTGTTCATGCTGATCAGATATCCTAACCTAATCCAGTCCCATTTCCCAGCACTTGGCTCATATCCCTTTAAGCCCTTTCTATTTATATACCCATCCAGATGCCTCTTTAATGTTGTAACTGTACCAATCTCAATCACTTCCTCTGGCAGCACATTCCAGACACACTCCACCCTCTGCGTGAAAAAGTTGCCCCTTAGGTCTCTTTTATATCTTTCCCCTCTCACCATAAACCTATGCCCTCTAGTTCTGGACTCGCCCACTTTTATCACCCAAGATCCAGCTGTCAACTGGGATGGTTCTCAAATCTTATTGAGCAGCTCTCATTTATTGCAAACCTGTTGAATATTTTGAAGTATAAAATCCTTTGAGATTGATAAATCCAGCTGCCTTATCCTGATAAGCTCAAATGGTCATATGGGTGCAGTTGATGAGTCCTTGAAGGCTAGTGATTTTGCAGCCTGCCTGTCATCAACTGTGGAAAAAAAATGTACTAACTCATTGGCTTGCTAGAAGAGGGTATCTGTCACTTTGATGCGTCTGCCTTGTAGAATTTGATATATATGTATAATATATATATATATATATATATATATGTATATGTCACTGCTGCCCCCGGAGTCCTTTGCTTGTGAAACATTCAGTACTGCAGTAGTTTTGAAGTCCACTGGCATAGGGCTTCCATCCAAACCAGCTGGCTTCAGGTTTTAATGAACAGTGCCATGTATCTGACCATGTCTTGGGACATCCTGGGTCATCTTTGACATTGCCTATGTGATATCTGAAGGTAGTTTGTTCTGGTTCGGAAGACATGTTGAATTGCCATTCCCTGTCTCCTATGATACTTTTCCTAGATGGCTTCATCCAGTACCAGCTGCTTCTCTTTTTGTGTGGCAAGAACTCTCCTTTGGCACATCCATTCTTCTTCTCATTGTTACAGGAATATTTAATGTATGGGATCCATAATTATTTCAACATTTGAACTATGTTCTTTTATGTAGAAAGTAAGTAGATGAGATCTGTAGTGTGTCCATGGCTGCCACCCATAGCTCAGACGAACAGTGAGATTTTCAAATTATTGCATTGTTCACGACCAATGTGCATTTTGTTCTTCCCACTTTGATCTTCAATTCTGGCAGCCAGACAGAAGCTTGCAGACATTTTGAGAAAATGACCAGATTTGAAATTGAAGCTGTTAGCCCCCTCCTGTTACCTTCAAACTTGTTCCAACAAACCTTTTTTTCCTTTATAATCCTTCAACTGCACATATTATTTTGAATTTATAACCACCTAATTCCATGTGGCATCTCTCTGGTCTCAGCCTAGACCCATTTCCATTGGCATTCCCCCTTTGATCATAGATGCTCATCCTACATCCTATGACCCTCTGCCATGTTCCCTCTGCCAGGCAACACCCTGAAATGAACCCATATGTGGACCATACAGACCGGCCCTTTCAGCCCCTCATTTTCTTATCATGGCCAACCTATAGTTACCAGATTTATCTTTCCCTCCTTTTTAAAGGTTGTAATATTTGTAATCCTTCAGTCTTCTGACACTAGTGCCATATCTAAGGATATTCCAACAGTACAGTGACCTTGCCTATGACTGCTGAAAACCTCTATCAAATTTTATCCAGTAACATTTATCCAAATTTTATCTTAAGTCTCATTTCTCTTTTTCATTCATGCATTACTTCAATCACCTGTGGAGTTCTAGCTTTCATAAAGCCCTTTTCTCTGTATGAAAATATGTTTAGTTTGACCTAAGTGATTTCACTGAAGGTCTCCCACTATAAATAAATGAAAAGTAAGATTCAAAAAGTCAACATGACAGCTGACACAAGAAGCCCTGTATGAAAATAAGGCGTTGTGATTCAGTATGATAGACATCATCCATAATTTTCCCTATTTTGCTATGAACATCTGTAAAACATGCAATTCCAGATAGCTTCTCTAGCCTTTAACATGGCTGGATTGAATCTGTGTCAAGAGAAACATCTGTCTTGAAGGGAATATGATGGTGATTTTTAGAAGCAGAAGCTAATGTTAACAAGTAAATGATGATTATTAGTCAGCTGTTCATATCTCTCAAACAGATGTGTTCAACAATAAATATTTAACCTATCTTTTTAAAAAAAGCATCGCACTGAATTTGGCCAAGATTGGCCGAAAATACAATGGACCTGACTTGGCACAGAGTAAATACATCCAACAAGTGCATGATCCTTTCATACTCACTGGCTGCATTCCAGTAATCTTTGTTCCTACAATAAGATTAGGCTGTGCTCATGGAATTTACAACACAGAAACAAGCCTTTCAACCCATCTTCTCTGCTTTTGATCTGTGTCTCAGATTAATTGGAATTTTGAAGTTTTTAAAAAAAATGTTGTTTTGCAGAATAGAGACATACTTATGTTGTGAATGTTTTCTGAAAGTCAGTTTTATTAAACTGTCCTGTTTTGTCAGCTGCATGGGATCACGTGATGAGTTTTCTGACAGTACCACTCATTTTAGACCTTCTCTATAGTTCCGTCTGCAGATTCCACTTACAAAGTTCCTTTGTACATCACTGAGCAGTGGCAGTTTGTCATGAAACCCATGTTAAGCAGTCTGCTGCAAACGAGACATAATCAACATATTTGTTTTTCCTTAGCTTTCTGGAAAGGCCTTTTGCTTCACTGATGTGCATACACCATTTGAGAAACCAGTATTACAAGTCAGTCAGCACAATCACTTGAAATAGAAGGTTCGAATATAAAAAGACCTCACAACCTTTAAAAAGTACGGATGAGCACTTGAAATGTCATAGCATTCAAGGTTATGGGTCAAGTGCTGGAAAGTGGGAGTAATTTAGATTCAGAGTAGTGTTTTGTCAGTGCAGATCTGATGAGCCAAAGGGGCTCTTATGTACTATATAATTCTATTATTCAGATCACACAACGATTATCCTACCTTTTTGGAAACTATCAATGCAGCTGTTACTCCAATGAACACAGCAAATACCAAGGCATTGCATGGCTGGTCAGTAGAAGAGCACTCCCTATCAGATTCTTCCTGCATGTCCAAAGTCTCACTGCCACCCTACATGCCCTTGGCAGGGGTGTGGGGGTGTGGCGGTGGCTGTGGTAAGAAGGGACTATTTACACCTCATTCTCAAATATGCCATTGCAAGGGAGGACTGACAGGCAGAAGTTAGCCAAACATCAACTGCTGCTGGAAATCGATTAAGCTGATGGAAGATACTCTTTTGTTTGCCTGTATAAAGTGCTAACCACAACTGAATGTTGCAGACTGGATCACCCCAAGGTCTGGAATAAGATACTGAGGGAAGCACTTAAGCTTGGGACAGCTGCTGACAAGGCTCAATGGTGAAA
Organism: Chiloscyllium plagiosum; assembly: GCF_037043375.1. Taxonomy (NCBI): domain Eukaryota; kingdom Metazoa; phylum Chordata; class Chondrichthyes; order Orectolobiformes; family Hemiscylliidae; genus Chiloscyllium; species Chiloscyllium plagiosum. Next base: position 19,534,125 of record NW_028270139.1, read on the forward strand.
GCCTCATTCCTGAAACGTCAATTTTCCTGCTCCTCGGATGCTGCCTGACCTGCTGTGTTTTTCCAGCACCAACCTCTCGACTCGATATCCCTCACACCAGAGTACACCATAGTGCTGTATAAAGCACCTCAGGTTGGATGCAAAGAGAATGTTTGACATGAAATGTATATGTACATTGTAAAAATAACCTATAATGGTAAGTATGGCAAGGCACAGCAGAGTGCAGTGTATGAAATGAGAGAAACACTGTATTACACATTATGTAATTTAAGTTTGATCTGTTATACAAGATGCTGCTACAAATTTTAAGAATAATGTATGTGTTTGATTAAATAAAAGGAACCATGGTTGGTGTTTGGTAACTGTGACTCAGTTAATAGCACTCGTCTCCCGAGTCATAAGATTCCATGTTCATCTCTAACTTAAGGATTTAAGCACAGAAATCAAGGTTGACACTTCAGTGCCGTACTGAGTGGGTGATAATTGCCAAAGATGCTGCCTATCAGATAAGACATTAAACTAAGAGACCATCAGTCTATTGTCTAGATTAAAATACCCCAGAGCACTATTTTGAAGAATTGCATGAGAGTTACTCCCAGTGGCCTGGCTGCTATCTCTCCCTCAATCAACATTACAAAAACAGACATCACATTTTGTCATTATCACGTTTTTTATATTATAACAACAATGCTTCAACAATATTTCATGTATTCTAATACTGTAACAAAACAAAACCATCTTGTGCTGTCACACTTAAAACCATTTCAAAACACGTTAGATCTCATGGAATACAGGGAGAACTCACCATTTGGATACAGAACTGGCTCAAAGATAGAAGACCTCAAAGGTGGTGGTGGAGGGTTGTTTTTCAGACTGGAGGCCTGTGACTATTGGAGTGCCACAAGGATCAGTGCTGGGTCCACTAATTTTCATCATTTATATAAATGATTTGGATAAGAGATATAGTTAGTAAGTTTGCAGATGACACCAAAATTGGAGGTGTTGTGGGCAGCGAAGAGGGTTACCTCAGATTATAACGGGATCTTGATCAGATTGGCCAATGGGCTGAGAAGTGGCAGATGGAGTTTAATTTAGATAAATATGAGGTGCTGCATTTTGGGAAAGCAAATCTTAGTGGGACTTATACACTTAATGGTAAGGTCCTCGGGAGTGTTGCTGAACAAAAAGACCTTGGAGTGCAGGTTGATAGCTCCTTGAAAGTGGAGTCGCAGGTAGATAGGATAGTAAAGAAGACGTTTGGTACGCTTTCCTTTATTAGTCAGAATATTGTGTTCAGGAGTTGGGAGGTCATGCTGCGACTGTACAGGACATTGGTGAGGCCACTGTTGGAATATTGCATGCAATTCTGGTCTCCTTCCTATCGGAAAGATGTTGTGAAACTTGAAAGGGTTCAGAAAAGATTTAGAAGGATGTTGCCAGGGTTGGAGGATTTGAGCTGTGGGGGGAGAGGTTGAATAGGCTGGGACTGTTTTCCCTGGAGTGTTAGAGGCTGAGGGGTGACCTTATAGAGGTTTATAAAATCATGAGGGGCATGGATAGGATAAATAGACAAAGTCTTTTCCCTGGTGTGGGGGAGAACTAGAGGGCATAGGTTTAGGGTGAGAGGGGAAAGATATAAAAGAGACCTAAGAGGAAACTTTTTCACTCAGAAGGTGGAACATGTATGGAATGAGCTGCCAGAAGATGTGGTGGAGGCTAGTACAATTGCAACATTTAAAAGGCATTTGAATGGGTATATGAGTAAGAAGGGCTTGGAGGGATATGGGCCGGGTGCTGGTAGGTGGGACTAGATTGGGTTGGGATATCTGGTCAGCCTGGACGAGTTGGATTGAAGGGTCTCTTTCCGTGCTGTACATCTCTATGATTCTATGACACTAACATGGGTATTGTAAGTAGTTAGAGCTAAAAATGTGTTGCTGGAAAAGCGCAACAGGTCAGGCAGCATCCAAGGAGCAGGAAAATCGACGTTTCGGGCATGAGCCCTTCTTCAGGAATGAGGAAAGTGTGCCAAGCAGGCTAAGATAAAAGGTAGGGAGGAGGGACTTGGGGGAGAGGTGTTGGAAATGCGATAGGTGGAAGGAGGTTAAGGTGAGGGTGATAGGCCGGAATGGGGGTGGGGGTGGAGAGGTCAGGAAGACGATTGCAGGTTAGGAAGGTGGTGCTGAGTTCGAGGGTTGGGACTGAGACAAGGTGGGGGGAGGGGAAATGAGGAAACTGTAGAAATCTGAATTTATCCCTTGTGGTTGGAGGGTTCCTAGGCGGAAGATGAGGCACTCTTCCTCAAGCCGTCGTGTTGCTATGGTCTGGCGATGGAGGAGTCCAAGGACCTGCATGTCCTTGGTGGAGTGGGAGGGGGAGTTGAAGTGTTGAGCCACGGGATGGTTGGGTTGGTTGGTCCGGGTGTCCCAGAGGTGTTCTCTGAAACGTTCCGCAAGTAGGCTGACTGTCTCCCCAATATAGTGGAGGCCACATCGGGTGCAGCGGATGCAGTAAATGATGTGTGTGGAGGTGCAGGTGAATTTGTGGCGGATATGGAAGGATCCCTTGGGACCTTGGAGGGAAGTAAGGGGGGAGGTGTGGGCGCAAGTTTTGCATTTCTTGCGGTTGCAGGGGAAGGTGCCGGGAGTGGAGGTTGGGTTGGTGCGGGGTGTGGACCTGATGAGGGAGTCACGGAGGGAGTGGTCTTTTCGGAATGCTGATAGGGGAGGGGAGGGAAATATATCCCTGGTGGTGGGGTCCGTTTGGAGGTGGCAGAAATGACGACGGATGATACGATGTATATGGAGGTTGGTGGGGTGGTAGGTGAGGACCAGTGGGGTTCTGTCCTGGTGGCGATTGGAGGGGCGGGGCTCAAGGGCGGAGGAGCGGGAAGTGGAGGAGATGTGGTGGAGGGCATCGTCGACCACGTCGGGGGGGAAATTGCGGTCTTTGAAGAAGGAGGCCATCTGGGTTGTTCGGTGTTGGAACTGGTCCTCCTGGGAGCAGATGTGGCGGAGACGAAGGAATTGGGAATATGGGATGGCGTTTTTACAGGGGGCAGGGTGGGAGGAGGTGTAGTCTAGGTAGCTGTGGGAGTTGGTCAGTTTATAGTAAATGTGCGTGTTGATTCGGTCGCCCGAGATAGAAATGGAGAGGTCTAGGAAGGGGAGGGAGGAGTCTGAGACGGTCCAGGTAAGTTTGAGGTCGGGGTGGAAGGTGTTAGTAAAGTGGATGAACTGTTCAACCTCCTCGTGGGAGCACGAGGCAGCGCCGATACAGTCATCGATGTAGCGGAGGAAAAGGTGGGGGGTGGTGCCAGTGTAGCTGAGGAAGATGGACTGTTCCACATATCCTACGAAGAGGCAGGCATCGCTGGGGCCCATGCGGGTGCCCATGGCTACTCCTTTGGTTTGGAAGTAGTTGCCATCCAGCAACTGATGACTTAATAGATGAAATGCCTCTTAAAACATAAAGGAAATAAGTAATTAATAATCAGCAGTTAACAAAGATTGTATTTTTATTCATTTCTTTAAATTATATTTACAAAATATGATTTGACCAGACTGTGGAAAAGGAAAATAGCAAGACACCAGGTTCTTACTGTTACCACTGAGTCCTCAAGGCCCAAGCCATAGGGATACTAATGAATAAAGGCTTGTTAATTTTAAAGATAATGTGAACGCTCTAAAACACTCCACCGTCTCATATTTAAGGCAATGTGCACATGTGGACAGATGCAATCAAATTGAACATTACCAGATTATTAACAAATTAGATTTTAATGTCAACTTTTAATTAAAGGCAATAAATCCTAAAGTGGATACAAAATGAAGATTGCAAAAGCTATTATTTGAGTGCTTCATATATGCAGAAGGCAATCCCAGTGTATTCTGTTTCAGCCTGGGAGTTATATCAATCTAAGCTAATCTAGTTTCAGGGACAATTCCTGAGGCAGACACCTCTGCCTGTATCTTAGATTTCTATCAATGTAAAAACTGGAGGAGTTTTATCTCGAACCAAGAAATATGTCCTGTCCTTGATTTGTGTTCCAGATTGACCATCCAGTTAAAATCCGTTCTGTATTTCTGAAAATTATAACTATTTTGTGTTTCTTGTTGGTTAAAGAATCCTTAGTTAATAGATACGTGTATTGTTTTATTTGATTATACTTAATAAAATATTATATTTTTCTTTAACTCTGTGTCCTAGTCTTGCTCATGGGAGTATCTCTATTGAATCTAAACCACCTGAACTAAACAGTTTTAAGGGGGTTAATTGGGCTTGCACAACAAAAGTGAATTAACATAAATGATCAAAATAACCTTTTTAAATTTAAAATAACTCTTATCTCTCAGTAACTTATGGATAATTTTCTGGGCAGGTTGGAATAAAGGTGGCATTGCGGAATGTTACATAATGAAAGAGTGACCTGCCAAAACAATAGACATGCTTCATGATGTGCTGCCTGCAATTGCAAACCAGCTGAACATTGTACTTCTCATGCACTCACATTATGTGGCCAAAGTCCACCCGAACTCCATTTACAAGATTGCTGATGACACCTCTGTTATACGTCGGATCCTCAAACAATCATGAGACAGAGTACAGGTAAGAGATTGAATGCTTAGTGGAATGGGGTAAAGCCAATAATCTCCCCATCAATGTCAGTAAAATGAAGGAGCTGGTCATTGACTTCACGAAGCAGAGTGGAGGGCACACCCTTGTGTGTTTTAATGGCGCTGAGGCAGAGATAGTAAAGAGCGTCAAGTTTCTTGGAGTGATGATAACAAATAATCTATCCTGGTCCACCCATGTCAATGCCACAATTAAGAAAGCACAACAATGCCTCTACTTCCTCAGGAGATTAAGGCAATTCAGTATGTCCACAAAGACTCTTACCAATTTTTATAAATACAACACAGTGTTGTATGCCAACTGTTCTTCCCAAGACCACAGGAAACTATAGAGAGTCATGAACACAGTCCAGTCCATCACACAAACCAGCCTTCCGTCCATTGACTCCATTTTTCTTCCTGTTGTCTCCGAAAAGCAACTATTATAACCAAAGACTCTCTCATCCCTGTTATACTCTCTTCCTACCTTTTCCATTAGGCAGAAGATATAAGTTTGAATACATGTACGAACATATTCAAGAACAGCTTCTTCCCCACTGTTATTAGACTTTTAAATGGACGTCTCAAATGTTAATTGTCATATCTGTCTCTCTGTACCTTCTCTGCTGCTGTAATACTGAATTCTGTACTCTGTTCTGCTACCCTGACACACTTTGTATATTAAGATCTGCATGTATTGCACACAAAACAACACTTTTCGCTGTATCTCAGCACGTGACAACAATAAATCAAACAAATAGATGATGGTAACACTGGACAGATCAGATCCCAGACTGGTACCTGGCTTAATAGACACTAAGTTTTTTTCTGTTTACCAAGGATGTTATGAGAAAAAAATTGCATAATACAAAAAAGAAACTATATTACACTAGTCAAAAACTATTAGAATGATTTCATTCCAAAGAATAGCAATACTCAGCAAGGCCTGTACAGACAAACTGTTGAAGAATCGTCCAATTACAAATAGAGGCCAAACACAGATCTGGTGAAATTGACGAATACTGGTTTATTTCTCATGATATCTTGGGGAAGAGAAATTGACAGGAAGAGAAAATGCTGGAAAATCTCAGCAGGTCTGGCAGCATCTGTAAGGAGAGAAAAGAGCTGACGTTTCAAGTCTAACTGACCCTTTATCAAAGTTTCAGATTCCAGCATCTGCAGTAATTTGCTTTTATCCAGAAATTGACAGGACTGGACACTCTGCACAGTTAAGTCAAGGATTCTCTTCCCTGAGCTGTAGATAAGACAGTTTTTATAGTGTTTCATAGTGTAACAGTAGTGTAGTGTTAATTACAAGACAATATGAATTAAATTACATTCAATGGAAAACAATCGGTTGTCTGTAGCAATCAGGTAATAATTGTAACCGGAAGTTCCATTCCTCTGCCAGAGCAAGTGCTAATGTCCAGTATACTGATTTCAGTGGGTCTGCAGGGTGGGTATGCATTCTTGTTGGGTATCTGGGTGCCACTCCGTCTAGGAAGGCTTTGTGGGGCTTCAGTACCTGAGGTGATTGGGGATGCCCTTGGGGCTGCAGGAATGGTGATGCTTTTGTGAGGTAGGAAGTCTATTATCAGATCATCTAAGGAGTGTATTCCTTCAGTTGGAAGCTGTTTAGGTAATGTCTCGTTTGCTGTTTAGTTCCTGAGCTGGTTGTTGTCAAGTTGAGGTACTATGGGTATGCTCTGTTTAGCTAAGAACAGACATGGTTTCTGTGAAAAGTAGTGGGCAGGCAGAGTGTTTTATTTATTCTTTCCCACAAGTCCCACCACTTTCTTTTGTCTGAGAAGTGAGGAGTTAGGGGTTGAGGCGAAGTGGGGAACGTAGCCAGAGCCGGGGGGTTATCTGGCGGGAGAGGATCGGAATCGGTGGGGTAGTATTCAGAGTCCAAGTCAGAGTCTGAAGCTGCATATTCCATGTCGGGGCAAAGTTATTATCCCAGTGGGCCTTCGCTAATTGGATGGTAAGGTGGGTGGAGGGTAGCAGCATTGTGCACAAGTGCAGACAGCACATTTTAATACCATGACAAGAACTGTGATAATGACAATGATAGTCATGAGGACTATGAGTCCCTGTAGCAAGGCTGTGCCCCAGGAACCCAGCCAGGAGCTTGCCCAGGTCCATAGGTCCCATTTTGATTTTTGGTCGTGCAGTACAGCAGCAGCCTGTTGGATTTGTCGGGCTAGGTTAGTGACGTTCTCACTGGGGTTGGGTACGTAAGTGCAGCAATTGGAGCCAAGGAAGGCACATGTGCCCCTTTTCTCAGCCAGCAGATAATCCAGGGTCATCCTGTTTTGTAGGCCACCGTGCAGATGACAACAGCTTCCACATTCAGCTGGGTGAGTGCTTTGGATGTGGTGTAGGCTACCTCCTCCACGGTGGTGACCAGCTGCTGGGTTTCTATTTCCAATTGAATGGCTGCATAGGTGGATGAATAGATCGAGAGAATCTGGTCAAGGATAGTGAGGGTTCACTTCCTGTGAAATGGTGGCTTTGTGAAGAGGGAGGACCAGGAATGATATACAAATGGGACCATGTACCCAACATAGCAGCTAGAGGTCTGAGTAGACTGGCAGTCATTTCCGAGATGTCTTTGATGTAGGGGAGAGTGGCTGTGGTTTCTGGATGTATTTTGTCTGCTTGTTTGGGTTTGTTGCTGAGAAATTGATGGACTGTGTTCATTGGGTATCCATTCTTTTTGAATACACGGTATATGTGATTTTCCTCTGCTCTGCGTAGTTTCTCTGTTCTGCAGTGTGTGTTGGCTCTTTGAAACAATGTTCTGAAGCAGCTTCGTTTGTGGATGTTGGGATGATTGCTTCTGTATGTGTTGTTTTCCTGTAGACGTTTGTTGTTATTTTCCTCCTCTTTGGTGAATTTTATACCAGTAAGGGTATTATTGATGGTCTTGAAGGTTTTCTCTAATTTGTTTCATTTAGTGATGACAAAGATAACATCCACGTAGCGGACCAAAAGTTTGGGTGGAATGGTTGGCAGAGCTGTTGGCATCATGGTAGCCCACAAACCCACCAACACATTAAAACAGCAGCTAATGAACTTGAAAGACCCTATACGGACAACAAGCAAAACTAATGTCATTTACAAAATACCGTGCAAGAACTGTAACAAACACTACATTGGACAAACAGGCAGAAAACTAGCCACCAGGATACATGAACATCAACTAGCCACATGACCCTCTCTCACTAGTATCCATACATACAGATAAGGAAAGACACCACTTTGACTGGGACAATACATCCATCCTAGGACAAGCCAAACAGAGACACGCACGAGAATTCCTAGAAGCATGGCATTCCAACTGGAACACATCGAGTTAGACCCCATCTACCACCCCCTAAGAAAAAGAACAGGAAATGACATCACCACAGGGAATGACATCACCAATCCAAAGAAACCCGAACATATAAATAGAAAGCAGGAATTATCAGCAGTGCTTCGCCTGGACACCCACTGAAGATATTACCTAGTATGGTGACAAAATGTCTGGAAGTGAACCTTCCAGCTCAGCAAGCAACCCTACATCCAGTTTTGGTGGCCTGGTCTGCCCCTAAGGACCTCGAAGGGGGTGAGCCCCGTGGTCCGGTTTATCTTGCCATGTATTACGTACAGGGCTACTGGGAAAGTGTCTGGCCAGGGCAGACCTGTTTCCTGGGTAATTTTAGTTTGGGTAGTTTTGTGAATGAGTAGTGGGCAGGCAGGATGGTTTGTTTTTTCTCCCACACACTCAGATTACCATGAAGAGTCATGCCCGCTATATGCTGCAGTTTCTTGATTAGACAGGCAGAAGGCTGGAAAAACATAGCAAGCCAGGCAGCGTCAGGAGGTGCAGAAGTTGATGTTTTGGGTGTAACCCTTTTCAGGACTGGGGGTGGGTGTGGGGGGAGCTACAAATAAAGGGGGTGGCAGGGGCAGGGTGGTGAAGTGGGGCTAGGCGAACCCTCTACCAATGTTCACCTATCCCCATTTCACCATCCTGCCTCCGCCATCCCCTTTATCTGCAGCTCCCCCACACCCGTCCCCAGTCTTGAAGAAGGGTCACACCCGAAGCATTGACTTCTGCACCTCCTGATGCTGCCTGGTGTGCTGTGTGCTTCCAGCATCTGCTGTTTTTTTTGTCTCTAACGCAGTTTCTTGATTACCAGGCACAGCTGTCATTGGTTTCATTTTGGCAAATTGTTGCATATTCACTAGATATTATTTTCTTTAATTAACATATCTCTTCAAGACCTTTAAAACAGGCTGGTAATTCAACTCACTTAAACTTATTCCTTAACACACATACCCTAAATGTATGTCTTCAACAACCTTGTAGGATATCTTTGCTGATATCTGCACAGCCTTGATTCTGGAACATTCTTCTCATTGAATTCTAATATTCTTAAGATTTTTTCCCCTGTACTGACTGCTTGGAGACTGCTTTTAATCTCTGCTGTTATTCATCACTCCTGAATGAACCTGTTTTGGCCCCTTCTGTCTATTTCTAGGTTATGACTTGCTGGCCATTTCACTGAATTCAGAAGACTTCTTGTAAGTGCTATTGTTAACTCGATATTCAAAGTAACTTTTTGACCTTGAAGAAAAGGTCAGATTTTCTCAGAAATGAACAACTAAAGTCCAATTTTCCTCCTCATTAGAACCCAAATTTTCAAATATTAATACACCATGTACCTTTATGACAGTGGGCAAATGTAAGGCAGGCAGAGATAGGATTGCAGTGCTTGTGGTAATTGCATGTAATACAGACAACTAGGTTGGAGAGCTACAAGCACAGGTCATCATGTAGATGAAAATATAGTGGCAACAATGATAATAGAGACATGGCTCAAAGAAGGAAGGGTAGGGAAATTGATATTCCTGGCTGACAAGTACTCAGGAAGGGGAAAGAAAAGAAAGGAGGTTGGAACATTTTATTAAAGAAGTCAATATCATAGAGTTGGTGAAGTTGGGAGTTCAAAGATAGAATTGACTTGATTAGAATTAGGGAACAACAGATAAATAATTTTGCCACTTGGTATATACGATAGGTCACGAAATAGATTGAAGGAGAGGAAAGATCAAAATTGCAGGACTGTTAAAGAAAGATGCAAGAACTAAAGAGCACCAATAATGGTGACTTCATTTATCCTAATATAGACTGATATAGTAACAAATGTAATATGATCACTTTCTTAACCAATGTTCTGATAGTCCAAAAAAGTCATGTTGCGGTTGTACAGGACATTGGTTAGGCCACTGTTGGAGTTTTGCGTGCAATTCTGGTCTCCTTCCTATCGGAAAGATGTTGTGAAACTTGAAAGGGTTCAGAAAAGATTTACAAGGATGTTGCCAGGGTTAGAGGATCTGAGCTACAGGGAGAGGCTGAACAGGCTGGGGCTGTTTTCCCTGGAGCATTGGAGGCTGAGGGGTGACCTTATAGAGGTTTACAAAATTATGAGGGGCATGGATAGGATAAATAGACTAAGTCTTTTCCCTGGGGGGGGGGGGGGGAGTCCAGAACTAGAGGGCATAGGTTTAGGGTGAGAGGGGAAAGATATAAAAGAGACCTAAGGGGCAACTTTTTCACGCAGAGGGTGGTACGTGTATGGAATGAGCTGCCAGAGGATGCGGTGGAGGCTGGTACAATTGCAACATTTAAGATGCATTTGGATGGGTTTTGGAGGAATATGGGCCGGGTGCTGGCAGGTGGGACTAGATTGGGTTGGGATATCTGGTCGGCTTGGACGGGTTGGACCGGAGGGTCTGTTTCCATGCTGTACATCTCTATGACTCTATGACTCTAAAGGGCAGTAGATTTATATATATTATATTCTAAATTGCCCGTTAGTGTTAGGTGAAGGGGTAAATGTAGGGGAATGGGTCTGGGTGGGTTGCGGGTCGGTGTGGACTTGTTGGGCTGAAGGGCCTGTTTCCACACTGTAAGTAATCAAATCAAATCAAATCAAAAAGTATGAACCGGTGTTTGATCTAAATTCTGAAATGGGATGATTGGAGACATGTTTCAGTGTGGGATCATTCAGGGGAACAGTGATTATAATGTCATTAGATTTAGAATAATTATGGAAAAGGTGTCAAGTTAAAATTGTTTTCCTTGAAAATGGCTAATTTCAATGAGTTAATAAAATAATGTTGTGCAGGTGGATTAAAATTGAAAAAGCTAGTTGGCAAGTTAAGCAGAAATTATGGAAGGGTGTTGGAAACAGATTCAAAGTAACTTTAAAAAGGATATTGTATTTATGTGAGAAAAAAAGGCAATAGTGAAAAAAACAGAAGGATACCATTATTTGGGTAACTCTTTCCAAGTGTGTATGCAAATGCAATGGAATTATTAGTTCCTTCTATGTTGTTTGATTAAAAACATAGGAGCAGGACTCCTACATTTGGCCAGCTCTGCCATTCAATAAAAATTGACTGAGCCATTATATCAATTCCATGTTCCTGCCTTATTCCTGCACCCCTCGATTCCCATAATACTCAGAGAAGGTTACTGATCTTAGTTTTGAATACACTCAAGACTTGAGAATTCCCAGTTCATGAGATAGAGAATTCCAAAGTGAAGGCATTTTTTCTAATCTCATTATTAAATAGCCAACCCTTTGCTTAAGCCTGTTTATTCTAGACTCCGAGCCAGGGGAAACGATGGTTTTGACTTTTTTTCTGCCAGTTTGAATGTGGGGGAAAATGTAAAATCCAGTGGATGCCAGGCCCTCCACCTAGTTGTTTACCCCTGCCCCCACAGCAGGCAAATAGGGATAGAGGAGCATTGGATTGTCTGCCAGGAAGTGGACCTATTAAAGTCCTTAAGTGGTACACTATTGACTGCGTAAGGGACTTATCCCACTGTCATAACCACTGTTGGGGAAGGCCCACAAAACTCAGGAAGACTGGCAGTTTTAGCTTCATATTCTGGTATCTGGGGAACCTCTTTCCATTTCCCAGGACACTGGAGATACACCCCCTCCACCACCAACATCATCTCCCTACCCTTTAAAGCACCCCCTCATTTTCTTCCGCCTGCCAACTTAATTTCTGGACTTACTTGGCACCGTTTACTGCTGGGACTGTCTGTGGTCCTAGCCATGGCTGCCATTCACAATGGTGTTTCTACTGCTGTCCATTTGATTAGCTAGATATTTAATGTAGGGTTTCCTCCCGGAAGGGGATGAAAATCCTGCTACCAGCCACCAAAAGTTGCTTCCATCATAAATGGCTACAGGGCTGCTGTTGGAATTATGATAGGGCTTCTCTTGTCTTAGGTGAGGGACAAAGCCCTTCATTAATTTCAGACCTGCATTTCAGTATCTAGCCTGTCAAACCTTCCAAATTATATATACCTCAAAGAGATCATCTTCTGTTTATCTAAACTCCAGAGAACGTAGGCCTTTTGAACTCAATCTTCTAACAGCCTTCTTCACCATGGAATAAATCAGAGAACCTTCCATCTTGCTATTTTCTCCCAAAACCCCCAAGACAAGTATATCTTCCCTTAGCCAATGGAGCTGACTGTCTTCTAGCAATTAAATTAAAATAGAATGATGAGTTTTTTTATAATTGCTTGCTGCTCCTACATGTTAAATGTTTGTGATTCAAATGTAAAGACATCCATATTTGTCAACAGTTACAAATCTCTCAGCTTTAAAATAATATTCTATTTTTAAAAAATTCTTCTTACCAAAATGAATAGCTTTGCATATCTTCATTATATTCCAAGTGCCACCTTCAAACCCAATTAACAAGTTCACATACCTTTATAGCCTCTTTAATTGAGTGCTTCTCAGTTAATTTTCCCATCTGGCAAACTTGGACCGCAAATCTGATTTGATATAGATTGTGATCATTGAGGCCTAAGAGCTGATCCTACACTACTTTATTAGTTGTAGTCTGTCATCCTCAAAATTACCTACTTATTCCTACAGTTTCTATATTTGATGTCTCTCTCCTATAATCTTGGTGACCTCGTTAATATATTAAGATTAACCGTAAAGGGATTTGACCCTCTGTGCTCTCCATTCCCTGGGATCAACCCAATGGTTGCAGTCAATGGTATAGCCCGGTGACAGCATCCTTGGTGACAGAAGATGCCTGAGACAGTGCTCATCAAAGTTGAGGTAAGATAAATGCTCCCTGAATATCTGCATTGAAAGTTGGCTCCTTTCATGTCCCTTTCTTCCATTGAATATAACTCAGGGGTGTTGTGGTGAAGTGTTTTGCACGGATTGGATTTTAAGAATGTGTCTCCATGTTGTTAAGAGTTTTCTAGGCATAGAATATATTACAGGAGTATTTGAAATCTTTTACTAATGCTAAACTGAGAGAGTTAACAGATCATTAGACCATAAAGAAGAAAAGATTATCAAGGATGTAAATTATGTAGTGAGTACTTCAAACAGCAGGAAAAATCGAGGAGTGTGTCATGTTAACATGCTAAAGAAATGTTATGACTAGGACAATAATCAGAAAAAATATTATTTATAGTAATTAAAGAAATAGGTAATAAAACAAAGTTAAAAATCACACAACACCAGGCTATAGTCGAACAGGTTTATTTGGTAGTACTAGGTTTTGGAGCGCTGCTCCTCCATCGTGTACACAACCACCTGATAAAAGAGCAGCTCTCCGAAAGCTAGGGCTTCCAAACAAACCTGTTCGACTATAACCTGGTGTTGTGTGATTTTTAACTTTGTACACCCCAGTACAACACTGGCACCTCCAAACTGTAATAAAACAAAACTATCAGATCATACCTAGAATATTGTGACAGATTTGATCCTCCTAACGTAAGATATAGTGGCATTGGAGGCAGTTCAGAGAAAGTTCACTAGGTTGATTCTGGATAAGGAGGGATTTTCTTTTGAAGAAAGGTTGATGTTGTACTCAGGCATTTGAGAGGACCTTATTGAAACGTATAAAATTGTTAGGGAGATTGACAGGGTTGTTTTTCACTATAGGAGACTCTAGAACGAAAAGGCATAACCTCAGAGTGAGGAATTGCCCATTTAAGACAGCGAGGAGGAGGATTTTTCTCTCTGAAAAGGTCGTCAACCTGTGAAATTCTTTACAGCATGGCCTAATTAGGGACAGTCAGCATGGCTTTGTGCAGGGCAGATCATGTCTTACTAACTTATTGAATTGTTTGAGGAGGTGACAAAGGTGATCGATGAGGATAGAGCTGTGGGTGTTATCTATATTAATTTTAGTAAGGCTTTTGATAAGGTCCTTCATTTTAGGTTCATCAAGAAGGTTAAGACGCATGGGATCCACAGTGACGGTTGCGTGGATTCAGAATTGGCTTGCTCATAGAAGGTAGTGATGGAAGGATGTTTTTCTGGCTGGAGGTCCGTGACTAGTGGCATTCCATTGGGATATGTATTGGGACTTCTGCTGTTTGTAATATACATAAATGACTTGGATGAAAATGGTGGGTTCGTAAGTTTGCAGACGATACAAAGATCACTGGAGTTGTGGATAGTGTAGAAGGTTGTCAAAGGATGCAGCAGGATTTAGATCATTTGTAGATATGGGCAGAAAAATGGCAGATGGAGTTTAATTTGGGTAAGTGTGAGTTGCTGCACTTTGGGAGATCAAATGTTAAGGAAAAATATACAGTTAATGGCATTACCCTGATGTACAGAGGGATCTTCGGTTCAAGTCCATAGCTCCCTGAAAGTGGCCACACAAGTAGATAAGGTGGGAAAGAAGGCATATGGCAATCTTGCCTTTATTGATTGGGGAATTGAGTACAAGAGTTGAAACTTTATTGCTGGAACAGCACAGCAGGTCAGGCAGCATCCAGGGAACAGGAGATTCGACGTTTCGGGCACAGGCCCTTCTTCAGGAATGAGCAGAGAGTGTTCAGCAGGAGAAGATAAAAGGTAGGGAGGAGGGACTTGGAGGAGGGGCGTTGGAAATGTGATAGGTGGAAAGAGGTCAAGGTGAGGGTGATAGGTCGGAGTAGGATGGAGGCGGAGAGGTCAAGAAGAAGACTGCAGGTCAGGAAGGCGGTGCCGGTCTGGAGGGATTCGGCTGAGACAAGGTGGGGGGAGGGGGGATGAAGAAACTGGTGAAGTCCAAGAGACTGGAGAGTCTCTGCCTCTCTCTACAAAGATTTCAGTGAGTCCCTCTCTCACTGCACACCCCAGGTCATCTCCTCTGCACAGAAGCTCTTCAGCCATATTCTGAAGCAGACTCGTTACCACAGCCATATCTCCTTTCTCAGCACCTGCCTACGGAACCGACTGATCCCCCATGGACTCCAGATCACCTTCCGACCAACACAATTTGGACCCAACCAGGACTACCAGTACCTGCAACAAATCCGCAGCCTCCAGCAACGGACCTCCCTCCGGATCCTCCGCTCCACGCTTGCAGCCATGCGCCGGTACCTACATTCCCTGCAACTCGACCTACCCCAGCTCAGGACAACTCTCTCACAGACCTGTAAAGGACCTCTACTGTTCTTCATTTACAGAAGAATCCATAGACTGAACAAACAGTTCTTTCTAGCCATATCGGAAATTAAAGGCAGTAAGTACCAAAAACTTTCATGCACTTACCCCCAAACTCCGGATTCCTCAACCGTTCCAGAAACTTCCATCGGCCTCCGAAACCAGTCCGGCGCCATTACACACGTGGCCGCTACAGCGCCCGTGGCAATAGCTGCAGACGCCGCCGACGATGACGTCACTTCCGCCCCCACCGACCTCGCAACCTTCATGATCGCGGCCCAAACAACCGCCTCCGGGATCGCCGCAAAGACAACCTGCTCTGCGATCGTCATGAAGACAATCGCCAACAGATTGGCGACCTCTGCGGCTATGGGGAAGAACTCTGTCTGCGTGGTCGCCGCAGCTACTTCCGCCCCCAGTGACGTCAGCAACCTACATTTGGACCACATCGCCGCATGTGTCTCCGCCCCCCCGCCGCGTTCCGTCACCACGCCTAACCCCGCCCCCCCGCTGCGTTCCGTCACCGCGCCTAACTCCGCCCCCACGACGCGTTCCGCCACCACGCCTAACTCCGCCCCCCGGCCGCGTTCCGTCACCGCGCCTAACCCCGCCCCCCCCGCCGGTCTCCATCACCATGTCCAACTCCGCCCCCACGCCGACCTCTGTCCCCGCCCCCAGGCCTAACCCCGCCCCCACATCCAGCTCCAGTCCCACACCAGGTCCTAGCTCCCCGCCCTGCCGTGTGTTCACCATCCCTCCAGACTTGCCCCTCTCTGAGGATGAAAGATCAGTCCTCAGCAGAGGTCTCACCTTCGTTCCCACACGTTCTCGGGTCAATGAATTCAATACACGGAGTGACATCGAACAATTCTTCCGCCGCCTTCGCCTCCGTGCCTTCTTCTTCAATCAAGACTCTCGCCCACCCTCTGACGACCCCTTCTCCCACCTCCAACACACCCCGTCCACCTGGACACCCCGTGCTGGCCTCCTACCTGCCCTCGACCTCTTCATAGCAAACTGCCGCCGCGATATTAACTGCTACCTGAACTCCCACACCCCTCCCACCCACTCCAACCTCTCACCCTCGGAACGCACAGCCCTCCACTCCCTCCGTTCCAACCCCAACCTCACCATCAAACCAGCTGACAAGGGAGGCGCAGTAGTAGTTTGGCGCACTGACCTTTACACCGCTGAGGCCAAACGCCAGCTCGCAGATACCTCCTCCTACCGTCCCCTTGACCATGACCCCACCCCCCACCACCAAACCATCATCTCCCAGACCATCCATAACCTCATCACCTCAGGGGACATCCCATCCACCGCCTCCAACCTCATAGTCCCACAACCCCGCACCGCCCGTTTCTACCTCCTGCCCAAAATCCACAAACCTGACTGCCCCGGACGACCCATCGTCTCAGCCTGCTCCTGCCCAACCGAACTCATCTCGGCATACCTCGACACAGTCCTGTCCCCATTAGTCCAAGAACTCCCCACCTACGTTCGTGACACCCCCCACGCCCTCCACCTCCTCCAGGATTTCCGCTTCCCCGGTCCCCAACGCCTCATCTTCACCATGGACATCCAGTCCCTGTACACCTCCATCCCCCATCACGAAGGACTCAAAGCACTCCGCTTCTTCCTTTCCCGCCGTACCACCCAGTACCCTTCCACCGACACCCTCCTTCGACTGACCGAACTGGTCCTCACCCTGAACAACTTTTCTTTCCAATCCTCCCACTTTCTCCAAACAAAAGGAGTAGCCATGGGCACCCGCATGGGCCCCAGCTATGCCTGCCTCTTCGTAGGGTATGTGGAACAATCCATCTTCCGCAACTACACTGGCCCCACCCCCCATCTTTTCCTTCGCTACATTGATGACTGTATCGGCGCTACCTCGTGCTCCCACGAGGAGGTTGAACAGTTCATCCACTACACTAACACCTTCCACCCCGACCTCAAATTCACCTGGACAGTCTCGGACTCCTCCCTCCCCTTCCTAGACCTTTCTGTTTCTATCTCAGGCGACCGAATCAACACGGACATCTACTACAAACCAACCGACTCCCACAGCTACCTGGACTACACCTCCTCCCATCCTGCCCCCTGTAAAAACGCCATCCCATTCTCCCAATTCCTTCGTCTCCGCCGCATCTGCTCCCAGGAGGACCAGTTCAAAATACGTACAACACAGATGGCCTCCTTCTTCAAGGACCACAATTTCCCCCCTGACGTGGTCGACGGTGCCCTCCACAGCATCTCCTCCACTTCCCGCTCATCCGCCCTTGAGCCCTGCCCCTCCAACCGCCACCAGGACAGAACCCCACTGGTCCTCACCTACCACCCCACCAATCTCCATGTACAGCGCATCATCCGCCGTCACTTCCGCCACCTCCAAACAGACCCCAGCACCAAGGATATATTTCCCTCCCCTCCCCTATCAGCTTTCCGTAGAGACCACTCCCTCCGCGACTCCCTTGTCAGATCCACACCCCCCACCGACCCAACCTCCACTCCCGGCACCTTCCCTTGCAACCGCAGGAGGTGCAACACTTGCGCCCACACCTCCCCCCTCACTTCTCTCCAAGGCCCCAAAGGAAACTTCCATATCCGCCACAGATTCACCTGCACCTCCACCCACATCATCTACTGCATCCGCTGCAGCCGGTGTGGCCTCCTCTATATTGGGGAGACAGGCCGCCTACTTGCGGAGCGATTCAGAGAGCACCTCTGGGCCACCCGGACGAACCAACCCAACCACCCTGTAGCACAGCATTTCAACTCCCCCTCCCACTCCACCGAGGATATGCAGGTCATTGGACTCATCCACCGCCAAACCACAACAACGCGACGGTCGGAGGAGGAGCGTCTTATCTTCCGACTGGGAACCCTCTAACCACAGGGGATGAACTTGGACTTCACCAGTTTCTTCATCCCCCCTCCCCCCACCTTGTCTCAGCCGAATCCCTCCAGCCCGGCACCGCCTTCCTGACCTGCAGTCTTCTTCTTGACCTCTCTGCCTCCATCCTACTCCGACCTATCACCCTCACCTTGACCTCTTTCCACCTATCACATTTCCAACGCCCCTCCTCCAAGTCCCTCCTCCCTACCTTTTATCTTCTCCTGCTGAACACTCTCTGCTCATTCCTGAAGAAGGGCCTGTGCCCGAAACGTCGAATCTCCTGTTCCCTGGATGCTGCCTGACCTGCTGTGCTGTTCCAGCAATAAAGTTTCAACTTTGATCTCCAGCATCTGCAGACCTCACTTTCTCCTCGAATTGAGTACAAGAGTCAAGATTTCATGTTGCAGCTTTATAAGACTTTAGGCCACACTTATAGTATTGCATTCAACTCTTGTTGTCACATTACAGGAAGGATTTGGAGGCTTTGGAGAAGATGCAGAAGGAGATTACCAGATATTGCCTGCATTTGAGGTTGTGAGATATAAGGAGAGGCTAGAAAAAGGCAAAGGCTTAGGGGATACTTGATAGAAGTCTATAAAATTATGAGATGCAGAGATAGGATTGACAATCAGCATCTTTTTCCCATAAATGAAATGTCTAAAATTGGGATGTATGCATATAAGGTGAGGGGGGAATATTTAAAGGAGACGTGAGGGGCAAGTTTTTTTACCCAGAGCAGTAGGACACGAGAACACGCTGCCGGGGTGGTGGTGGAGGCAGATATGATCAAGGCGTTTAAGAGACTTTTAGATAAGCACATGAATATGCCAGGAATGGAAGCATGTGGACCACGGGCAGACAGAAGGGATTAGTTTAGTTTGGTGTCATGTTTGGCACAACATTGTGGGCTGAAGGACCCATTCCTGTGCTGTACAGTTCTATGTAAAAGAAACTATTATTTTTCCAACCTGTTATAAAGAGTACTGATTTGAAACACTGTAAAATGATAGTATTAGGGAATAGATGAAACTTTGTTTCGTTGTGTATTTTAAAATTATGATCGAGATGATCAAATTATGTTCTATTTTGAGAATTTACTTTGTTTTATTTTTCTTTTGTGTATTAAACTTCAGTTTTATTATTAAAGAACATCTGTAGAATTGTATGCCCACATTTTAGTGAATGATAAATAATATAATATGACCTATCAAGCCAGATTTCGTTCTGAGGTCTGATTTGTCCAGTAGTAATTTCACCCAGAACCATAAAGTTGTAAATATTGTAACATTGAGGGAATTTGTCTGCATAAATATCATGAGTGGGGTCTGGCATCTCTTGATAGATGAGGACTGGCACCAACTTAGTACAAAGTGAGGAACATTTACTGATTGTTTAGACTATGTTACAGAGGCATGCTTGAGCAGGACTTCAGTAGTCTTTATTCTAGTCCCAATTCCATACGATCTGACATCATCTGATATTAGCTATTAGCATATTGTCATTAACTCCATACACTACAAATACTCATTATTAAATGTGACATCTTTGATTTGCTATTTTTTTAAAATTCAAAATATGCCACAACAATATGGCTGCTGCTTTTTTTGGCTACACATTTGGGAGTTAAAGTAAACAGATGCACTATCCCTATTATTTAAATTAATTGATCAGAGGCAGTTATAAAAAGGATCAGGAGTTTTCAGCAAATTCTCCTCAATCTAGCCATGACACAACCATTGGCAACATTTCTATAATCTTGAGTGGAATTTTCCTCTCCTGGAATGGAGGATGTGGGCATTCATGAGAAAGTTAAGAAATTATGGAGGGAATGAAAATTGGAATCTAACACTGAGAAAAGAAATTTCTGTAGTTTTACCCCTTCGGCTTTAAATAACAATTACAGAATCTCATTTTGGGTAGTGACTACCATTAAACTTACTTCATTTATTTATTACTTCAGAGCTCTGTGGTACAGT
The DNA here is from genome assembly GCF_037043375.1 of Chiloscyllium plagiosum. Classification (NCBI taxonomy): domain Eukaryota; kingdom Metazoa; phylum Chordata; class Chondrichthyes; order Orectolobiformes; family Hemiscylliidae; genus Chiloscyllium; species Chiloscyllium plagiosum. The sequence goes on from NW_028270139.1 coordinate 19,554,100, forward strand.
GGTGGTGTCCCCACCTCTGGGCCAAGAGGCTTAGGTTCAAGACCCAGCCGCTCCAGAGGTGTATAATATCATCTCTGAACTGATTGATAAGACAATATCTATGTAACTTACAATTTTCCAGTCCTTTCCCAATCAACTAAATGCTGTAAATTTCTGTTATGTAAGTTAGAGGTATCCAGTGACTGCAGCTTAGACCATAAGACATAGGAGTGGAAGTAAGGCTATTCACCCCATCGAATCCACTTCACCATTCAATCATGCCTGATGGGATTTCTACACCACTTACCCGCACTCTCCCCGTAGCCCTTAACACCTTGCGAGATCAAGAATTTATTAATCTCTGCATTGAAGACATTTAACGTCCCAACCTCCACTGCTCTCTGTGGCAATGAATTCCACAGGCCCATCACTCTCTGGCTGATGAAATGTCTCCTCATTTCCGTTCTAAATTAACCCCCTCTAATTCTAAGGCTGTGCTACGGATCCTCGTATCCCCGCCTAACAGAAACAAATTCCCAGCATTCACCCTGTCTCAGCCATGCATTATCTTCTAAGTCTATTAGATCTCCCCTCAACCTTCTCAACTCTAATGAATACAATCTCAGAATCCTCAGCCGTTCATCGTATGTTAGGCCCACCATTCTAGGGATCATCCGTTGAACCTCCGCTGGACATGCTCCACCAGTATGTCCTTCCTGAGGTGTGTGGCCCAAAATTGGACACAGTAATCTAAATGGGGTCTAACTAGAATTTTATAAAGTCTCAGAAGCACATCGCTGCTTTTACATTCCAATCCTCTTGAGATAAATGACAACATTACATTTGCTTTCTTAACCACGGACACAACCTGCAAGTCAACCGTTAGTGAATCCTGGACTAGCACTCCCAGATCCCTTTGTATTTTGGCTTTCTGAAATTTCTCACCATTTAGAAAATAGTCCGTGCCTGTATTCTTTTTTCCAAAGTGCAAGACCTCGCATTTGCTCACATTGAACTTCATCAGCCATTTCTTGGACCACTATCCTAAACTGTCTAAATCTGTCTGCAGCCTCCCTACCTCCCCAGAACAACCTGCCTGTCCGCCTAACTTCGCACCATCGGTGAACTTCACCAGAAAGCTCCCAGTCCCTTAATCCAGATCATTAATATATAACGTGAACAGCTGCGGCTCCAACATTGATCCCTGCGGGACACCACTTGATACTAGCTGCCTTTCTGAAAAAGAACCTTTTATCCCAACTCTTTGCCTTCTGTCAGAGAGCCAATCCTCAATCCATGCCAGTAGCTTACCTCGAACACCATGGGGCCTCACCTAACTCAGCAGTCTCCCTTGAGGCACCTTATCAAAAGCCTTTTGGAAGTCTAGGTAAATAACATCCACTGGGTTTCCCTGGTCTAACCTACTTGTTACCTCTTCAAAGAATTTTAACAGGTTTGTCAGGTACAACGTCCCTTACTAAATCCATGCTGACTTGTTCCAATTTGACCCTGCATTTTCCATCTTTTGTCTTGAACAAGGGGGTTACAACAGCGATTTTCCAATCATCTGGGACTTTCCCTGACTCCAATGAGTTTTGAAAGGTTACAACCAATGCTTCTGCTATTTCTTCAGCCACTTCCCTCAGAACTCTAGGATGTAGCCCATCCGGGCCAGGAGATTTATCAATTTTTAGACCTTTTAGCTTTTGTAGCACTTTCTCTTTTGTAATGGCTACCATACTCAACTCTACCTCTGACTCTCCTTAATTGTTGGGATATTACTCATGTCTTCCACTGTGAAGACTGACACAAAGTATTTATTAACTTCTTCAGTTACTTCCATATTTCCCATCACTGCATCAATTTGGAGCAGCCCAAATTCTACTTTTGCCTCTCGTTTGTTCCTTAAATATTGAAAGAAACTTTTACTATCATTTCTAATATTACTGGGTAACTTACCTTCATGTTTGATCCTCTTCTTCCTTATTTCTCTCTTTGTTATCCTCTGTTTGTTTTTGTAGTCTTCCCAATCTTCTGATTTCCAAGTGCTCTTGGCCACTTTATAGGCTCTCTCTTTTTCTATGAAATATTTCCTGACTTCCTTTGTCAGCCATGGCTGTCTAATCCCCGCCAGATAATCTTTCTTTTCTTTCGGATGAACCTCTGTACTGTGTCCTCAATTACACCCAGAAACTCATGCCATTCTTGATCTACTGTCTTCCCCACTAGGCTCTGCTTCCAGTCGATTTTCATCAGTTCCTCTCTCATGCCCCTGTAATTACCTTTATTTAGCTGTAACACCATTACATCCGATTGTTCCTTCTCTCTTTAAAACTGCAGACTGAACTCTACTGTATTATGATCACTGCCTCCTAAGTGTTCCCTTACGTTAAGATCTTTTATAAAGTCTGGGTCATTACATAGCACTAAGTCCAGAATAGCCTGCTACCTTGAGCACTCCATCACAAGGTGTTCCAAAAACCTATCCTGTAAGCATTCCATGAATTCCCTTTCTTTGGATCCACCAGCAACATTATTCACTCTGTCCATTTGCATATTGAAGTCCCCCATGATCACTGTGGCTTGCCTTTCTGACATGCCGTATCTATTTCCTGCTCCATCTTGCACCCCTGGTCCTGACCACTGCTGGGAGGTCTGTACATAACTCCCATTATGTTTTTTTTTGCCTTTGTGGTTCCTCAATTCCATCCACACAGACCACATCATCTGACCCTATGTCATTCAGTGCCATAGATTTAATATCATTCTTAACTAACAAAACAACCCCGCCCCCTTTACCCATCTCCCTGTCTTTTTGATAAGTTGTAAATCCTTGGATGTTTAACTGCCTCCCCTGCAACCACATCTCTGTGATGCCTACCACATCATAATCATTCACAATGATTTGTGCCGTTAATTCATCTACTTTGTTACGAATACTATGAGCATTCAGGTAATTTTCAGGTAACCTCAAAGCTAATTTTCTTATCCTCATGATTTCCATCATCTCTAGGAATATGTCCTAAGTTATCCTTCCTTTTTACTTCATTCCTAGTCTGCCTTGAACTTAAACCCTGCACACATGCTAACCTGCTGCTTATCTTTCTACTTGACTCCATGTTCCCTGTTGCTTTCCCTTTTCCTTCCCCACCAACTCACAAGTTTCAAGTCGTAGTGACCACCCTATTTATCTTATTCGCCAGAACACGGGTTCCACATCAGTTCAGGTGGAGACATCCCATCGGTACAGATCGCCCCGGTTTCAAAACTGATGCCAATGCCCCATGAAATGGAATCCCTCTTTCCCACACCAATCTCTTAGCCACGTGTTTACTTCCCTAATTTTCTTAACCCTGTGCCAATTAGTACGTGGCTCGGGCAGTAATCCAGAGATTATGACCCTCGAGGACCTGTTCTTCAATTTTCTTCCTAGTGCTTGATAGTCCCCAAACAAGTCCTCCTTCCTAGCCTTCCCTATGTTGTTTGTGCCAAAGTGGACCACAACAACTGGATCCTCTCCCTTCCGCTCCAATATCCTTTCAAGCTGGTCGGAATTGTCCTGCACCTTGGAACCAGGCAGGCAACACACCATGCGGGACTCCCAATCTGGCTCACAAAGGATACTATCTGTCCCTCTAATTATATAACATCTACTTGTCTTATTGCTCCCCCCTCTTGAATGGCTTGCCAATTGTTTGTCCCAGCCATCATCCATTAGGTCATGGATGCTCCATGGATGCCATCCAACTTCACCCTTCATTGATGTAAGTCGGCCCATGGGTAAACCAGCAGTGTCATCACATCATCATGTTTGTTCTTGGTTTACCTCTACATCACTGTCAACATTTGACTTTGGAGATCAAGGATACCCAAGACTTGCAAGCTTCTACCAATTCTCTCCAATTAGACTTTATGAAAAATGAAAAAAAATCTTAAAGCTCCATGGACTCAGTGCTGCAAATAAAAAGCAATTATCAGCATAAGTACACAGAGGTTCAATTAAGAGAGTGGTTCAGTATGAGGAATTCAACATCGTCTGACTGCTATCACAGGACAATGATACAAGGAAATGCCATTACCTTGAATCAAGAGATTGATCACCAAATACAGTTGTATTGAAACCTTACTATGATAAGTTCTCATTGAGTAGGAAATAGATAATTCAAACCTTGTTCCGTCTGGGCCGGGATGCTGTTGTTGTGTCACGTCTGAACAGCAGGAGAAATATTTAGAACCATTATGAACTGATCGTGTTGTCTGGACTGGTTTGCCATGGAAAAGGGCTGGATTATTTTACTAATTATACTTGCTGGACTGTGGGTGAAATATACCAAGAGGCATGTGCTCCAAGACATCCTGAACAACAGGAAAATGCTTGAAGTGGTTATGATATATTTGACATGAATCATTCTAAGAAGGGGGAGAACTTAAAACAGCTTATTGCTGCAGTCGGAAGAAGTTTCCGGGTTAGTCAATCAGACTCAGATCTACACAGGATAGAGTCATATAGTGCAAAAAATAAGGCCCTTCAGCCTATCAGGTCTGCTGTAACATAACTATCACTAAAGGTGCGCTAATCCCATTTTCCTGCACTCGTCCCATATTCTTGAATATTATTACATTTCAAGTGCTCATGCAAATATTTTTTAAAGGTTATAACGTTTGGGGCCTCCATCACCTGCCCAGGCAGTTCATTTCAGATTCCCACCATCCTTTGAGTGAAATAGTTCTTTTTCAAATCCCTCTGAATCTCCTGCCCCTTTCCCTAAAACTATGCCTGCAGTGGTTGACCAAAGGGAACAGCTGATCTCTTTTCACCCTGTTTACCTCTCACACTCATATACACCTCAATCATGTACCCTGTCTGTCTCCTCTACTCCAAAGTAAACAATGCAAACCTATTTAGTCTCTCCTTACAGCTCAATTTCTCCATCCCAGGCAACATCCTGGTGAGCCTCATATGTACCACCTCTAATGCTATCACATTGTTGTGAGGTGACCAGAACTGCATGCAGTACTCTAGTTGTGGCCTAACCAATGTTCTGTACAACTCCAACTTTACCTCCTTGCTCTTATACTTTATGCCATGACTAATGAAAGCAAGTATCGCATATGCATTCTTAACTATCCTCTTCATGTGCTCTGCCAACATCAACATTCTGTGAATAATTACCCCAAGATCCCTCTATTCCACTAAACTACCCAATGTTCTGCCATTCACTGTCCCTCACCTTATTTCTTCTCACCTCGCACTTATTGGAGTTAAATAACATCTGCCATTACTCTGCCCAAAGATGGATCAGCCTTGTTGGGGATTGTAAAATTTCCAGCCAAATTGTAGTGATCTTGGGTCTGTGGTCATGAAGGCGTATCAGGAACAGTCAACCTGGCTCATGGATCCGATAAGGAGGATTTTAAATTATCAGCTAATTCCTAGAGGTGTTGGGTCTGAGAGGCTAAGGAAACATAAAGATAGCAACCAAAGCCAGAGAGTTTTGGATCTGAACTAATTAAGGTTTGGTCAGAAACATAAAGTTTTGTCTATGGTTTTCAGCAAAAGTCTTGTTTTCTCAAATAAGTCGTGGTGAATTTGTATGTTTTGGGTGGGAACTGAAATTAAATCATGGAGAAATTTGTGTTGGACAAACTTAGAGGCTCTATATCAGGACACTAGGAGGCTTACTTTAATGAAGAAGCCTGTGGTTGACTAACCACTATGTCTGTGTAACTCTTCTTTATAAAATCCTCAAGTATAAGAGCAGTTGTAAGGGGAACATGAACTGCTTACATTTGTTTGTTCACAGGTACAAACACGTATCTCATGGATCTAGAACAGAATGTATCTTATGGCTCTTAGCTTAATTTCTTAGAGCTCACTTTCTTGCATGGTTGGGATAGCTTTTTAGTGTAGGCAGCTAAGGAGTAATGAACAGACAAGGAGACGGAAATGTTCCTGTACGACACTTTGCCAATATCTCACCAATATTATGTGCCAGCAATTTATGTGTCAAGCACACTGTCAAATAAATGTCCATGTCTATAGATCAAAGTGGAACAGTCCTTAGTGAGGTCAAGAGGGACTGTGGACAGTCAGGGAGTGCTGCTGCAGTCACTCAAGGGGCTCATTTGATTTTAGTCTAATGGATTGGCAATAGTGAGTGCTTAAAATTATAGATTAATATAGAAGAGGGTCTTTGGCCCATCAGGTCTGTGCCAACAAAAACTATTGTAAATATTCCCCTGATGAAGGGCTTATGCCCAAAACGTCGATTCTCCTGCTTCTTGAATGCTGCCTGACCTGCAGTACTTTTCCAGCACCACACTCACAACTGTGATCTCCAGCATCTATAATCCTCACTTTCTCCTAAATATACCCCTGTCGCACTTTCCACCACTTAGCCCATAGTCTGAAATATTATTAATCACACAACACCAGTTTATATTACAACAGATTTATTTGGAAGCACTAGCTTTCAGAGCGCTGCTCCTTCATCAGGTAGCTGTGAAGCAGGATCATAAGACACAGAATTTACAGCAAAAGATTACAGTGTCATGCAACTGAAATGATGTATTGAACAAATCTAGATTGCTGTTAAGTCTTTCATTTTTTAGAATGGGTTGCAGGTTTTGGTTCATTATTACGTAAATATATTTGCAGATGCATTCTATTTTGCTCAAAAAATGCTCAATCTGCAGGCAGTCAATGCAGGCAGTCAATCCATTTAATATTTTATAAATTCCTACTTTGGAAATAGAACTAGTCTGACTCAAGATTGGGATACAGACAGAGTTTAACCTCATACTTTTAATGCATTGTCTGAGCTGAGATGTCACTTTCTTTGAGAATGTGACTTGAAAGAAGTTCTGGGGTTTACATATTGCAACAACGACTGTCATGTTGAGAGGTTACTTTGTGATATTTAACTGCATTGGTTTAGTTTCAGGTTCTAAATTTCAACTAATGGCTGTCAATTGTTACTTCTTTCCTAATAAAACATCTCTGCATAATCAAGATTACAAGCTCATTTAGCCTACTTACCAAAATTGATCTTCTCTCAGTTGCTTTTAATCACGGATACAAATTTGGTCCTTTTCATAGCTTCATCAATAAACTTTGGGCACTTATGCCTGTTATTTGGCTTTAGAAATGTTTACAAATTATTTTACAGCTATGTCATAGTTGGCTGCTAACTGTTCATTACCTCTAACTAAATCACATTCACAGAAATCACAAATTTTTAAAACATATGCAATTCTGTAATTTTGTTATTGGGCTGTTTACAAACATGAAAACTAAAGACTATGTCCTGCATTTGTAAAAGGAGAGAAAGGTAGCTTTCCATTATATGCATGGAGGCAGGACAAACAAAAATGCCACTCAACACTTTATTTGCACATCACACAATAAATTTAGTCGAGAAATGTCAGGATATTATTATGGATTTGTTGGCTTTATAGTTCCATGCATGTCTATTCAAAGTTATCATTTTCATATAAAAATAATAATGCAGCTGCACATTCTTGTGATAATATTAAATTGCACAGTGAAAATCACAACTCTATCATTTCTGTATATGTCTAAAAGGTGACATTCTTCACACTTGAGTGCTGGTATTACAAAACAACTCTAATATTCATAAAGAATCATTAATAATGTAGCTTTACTTCATTATGGCCCAGAGAAGAGCAGAGAAAAATTTTTCAGCATTGAACACAGTTGGCAAAATCTTGACATAGAAAGACTAATTCCAATTGGAATCCATCACTTAACCAGAATTTAAATTTCAAATTTGCTGCACTCTGGCTGACAGCTCGAGTTGAACTACCATATCAGTATTGCACACTATTTATTCCCTGCAGTACACTAACCACCACTTTCTGCCTAGGAAGATCATAGTGGTTAATTCAACCAGACTACATCTGAAACAGTGAATCACAGCTGAAGCCATGGTGGTGGCAATGCAAACTGTGTAAAGTATTTTAATTCATTCAAATACAAATTACTGCTGCCATAATGATTACATATTAAAACAGTAAATTCACAAAAATCTTGAGTAATGGGTACGTACTATAATTCAAAATGGTCATTAAATAAGATTGGGAATCTCCCACACTGCATATCATTGAGTAGTTGGTCAAGGAGTGCATTGAAAATGAAAGCATAGAGTTATAGAGTCTAATAGCATGGAAACAGACTCTTCGGTCCAATCAGACCATGCCAACCATGTTCCCAAACTATACCAGTCTCACCTGTCTACAATTGGCCCATATCCCTCAGAGCCTTCCTATTCATGAACTAATCCAATGTCCTTTTTAAATCTTTCCCCTCTCACCTTAAAAATATGCCCCGTTGCTTTGACCTCCCCCAACCTAGGGAAAAAAGTACAATAGGTGAATGGGGTTGGGGATGGAGGTGATAGGTCCGAGAGGAAGGTGGGGGAAGGTAGCAAATCTTCCTAGTAAACTCTTTGCTACCTTCTCCCCAGCCCCACGCCCCCATTTATCTCTCCACTCTGGAGGCTTCCTGCCTCTATTCCTGATGAAGGGCTTTTGCCAGAAACGTCGATTTTCCTGCTCTTCAGATGCTGCCTGACCTGCTGTGCTTTTCCAGCACCGCTCTGATCTAAACTCTGGTTTCCAGCATCTGCAGTCCTCACTTTTGCCTAGTACTCTTTGCTATCTTCCCCCACCTTCCTCTGTGATTTATCATCTCCATCCCCACCCTCATTCACCTATTGTACTCTTTGCTACCTTCTCCCCAGCCCCCCCCCCCCCCCATTTATCTCTCCACCCTGGAGGCTTCCTGCCTCTATTCCTGATGAAGGGCTTTTGCCCAAAACATCGATTTTCCTGCTCCTCGGATGTTGCCTGACCTGCTTTGCTTTTCCAGCACCACTCTGATCTAAACTCTGGTTTCCAGCATCTGCAGTCCTCACTTTTGCCTACCTGAATATAATCCCAGTCTACTCAGTCTCTCCTCATAAGCCAACCCCCTCAACTATGGAATCAACCTCGGGAATCTCTTCTGCACCCAGTATATCCTTTTTTAAGTAAGGAGACCAAAACTGCACACAGTACTCCAGGTGTGGCCTAACTAGCACCTTGTACAGCTGCAACATATCCTCCCCTTGCTTTTCAACTCAATTCTTTTAGCAATGAAGGACAAAATTCCACTTGCCTTCTTAATTACCTGTTGCACCTGCAGACCAACCTTTGGTGATTCATGCACGAGGACACCCAGGTCCCTGTGCACAGTAGTGTGCTGCAATTTTTACAATTCAAATAACAGTTCTTGTTACTGTTATTCCTACCAAAATGGATGACTTCACATTTAGTAACATTGTGTTTCATCTGCCATATCTTTGCTGACTCACTTAAATGATCTATGTCCCTCTGCAAAGTTTCGCAGTTCTCTGCACACTTTGCCCTACCTTTCATCTTACTGTCATCCACAAACTTTAACACACTACGTGTGGTCCCCAACTCCAGATTATCTCTGTAAATTGTGAATAATTTTGGTCCCAACACTGATCCCTGAGGCACACTACTAGTCATTGATCACCAACCAGAAAAGCTCTCATTTATTCCCACTCTTTGATTCCTGTTAGTTAACCAATCCTCTATCCATGTCAATACATTACCCGTAACACCATGCATCTTTATCTTATGCAGCAGCCATTTGTGTGGCACCTTGTGGAATGTCTTTTGGAAATCCAGATATACCATATCTAGCACCTGTTGTCCACCGTGCTTGTAATGTCTTCATATAATTCCAGTAGATTAATTAAGCATGACCTGCCTTTCATGCACCCATGCTGCGTCTGCCCAATGGGACAATTTCTATCCAGATGTCTTGCTATTTCTTCCTTGATAATAGATTCAAGCATTTTCTCCACTACAGAAATTAAGTTAACTGGTCTTTAATTCCCCATCTTTTGTCTACTTGCTTTTTTAAACAATGGTGTAACATTTGCTATTTTCCAGTCTGCTAGAACTGCCCTAGAGTCCAGCGAATTTTGGAAAATTACCACAAGTGCATTTGCTATTCCTACTGCCATTTCTTTTAGTGCCCTGGGATGTCTTCCATTAGGACCAGGACACTCGTCTACCCTTAGCTCCATTAGTTTGGCCAACACTATTTCTTTCGTGATAATAGTTGTTTTCAGGTCCTCACCTACCTTTGTCTCCTTATCAATTGCTGGCAGGTTATTGGTATCCTCCACTGTGAAGATTGACACAAAATACCTGTTCAATGCTTCGCCCTTTCTTCATATCCCATTACTAAATCGCCTTTCTCATTCTGTAAAGGACCAATGTTTATTTTAGCCACATTTTTTCATATTTATGGAGACCTTTGCTATCTGACTTTATATTCTGAGCTAGTTTACTCTCATAATTTATCTTACTTTTCTTCATGGATTTTTTTTGTAGCTTTCTGTTGATCTTTAACATTTTCCCAATCTTCAAGTTTCCATTGGTCTTTGCCACTTCGTATGCCTTCTCTTTTAATTTGATAGTCTCCCTTATTTCCTTAGACATCCATGGCAGATTACCCCTTTTCTTACAGTCCTCCCTTTTCACTGGTATATTCTTTTGCTGAGCACTTTGAAGAATTGCTTTGAAAGTCCTCCACTGTTCATCAACTGTGCCATCATAACATCTTTGCTTCCGGTCTACCTTAGCTAACTCCTCCCTCATCTTATTGTAGTCTCCTTTGTTTAAGCAAAAGACCCTGGTATTGGATTTTATCTTTGCACTTTCCACCCGTATTCTAAATTCAAACATACTGTATCCATACTAATTGCAAGTAAATCTGTTCTTTATGAGCCAGCAATTCATCTGAAAAACAGAGTGTGCTGTGAAATTGTTTGTCCCTTTGAAGTGTGCCTTAAATCTGAAAAGGTTTGGAACCAATTGGCTACAGTTCAAAGTTTCCAATGGCCTTTTAGTGCCTTCCCTAAATGGTCAAGAATTGCAGGAATACTGAAGCAATATAATTTCATAGCAGCTGGCCTGTCAACATTAATTAATTAAAAGAAAGTGAGTCAAAGTCACTTTCAAAGTCAAGATCAGAGTCAAAAAGTGTAGTGCTGGAAAAGCACAGCTAATCAGGCAGAATCTGAGGAGCAGGAGAATCGACATTTCAAGCATAAGCTCTTCACCAGGAATTTGAAGAGCTTATGCTCGAAATGTCGACTCTCCTGCTCCTCGGATACTGTGACCGGCTGTACTTTTCCAGCACCACACTTTTTATCATTAATTAATTAGAGTTAATTAGGCTAAATAATTAACTAACTAATTAATTAATTAAGTGAGTCAACATACCCAGAGGTCAAACCTAGAATTTTGTATGTTTTAGTATTTTGCCAGGCACTAAGTCATCAGAAGAGCCCCATGTTCTACCTTCTTGATATACTGTGCAATGTATCTGATATACTTAAACTTTACTATGGGGTAAAGTTTCACCTCAAGCCAAGGTGCCACGTTCCTGATATACATCTCCAGTTTATAATTCCCTGGTCTGGGAGTGCTGCAATCAAAGTTTTATAAAATTTTGTGTTTGTGTTGGTAAAAATAATTATTTTGAAACATTAGAAAGTAAGGATAAAGTTTTACTTTCTGACATATAGATTTTCTTTGCCACTCTGAAACATTACAAAAAAGTACAAAATGTCTGTCAAATAAAATTATACAATCGATTGATTGATACTCGTGTTGTGAAAAGAAGTAATTCTGTAAATTAAAACATCTCATTATTAGAGATTTAGGATGGAATCTTGTTGCAGCGTCAGGGTATTGCCTGCCAGTTAGAGAGATAACAGTGAATCTTTCTTCTGATGATCCACTGGTCCACAAACTGATCAGGCAATGGCAAGGGCAGCAGTAGGCTTTCCCTGAAATCAAAATCTTGGGCATGACAAGGGACTAAAAACTCTAGTGCTCAGCAGTGCTGATGAGTAGCTGATGCAGTTTCAGCAGCTGATGCTGAAATAACAGGCAAATAATTCTGAGGAGGTGGAGAAGAGATCGCAGGTTGGGGTTGGAGAGAGAGGAGTACAGAGTGCTCACCACAAAGGCAGAAGCATCACTCTGAGCAGACATTCACATCTTCCTGATGTTGAATCCCTTGATTGAATGTAAGCTGACCTAGCTTTTGACCTGGTGTGTAACTGCAACTGAGTGAATGCCAGGGGCAATAATTGAAGCCCTGGGTATTTTACGGCCCGCGGGCCATATCCGGCCCTTTGGTCGTTCCTGGCCGGCCCGGATGAGGTCAGTCTTAAATTAGAACATAAATGAAAAAGTATTTATGCCATGCACGCAATACAACTGTGTTGCTTTTGTTTTGAAAAGGATCCTTTTTTTATTTACGTATGGACGCACATGCACGTGTATGTGCGTACGTGCGCGCGTGAACAGCTAAAAGTGATGCTTGCTGGCTAGCCCTCAAAATGTCAGCTCACGCCGACAATTTATGTCATATCCCACAAAATCGCCAGAAACAGTAAACCATTTTCTGATGGAGAGTTTATTAAGGAGTGCTTGTTGGACTCTGCAGAACTAATATGCCCGGAGAAAAAGAATGCATTTGAGAATGTGCCCCTCTCCCAATGTACTGTAACGAGAAGGATTGGGGACATCTCGAGAAATCTGGAGCTTCAGCTGCAGAACAGAGCGGTCAACTTTGACTTTTTTTCCTTGGCTTTGGATGAGAGCTGCGACGTACGTGACACAGCCCAGCTACTCATCTTTGTACGTGTGATAACTACGGACTTTAAAATCACGGAAGTGCTGACAGCCATGCAGTCAATGAAAGGAATAACAACTGGTAATGATTTGTGCACGGAGGTAAATGCATGTTTGGACACGGGATTAAAATGGGACAAGCTGGCGGGTATGACAACGGATGGTTGTCCAAATCTAACGGGAAAAAATGTTGGACTCTTAAAGAGAATGCAGGAAAGAGTGACAGAAATTGACCCTGAACAGAAATTGGTATTTTTGCAACATACTATACATCAGGAAGTGTTGTGTAAGTCAGTGTTAAAAATTAACCATGTGGTTGATGTTGTAACTAAAATAGTTAACTTCATCAGGGCAAGAGCTTTGAATCACATGCAGTTTGTTGCACTTTTGGAGGAAAATGAGATTGAACATTGTGACATAGGCTACCACACAGCTGTCAGGTGGCTCAGCCTGGGCAAAATGCTGAAAAGTGTATCGGACCTGAGAGAAGAGATTCAAGATTTCTGTGTGAAGAAAGGGAATAGCATTCCACAGCTTTCAGATGCAGACTGGATTGCAGACCTTGGTTTTGCTGTTGATGTGACTGCATTTATGAATGAACTAAATGTGAAACTGCAGTGCAAGAGTCTTTTTGTGCATGAAATGTACAACTTGGTGAAGGCTTTTATGAGAAAGTTGCAGCTTTTCTCAAGCCAAATGGAGGACAACATTCTCACCCACTTGCCAACACTGAAGGAAGCCGTACCTTCAGCTGATCACCTCCACAGGTACTTATCTATGTTAGAAGCACTGCATGGTGAAGTTTCAAGGCGATTTCAAGATTTTAAAACGGTTGAGAATGAAATGCACATGATTTTTTTCCCCATTTACATGCAATGTGGAGAATGCACCTAGTGATGTTCAGCTTGAACTCATTGAATTGCAGTCTGACACACTTCTGGCAGAGTACTTTAGGTCAGTCTCACTGCTTGATTTTTACTCTTCCCTCAAAGAGGAGAACTTTCCACACATGAGGAGGCATGCTCAGAAGATTGTAGTCCTCTTTGGATCTACCTATATATGTGAACAGACATTCTCAGTGATGAAGTTCAACAAATCCAAATACAGATCATCTATCACTGATGATCACCTCTCAGCTGTCCTTCGCATATCCACCTCAGACATTCAACCAGATTTCAGTGCACTTGTTCAAGCCCAAAACAGACTGGAGTTTTCTCACTAAACAAGTAAAATGAACTGAAAAACATCAAAAGCACTTACTACTTTTTGTATAGAGTTGTTTGTTGTTTGTAATACTGAACAATAATGAAACAACTTTTCATTATTGGTTTGTGAGATTAACATGTTAAAAATAAAACGAAATACTGAAATTATTGTTTTTACTGTTTATTTCTTCTATATTTGACCTACTCCACAATTTCATATATTTATTGTAACAGAGTATCCTTATTGTTTTGATTATAAGTTTCAGTGCAAAACTATATAATTTAGTACTTTTTACAATGGGAGAAAATTAATACTGAGCAGAATTATGTTCAACTTATTGTTGGTTCAGCCCTCCAACACTCAGGTTTCTCATGTGCCCCCTTGGAAGAATTAATTGCCCACCCCTGCCTTAGATGGTATTTAATTAGCCACAAAAGGGTCTCAGGTTTTGGTGGAGTAGGGATATCAACCATGGGCATTCCTGCTCACAACATAATTCTAATAGAAGAGGGGTGACAGTTGGACTTTGGTGTAACACTACCCTGCTTTCCCACCTTCAAGTTCAACACTGGAGAGACAGAAAATTCCATCATGATTCACCTGATAAAAGTTTTACCCCCTTGTAGGAAAGTAAATGATGTAAAGTTCTGAACTGACATAGATGATCTCAAAAATGATAACTTCTGCTCTGACCTTCTTTGCCATCTGTACATTCTTTACAGCTCGACTGGAGCAGCCACAACAATGAATCATTTGCAACTTCAGAAGTAAATTCTCATATTGCTCTCACAGATACAAAGCTATCCAAGCTTTTTAATGTCGCTACAAGAGTATAATAAAGAACAAAACAAGGCTCTTCTGCAGGTCTAAATGTCTTGCTTCACATCACTCATCTTTGAACTTAGTGAAAAGATATATGCTATTTTGTTCCACCAAGCTAGTTGATGAAGGATGAACTGAAACCAACCTTTATAACCTACTAATTTTAATTACAGTGTAATGCATTACAAACATATGCCCTTATGACCATAAGTTTACTGTATCTCTGTTCAAAGAGGCTCAAATCCTAAAATTCTTTTCTAAGTCCTAATGGCACACAGCCATCCAACAGTTCTTGACTTCTCATAGAATCTTCAAATATGCAGACCCATTTAGTGCAGTAAGCTTTTCAACAGTACACCATAGTTTTCCCTTTCTGCATGGGGCTTGTCTTTGCTTGTCTTATTTTCCAACTAATAATCACTCCAGATATGCTCGTTAGTGAGCCCAGAACTGTTTAAGCAGCCTTAGAATATAGGCAGCCCTCAATTGATCCTGTTTCAAATAACATATTTTTGCCATAACACAAATTTAAGTTGGCTGCGCATTATTCCAATAAGATATGCCTGATTCATGGTAACATGATTACTATTGATTACTGATATGTTGACAGATGTATAAGCAGTGATCGAGGTGACCTTTAAAGGATGATTACATTTGTTCCTACCTCACAGAACACACTGTTTGTTTTCTAAACCACTTTACTCACTGTTCCAACGATCCAAGCTGTGCTTAGGACTCTTCCCATCTTCATTATCTTCTCCACATGTAGTTTTGTAACTAGTGGCAGATCTTGCATGTCATGTGACATGATGCAAGTGTTCAAAAAAGGATGGCAACAAAGACTGTCCACCAATGGCAACTATTACTTTTATTTCCATGGGTTTCTTTGAAAATTTTTGTTTCCAATAATGTGGTTTCATTTGATGTGGCAATTTTCAGGAATGTAACTACTATGTTATTTGAAGACTATCTCTAAGTCCCATCCTGGTTCCTAACAGATTAAATGTAACTAATGTTTTGGAACAGTCAAACATAAACAATTTTTGGAAATTTCTCTTATGTTACAATCATAGAATCCCTACTATGTGAAAGCAGACCATTTGGCCCAAGGAGTCCACTTTGACTCTCCAAAGAGCATCCAATCCAGATCCACCTCCCTACCCTAACCCTGCATTGCCCATGGCTATTCACCTAGTTTGCACATCCCTGGGCACTATGGGCAATTTAGCATGGCCAAACCACCTACCTTCCCATCTTTAGGACTGTGGAGGAAACCAGAGCAAACCCACTGGGGGAAACTGCAGGAAACCCACATTGACAGGGGAGAACATGCAAACCTCACACACACAGTCACCTGGGATGGAATCAAACCTTGGTCCTTAGCAATGTGAGGCAGCAGTGCTAACCCACTAAGTCACCACGCCCACCAACTGCTAGCTCTGACAGCACAAAAATGCATGTAAAAGATTCCTTACACTCGCAATGAATAGATTCAAAATACTTTAGAAACTAGACAGATCTTTTGTTAGAAGAACTTAAATAGGTTAAATTTAATATTGGCAAAATATGCTTATTAATCAAAATTATTGTATTGAAAAGTTCAAGGTACAAAAACCTCCTATGGGTTTTACCAGATTAGGTTTGTACACACTTGTTTTTAGATTAGATTCCCTACAGTGTGGAAACAGGCCTTTTGGCCCAACCAGTCCACACCGACCCTCCAAAGAGCAACCTATTTCCCTCAGACTAATGTACCTAATACTATAGGAGAAAGTGAGGTCTGCAGATGCTGGAGATCAGAGCTGGAAATGTGTTGCTGGAAAAGCGCAGCAGGTCAGGCAGCATCCAGGGAACAGGAGAATCGACGTTTCGGGCATAAGCCCTTCTTCAGGAAAGAAGAAGAGCTTATGCCCGAAACGTCGATTCTCCTGTTCCCTGGATGCTGCCTGACCTGCTGCGCTTTTCCAGCAACACATACCTAATACTATAGGCAATTTAGCACGGCCAACTCACCTGGCCTGCACATTTTTGGACTGTGGGAGGAAACCAGAGACCTAGAGGAAACCCACACACACAGTCAACCAAGGCTGTAATCGAACCTGGGACCCTGGTGCTTTAAGCCATTGTGCTGCCCTATTTGATGGTGCTTTCTGAGGATTTGCAATGCTAATCTGAGCACTGAAATGTAAAAGGGAAAAATATCAAAAACTGATTTAAATCAACCACATGATGAAGGAGCAGCACTCCGAAAGCTAGTGCTTCCAAATAAATCTGTTGGACTATAACCTGGTGTTGTGTGACTTTGAACTTCGTACACCCCAGTCCAACACTGGCACTCCAAATCATGATTTAAACCTGCATTGAATTGCAGGCTTTGGTCAGCAGGTGGCACCATAGTATGTTTTCCTCACAAGACATTCCAAACATTTCTAAGCAACTTTTAGTGCTCATTTTGGCCTCTAAATTTGGGATTTTTAAAGTCCAAAATAAAGATTTCTCAGAAATGTAATAAATACTTTTAGTATATTATTTGAATTGGCTCTTAATGCTTGAATTGAAGTCTTTTTCTTGGAGGCCTCAGCTTTTGACAAAAGAATGGGTTTGAAGCTGATACCTTCACTTGGAGCTGTAATCCTGCACTGCATTTGGATTTTATCACCTGAACATATGTACTGTTCATTGTTTCAAACAGTTTGTGTTTAAAAGAGTTTCAAGATTATTGGAAAAGTGCAAGGGGATACATTTCAAGAGCATTTCTGAAGTAATATTGACATTGAAAATTTAAAAGGTAAGTTAAATCAGCACATTGTCTCTGATGTGTGAGAGAGAAAAAAATGATATTGTGGATTGCATACTAGTTGAAACTAGCAAGTACTCTGAGGGCAACAGATGCAAAAATAGATTTGGAGTGGGTAGAGAAACAGTTCAGATAAAGAGGCCTTTAGCTTCTTTAACTTGTCCTTGAAGTAACTGAATGGAGGTAGGAGAGATAGGTGAAAGATTAACAATTAGCTGAATGATAGCTGAGCAAAAGAAAAAAAGGATAAAGAGCTTGCATGAATAGTTCAAAGGGAAAGAAGTATTAGTGGTGATAGGAGTGAGGGGTATGAAAAAAATTATATATTAGGAATATGGGGTTGGTGAATAGTAAGAATGACTGGGGATGTGAAACAAGGTTAGGATTGCATTTTCCTGACAGCTGTCAGTCCAGTGCCGGTAGTTCCTTTTCTCAGCATGCTATGCCACATAACTTGTTGTCGCTCACCAGCACAGAAAGAAGGATTATGACACAAAAAAATTGAGGTAAGAGGAACAGCAATGACAAAAAGAGAAATAAAATCAGAGAATAAGAGAGAATTAACGACATGAAGATGTACGTAGGTAACAGGGAGACCAACAATTCCAATTTCATTGTATACAATTTCCCAGGGCAGTTCTAGTGGGGACAGTGGTTAGTGTCCCTGCCTCTAAGCCAGAAACTCTGTGTTCTTCTCCAAGTCTTGATGGCCATGGAAGATGTTTTCATAATGTGGTCAATGAGGTTGGTTATCAACTTGGAAGTTGTTTCAATAAGTCTATAGCAGACAGTAAGTGTGAGAAAGTCTCCTGGTCAACCATGCTTGATGTGGAACAGCCTATCAAATTATAGCCTCTGGTAACAGGTTATAAGACCATAAGACATAGGAGTGGAAGTAAGGCCATTCGGCCCATCGAGTCCACTCCGCCATTCAATCATGGCTGATGCGCATTTCAGCTCCACTTACCAGCGTTCTCCCCGTAGCCCTTAATTCCTCTAGACAACAAGAATCTATCAATCTCGGCCTTGAAGACATTTAGCGTCCTGGCTTCCACTGCACTCCGTGGCAATGAATTCCACAGGCCCACCACTCTCTGGCTGAAGAAATGTCTCCGCATTTCTGTTCTGAAATGACCCCCTCTAATTCTAAGGCTGTGTCCACGGGTCCTAGTCTCCTCGTCTAACTGAAACAATTTCCTAGCATCCACCTTTTCCAAGCCATGTATTATTTTGTACGTCTCTATTAAGTCTCCCCTTAATCTTCTAAACTCCAACGAATACAATCCCAGTGTCCTCAGCCATTCCTCATATGTTAGACCTGTCATTCCAGGGATCATCCGTGTGAATCTCCGCTGGACACATTCCAGTGCCAGTATGTCCTTCCTGAGGTGTGGGGACCAAAACTGGACACAGTACTCCAAATGGGGCCTAACCAGAGCTTTATAAAGTCTTAGTAGTACATCTCTGCTTTTATATTCCAACCCTCTTGAGATAAGAGACAACATTGCATTCGCTTTCTTAATCACGGACTCAACCTGCATGTTTACCTTTAGAGAATCCTCGACTAGCACTCCCAGATCCCTTTGTGCTTTGGCTTTATTAATTTTCTCACCATTTAGAAAGTAGTCTATGCTTTTATTCTTTTTGCCAAAGTGCAAGACCTCGCACTTGCTCACGTTAAATTCTATCAGCCATTTCCTGGACCACTCTCCCAACCTGTCTAGATCCTTCTGTAGCCTCCCCACTTCCTCAATACTACCTGCCTGTCCACCTAACTTCGTATCATCGGCAAACTTCGCTAGAATGCCCCCGGTTCCCTCATCCAAATCATTAATATATAATGCGAACAGCTGTGGCCCCAGCACCGAACCCTGCGGGACACCGCTCGTCACCGGCTGCCATTCTGAAAAAGAACCTTTTATCCCAACTCTCTGCCTTCTGTTAGACAGCCAATCCTCAATCCATCCCAGCAGCTCACCTCGAACACCATGGGCCCTCACCTTGCTCAGCAGCCTCCCGTGTGGCACCTTATCAAAGGCCTTTTGAAAGTCTAGATAGATCACATCCACTGGGTTTCCCTGGTCTAACCTACTTGTTACCTCTTCAAAAAATTCCAACAAGTTTGTCAGGCATGACCTCCCTTTACTAAATCCATGTTGACTTGTTCTAATCAGATTCTGCTCTTCCAAGAATTTAGAAACCTCATCCTTAATGATGGATTCTAGAATTTTACCAACAACCGAGGTTAAGCTGATTGGCCTATAATTTTCCATCTTTTGCCTTGATCCTTTCTTGAACAAGGGGGTTACAACAGCCATCTTCCAATCATCCGGGACCTTTCCTGACTCCAGTGACTCTTGAAAGATCTCAACCAATGCCTCTGCTATTTCCTCAGCTACCTCTCTCAGAACTCTAGGGTGTATCCCATCGGGGCCAGGAGATTTATCAATTTTAAGACTTTTTAACTTTTCTAGCACTATCTCTTTCGTAATGGCAACCATACTCAACTCAGCCCCGTGACACCCTTTAATTTTTGGGATATTACTCATGTCTTCCACTGTGAATACTGAGGCAAAGTACATGTTAAGTTCTCCTGCTATTTCCTTATCTCCCATCACTAGGCTTCCTGCATCAGTTTGAAGTGGCCCAATGTCTACTTTTGCCTGTCGTTTGTTTCTTATGTACTGAAAGAAACTTTTACTATTATTTCTAATATTACTGACTAGCCTACCTTCATATTTGATCCTCTCCTTTCTTATTACACTCTTTGTTATCCTCTGTTTGCTTTTGTATCCTTCCCAATGACCTGTTTCAGGAAAACTTAGATATGCGAAGAGATGCTTATTATTTGTCTGCAATTAGGCATGAAAAAAATCTCTCAGGAGACTGACTCAAAATATGTTAAAATACTGCCTCAATACTTGAGCAGAGTTCTCACTAGTGTCCTAACCAATATTTAACCCCAGTCATATCATGAATGAATAGATTATCTCTTCATGATTCTACAGCCGCTTGGTGCTTTGCAGAGCCAAATTGGCTGCTGTGCTTTCTAAATTACAACAGTAAGTACTATTCAAAAGTACTTAATTCAATGTAAAGTGCGATTGGAATATCCTGACAAAAGTCTTGTTTGATCTCTATGTGCTGAATTAATGAACTTTGGCTAAAACAGTAGTCTATTCAAATTGACCTCTGAATTAAGAAGAGATTAATTAACAATGTCCTTATTCTGAAATGCTATTTAGTGATCAGTAATGTAAGATAAAATATGTTGGAATTGGTTAAGCATCATATTAGTTCAGCTGTGGTGTCCATGAATACTGACAGTCAAATGTGACTTGTGAAGACTGCTTTCAGTAAGGTACCAGACAGTAAATTCCACTTGTACAACTGGGGACAAGCAAGGAATTAACATATCCTTCTGATGAAGAGGATAGAATTAATGAGGGAGAAAAAAATCTTTGCGTGTTTCCCTGAATTGGGTGAGCAGGTAGCAGGATTAGAGTGGTGCTGGAAAAGCACAGCAGTTCGGACAGCATCCAAGGAGCAGGAAAATTGACGTTTCGGGCAAAAGCTCTTCATCAGGAATACAGGCAGAGTGCCTGAAGGGTGGAGAGGGCTTTTGCCCGAAACGTCGATTTTCCTGCTCCTTGATGCTGTCTAGCACCACTCTAATCCAGACTCTGGTTTCCAGCATCTGCAGTCATTGTTTTTACCCTTTACTGAGTAGAGTAGGTAGCAGCTTTGCTTTTGGCACCTGCCACTAGAGGATGCACAAGAGGCCAAGAGTGTCTAGGCTGACAACGGCTTCAAGCTGTAAATATATAGAACATGTACACTATTATTCAGAAGAACCAAAGAGTTAGACATGGACATGACGGTACTGGTCCGAACATGTCTTGTATACCTACATGGAACTCCATTTCGAACCAATACCACTCCAGGTTTACTGGTTATTACTGTTTTTGTTCTTCTACAATACTAACCGGCATTGTCACAAAGCAGAACAAATGATGACCAAAATTAGAAGTGGACTCTGAGGATATCACTAATCTGCATATTTCTACCTCACAATGCATTGTAGCACAAATGTGTTGCCGACAAATCTTACTACTTCCTTTAAACTTTTTGATATCACAACTTAGCAGCAAGATATTTAACTCCGAATAGATGTGCTGAGTACTGCCAAGTCTATAGCGGAAGTTTCATCATACGACCTCCCGTTTCTGAGCACTTTACACCCCTCCATCTCCAACACTTTTTCACTAACAAACCAAAGTGTTAAAAAATGCATCATTTTTGATTCTTTTGATTTTCGAAATTATCACATCAGTGTGGAGAAAATTTATCTTTAACTCCTGAAGATTCCAAGCTAGTCTCGCAAGGGTGACCACCTCCAGAACAACGCACCAAGTCTCCATGTTGTATATAGAGGTTAAATGTGTACTGTAGTTTTCTCAGACTGTGAATTGGGTACCTTGTCCCTATCTCCGACAGATGGTGCTCTTTGGCTGCCTGAGTGGAACCGATTGAATGAGCAAAGAGGGGAAAAAAAAAGCTGAGAGCGTTAACTGAGCTGCTGTTCCACCCTCTTTTTGTGTGTGTGCGCGCGTGAGACTGTGAATCTGTGTCAGGATTTGGAAGGATCACACAGATTAAATCCACTCTGGTTAGCAGCCGCTCTGCAAGGACCATTCGGCAACGTGATCATGGCAGTCTCGGTGCACAACGGCAGTGCCCTTCCTCCGGCTCCTCGGACACGGAGCTCTCCTTCCAGATACCTGTGGCTGTGCATTTCCTTCGGGCTTTTCCTGCTGCCGTCCGCTTTGGCCGGGATCTCCCTACACAGGGAGCGAACCGTGGGCACCAGCGTGGGGAGGCAGCAGCGCGGGGCTCGGGGTGAGCGGGCCGGATTGGCTGAGGGAGCTCGGGTGAAGAGGTCCTCTAGCCCGCAGCAGGAGCCGGCTCTCGTTAGCACTTCCTTCATCCTCAGAGGAGACGCTTCCCACAATCAGGCGATGGTGCACTGGACGGGGGAGAACAGCAGCGTAAGTCACCGCTTGGGGCTAAAGCTCGGCACTTTCCAAAACATGTGGAAACATTGTCCTGATGTTAAAAAATATGTATCGTTTGGGCACAAGCTTCCGTCAGGGCTTGATACCAATAGAACGTGAACCCTTTTGTCCTGGGTTTGGGTTGAGTACATTTATAACAGCTGAAGATACATTTTAACAATTGTAACATTTAGTTGGGATCCCTGTGCACGCGGTGACTCAGACATTGACTCACATCCCGGTATTAGCAGAAACTTCAAGAAATGCACACACACACGTTATAGATGTATTTACAGGGGAAAGGGCTACAACTGTGGAGAAAGAAGTGTCTGGAACTTTTTTTTGTTTGTGTTAAGAATTGTTTGGCCGAAGGAGATTAGAGCGCGCGCGCCAGGGATAAATTTGCGGCCTTTCGCCCTTCCCCGCTTTCCCACTGCTGACTATAATCCTCCTCACTGTATCTGTACCTCAGCCAGCGGGACATCTGCTCTGCCTGCCAGCGCTCCTTCTACCTTCCAACCAGCAGCTGCCAGTGTCACTTTTCACTCCGGAAAGCCGCTCCAGCCGCCTGGTGTGCAGAGCTATCAGGCTGTGCTACACGTGGTCACGGCGTGTTGACAGATATTTACATCTGGCAGAGAGCACCACCTTTATTTTGTGTATGCAGCACCCGTCAGAGATGTTCACTATCTTTTGCGTACATTTATTTGTAGGGCTTTGGTAAATTTCTGCAAGATTGAACATTATTGTTTGGTTAGACACTGAAAAGGAATAACTGGAAACAATGAATGCAGTTCAGGGCTGTGATGTGCAGCACCATTCTTTGCTCTTACTTTTTCCTCTCCTATGGAGTCTCTCAATTTCTTTACCTGTGAGATTGCAGGCCATTTGCTCTTGTAGGTACAGAGTGGTGCTGGTGAGTTTTTCACAGCTGGATCATCCTCTGTATTATCCTCTCATCCACATGTTCGCACTTTCCAGCAGATGTCACTTGAAAAATAAGAATGATGAATGGAAACCCTGACTTATTTTCCTCTTTTCTAACACAGCAATAATGAGCCTATTATTAGTAATCCCACTTCTATCCTGACAAAACAAGAATGTAACCTAGGGCCGAGATATACTCTGTCGGCTTGTGCCTTTAGTTTGTTGGCAATTGAGAAGTAGAATTCCATTGACTATTTCTAAAGCTCCTCTGACTGTCCTGCACACCTATGACAGGGATATGAATCCAGAGACTTTGGTTTAGACTATCTGTAGTTGATCTTGCATTGTTCCATACTACAATCTAGCTACAGGGAGAAAGTGAGGACGGCAGATGCTGGAGATTAGAGTCAAGAGTGTGGTGCTGGTAAAGCACAGCCGGTCAGACAGCATCCAAGGGAACAGAAGAATTGACATTTCAGGCATAAGCCCTTCATCAGGATTGGCTTATACCCAAGTGGCATCAGCCCATTCCTGATGAAGGGCTTATGCCCCGAACATTGACTCTCCTGCTCCTCGGATGCTGTCTGACCTGCTGTGCTTTTCCAACACAACACTCCCGACTACAGTCTTAGGATGTTGCTGAAATTGAATAAAAATTGTTCATTTGCCATTCCTCTACCAAGGACCCTATGACCATTCTCTCAGTGTTTGTCAACCTGAAACTGTCAGCACTTTGTGAAGTAAGAGATTACTTCATTGATATCAACATTTCATGACTAATCGTGTTCTACTCTGGCATTATGGTAACAGGATTCAGCATTTGACTTCACATCACTAAATACCAGGTGATATGTAATTCTTGTCGAGGAAATCACAGAGCCTCAAAATCGGAAGCAGCTTTGTTGTAATGGTGTCATATTTCAGTATTGGTAGCCATTTACCTATAGAAAGGATTTGGAATTACAACTTTGCTTTTAATGATTTTCTTTAAACAAAATGCATCATAATAAGGCTAAAATGCCTCCAGGATTAAAGAAGGTCAGTGTGCTGGCTTTTTAAAATCCTGTGGCTAAACAAACAACCTACTAGATTGTGCAGGTAGTTGTAAAACATCTTTTCTATTGGAGAGTCATTTGCGGCCTGTCTTAATGTCAGCACAAGGAGAAGGTAGAGCTTGGAACAGGGGCTGTGAAAGCTATCAGGTTTGTTAAGGAGAGAGCTGTTCATGAGGTAAAGTGTTTAGAAGAATGTTTGGTAGGAATTATTTTGTTTACACCAAAGTAATTCCTGAAGAAGGGCTCATGCCCGAAACGTCGATTCTCCTGTTCCTTGGATGCTGCCTGACCTGCTGCGCTTTTCCAGCAACACATTTTCAGCTCTGATCTCCAGCATATGCAGTCCTCACTTTCTCCCACCAAAGTAATCAACCCATGAATGAGAACCTGTTTGATGAGTACATTGTATTATTACATGAAGGTGGGTTGAATGAATTGAATGAAGTGAGTTTGGCTACAATAATACATGTTTGAAATATTGATACCATTAATGAATTAGATAATTGGTTTTGCATTTGGCCTCATCACACAAAAACCTTTGCTTGAACGACCTTTGTAAAGATTCAAGAATTAAAGGATGTGACTATATGGTTTAGACATAGAATAGACCTGGGAAATTATTCACAGTAGAATTGAATTTGCAGCTGTTGGTCATTTGAAATGAGCTTTGTTGAAAAGTGAATTTCTTTGAATGTGAGCTGAGCTAAAAGTTAGGATAGTGGAGAAGGCATTTGGTATTCTTGCCTTTATTGGTCAATTCATTGAGTAGAAGCATTGGGAGGTCATGTTGCAGCTGTACAAGACATTGGTTAGGCCACTATTGGAATACTGCATGCAATTCTGCTCTCCCTGCTATAGGAGAAAGTGAGGACTGCAGATGCTGGAGATCAGAGTCAAAAAGTGTGGTACTGGAAAAACGCAACAGGTCAGGTAGCATCCACGGAGCAGGAAAATCAATGTTTCAGGCATAAGCCCTTCATTGGGGAATTCTCCTTGTTATAGGAAGGATGTTGTGAAACTTGGAAGGGTTCAGAAAACATTTACAAGGATGTTGCCAGGGCCGGAGGGTTTGAGCTATCCGGAGAGGCTGAATAGACTGGGGCTGTTTTCCCAGGAGCACCGGAGGCTGAAAGGTGACCTTTTAGAGGTTTATAAAATCATGAGGGGCATGGATAGGGTAAAAGGACAACGTCTTTTCCCTGGGGTGGGAGAATCCAAAACTAGAGGGCATAATGTTAAGATGAGAAGGGAAAGATTTAAAAGGGACCTAAGGGGTAATCTTTTCATGCAGAAGGTGGTGCTTGTATGGAATGAGCGGCCAGAAGAAGAGGTGGAGGCTGGTACAATTACAACATTTAAAAGGCATCTGGATGGATATTTGAACAGGAGGGATTTATAGGGATATGGGCAAAATGCTGGCAAATGGGACTAGATTAATTTAGGATATAGATAATTGAGTAGAGAAGTTGTGAAGTTATTTTGCAAGTTTACAGGACATTGGTGATGCTGCATTGAGTGTATTGTGTCCAATTTTAGTCACTTTGTTATAGGAAGGATGTTATTAAACTAGAAAGAATGCAGAAGAAATTTAGAAGGATGTTGCCAGAGCTCAAGAGTCTGAATTATAGGGAGAGATTGGACAAACTAGGATTTTGTACATTAGAGTGTAGGAGGGGGGATCTTAGAGAAGTACATGAGATCATGAGAGGCATGCACTCTTTTTTTTTCCCAGGGTTGGGGAATCAAGGACTAGAGTTTAAGGTTAGAGGGGAAAGAATAAAATGGAGCCTGAGGGGCAACAATTATTTACACATAGGGTGATGGGAATGTGGAATGAGCTGCCAGCAGGAGTGCTTGAGGCGGGTACATTAACAACATTTAAAAGGCATTTGGACAAATGTGTGGATAGGAAAAGTTTCGAAGGATATGGGCCAAGTGCAGGGAAATGGGTCAGCATTCGATGGACATTTGGGTCAGCATAGACCAGTTTGGGCCAAAGGACCTGTCTCTGTGCTGTAGGATTCTATGATATCTGGTCAGCATGGATGAGTTGTACCAAAGGATCTGCTTCTGTGTTGTATACCTCTATTACTCTAAATGAGCCAGTATCCTCATTCAGTACCCTTGTGGACTGAAGGTCTGTAATTTTCTAATGAAGGGTGTATGTTAACTGTTCCATTAATTTATTTCCACTTTCTTTTTTGATACACAGTTTCTGACTAAGACAGGTCGCTCCAGTGCCTTGTCTAACTCTTTGTCCTTCACATAGGAGCCAAAATATGAATGTCATAGACTGGATATTTTCCAATCAACCTCTTCTGAGATGTTCTTACACACGTGAAGGAGGTGTGACTTGAACTCAGTCCTCCTGTCTCAGAAGTAGGACTATCCCACTGCACTGCAAGAGCCCTTCAAGCACTTGTAAAGACTCATCTGAATCAGGATCACATCAGTTGCTGAATTTAAGACATTGTTAAATAATCTGCATAGATGAGTTACAATGCCCATCTGAGGTAGGTGGGACTTGAATCCAGGCTTCCTGGCATAGAGGCAAGGACACTATTATTGCATCACAAGAGCCTTCCTGTCACAAGCTTTTGTTTTAACCCGGGATTTCCTAACCAACCTGTTCAGAGATACATCCCTGGAGCAGGTGGGACTTTGAATGTGGCCCTTCTTATCCAGAGGTAGGAACACTACCACTTGTCACAGGCGCTGTCTTGTTACAGGCTGTATTTCTTTCTCCCAATCAACCTGCAGAGATGTTATTATGTACTTATGCAGCAGTTGGGACTTGAACCCAGGCCTTCTAGCTCAGGGATAAGGAGACTCCTCTGTGCTACAAGAGTTGTAGGAAAGGGGGATCAACTGAGTCCTATTCACTCTTTACCAGCATCTATGTGCAAACACTTTGTATAAGTTACTTGCTGAAAGCAATCTGGAGTGAGACTCCTGTTGATTTTTGCTTCTCCTTAGTCTGGGCTGCTAAGAAATTGTATGTTTATTACTAACCTGTTTAACATTGATCTGGATTTATCAGTATTGGACTGGGGTGGATAAGCTTAAAAATCACACAACACCAGATTATAGTACAACAGGTATATTTGGAAGTACAGGCTTTCGGAGCGCTGCTCCTTCGTCAGGTATCTAGTAGGGCAGGATCATAGGATACCGAATTTATAGTAAAAGATCAAAGTGTCATACAACTGATGCAATCTTTTACTACAAATTCTGTCCTATGAGCCTGCCCCATGAGCTACCTGATGAAGGAGCAGCTCTCTGAAAGCCTGTATTTCCAAATAAACCTGTTGGACTATGATGTCTGATTGTGTGATTTTTAAATCCATTTAATATTAGCTAACTTAATGCAAGCTGGCTATCCAAACTTAAGACTTTCTTGCTATTCATGGCTGAGTTGCAATAACAAAAACAGATTGCAATGATGTGGTACCTTTTAATGTGATAAAAAGCCTGAGTTGCTTAAGAGGAGAGTTACTAGTTTCATACTGTAGCACATAAGAAAATATTTGGGCAGCTGATTAGATCTTTGGTGTTATGAAGGTGTAAGGGGTACTGTACCTTTAAGACAGTTGAAAGCTAGCAAGGACTTAGAGAGGCACAGAGAGTCTGGAACAAGGTAGCCATGTAATGCTTGGTCAGAACAGCTGGCACTGGCTGGGTTGCTATGAAACAAAAATAAATTCAAATTGGGCCAATCAGTTTAAATTATGCCCCAAGATACCAAACTCCAATCAAATTTGAATTTGGTACTTTGACAATATTAAAACCAATGAAACAATCTGATGTTTTGGAGTATAAAACCGAAAAAAATTGAACAGTTGAGAAAGAACTGCTAAAAGGCCAACAGATATAGGCTGCTAGTAAGAACTCTGAGAGGTACCTGTCTGCAGAAGGGGTTTGCACAGAAAAAGCATCGACACCGACCTGGAGAGCAAATCTACAGAGGAAGATACAAAGAGAACATTCAACTATTGGCTAGTTTTGAAATTTAATTTTCTGTTCATTTTAGTTGGGGGTTTTATTGGACCAGTATTGATAGATTAGAGAAAAGAGTTGTGAATAGTAGTTAGTTAATTATTCTCTGTTGGACTTTAAAAAGATAAAGTTGTTAATTTTTACTTTAAGTAGTGACTTTTGAGATAGTTCTTTGCCTCTTGAATTTTTGAAGATTACGGCATGGGGTAAATCTTTTCTGTGTTGCTGGTTTAAATTAGCAGGGGGGGGGTTAACCCCCGTGTTGTAACAGTTTGATGGCTGTCATCTGAGATTTGAACAGGTTTAGACAGAATTGAAAGTATTTGGGGTACAAGAAAGCCCAGTAGATTTAAACACTTGCAGATCAGTGTCCTGGATCTTTAAATAAAATGTAGGTGAGACAATTTGTTTAATTTTGTTGATTTGTGGCTGATTAAATTAAAAGTGAAAGAAATGGCTCTTAAAATTGCGAGATCCCTGGTTAAAATCCCCATGCTGTAATCTGTGAAAATTCAAGAAGCAAAGAACTATCCCAAAAGTTCTATTTAAAGTAAAAATAAACAACTTTATTTTTTAAAAGTCTAATAGAGAATACCAGCCAGCTGTCAAATCTTCTCTTTGTATCTTCCTCTGTAGATTTATCTCCAGTTCGGTGTCAATGCTTTTTCTGTGCAAACTCCTTCTCCAGACAGGTACCTTTCAGAGAGTTCTTACTAGCAGCCTACATATGTTGGTCTTTTGGCAATTCTTCCTCAAATGTTCAATTTTTTTTTGGTTTTATATCCCAAAACATTTGATCATTTCATTGTATTTAATATTGTCAAAATGCCAAATTCAAACTTGATTGGAGTTTGGTATCTTGGGGCATAATTTAAACTGATTGGTCCAATTTGCATTTGTTTTTGTCTCCTAGCACCCCAGCCAGTGCTAACTGTTCTGACCAAGCGTTGCATTGTTACCTTGTTCTGGACTCTCTGTGCCTCTCTAAGTCCTTTCTAGCTTTCAACTCATTTAAAGGTACAGTACCCCTTACACCTTCGTAACATTGGTCAGTGAAAGAGATTTTATGGAGCATCATAAAGGAGGTAAAAAAGGAAGAGTAGTAGAAAGGTTGGAGGAAATTCCAGAGCCTATAGCCTTCACAGTTAAAGATAGTTGAATAATTAAAATCTACTATTTACAAGTGGCCAGAATTGGAGTACAGATATCTTGACGAAGGGATATGGTTGAATGAATTGAGGTGAATATAGAAATAAGGATGGGTGAGACCCTGTTTCACAAAAAAAAATCCAAAATCAAGGTGGATATTATTAATGTTCTTTCTTAAGAACTGGCTCAGTCACCATCAAAAATTGCCATAATTACCCCAGCAATCACCTTTGCCTCAAAAAGTCAATCCTCAACCCCTCAGTCCTTGAAACTATTAGTTCAACTCCAAGCTCCAGTTACTCTCAAAGTCCTCAAATGTGTTTTATGTGTTGGACTATATGAATTTCAGATTTAAGATTTTTTAAAAAATTGTCAAGGCAGATTTTGCTGTCTTGCCAACAAGATAACAGATAAGGTGTAATCTTCTGACATCATGCTATTGGCAGTGAGACTTGCCTGACAAGTGAAGATATCAAATTCAGGAGGGTAATGTGGAGAATTTCCATCTATTTGATCCATCATTTTAAAAAAAAAATAAAGTCCCTCTCCGCCTGTCATTTTACAATAACCGCTATGTTTCTCTTTGTCTCTGCTCCTGTTTAAAATTATAATAATGAATATAACTATAATCAAAAAGAAAAGGCAGATATATGACATTCCATAAACCATCCTGATACTTTGGGTTCTGAAGAAGGGTCACTGGACCTGAAACATAAACTCTGACTTCTCTCAAGAGGTGCTGCCAGGCCAGCTGATTTTTTTCCAGCAACTTCTGGTTTTGTTTCTGATTCTTTCGGTGTTGCTCCAAGTTCTAGGTTCGTCATATGAACATGTGTGTACCTATCTTTCATATGAGAGTCCCTCCACCTCCTTTCTCTCTCCTTTTATCCTGTTCCTAACAGATACCACAACAGCGTTCTCTTTCTACACATCAAATGTACACCATCTGCCTTAGACAGAATGACAACTGACACAGACATAAACGTTAAGTTGATTACTATTGCTGCTTTGGCATATCTCACTGTTGTTCCTATTTCTATTATAGCACTGTTTTAATATTGCTCTTTATTTTTGGAGTAATTGAAAGCAGCAAAACAGTAACCTGTTTTTCCTCCCTTATGTTTGATTATTTTTCCAAATTGAAAATATTCATTGTTGTTACAGACACAAGGTGATTTCGAACGATTAGAGATTGATTAATTGTAAATCTTTCCATGTTTTTCAAAAAATGTACACTTATGAGATATATTAAATGTTGATGTCAAGCAGGTAAATGCACTTTGTATGACCTGTGCTTGTGACAGCAGTGAGGCATAATCATTTTTCTAATGTAGCTGGTATTCTTTACAAGAGGGAAATATCATCTAGTCTCATTCTTTGGGAAATGCTTTTCAGACAATCCTACTAAATGCAGTTATTTGGTCTCATATTTAATACGTTAAAGTATAACATGTCAATTTAGTCAAGGATATTAATAAATTATATTTCTTTACTAAACTCTTGCAGCATAATTTCATATACTCTCTTATGGATGAAAAAGTTCAAAAACTGTTTAATATAGATACAATGTAAATTTGCCAGTTCCCGTTGTGAAGATTCTATGGCTTTAAGAAGTATAGAGTCATAGAGATGTACAGCACAGAAACAGACCCTTCGGTCCAACTCGTCCATGCCGACCAGATATCTCAACCCAAACTAGTCCCACCTGCCAGCACCTGACTCATATCCCTCTAAACCCTTCCTATTCATATACCCTTTGTCCTTTTTTTATGAAAAAAGGTTGAGACAGAGGTAGCAAGCAGTCTGGTCAAAGTCAATAGGGCAAACACCTTATGAGGCCTTGGGGCGTTTCTCCTTCTTTTTCCCTCTCATGGCTTTCCCTTTTACCTGAGGTAAACTATCGTTACTATCTTCAATGAGATGTTCTTTTCCCTTACCACTTGTGGATTTTTCTTTTTCCCTAACTTCTATCCGTCACAGATTGAAATTGATGTCATAGAATCCCTAGAGTGTAGAAGCGGGGCATTTGACTCATTGAGTTCTCACCAACCCTGCAAAGAGCATACCACCCAGATCCACATTCCCCCTACTCTCTGCTTGTCACACTGCATTTCCCAAGGCTAACCCACGCAGGCTGTACATCTCTAGATAATATGGGCAATTTAGCATGGCCAATCCACCTAACTTGCACATCTTTGGACTGTGGAAGGAAATTGGATCACCTGGAAGAAACCCATGCACACATGGGGAAAACATGCAAACTTCACACAGAACCTGGACCCCGTCTCTTTGACACAGCAGTGCTAATCACTGAGCCACCATATCATTGGAAGCCAAACTTCAATTTATGAACCAGCTCATAATCATCTGCCATTTCCATTGTTAATCTTACAGTCCTAACTCTCTCTTTCTCCCTTTCTTCTGCTCAGGCCATTCTTTCCTATTCTTTTTCTTTTGCTTTTCATCCTAATTCAAACTGTTTCATTTCCCTTTCTATTTCTTTTTGTTCTGCCAGCCTATTCTTTCTTTTTCGTTTTCCCTTGCATTGCCTCTAATACAAGCTGCTTCATTTGCAATTGAAGCTTAGCAATCTCTAATGATTCTGATTCCTGGCAATGGCAAATGTACAGCTATTGCTGCAATTTTTTACCCTTTCCTCATAGATACAGACAATGCCAATTTAAACTTGTTTAGCAATTTCAAAAGCTTTGCCTTGCTCACTTTCTGAAAAACACCCAAAGTACCTTCTTCCACCTCCAGGAAACTCTTAGTTACAGAAAGAGCCATTATTACACAAGGCACACACTGTTTAAACAACGAAATGCAACAAACAAAAAAAAAAATCAACACTCACTGTCTTTGAGTCCAATAATCGTAAACCCGACCTGGAATTAGAGATTTTGATCCCAACAAGAGCCCCCAATTTGTTATGGACCAGACCAAGCCCCCTCAACTATATTAAGAAGATAGTCTAGACCCTAAATTCTTGTTTTAAGACCATAAGACCATAAGACATAGGAGTAAGGCCAATCGGCCCATTGAGTCCACTCCGCCATTCAAGCATGGCTGATGGGCATTTCAACTCCACAAAAAGGTAAGTGTGAGGTATTGCATTTCACATGCAATTTGATTAGTCAAAACACACTTTTCTTTTCTTTTAATCGCAGTGTAAAAATAAAGAATTGGCATAACTGTAACTCTTTTGAAATGCTTAACAAAGTAATGCTAAATAATTACTAATTAACTGTTCCAATATGGTAAGATTTCATAAACACATCCGACGTAAAGGCAAATTCAGTAAAATAGACTTGTCTGACATACAATTCTAGCAGCAGGAAGAAAACCCCAGTTTTTAGCTATAACAAAGAGGAATATGAGCTTCCACATCTGGTTTCAAGACCCCAGCAACTGGAGAAAGTTAAAACCAAACATTTTGGTTCTGTGGGAGCCTGACCCGACCCATTCAGGTTGCTTCTATTGTTCCAATTTTGAACAAAAAAGTCCCAGGTCTCACAAGCTATTTACTTTTTGGCTTTGAACAGATTGCACTTCACCTCAGTCTCAACCATTCTATATTAAAAAAAAAACAGGACAAATACACCTCTTAAAGCCATGGCATCGTCACACATTGGTGATTATTTTTCAGAGATAGGATTGATATCTTGTACCTTAGCCAGTTGTCCACAGTGATAGGATTATAATTCTGTCTCTTTTCCATCCCTGTGGTTCATGTCTTTTGCGAGTGTAAAATTTCTAAAGTACTGCACATCTTATCAATTCCTTTTTGACATATGTGAAACTGTGAAGCTGAAATATTAAAAGAAGAGTACTCATTAACCTAATGTTAAGACCTGTAATCTGATGAGTTTCTCGAAGATCACAATCAAAATCTTACTACAAAGCAGCTCTGTGTCTGCTTTCTTTTGAAGGCATTTACATTTAACCAAAAAATATTATTTGCTTTGACAGTCTTATTCTTCTCAACAAGGAGCAAGTGAAGACTGCAGATGCTGGATGTCAGAGTTGAGAGTGTGGTGCTGGAAAAGCACAGCAGGTCAGGCAGCATCTGAGGAGCAGGAGAATCGACATTTCGGGCAAGAACCCTTCATCCCTGATGAA